>NC_134871.1:38077686-38688757 GCF_049852395.1 Peromyscus maniculatus bairdii
CCCCTCACAGGCTCAGCTCTCGATCCCTTTGTCTTCCTTACCTGCGCTCTCTCCTGAGCTGACCCCATCCACTGCCATGGCTTTAAATACCATGTTCATAATGACTTCCAAATTTATATCTGCAGCTCTACCGTGCCCGCTGCAGACTCGTCTATCCTGCTGCCTGACATCCCACTTAGATGACTAATGGGCACTTCAACTTAATGCATCAAAAGGAGAAAAGTCTTAATTTTCCCACCTCACCTCCAAAGTAGTTCTTCTCTTCATGTTCCCTGTCTGAGCAAATGTCACCACCACCCTCCAAATCACTCAAGCCCAAACCCCAGGAACCCTCTTTAATTCTCTTGGATGCCTCACCTCCCCCACCCAGCTCACAGAGAGTGTGCACTGTGGGTGCTCACCTTAGGAGAGAGTGAGAATCTGTCCACTTTTCTCACCTCTTCCTACTGCTCCAAAATGCCTCAGACCTTTGCAACTATCATATCGGCTCACTACATTGCCTGCATTGTCCTTTGTGATCTATCCTCTACACATCAGACTATGTACTCTTTTCTGCAGGAGAATCAGATCTTACAGCTCACCAGTTTAGAGGCTTCCTGAGATCAGTCTCAAGGTGCCTTCTACATGTTATCCCCACTTACTTCTTCAGTCTTGGGAAGAGTGGCCCATGAGCCCTTCAACGATCTTTACAATAGTTTCTTCAGAGATGAACCCCTTCAGTCTCCTCCAATAGTTGGGTACTCAAGACATTTTTTTTTTGTATATAAGTAACTGGCACTTTGGAGGCAGACACCAGAGCTGCCCTCCCCCACCTCTCTCATCCATAAGCTCTGTGAAGAGAAACCCTTTGTGTGGAGTAGCTGCTTCATAGCATGTTTGTGGTATACCATGTGGTACCTAGCATGTATTATATAATGCTGGTTATTACCCTCCTCAGCATCCCACTTGGTCAAGGGGGAAAAGCCATCCTTAGGTCTGGGGTGGAGAATAAGAACAGCTTAATAAAAGGGTCTGGGTAAGAAGATCTGGACCTTTGTCTGCCTCAGTTTCTTCGGGGGAAGTAACTGATTAGTGATGAACAAAAGCCATTGAGGATGTGGAGGACAAAAGGGAATGTATGTGTTATGTAGGGATAACAGCACTTGTCTGAACCCTCTGTAACAGAGTCAGTGACTAGTTCAGGGAGTCACATCAAAGGGTCTTCTGGGAGGAGGTATGTCACATCCACAAGGGATGACTGTACATGGGTCAGTCCAACCTGCCTGTCCCACAAATACAGCTCTTCTAATTCTGGCTGAGTTGGCAGTGTTGTGGGGGAGCCATGTGAAGGGACACCAGTTTTTCCTGGGTGGCCATAGGCAGGTGGGGTATGGGGAACACCACTGATCCCCAGTTCACCTTACAAACAGTTTGTACTTTTCTAATATGACCAGTTTTGCTGACTGTCAGCTCAGAATGCACTTCCCCCTGCTCTTGAGAAAAAGCCTACATATTTCTTTTCAGTCTTGCTCAGATAGTCTACCTTCCAGAATGCTTATTTTGTTTTCTTCTTTTCTCCACACTTGACATGCCTCTGAATTCCCATTTCCTCTGGAGCGTCCTTCTCTTTTGCTATAGTGTGACTCGACACCCATACTTGTTGAGCTCCCAAAGGTAAGGCACGATGTCTACTTCTTTTGCACCAACATTAAGGATACTGCTTGGCAATGGACCATGAAAGCTAGTTCGTTGCCTAAGAAGATCCCTGGGAAAGTCTTGGTGGCAAAGGAAACTTCTTCATTTCAGTAGCTTTCTGTAGCCCTGCATCTTACTTCCAAGTTCCCAATATTGTGATAATATCTTCATTTTATAGATGATGAAAGTCATATACTATTCAAATTAAAATGTAACAGATAAGGTAACAGCTTTAACTAGGATATTGGAGCAGCCATCGAAACCCTGATAGCAAAATTTCCTGCATGAACTCTCAAGGGAGACAGAGTTTGAGGGATATTGGGACTGCTGCATATCCCACAGAAAACATTGCCTGCATTGCCTATGTTAGTGGACCTGGGACCAGGGACCAGGGTTTTCCTAGTTCTTATGGGCTTTGATGGAATTTTGGAATAGTGTCATTTCACAGAAAGCTTCAGCATGGAATAGAGGTTGCTCTTTGTTAAGGAGGCCTGGTCTGGGCATCCCTTCTATGTGAAAAGGGCTTTAGGGTAAGAGGATGTCTTGGGTTGTTTTTTCCAGAGGTAGGCTTAGAGATGACTTTTGTACAGGTAGTGTATAGACAGTGCACAGGACAAACCAATGAGGGAATGGAGAATGGAAAAGCCAAGCACGGGTGGCAGTTCATAGAATTCCTAGGATCACTTCCAGCTCAGTAACAAAGGAAGCTTTGGGCATTTCAGCCCTGGGATACTCAGTCCTTCAGGTAGTGGAGCTGAGTGGGAGTTTCTTAGTCCTGTGGTCATTGGCTATGTCCCATGCCATGGGATATGATATATGCACTGTGCGAACTTCCCACTTCTCAGCACAAAATAAAGTGGCTGTAGCATTCTGAGGGGGAATCTGCTTATGGATAGTCTTAGGTTTTAGTCACACCAAAACCCAAATGTAGCGGTTTGAAGGAAAATGGGCCCCCATAGGCCCATAGGAAGTGGCAATATTAGGAGGTATGGCCTTGTTGGAGCAGGTGTGGCTTTGTTGGAGGATGTATGTCACTGGGTTTGGGCTTTGAGTGCTCAGATGCTCAAGCTAGGCCCAGTCTCTCCTCTCTGCCTGCTGCCTTCAGACCTGGATGTAGAACTCTCAGCTACTTGTGCAGCACCATACCTGCCTTCATGAAGCCATGCTTCCTGCCACGATGACAGTGGACTAAACTTCTGAACTGTAAGCCAGCCCCCAATTAAATGTTTTCCTTTATATAGAGTTGCTGTGGTCATAGTGTTCTTCACAGCAATAGAAACCCTAACTAAGATACCAAGGAAGGGTGTGCACAAAAGCATTCTGAGTAGAATTCAATGGAACATTCTAGTTGTAGGTTTAGAGATGACTTTTGTGCTGATGTTGTAGAGGAAGGCATAGAGAGACATCATATCCCTGAAAACCAAGACTGGGATGCATTATACTCCTCCTATAGGTATGAGATGTAGAGTAAATGATAACATCCCTGGAAGGAAAAGTGTCCGAGTCTCAGCTCTTATCATGATTCCCCTACCATGGCAGAGTAAATATCAGAGCCCTAGTTCTTTATCTGTAATTCAAGATAGTTACATTTTCTGGGCTATAAGCCATGAGGGTTAATCTGAGTTAATCTGAATTAATTGTAAACTAGTTGCATGTTAGGCATTGATGTGTGCTACACAAAGAGCCAACCTTAGATGCTAGAGAATCCACGAGGGCCAGCTTCCAGGTTTCCTGATTTGGAAACCTAGACCAAGCAAATGGCCAAGTTACATGGTTGAAGGTGACAGAGATGTCTCATTTCAAACCTGAGCCTTTCCCATAGCATCCTGGTACAAAAGCATGGTACATCCAGGCTTGGCATAGGCAGCCACTAGCAGGCTGACAACTGATGTTTCCTGTTTCTTGTGTACATCTGACATGTCCTTGAGTCCAGTCACAGTAAAGGAAAAAAAAATCACTATTCAGATAAAAAGAGTAAAGATGTAGCGAGGTGACAGATGGTCGGCCATTCAGAGCTCACATGTGTCATACCTGTAAAATGTGGCTGCTGTGTTCTGAGATGAGTATTTTCTGGGGGTTCCACCCTGATGCCAGCTAGCAGTGGGCAACGTTAGCTATAAGAGATGAAGGGGCCAGTCTTTACAGTGACAGCCTTTCAATCAGTGTAGGCCCATCTCCCTGCCCTACCTGGCCTCCCCACCAACATAAGCATACTGCAGCCAAGGCCATACTATAGACAGAGTAACATGATGTTGTCCAGAGCCAAGAAGCTCACTCAGCCTGAGAAGCCTGAAGCTCAGGGAAGGTCAAGTGAGGTCAGGGGTCTTGGGGGAGTCACAACCCCAGAAGCTGGACCCTGAAGGCCAAGAGAGCTATGAGAGGAAGAACCAGGCCCTTAGTACAGCAAATACTTTGTTATTTAAGACCAGAGCCCAACAGACACCTTTGCTCTTCAGGGAATAGTCCTTTGATACAGAAGGGAAAATGGTTTAAAGGCACAAAGAGATGTTACAACTCCCTGGTGAAATTGTAATGTTTTATTTATTTTTCAAGACAGCCCCTCCACACCCCACAAGACTCTTGCTTTTATATCTAAAACATAAAATGGATTTATGCGTATGCATAAATGCAAAGATGGTGCAGATAGATGGGAAAGGAGAAAAGTGGCAGAGATCAAGAAGGAGAGCAGTGAACAGACCCAGCAAAGCATGGTGTCCAAGGCTGCCAAGCACCTGGGAGGCAACAGTGGGCACACCCCTCAGTGAGTCCTAGTGAGAGGGTCGTAGGGTTGAGGGTCCTCTAGGTAAGCGGACCAAACCAGGGGGAAGTTCCTGCCCCTCAGTCCTTCTTTTCAGCTTATTTTTGTTGGAAGGGTTGGGAAGACACAGGGAAAAGATTGACAGCATCGACTTCTTAATCAAATAAATGTTGATTTATATGCTCTCTTTCTCGAACAATATGCCAAATGTTACATAAAAATGACTTATTTTTAGAGGGAAGTCTTGTTCCCTGGCTGTACATCAGGGCCAGTGCATGACAAGTCAGAAGCAGGTGTCACATCTCACCTCATCACCTCCTGGTTAAAAAAAAAAAATCACCTCAAATTAGACCTGGGTGTGGAGATCTTTCTAGAAGCTTGGCGCTGCCATTCACAGACATTGTGGTCTCAGTTACTTGCCTAGTGTCTTTGAATCTGCTTCCTTTATCTCCCACCTGGACCTCATGAGTAGCTATGCCAGAGTGCAGGTGGAAATGTCATGGGACTGCAGGTCCTGGTAGGCTGGAGAGAACGCAGATGTAACTAGCCTTCATGACTGTGAGGCTGCCAGTGAGACTCTCCTGGGCATTTGCTCTTGCTGTCCCCAGCCTATCAAGGCAAATGGAATAAAGCAAAGTAGAGGCCTAGGGGTGTATCTCTGGGCAACATATAGTACTAGTCCTCACTGCCGTCCATGGTTTGAATTGCAGTGTTACCTTGTAAAAGCCAGACAAATGAGAAGGCAACCTTTCTGTGTGTCTACACGTAAACTGTGAGGCTTTTTGTTAAAGGCTTTTGGCTGTTAACTAGGGTCAAAGTGGATCCTTCCGCCTCTCCTCCCTGAATGAAAGGAAACCGGGCCTGTAGAACACATGAGCCTGATTTATCCAAGCCCACATGTGTCCTACCTTATCCACTCACTCAGGGGCTAGCCAAGAACCAAAGCAAAAGAGAGCTAGTAGCTTCCAAGTAGAGGAGGTAGAAGAAAAATGCTGGAACGTTAGGCCCTAATCATAAGGCCTCCTTGCTGGTGACCACCATTCATAAAACCTCCTTGCTTGTGGCCAGCATCCAACTCCCCTGCCCCAGGTCCTATAATAGTTGAACATCAACAGTTTCTAAATTGAGGTTGAAGTTTTTATTTTTTTCCAGAGGTGCTCTTGGGGTCTAAATACAGTAATATTTCTGTGTCCATCTCAGAAGAAGACAACAGCATTGTCAAGTTAGAATGTGCTGGTGTGGCCTCCTGCACTGTGCTGTTCCTGCTGCCCGCCCTCCCACCCCCATCTCTAACTAGAAGAGTTACCATTGAGGTCCATCTGGGGATTAGTTTGGTTAGACCAAGGCAAGGCCACCCAGACTGTTCAAGTGGTAAAATGATTGTCTTGCAAGTGTGAGGATCTGCGTTCCATCCCCAGCACTCACATTAAAAAATACTGGCTGTGTTGTAGTTCCAGAAGTGGGGAGGTGGTTCAGGCAGATCCCTGGAACTCACAGGCCTTCAGCCTAGCCGTATTGCTTAGTTCCATACTAATGGGAGACCCTGTCTCAAAAGTAATTGAGGGTGGAATGTGCCTTAATTCACACATATGAATATAGTCCTGCCTTCTCTCTCTCTCTCTCTCTCTCTCTCTCTCTCTCTCTCTCTCTCTCTCTCTCTCTCTCTCACACACACACACACACACACCAAAGACAGCAGCAGATGACTTTCAGCTAGTAACTGATTCTCACACTTGCAAACAAAAACTCCATGTCTACCCCATCAGACTCCACTCACATCAGTCCTTTGGGATTTTAGATCACGGCAGCTCATGGGTAGAGTAGAGAGGGCACTGGGCAGGAGAGAGTCTGGCTATGAATGAGAAGCAGTAGAAGCTTCAGGAGGGGAAAGGACAGGGTGGGAAGGAATCTCAGAGGCACCTTTAGGGTGCCTCTTTAGGGTATTTTTTGGTGTCAATGTTCCAGATGTGCTTGGAAGTTTGTACAGAATGGAGGGTACAGGGGGATGCTGGCTCTGCCAAGGGAGGCTTCAGACTGGGAATGAAGAAATTAATATGAGTTGGGGTTGGGGATTAAGGTCCTGGGTTCGGTCCTCAGCTCTGACAAAAAAAAAAAAATTAATATGACCCTTGAAACTGTGTAATCCTAGCCCACTGACATCATCCATGAACACATGGACTCAATTGTACCTGGAGCTGAACTATTCCTCTGCACGGCTCAAGTGCAGGAGTCAATGATTTAGGTTTATATTGTGTGTTTTGAATTGCGTTACTTAGAAATTAGGGTTGGCAGTATGAGTGTGATAATGAGTGTGATAGCTCTGGCATAGGAGACACATAGAGCAAGAGATTTGGATAGTCTAGATGATTCTTCCCTGACTGGAATGGCTAGAAAAGGGATCTTAGGTGGAGTGTGATGGATTAGGAATTCTAGGAAGACAGAGGTAACATCCAGTCTCCCCTGAATCCTAGCTGGAGCTCTCTGGCAAAGCCACCACAACATCATCCTCAGCTTTCTCATTTGTACCAGGGAGAAAGTATTAAAACATCAATATTTTCTGCATTTCAGATGCAGATGCTCTGGGGTGCTGTAGACATGTGCAGACCAGTAACACAGCAGGCTCTCAGGCAGTGCAATTTCCTGTCTAGTACTAGTGTTTTTCATTCTGTTTTTTTTCAGTGTGATTACACTTTGCACATTGGAGTTTTTCTCACTCCAGTGCACTATTCCATGCAGCAGCTGGATTTCATTGATGAAGGTGTTTGCCTTTAGGTTGTGGCAGCTGCTATGATATTTAAAGACTTTCCATCAGGCCCTATGCAGATTTCCTTTGTGTATCTACCCTATCCCAGGCAAGGACAGCCAATCCCACTTTCAGGTAGGAAACGGGGCTTCTGCAAGGCTGGTTGATGTATCTTGGGCCACACAACTGAGAACTGATGGAGTCTGAGATCAGATTGCAAAGCTCCGACCTCCAACTGGGAGCGGCAGGTGCATGGTGTTGGATCACTTACATGATTTCACTCTATAAGAAGAGTATTGGTCTCATGGGAGAAGAAGCATAAGGGTGTGACTGCTGTTCCTCCCTCTCCCAAGCTCCACCAGGGCCCTTTGGGGACTCAGATGTGATTTGTAAAGCACCCCGACTCAGCTGACTGTCTCTCTCCTGTGCTTTCCCTAAGCTAAAGGAAAAGGGCCCCATCTCTGTCTAATCCCAGCTTCCTTTTCTCCATCCAAACACTGGCAAAGCCACTTCCTCTTCCTCCCACGGTGCAGGAAGACTGCACAGAAGCCGTCAACTCAGAAGTGAAGACAACTCAGACAGCAGCAAATTTTTCCCAGGAGTTTCCAGGAGTGCTGAGCAGGAGGGCTGCCTATGCCTGGAAGAGAATTAAAGGCTCCCCTCCCCGCCCTTTTTTTTCAAGTGAAAGGTTTCAACAATTCCCCACATATCCTCTACTTAAGTGGAATAAAATTATAAATGGATATACTTCCCTGGGGGGAAGATTTCTGTGGAGTCTTTGCTCTCTGTTCATGTCAGAGCTGTCTAGGCTAGGAAGCCTGTAAATATCACACACACACACACACACACACACACACACACACACACACACACACACACACACACACACAATTTTATTTATAAGTGTAATCTCACTTCCACACACTGAACACAGTTCCATATTTCAGGTCATGAAGGAGAATATGATAGTTTTTAATCTTTAAGGAGGCCACAGTTCATGAGGAAGTGAGATGGAAGACCAATAGGCCAATAGATTATGGGATTATGGTAAAGGATGTTCAAGTTTAGGACAGAATGCCATGGGAGGCTGAGCTTGTCATACTGTTTAGTAAGTGATGCTGGGAGAGGAAAGTGCATGAGAAGTAGGCATTGGTCATGTAGTTTCATATATGAAAGAGAGGCATGATGGATAGAGGCTCACAAACAAGAAAAGGCATTATGTTGGGGATGTAGAAGTAGTTTTGTTAGTACTGGCTGTATTATTACTTTTTAAAATAATAATATAACTTATTTTTTTACCATAATCATTAATGCTCAATACTTGTACATACTGGTGTACTTCACTGTGACATTTTACACACACACACACACACACACACACACACACACACACACACACACACACAGACACGTGTATATATACTGATATGATTGTACTTACCCTGCCAAATACCCTTCGTTTCTGTTTTTAGTGTATATTAATTATATATAATAGTGGGATTCACCCCTTGGTTGCCCTTTTTTACTCCATTACCTCCCCACCCTGATCCTTTTTCCCTTTTATAACAACCCCTCTTCTAGCTTCTTGTAATATTTCTTCTAGACTCCACATATGAGAGAAATCAAATGCTCCAAGTCTTGCTTATTTTGCTTCATATGATGAAATCCAGTCTGATCCTTTTTCCTGCAAGCAATCACTATGTTCTTTTTTATGACTGAAATTCACACACTCACACTTAAATATTATCTATCTTATCCCATCCCATCCCATCCCATCCCATCCCATCCCATCCCATCCCATCCCATCCCATCCCATCCCATCCCATCTCAACCCATCCCATCCCATCCCATCCTATCCTATCCATCCACCCATCCATCTATCATCTATCTGTCTGTCTATTTTATCATCTTCTATCCACCTTCTATCTCTCTATCTTCTATCATCTATCTATCTATCTATCTATCTATCTATCTATCTATCTATCTATCTATCTATCTATCTATCTATCTATCATCTATCTATCTATCTCTGATCTATCATCAATCATCTATTTATCATCTCTCTCTCTCTCTCTCTCTCTCTCTCTCTCTCTCCTATCTTCTATCTTTCATCATCATCACCATCTATATATCTATCATTCCTCCCCTCCCCCATTTCTTGTGGTGTATGGTAACTGTATTTCATTATGGTAACTGTATTTCAGCAGGTATATCATAACCAGCAACCTTAAGGAACTTGATACTTGACAAACCTTTTCACAGCTAATATCTCATTGTGTTTCACAGTAGTCCTGTGGAGTAGGTGTGTATAGTCTGGTTGTTACACTTTCAAGTTCATACTTGGGAAAGCCAAGACTTAGTAGATGTCCCTTCTGAGCCTAACCATGTCCCATTATTGACTCTTACTTCACACTAGTTTTCTATTACTGTACAACAGATTCACATAAATGCAGCAGCTTTAAAGCAGACACAAATGATCTCATCCTTTCTCTAAGTCACAAGTCTCTGTATGGCTTAGCTATGGTCTCTGCATCTATGTTTCCAGGCTGTCATCAAAAGGTTTTCTTTTTCTTTTAGCTGCATTCTCATCTGTAGACTCAAATGGAGAGAGAGGCAATTCTAAGTTTTGAGTTGTTGGTATAACTTATTTCCTTATATCTGTAGGATTCACAGAAGCTTATTCTTTTAATAATAGTAAGGACAAGAGGACCCTGGATCAAATCTCTAAGCAGGAAGACTACGAAAATTTATTATTATTATTATTAATAATAATAATAATAATAATAATAATTATGTGTCCATTCCAATCACAGTTTCCCTCCCTCCTTTCCTCCCAGTCCCTTTCCCCCACCCCTCTGGCCCTCATCTACTCACTTCTCCTTTTCTCATCAGAAAAGGGTAGGTCTCCCATGGATATCAACCAAACAAGGCATATCAAGTTGCAGCAAGACTGGCACCTCCCCACCTATTAAGGCAACCTGAACAAGGCAACCCAGCAGGAAGAAAAGGCTTCCAAAAGCTGGCAAAAAAAAGTCAGAGACAACCCTTGTTCCCACTGTTAGAAGTTCCCAAGAAGACTAAGCTACACAACTGTAACATATATGCAGAAGTTCTAGGTTAGTCCCATGCAGGCTCCCTGGTTGTTGGTTCAATCTCTGTGATCCCCTATGAGCCCAGGTTAGTTGATTCTGTGGGTTTTCTTGTGGTGTCCTTGATCCCTCTGACTCTTGCAATCCTTCCTCTCCCTCCTTTGAATGATTCCTGAGGTCCACCTAATGTTTAGCTGTGGGTCTTTACATCTGTTCCCTTCAGTTACTGGATGAAGCCTCTCTGATGATAATTGGGCTAGGCACCAATCTATGAGTATAGCAGAGTATCATTAGGAATCATTTCATTGACTTTTTTTTTTTTTTGCCAGTTGTATTTGGTTTTATTCTAGGTCTCTTGGCTATCTAGCTTCTGGGTCCTGACACTCCAGGTAATATCAAAGATGGGCTCTTTCTTGTGGCATGGGTCTCAAGCTGGATGAGTCATTGGTTGGCTACTCCCACAATTTCTGTGACACCTTTACCCCAGCATATCTTGCAGGCAGGACAACTTATAGGTCAAAGGTTATATGGCAGAGTTGGTATCCCAATCCCTCCACTGGAAGTCTTGCTTGGTTACAGGAGATGGCTAGTTCAGGCTCCATATTCCCCATTGTTAGGAGTCTTAGCTAGAGTCACCCACATAGATTCCCGGGAGTTTCCATTGCATTAAGTTTTGACCCATACTGAGTGCCCCTCCTCCCCAGTTCCAATTGTCTCTCCCAGTACTCTCTCCCTCCATCCTCCCTACACCTGATCCCTCCAGTTCCTGTCCTCCCACCCCCATCCACCTATAATGTCTACTCTATTTTTCCTTCCCAGGGAGAGTCATTTGTCATCCCTTGAGCCCAAGCAGGAGACTCTTATGTAATATAATCCAACTAAAGGAGGGGCACCTCAACCCTTTGCTTAGAATAGGCTCTGTCTGTGCTGTCCATGGGGTCCTTGGGGGCACCATACAGTCTAGTCATGCCTATTACTAGGTCCTTGCTATCCCCTTACCTGGTCTGTGACAAGCACCTGAGCTCCCTCCCAACAGTAGTTCAGATATACCCTCTTTAGAGACCTCCCTAACTATGTCCTCCTTCTTTTATAGGCAATGTCTTCCCATCTCCCATCTCCATTTCAGCAGCCACCATTAGCTGTGGAACTGTAATCACTGACTCACACGGTTTCCTTTCCCCCTCCCTCCTTGTTTTCCTTATTTTTATATCTTTAGTGCTTGATACATACTGAGTGACGAATAAGCATTTATGACCAAATTAATGAATTAAGTAATTTTTTTGCTTTAGGCCTCAAGACTATTTAGGAATTTGATATCAGTTCTAAGCTTTACTCTACCACACCAACACCTCACTAAATGCTCAAAAACCCAAATCAAAGCTTTTTTTTTTTTTTTTTTTTTTTTTTTTTTTTTTTTTTTGCATTGTAGATATTCACACTGGAATAATTGGATTTAAGAATTCAATGCCCCATAAGACATAATGGCAAAAGTTGTTAACACATACTGTTTTAATCATAATTTTTATTTTCCAAAGCACTTTCATAGCCAGTATTTCATCAATACACAATTGGGTTTGGTATTTGTGTAGACAGATTAAGTATTTGAAACTCAGGTAAATTAAATGCTTTGCTTACAAAGAGGGAAAACATCCCGAGGCTGTGATTCAACTTGTGGGTTTGGCTCTAGTCATTCATGAAATGTTTGCAGCATGGGAATTCTCTGTTGACCAACAGTGAGGATTCAGATGTAAATAGGTTTGCTGTCCTACACATAAAGGGTTCATAGTCAGTGATCAAAATAGTCAGAAAAGATTGTTAATATAAAGTAACTGCTAAGTGTGTTGGCAGAGTTATACATAGTAAACTTGGGAAATTTAGAGGAAAGATATAATATCCAGATGGGAAAGGAGTGTATAATTTGTAGTCTTAATTTTTAATTTGTAACAATCTACAATCACCTAGGGAGGAATATCAATAAGGGATTGACTAGATTATGTTGGCCTGTAGGGTGTGTCTCTGGTAGATTATCTTGATTTCATTAATTGAGATGGGGAAACCCAGCCCAATGTGGGTGGTATCATTCCATAGGCAGGGAATTCTGATGTTTGTGGGAGTGGAGAAGGCAAGCTGAACCCCACTGGCACACATTAATTCCTTGCTCTCTGCTCTTGACTGCAGAGATGTTGTGACCAGTTGACTTACCTGTAAGGATGGACTGTAACTTGGAATTGTGAGACAAATAAACATCATTTCCCTTAAGATGATTTTGTTAGGATATTTTATCATAGCATCAGGAAAGAAAACTAAGACAGAGTGTCTTCAAAGTAAGCCCATGACTTCACTAAGAGTTGGGAGACAATGGAAGCAACAGCACAGAAGCCTGTAGAAGACAATGCCAGCATCATGCACTCTGTGCAATGATGGACAGTGTTTATTTGGAGAAAATGACAGGTAGATACCCCCCCAAAAAGCCCTTTTCACTCTTTTACCCTTACTTCCTGAGCCTCATCTCCCATAAAAGCTACGCTTGCACCTTCATTCTGACATCTACCTTCTTCCTCCTCACCACCTCACTCCATTGGTTTTTCCTTTCCTCTTGTGTCTTTAGCTTGGCTTTCCCACTCTGCTTTTACTGGTCCTCTTTGGCCTCTCCTAGGCTGGCTTTGACATGCCACTTGTCCTTCCTCTGTTCTCCATCAGTACTGGTCTTAATAAAGCTTCCATGATTTCACAGTGCTGACACCTTGAATCCTTGAGAGATCCCATCTTCATTAACTCTCAGCATGTCATAAGCCCTTCATTCTCCCAGACTTGACTCACTCTCCTCACAGGATTCCTGATGCTGTATTCTCTGGTTATTATCTGTATTTCCCATTGCCCACCATGAGTCTTTTTGTTACATCTTTTCCTTTCTCCAAAGTCCAAAGCTTTGTCTTCTGCTATTTTATCTTCTCAGGAAGAGGAAGAGAGCATGGGCAAAAGCTAAGATATCCAGAAACTTTGTCATTTTTGATGACACACCACGAGAAGGGCTTACGTGACAAGATCTTTGTTAGTAGAGGGTGAGTACTCTCTGGATGGTAAAGACACTGGCAGAAATCAGGTCACAATGGCCTTTATGGGTTGTTGACAATAACTTGATCCTTCTGAAAAAAATCAGAATTCCTTAAAGATAACTTGAAAAGCAGTGACTAGAAATGGATTTCTGTGTTTTTGGACAATAACCTTGGTTTCTCTGAGGAGGCTGGACAGAGGAAGGCAAGATCACAAGGCAGAGCCAGGCTATATACACAAAAGGTAGAAATAACAATATTTGCAAATAGATGGAATGTTGAACCAGTCCATTTCAGTGGAGGGCTGGCTCAATTCATCCATTATTTGTTTAATTGAACAAAACACCTTTCTTATCTTTGTTAAGCTCAAGGTCAAGGAAGGGTTCAAGTCAAATGTCTGGCAGATACAAGTGGTGTAGACTGATCTAGATTACTTAGTGAAAAGAGCTGTAGAAGGTATCATTTTTTCTCATGCATCCAGGGAAGTGGCTCCAGACCATAGGGGCCAGATGACTGGTCACTATGCCACAGTGTGGGCTGCCCATGGCTAAGGGTAGGTTTGGTTTGAAAGTATATCCTGTGCCCTCCAGAAAGCCTCAGACCTCACCATAACTCAAGTGGTATTGAGACAATGTCTCATAGTAGCATCCCATGTAGGTAAAGAGGTAGACAATATGGACCAATAGTAGTAGTTCTTGGGTTCTAGAAAGATCATAAAACAGTCTGCCCAAACCCAGATGAGTAGTGGTTTGAGACTGTATGCTGGGTTTAATTAAAAATATCTAAGCTCACCACAACACCATAGGGTAGCCTACATTCTTTAATACATAGGACATCTCTTAGCATAATTGATGCTAATCTGATAGTAGGCACGTAGTATATACTGTATTTTAAGTGCTTTGTATATATTAGTTCATATATTTTATTTTCATACAAACAGGTTCTATTTTTCTCTTTATGTTTTAGATGAGAAACCCCAAGGCTTATGGAAACTTAAATAACTTGGTCAAGTGGGCAGGAATGGAGTTGTATTAGAATCCAAGAAAACAAGTTTTAGGTCCATTTTGGTCACTGCAACTTTCCTAGAAATGGAAGAATTCATTATATTCAAGAAACTCAATAGATATCAAGCAACTAATTGAAGACTCAGCTAGAAATTGCTGACAAGGTTAATGGATATAGCATGTGAAGGATTTGGAAGGTTCAAGGTAACCCCTTACCTCCTTGCTTCCTGATAAGAGCATTTGTGGTTCTATAATCTGAAGAAGCCTTAGGAGGAAGAATAAGTCTATGAGGCAGAGGAGAAACTTACTTTCCAATAGTTTGTTTTCAAGATGTCTGTAAACCACTTCTGTGATGTGGAAATGTTTAAGAAATTATTGAGTAAATAAAGAAAAATGAGGTACATTTTGTCCCTTCATGATGCTCAAAGAAGAATTAGAGTTATCATCACAGGTAAGTGGCACAGTAAAAATGGGAAGAAGGCAAGAGGAGAAAGGATGAGAACCAGTGGAACAAGCCTTTCATTTTACATAGCACTTTCCCATCTTATGACAAAGCTCTTTCATAGCACTGAAGAGGAAGTGAACTCATTGATGAGGCTGGGGAAGCTATTCTGGTCTTGACACTTAAGCAGTAGGGTGTCTGACATTGAATCTATTCTCATAGTAGTTTATTCACTATTGTTCTCCCAATTAAGTGATGTTTCATCTCTCTGCCATACCAGATTCTCTTACTTTTTGAACAGATACTCCTGTAATAACCCCATTTTTCCTTAATTAGCTTAAGTGCTCTTTACCTATCTCCTTAGCAATGCCATGTGATTTGAGGAGTTAGATGTCCTATTGATGTAGACAGAAGGGAGAACCAAGATATCTACAGAGACACAGAACCTTGCAATACTTCAGGCTACCCATGATGGGACATGCAGAGCTCCACATAGAATAATGAAGATCAATGATAAAAACTGGCTCTCAGAGAGGAATGTGAAGATTGTACTAGGAAACTTTATACTTCCCACAAGTTCTGACCACATTTTCTCCCATAAGCATGTTTTTATGATGGGGGGTTTTGAAAATGGAAGAGATCTTGAGCATGGCCAAAATGAAAATATTTTGATTAATTTGGACTCTTCCTGTGTGCCAATTTGAAGTGCCACTTTTCTGACTTGGTTGACCCTTTGTCCCTGAGATTAATGAAGAATCTCCCAAATTTCTACAAACCCATGAACATTTGTCTTACACTCCAAGGATATAGGAAGTGAAGATAACACTTCCACTCATATACATAGTTCCCCTTCAACACTATGCAGAGAGTTGTTACTAACACATTTTATTGAGCAAGAATGTAGACCATCAGATTGACAAGACTTCTTCAAGATATTAAAGTCAGAACTCATTGCATGTTCTTAGATTTCTGGATTCTGGGTGTAAATTTTGTTTTTCACCATGCCACAGTGTGCTGGGATCTTTCCATTTACAGAGTGCCCAGTTTCCTGAGTGTTCTTAGAAAAGTTACCTCAGTGGCCCACTTTGCTTAAGTAGGTCAAGTGTCTGACACTTTTATTATGGGGCTTGAAGGAAACAGGATTCCCTTGCCCACACAGCAATCTGTTTAAAACTCAGATGAACCTGCTGTGTGGGTGGGTCATAGTCATACTGCACAATGACCAGGAGACAAGTGAAGATTCATAGATTCCCATCTAGCCCTGTCATGGAGGAAAGAATGTAGAACAGTCAGGAGGTCCAGGATCCAGGCATGTGCCATGCTCATTTTAGCCACTTGTCCAATCCAGTCAATTTCTCTGGGCTTCATTGTCCTTGTGTGTCACTGAGGAAAGCCAACATGCTCATCCCTTGGGCAGGTAAAAGAATCTAGTCATCCTCCGGACTCTGTACAATTCAAAAGCAGAGCTGTAATTATCTTGGAGGCATTTGAACCTGAAACCTGGTGTATAATTGCTTCTCTCCACATGGGAAATATGATGAGGCATTTGCTCATTTCTTTTACTCCCTGGGGAATAGCAGTTATCTAGGGGCATCTGGTTTGGCTTTTAATCATGTGCAGGTGTTGTAAGAATCTGGCAGCTCTGAGTCTTTTTAGGTGCCCCTTCACAATCTCTGCATGTAGAGACAGAGATAAGATTATTTACACCCCATTCCATTATTCACAGCCTCTTGGAATGTAGCATTAAATAATTCAGAGACCATACAAGCTAGGGGATTGATGGGGAAGCCGATAGTTTTGCAAATACAGCATCAGCAGCTACAGAAAAGTAGTTCCAGTACAAGCACACAGGAGCACACCTGCTAGATATTAGGTATTCATCAGGACCCTGGAGAGGACCTTCCCTGGGATCTAACACCCAACAGGATGCCAGTTTTATTGTATATGAAATTTCCCAACTTCCTGTCACTTTTTGATCTAGAGAGTTCCCTGTGTGTAGGAGGAGTCACTTGTTTGTGCTAGAATTCTCCATAGCTTTTGTATAGGTCCTGGTCCATGCAAGGTGTTTGAGAATTTTTTTAATGCATTGTTGCCTTATATGGCCCAAGCTGGCCTTGAAGTCATTGCAGCTCAGGCTGGCCTTGAACCCACAGTCTCCCTAACTCAGAAGTGCAAGGTTTACAGGTGTGTGCTACCACTCCTGGTGAGTTTTCTTCTTTGAAATGCAGGTTTATGTGTTGTTTGTTGCTTCTAGTTTATTTCCAAGAGAAATGGATCAAGCAAAGTTAGAAGATTCTAGAGTAAGGCCAGAGCCCTAGATTGTCTACCTACTGGTCTAGTGACCTTATTGGCTCTGGAAACCCTAAAGGAAGAAGAGAGAATTGGGGAAATGGGATACAGTGAAGAAGCAGAAGGCTAGGAGGATGTCAAAGCGGAGAGAGCTACAGGTCAGGGGGACCAAACTGCAGTCATTTGAAGAAGAGACCCGTGGAGTGATCCTGGGTTTGCCCATGAGGAGGCTGTCTTACCTCTAGAATTTTAACTAGAGCCTTCTTTCTCAAACACCATTGCATGGCAGACACAGGCAGTGGCTTGGTGGACTTCTCCAACCCTAGCTGCCTGCGTCTCACTCTGCAGTTGGCTCCAAGGTGTCAGATGTTTCTGGCCTCACTTTCATGCTCTAGTTCCTCTTTCTGGTCTTCCTCTGGTTTGAGATGATGTCCAGGCTTGCCTAAGGCTCAGAGATCTCTGCTCCCCATCCATGCTTGACTGCAAAATTTCTCTGGTTCCAGTCCTATATGTAGTTCTGATGAGAGCCAAGGTTCCTTCTAGTCCCTTGGCCCCATGGAATTTCCCATGGCCAGATGGCTCCTTGCCTTCATGTTGACCATACTGATGTCCTTTCAAAGGGACAGATTGGTAGTTCATTATCTCATCTGAAATCCTTTAAGGAATCAAGAGTATAATTAATACTTTAAGGCTACAAATGACAGAGACCTAGTGTGTAGTAGAGACACAGATAAGGTATGATGGAACAGACTCTAAGATAAAGTGTGATGTAGCCAAGTCCCAGGGAAACTGTGATGGAGTGGAGTTGAAGATAAAGCCTGTCTGCAAACAGGGAATAAAGGCACAGCCCTGCTAGGACAGGCCTGCTGCTTCTTGGAGACAAAGGAGCTAGAGCATCTAGGTTGGGTAGAGAATGGGATAAAGGGGGCAGTGTGGAGATGCAAGCCCAGAGGAACAGGCTGAAAGGCAGGAGATAGGCCGTGCCTTTGGCAACAAATAGTTGGAGCTGTGTCATAGTATGGAAACAAGAACAGGAAGACCTCTGAGGCTGTGAGGCAACAGGATCTGTCCTGTGGATGCTCTGCAGCCTTGGTGGATAGTGAGGAGAAAACTAGAGAGGACATAGAACTGGATCAGAGCAGTTGAGACTGAGGGCATGGGTTGAGGGCTGCTCATAGCCAGCCAAAAAAGATGCTCTACCTGAAATGATCAAAGACAATCTGAGGGGAAGAAGAAGGGATCCAAGTGGCTGCTGTTGATGGCACAGACCTGCTGATGCACCTCACAGAGCAGTGCCTCCAGACAGGACCGAGAATCCTGGGCCAGCGAATGCTTGGGGAAGTCACCAAGAAACTGGGGACAGTTAAGACTTGTGTGTGCTTGTCATCCCAGTGTATGAGGGGTGGAAGCTGTGGGATTATAAGTTTCCGGCCAGTCTTGCATACACGACAAGTTCAGTGGCAGTCATAGCAACTCAGCAAGACTTATCTCAAAGTTAAAGACTGAAAGGGCTGGAGATGCAGCTCAGTGAGCAAACACTTGTGTAATGTGAAAACAGTAAACCAAGCCAACAGCCAAGGAGTATAATGGCTCATGCATGTGAACCCAGAACTTGGGAGGCTGAGACAGGAGGATTACTGCAAGTTCAAGTTTAGTCCTGGACTAAACAGCGAGTTCTAGGTCATCCTGGGCTGCAATGTGTATACATTTAAAAAAAAAAAAAGAAGGAAAAAACCTGGGGTCTCAGGCATCACATGTGCGGCAAGGAGGCTAATCTCACTTTTGAGGGTTCAAAGCTTTAAGCTCACACCAGATTTCAAACGTTTGACCTAGACTCTCTCTCTGCTCTTCAGAATGATGCTGCTGAGATTGTATTGTTCTGCCCCCTTTTGCTGATGAGGAACTGGAGCATCAGAGAGGTTAACTAATTTCACCAAGGTCCCATGGACGAATGACCAGAGGTGGGGTTTTAGTCCAAGTCTTTCTGACCAGGATGACTGCCAACTTTCTGTTGTGCTCACACAAAGGGAACCGAGAGTGGTTTTTGTCTTCAGCACTTGGTGGCTATGTGTCATCACGAACTCTCTTTCCCTCCAGCACCCAGCTTCTGAACAACAGCGATCACGAGGGCCCCGAGAGCATCAATCACTTCCACCCGGGTGGCTATCCATGGCTTGTAATTTACTTGTTTTGTCAAATTCTGTTCTTTACAACAATAATTAACACAGGACAAATAGCCTCACTGGGCTGAAAAGTGAAAATGAAATTGGCTAGACAGGTTCAGCGCCACATAGCTGTGACGAGAACTAGATCCTTCTGCCTTTTAATTCAAGCCTGGGAGGGTCTCATCCTGGCTCTCATGCGTGATCAGGTTTACTACACATGCCATGCGACTGATTGGAAGAGAAAAGGTTGCCTTGGTAACTGTTTACTTCCCCATCACTGCTTCAAGTTCAGGCCTTACGGTGTGCTGCCATCAGCATGCATTGACTGCAGACGACAGGAATGAGCACAAATCCAACACGTGCAATACTTAGAGCACACCCCATCTCATTTAATTCTATAAAGGAAGTAAACCTGGAAGGTAGGTCTTGCCATTGTATCCATTTTAGGGGCAAGGAATAGTGAGTGAGTGAATCCAGTAAATGTGATGCTTGGCCCTTTCTTAATCTTAGACCCTTTAGAAGTTTCATCCTGAGCATATTCTCAGCTGTTAGATGCAGACCCACTGTCAGCAAGTTGGAAAATTTCTCTCCTGGCTTAAGAATTATGAGTCCTCTGTACAAACACTAAGGAAATGGATTGTAATGATGGATTTTTCATATTTTCGTTCCTGAAAGATTATAGGTTTAATGAGGCAGAGACTAAGCTTGTGTTGTTGACCATGAATTCTATGTGTCTGGCACATTTTAGATGATCAAGAAATACAAGAGGAATGAATAAATCCGGCTTTATAGCTGTGGGACTTCCAGTCCCAAGATGTTAATAAAATGTGGAGTCAGGATTCAAATTTACTATCCTTCTAGAGGTGGCCCAGTCCCTACTCTTGAAAAGATATGGGGACTGCACATAGTGGTGTTTGGCAAAGAGACAGGGAGAGGAAAACATTGAGGATAAAGAAAGAGTCCCAAGAGACTAGGATTTCACTACTGACAGATCTGCCATCTGAGTAAGGAAGAGGGTCACAGGGACTGGTGCCCTGTGATGCCTGCTTTCCTAAACTGCTCTCTGCATGGATTGATGTTGTATGATATTTTGTTTGTGTTCTGACAGATAAAGCTTGCCTGGAGATCAGAGGGTGGAGCTAGCCACTGGTTAACCATAGAGGCCATGCAGTGGTGGCACACATCCTTAATCCCAGCACTTGAGAGGGTCATGCCTTTGATCCCAGCACTAGAGGGATGGAGACAGGATCTGTGGGCCTTATTGAGTCTGAGGATTTGTAGAAACAGGACACCCATTTGGTCTGAGATTTCATAGAGGTAAGAAGTCTCTAGTTGTCTGGCTGCTCTGCTTCTCTGATCTTTCAGCTTTCGCCCTTGATATCTGACTCTGGGTTTTTATTGCTAAAACTAATTAGGATCACGCTTCAGACTGAGGCTCCATAAGATCATTAGGAAGCTGTTAATTTTAGATCACACAGTAAGTGCAGAAACCCTGGGGATGGAGAGCCCAGACTGAACTCGGACCCTGGCTCATGCTCTTTGGGCCCCTATCAGCTAGCCATTGGCTCTTTGAGTGAGTTTCTTTACTCCAGCCTCCTCTGGCTCTGGTTTACCCTCTGCTCTTGTGTTTTTCAGGAAGGCATAGAATGTACCTCAGCAGTTATTTATCAGGCATGCTCACTCAGGACAGTTAGACTTATAACTTTGGCCTGAGGTTTCCTGCCAGTCTCCTGGAGTTTCAGTTATAGTCCTAGCAAGTTTGGCTTTGTTCTGTGGGTGATATGGGCATGGGGTGGGCAGTAGTTTTTAAAGCCCATCTATCCATGTGTGGTGTTCAGCTCTGTCCTTGCCTTCTTTGTGATCTGGAGAAGTAATGAATAGCCATCTGCTATTGCCTTATACTTCTGGTCTGCAAGATGGGGCTAGGGAAGGAGTCTCCTGCAGAGGTCACACCGAAACAGTAAATGAAGAGCAGCACATGGGCCTGGAACCCTGGCGCATGACAAGTGCAAAGTACAAGTTCTGAGCAAATGGGCTTCAGACTGGTTTGGATCCAACGAGGTAATGATGACAGAGTCACTTGATCAAAGGAGCTACATGTCACTCTGTGCACTATGAGAGCCAGTGGTCAACTGCACACACAGGATTCTCACACTACATAATATATCACTTGTTTTCTTCGCTCATAATCACAGCCAACTCCCTGTCACACTTCTGTGTTCCTTAGTGTCACCCCTGGCATGCAACCTGCTGTTGGGTTGTTCTGTGCTTTACAGCACTTGGTGCAGACCTCTAGATTCAAAGGTTAATTGTTCTTTAACAGTCTGGGTTGTGTTGACTTCTTCAACTCTTAGGCTCTGAGCTCAGAAGACTTTGAACTCTTGGGGGTTTCTCATTCACTATATTAGCCCAGAGGATGGCACATAGACTCTGGCATCCATGTTGCCTTGAATTGAAGAGCCCATGATTCACAGTAGACAAGAAGCAATTTATAAAATTTGAAAAAAATTGCCTATCATTTGCAGTCCTCGGTACAGAAATATAACAGGAGATTTAAATTGCTTGCTTGCTTCGATTTAAAAAAAATACTTTTAATAATGGAAAAATCTACCAATGGATTGTGTGGATGTATGTCAGGTTTTTTCCTCCAAGAATTTGTTTTCTGCCTCATTAATGAAACTCTCCCACACACTGATAGAACCTTTTCCTCCCGTCTGCTGGGGAAGACAGTGAAGAATTGACTTGTGTTTTATTTTTTCATGAACTTAGAATAGGTAATTGCTGAAAACTGAATTTTAGGCCAGTGATAATCCAATTAGGGTCTTGGGCATAATTGTTCCTGTGTAACCTGATGCCTTTTCTTCTTCATAGTTCTGACTTTTGAAGCTGGTTCTCTTGGCAACAACCTATCACTTTCTATGGGAGAAAGGAACACAGCCATTTGGTTGGGGGTGGGGGGGATATCTTTACTCAGCAGATAAGAAAAAGGAAACAAAAAGTAGACAGGAAATCATGTGCATGTGAAGTAGTGATTACATCCTTTATGGACACACTAATACATCAGTGTCTGGAACATAAGTGTCCTATATCTTCTTCCAGGTTCAGCGTCTGTGCTCTAGGTACTTGATGGCATGATGAGAGATGAAGCAGTGAATATGTGCCTTGAGCTTTGGTCAAACCATACTACTAGAGTGAGGGGCATGGGTGAGATGAAATTGTAATTTTCCTTTTCCATTCTTCTCCAGAGACTGAAGATATCCTTACACCACCAGAAAACCCAGATCTAGACAACAACGTATCTGGCCTCTACTACTACTCCATTCACCTTACCAAACCTCTAAGTTCTCAGCAGAGTGGAATGTAGGTGAGAAGGAAGGCACACTTGTGATACAGAGGTGCCTAGTCGATATGAGTGACAGCCCGTGTGTGTCACATGCTTGTGGGTCTAGTACTGAGACTTGGTTGTGTGCACCGCAGGATTTGCTCAGTATTCTCCAGCAGTTCGGTGAGCAATGTTATCCCTATGCACAATTGTACAGTTGAGATTCAGGGTCAATAAACGCTGTTTATAAGTCCATATGACTAAGAAATAGAGCTCTCCACGACTTCAACCTGTAGAATTTTGTGTTATTCATTCTCACTCTTATGTCATTTCTTTTACTGAATTCTTAACTCAGAATTGAGCCCTGGTTTCCCTTCTACAAAATGAAAGGCTTAAACAGATGAACTTAGGCCTCCTCACTTCTTAGATTTCATGATCTAATTACAAAAGTAAAATAAGAATTAATATTAAAATATAAGCTTAAACATTGTCTTTTTTTTCTGCTTCAAGGGTATCAGATAGTTGGATGTGATGGTACACACCTGTATTCCTAACAACTGGAAGACTGAGGTAGGAGAGATCTGAGTTTTGAGGCCGCTGGGTTATGTGGTGGAACCATATCTCAACAGATAGCAACAAACCAGTCAATTAAAATAATTAGTGTAACTACAAGCAAAGTAAATTTTGATACAGTTTATTCATTTGTTCTCTTGGAAAGTTCATTTGTGTAGGACAAACATTTGACCCTGATGAAGATCCTCTTCCTTTTCTATGGTCCCACTTTAGATTTAGAAAATAGTTCTGACAAATTATTATTGATGAGGCTAAGCCCAGGGTTAGTGGAACAAAAGACCAACTCCGTGTATAAGCACTCAGCCTGCAGGAGACAAAGAGGTGGTGATCTAAAGAGAATTCCAGCACATCCTCTGATTTTCAAAATTAGTCATGAGGTCTGCTCTTTTCTCTTTTTCCTGGGCAGATTATTACAGGGGTAGCAATGAATAGTCCTCAGTAACTTCCTTTTTCTTCTTTTCCCTTTGTTTTGGTGGTGAAAAAAATTGTAGTGTTTAGCACGGGCGGTTTAGATATCCCAATTTGGGGGGCTACCCTCTGAAACACCATAGTTAGGGGTCAATCCAATGTACTCCTTTTCAGCATGCCAGACCAGATCAAGGTTGACCTTGTCCAGTCAAGGTCATACAGTTTCAGAACAGCTTATCTGATCTGGCACTTACAGGTCTTATGGTCCATGATGAACAGAAGCCGGATGCTTTCTTTGATCTTCCTCATGGCCAGTTCCATTGTAAGGGAATTTGATTGACTAGTGGTCAAGGTTGTTCCTCCTACCAGTTTCCTCCTTAGAAAACTCTGTGCTGTCTTACGAACCTCGGTCACTCGCTTTGCTGGAGTGTGGGTGGCACAGCAGTTTGCTTTTCTTCCAAGGGTACCTCTCAGTGCTGCTTACATTAAGTTTTAGTATCCTCTTCTATTTTAGGAGGGATTTGGTGTTTCTTCTTCACTTTTAACATCTTTGTGAAAATGCTCTTGTCTTAAAAAAAAACCAGCTTTTTTTCTTTATTAAGAATAGTAATACATTGTGATAAAAATGACTGAAAATTATTTTTTTCATTGCAATATTGATATTATCAGATATAACTATTGATACAAATATATTGATACAGGTATCACCTTCCAATTAATTTTTCCTATGATTATATATATAAAACTAAAAACATAAAATCTCCTGTTGTATATACAAATTTTTTCTCAGGCTTTTTACTTACCTTGTGAGCATCTCACAGATACATTATTCCGAAAGGATTTTAATGGCTGCATCCGAGATGGATGGATCTGCATCATTTACCACATCTATTTACCATGTTCATAGTTTCTCACTGTCATAAATGATGCTTTCATAGATGCTCTTGGACAATTATCTGGACTCACAACTCTGACTTTTGGAGCTGGCAGGCACTGTAAAGACTTAGCGTGTGGGAATGAAAGTGCCATTTGCTCAGAACCAAATCCTGGCACCTCCTGGTCTCTGCTCTCTCCCTTCTGCTCTGCTCTTGGGAGAAGTCCCAAGCTATTTGGCAAGTACTTTAAAGCCTTGCACGATGTGGTCCCTTCCAAGATATCTAGATTCCTCCTCCACAGCATCCTCATATTGCTCTGGGAGCATCTACTTGCTCTGTGCTTTTTCCCACTTTCCCACTTCAGTTCACTGACTCCCAGACTCCAAGCATTCAAACATCACCTTCACAATTTTGCCATTTTTATATGCCACTTGTATCATTATTCAGTGAACATTTATTTTTCAGATTCTTACTTCAAAAACAGATTTTTTTCTAATTTAGCAACAATAGTTGTGAGATGATATAGGTTTGATATGTTTTGTGTGTGACTGATTTTTAAGTCATACGAAAATACATTAACAATTATTAAATAAAAAACTTGAAGATGTTTCTGACACCATCTACAATGATTTTTCTGCTGTGGCACAAACTTCCTGTGATAAGGAACCCTGTATTTACCCCATCATTCTACAAAGACTAGCTCCCAGTGTCTCTTTGGTTCTGAAGTGGCTTCCTGATGAGGTTTTCAGTTGTTGTATTGGAGGGGCTCATTGCCTTTTGCTGCCCTTGCTGAGGTCATGGGGACCCAGAGAACAACTTCTAAAGTGGTCAGGGGTACATGCTGGATGGGGACTGTCAAAGAAGGCTTCTAGTTGGAGGCAGTCCTGAACTGAGTTTAGAAAATATCTATGCATGAAAGAAGGCAGAAAAGGAGAAACAGAGTAATGACAATGTCACAATACAGGCAGAAAATAAGTAGCAGTCTACCACACGTGTGATGCAACCGTTTCCGTGACTACATGAAACACTCATATAGAACACAGCGACTGTGGGACTGGATCTAGTCACGTGATGCCTACACGAGAAGCTCTCGAGATGCAAAGCACAGGACAAAAGTTAAACAGTGGAAAGATAAACCATCAGACAGTCACCATAAGAGAGCTGGAGTGGCTGGAATAACATCAGGCAAAATCAAAACCTAAATTAATGTGTGCGGAGTTTAAATGAGAAGCTGTAATGTGTCAATTTGCAATTTCAGATGGAGAGGAGGGAATAGGATGGAGGCAATGTTTGAAAGGATAATGGCTGAGATTTTCCCTGCATTGACAAAAGAAACATATCTCCAGATCTGGGGAATCTGGAAAAAAAAATCTCATGCAAGATAAAATCAAATGAAAGCCACATTTAAGGCGAAGCTTAATAAAAGTAGAACGCCAAAGTTAGAGAAAAGATTATAAAGGTACAGAGGGAAAAAAATGAACAAAGTTCACAAAAAATAGCATCTACTCCAACGGCTGATTTCTCAGTAGCAACAGCACCAAGGGGAGACCAGTGGCCATGAGCTCTAGGGTGGCACCTGGAATCTGCACTACTGAGATGCGATCTTTGAGATCTCCCTGTTCAAGAGAGAGTGTATCTCCAGCATCAGGACTGAAGAACGAAGGACACTTTTAGGTATATGAAACAGGGAATCAGAACCAACTGACACTTGGTGAAATACTTAAAGGGTGAAGATGATAACAGATGGAATATTTGGATTCAAGAAGAATTGGTGAATAGGGAAATGTTAACAACATACATAAATAAAAACTAATCTTAAACAGTTAAAAAAAATCATGATACACAAGCATACTGGAATGTAAGCTAGGAAGGAAATGACCCAGCTGACCCATACTGTACTGTAAGGTCTTGAATTGTGAAATGGTAAATATGTCCAGTGAATGTGTTAGGGTTTCTAGGGTGGAATTTAAAAGAATAGTAGTAGGGTGCATAACTTCCAAACCAGGACATGAAAATGTATGAAATGGAAATTTGAATTAAAAAATACCGTTTAAAATTATAAATGATATAAGTAAAAGAAACCTAAAACAACAAGGTCAGTGAGCACAAAATAAGATGATAGAGTCAAATGAGAACGTATCAGTGAGTGGGATGGATGAAACTGCTAAGGGACAAAGATGTCATCCATGATTTAAAAATCCACTGGTCCTATGTTCATGCATACCTCAAACACACAGCAATGGAGAGAATGAAAGAAAAGTGCCCCAAGTTATATTCCTGGAAAATGCTAAATAAAATCTGCCCCAGCTACTTTAATATCAGGCAAAATGAATGCACAGGGCAAAATATAAGGTGAAATCTTGCTAGAGATGAAGGGGTTTACTATACAAAGGAATAACTTTCCATTCCTATGGATATGGAGCCAATTAAACTTTCATGCATCTAATTACACAGCCTCAATATATTCACACAAAGATTGACAGAGCTAGAAGGGGAAACAGACAATTCTAGCATCACATGAGATTTTTTTAAACACTTTTCTCTCAATAATTGATAATATAAATAACCAAATAATCAGCAAGACCAAAGGAGATTCAGACAGTTAATTATTCATCTTCATCTAAAAGAAATAGCTAGAGAATTTTACCCAACAATTGGAAAGTTATCACTTTTTAATCATACAGTGAACATGTGTGGAATTGACTACATATTGAACCACAAAACAAGCTGGAATTCTGATATTGGGTAGCATGAAAACCATGTTCTCTAGCTTCAATGAGACCATGTAGAGATTATCAATAAGATAACTAACCAAACTCCTACACATTCAAAAATAAATATCTCATTTTGATATTTACAAGCCAAGGGGGAATATTTAGAATGAAATAAAAAAAAAAATTTCAGTCACACTTTTGTGGGATGCACCAAAATGGCTACTTAGAGGTAAATTGTAGGTTTGAATGTTTGTATTAGTAAAATATAAAGGCTGAAAATTAGTGGAGATTTGAATTTAAGAAGTTGGAGAAGGAATAATCGCACAAACAAGACAATAAAAAGAACGAAGCAGTAATAACAGAAAGGCAACCCAATGGCATGGATAGCAAACCCAGAATAGCAAGTATCAACAAGCCCAAACTGGACATCTCTGTGGCATGAGTAATTAAGGAGGAAAAAATTAAAGATACATGTTAAACCGGGAATGGTGGTGCAAACCCGAAATCCCAGCACTCAGGAGGATGTTTTTTGTCTACACAGGCATATAATTGTTGAACCACTAGAGTTTGTTTCATCTGTGAAATGGGAGAATGTACCCCACCTTCATTCCAGTGAAGCCCAGGCAAATATTTAAAAACTGGCTCTCTGAAAGCAAGCAAGCCAGGTACAAAAACGAAATACGAACAAGCCAACAATAACAACAAAACACTGATTTGCAGACTTTGCCAATGATCTGTGGTATACATACGCCCAGAAGCAGCTGCTTTCTTTCAGTCATTCTGCTGCAGGATTGGGATGACGTGCAGTCAGCCCAACAACATGACTCCTTCAGGGAATGGTCAGGAACCGCATGGTGGCTGCAGACCTCAACCCAGACAACATGATAAGAACAGCACGAGTTTGAATTCCTAAATCAGACAAGACTGAGTTTGCATTTGGCTTCACCACTAACTAATTGCAATCCCTTTAAAACACTTTGTTTTCTAAGCTCCGGTTGCCTCATCAAAAAAATGGGAATGACAGTAGTATTTCCAACGAATGTAGTATCTGTCCATCCTTCCATTTAGCAGATATTAACTGAGCATGATGACAGGCCAGGCTCAGTACTAGGTGTGCTTGGAGGATTACCCTAAAGAGTTTACTTAAGTTCCAGGTACGTACTTTGAGAGATTTTCCCTGTACTCGGTCCTCGGCTGGCTTTCCCTCTTATGCTGTTCTCTTTCTCCTGTAACACCACCTATCTCATTGCATGGTCTGTGTCTATCTCATTGCATGGTCTGTCTGCTGGGCAGCATCTTAATGGTTTGTCTTCATGACCCATTGTTGATTTCCAACCTCTGAAGGCACCTCCCAGGAGGCATAGCGTAGCTTTCAACACTGTGTGACTCCAAGTGAACTCAATATCTGGTTCTCCTTCCATCTTCTGAATTTCTTCCTCTCCTAGAGAGTGGCACTACAGATTCTCCAAAGTGTTGAAAACTCATCTGGAAAGCTATCCACAGCTAAGAGTCTCTTTTTATGGGAATAGTTGCTTTTCCCAAAGCCTTGCTCATAGGGAAATGCTAGACCAGATCCAACTACACTTTCAAGTTTATCTTGTATCGCTCTTGTTGAAATCAATACATAGTGAATTAAATGAGTAAACCAATGGTGAGAATTTCATGCACCATAATGGGATTTGAGGGAAGCTATTTTGGGGTGTAGCGAGAGCAATTGATCTCTCTGCAGTCACATCGTTCAGACAACTACACATTTTGTCATTCCTAAGCTAAGAGCTGAGACTTAATGAGATTGGCTCAAAATTGATTGATTGACTAGTTCATTTATTCACTCCTTCTTGTATCTGGCACATACATTTCGAATACCCACTAATGCACCAGACACTTTTCAGGGTTCTGGGGATACAAAGATGACCTGAATATAAGTACAAGGATCTCATTATCTAGTTGGAGGAAGACTAAAAAAAAACCACATAATTAAATGGGTGCTATGATGGATGGTTATAAGAGATGCTGTCTGCACACTAAGGAAAGAGTGACGGCTCCGAGAATCAGAGCAAGCCTTTCTGAGGCAGTCATATTTGTTTGGGGCTATGTAATGAGGACAGTTGATTAGTGAGAGAAAGGAGCAGAGGTGGAAGAGGAAAAGGAAGATCCCAGTGAGAGGGACCCACTTGTTTATGGTATGGCAGCAAAACATGATGCGGCCCATGGATCCTGCTGTGAATTTCTCTTACGATGCGTATGGATGTTCCTGTGAAGAACGAGACCGTTCAAAGCCAGCATGACCCTGACGTTGTCTAAAGAACGAGCCCCATCCCGACCTGAGCAGTTAGCCACCTGGGTATTACTAAGGGGACACTCTCAGAGAGGAATTGGATGCACTCAGGTGTGAAACTTTGTTGTTGGTCATGCAGAAAGTGACAGAAGGGAGCATCCCACACAGGTCCCATGGGTCATGATTAAGAGTCCCAAGGTTCAGGGCTGTCTGTCCCAGCAGCCTCTGTGGTTGGTGAGATGGCTCGCTGCTTTCCACAAACTGTCAAAAATCCTGATTTTCTTCGAAAGGCAGCAGTTTCCCTCTTCTGCCTCCAGGTACAGGCTGCAGCTGGTTCCAGCAATAGCATCCTTTCTACCCTCAACCAGTCCTTAGATAATGACAAATCCCTTTTGCTTGCTCCCCATTATTTCATTGTAAATGAGAAAGTAATAAAGCGAGGCTGCAACTGGACTAATTAAATCAGCTATTTCTAATCCCATCGATCCGGGGAAGACAGTGTGGAGGGCCAGAAGGGAAAGTGGTTTTTGATTCAGAGTAAGCCAAATCCATTTCTGTCACAATGTAGGGACAGAGGAAGTGAGAGAGAAACTGCTCTGGATTGGGATGTGAGGACCGTAGGGGAAGGGGCGGGTGTGCCTGGGGCTGGCGAATACCCTCACCTAGCAGGATGGATGAAGCCAGGCCCTGGTTTTCTTCTGAGGACAAAAGGAAAGAAGAAAGGCAGTTGGAGCAGGAATCTCACCCTTTGTTACTGGGGAATATGCAATGCAGGGTGAAAAATCAGTACCAAAGGTGACAAAAATAAGTATGTGAATAAATAAGTCAATGTTTTAAAAGCAATCTGCAGGAAGTCCGCCAGTGTGTTTTGTGTGGGCCAGCTAAACATCACATGTCAGTATTGAGTTTAGAAGTATCTTTTCTTTTCTTTCCTTTTCTGTAGAAGGTCATTTTTTTAAAATCTGTCACGTGCATGAGGCTAGCTCCAGCCACCTGTGGCCTCCAGTTACATCTCCCTTGCCAGGACAGTCTGGACTGCTGGTAGTTCTTTGAAGGCACCATCAATTGATCTACATTGCCTCAATTTTCCACCTGATACTCAGCTCCCCCAGCTTCTTCTACTCCCTCTCCCACGATCACTCATGATGTGAGCTCTGCTCAGGTTACAGTGAAAAACTTGGGGATTGTGCTGAACATGCAGCCCCCAATCCGAATCCCCCCCCAAGTCTGAGCACATTTTTTTTCTGAAACACTCCTGGAGACAGAAGCTCAGGATCCTGGACACAACGGGTAATTTATAGCAGTCCCAGGGTTTAGAACCTCTCTCTGATGACCATTCTCACTGTGTGAGAACACTAGTCCTCTCCCTTCCCATCTCCAGCATGTTGAAATATATACAGAGTTCTCATGGCTTCAGTTTTAGATGTGGTCAGGAGTATTTTTATTTGATTCAAACCTGTAAACTTCTGCAGAGGGAAGACAATGAATTGTAATGTCCAGCCCTCCAAAAAAAAAGTGGATTTTATGGTAGTTGGAGAACAAACATCTAAAGGGAGAAAAAGAATTTATTTTAAAATGGTAAGTTTGAGTTCAGTTGCACCCAGAATGAATAACAGTAAGTGGAATTTATGAGCTATCATTACTTCTTACCTTAGAGATATTTTATGACTTTCCAAAGTAAGCTAAAACATATCAGAAAAACCTTGACAACCATCTAAACGTGAGATTTACAATCCAGGAGAGTAAAAACTGGTTTTTATAATGGAATAATATCACTATAAAGTGCCCTTGCTTCCTGGAGACTAATCCAAGGGCCAGCTGGACCCAATGCGCATGTACCTTGCTGTTATTCTCACTGGACCCTGATCCGGATCCAACAGCCACTACAAACCCTTTTGTGGTAGAAGAGACACAACACTGCTGAGTAGGTGCTGGTCACTGATGTTTAGATATCTATCTGCTGGTTGCTCAGAGAACAAGAAAGCATAAGACAAGGTCTCTGGCTTTGGACACGGAATAGGATGGCAGCTCAGGATGAGTCCGCCTGGCTCTAGGAAGAGTTTTGTAAAGCAGCCATTCAGAAGCAGAATGGTTACTGTGAACTCAAGTAAGCCATTCAAATTGAGGCTATGGAGAGGTAATTTTTCAACTCAAGTGAACTGTAGGGCCAGGACAGAAGGCCGGTAGGTGCCATATGTAATAAGATGGTTCCCCATCTCTCCTTTCCTTTCTCCTTCCCTCCACGCTCTCTTGGTTATGTACCATGTGAACTCATCCCCTTTAGGTTTATGTCATCCATACCACAGGGTGGAAAATAGACACTCTGGAAGGTGCATGCTAGCTGAAATTCTGTAATTTTCCCAACTTTTCCCAGCCGCTCTTATCTCTGCTCATTGTACTGCTTTTATTTCAATATTAATTAATATTTCAGAAAACCTTGGTGTTTAAAGCTTAACCTTGTGGTTTTGACTATTTGGGAGAGTCTCTGAAGATCCCTGCATGGTAATTTGTAACTTTGTCAAGGCAAAGTTTGAATTTCAAGGGCTTGAACACTGGTTTGTCAGAGTGAGAATATAGCTGGGAACAGAGCTTCGGGTGTCCTGATATTGCTATCCTTGGCCATGTGGCATGTATATATTATTATGGAACCACTGTGAATAGCAAAAGCCAGCTCTTAAATGTGCATCTGGATCAGACACTGGGCTACACATTCCACATACGTTATTTCATTTATTCCTCCCCAAACCCCGGTGAAATGCTATGTCTCATTCTGGAGAGAAATAGAAGGACAAAAGCAGTAGAAGCTTTCTTTCCCCAAGTGTCACCACCAGTAAGTTTCAGGGTCAAGGTTTGAACCTGTCCTCGAAAGCCTGTCTTCCCAGTGTTTATTTTCAGGCTTAGGAGGAGCCCTAGTTATGCACTAGGAGTCTGTGGATTGCTTCTTCTTAATACATAGTGAGCAACAGGCACTGTTCCACGACAGTCATCACAGACAAGGACAGAAAAGGGCAAAGAACGTATCCTCACATGTCTTCCACTTAAGGTTACAGAGACAGGCAAGAAGCAACATAAACACTAAACCCATTAGTGTGGGGGATAATGAGAAGTTCTTTAACAACTTATCCAGTCTTAGGGCAGTGAAGAATAGTGACTTCAGGGCTTGTTGACGGTGACTCAGTTGTAAATCGGTGGTGAGGACAATATCCATAGACGAGGTGGCAAGCATGCAAGTGTTCAGTGGTGAGGGAGTAAGTCATGAAATGAGTGGAATGTGCTTGAATACCCAACTGGGGGTGAGAGTGGTACACAATCCGTGCAATGACAGCCAGAAGGCCAGTGTGCCTGTCATATGAAATGAAGGGAGGGAGTTGAAAGAAGAGGCCAGAGAGGCTCCAAGAACAAAGAGTTTGAGGCCAGGTTCTGTTGACCTCTGCTTCTACTTGGAGAGAGAGAGAGGAGGTTTTGAAGCATTTTTTTTTCTGTGAACAGTGACTTGTTATGGCTTGTGTTTTGAAGAGGTCATTAACATGTGGAGAATTTACTGAAGAGGGTGTGGGCAAGGATATATGGACATTACGAAAGGAGGCTTTTGTTGAGATCGTTGCAAGAGATGCTGATGACTGGGTATCCAGAGAAGCTGAGAAGCATTCAGGATGCTGAAGGCAGAGACAACAGACTTAACTGGACAGTTGGATGTAGAGACCAGTGTTTAGATTGTTCAGTGGCAGAATTTATTCAATATACTTTCTTCATATCTTACATGCTGACCTAAAAAGATAACTAGAACTCTGATGGGGACTCTGAAGTATTTTACTTCTTTGTTTTTGAATTTGTGCAAAGAAATTCATGGAGTGGGGACTAGTGAAAATCTCGGCTTGTAATTGTCATTACTGTCTCTTATCTGGTCCTGGGCTTGGATCAGAGATAGGGACAAGGAGACACTATGAGGATCTAAAATTGTAAGTTTGGAAGCAAGAAATTTTCACTGGGAACAAGCTGAGGTGGTGACAGTCGCCTTCTGCAGTGGGAAAACCAAGAACTTGGTGTTCCATGAAGAAGACGCCTGGAGAACGGGTTGTGGTCTTGGCATCATGGACTAGCAGATGTCTTCTGGTTTCAAGGCAGCAGATTCAAGAAGGATTTTATGTCTCAGAACAGAAGGGCAGGCTAGGGAAACACAACCCTTTGTTCTATCAGTCCAGCTGGCAGAAGGGCAGTGTGGCTATCAATGTGCTTAGAATGGACAGCACAGAGAAAGATGTGTCCTCAGGAAGTGTGGGACCCTCCTTAGGGGGGGGTGCTGTAACATTTCCAAGCCAGAGGGTCATTAGCTAGAAAGAGATGGGGAGGGCTTTTGTTCAAGCACTGAAAATATACCTCAGTGGCTACTGCAGGTCAATAGGACTCTATCCTCAGAACTATAGTCTTATTGATTGAGTAAACACATTAAACAGGTAAATGCCCAACAGAGAAGAAAATATACATGGCTTCGTTGTTTTATAGGCATACAGGCGAGACTGTAAGTCTTAAAGATCTCATCATTCTTACAAAGAAACTACATTCAGGGATCTGTGATCCTGTTCGGCTGTTCAGAAAAGTCAGCAGGGTGAGCCCCACTTGGAACAAGGTGGTGACATTCCTCCAAGGAAACAGAATGTAAGGTAAATGGCCTGAATTTTGACCTGATTCTTCTTCCATTTAGCTCTACCATTGGATAATTTATGTCATCCATTTAAGGCTTGGCTGATTTTACTTATCCATCCTTTTAAATTAAAAAAATTTAAAAAGTTTGTTTCAGATTGATTAATATTTGTACATATCAATGGGCTACATGTTGTCTTTTTTTCCTGTTGCTGTGATACAATATCCTAACAAAAGCAAGTTAGGGAAGAAAAGGTTTATTTCAGCTCATGAATCCAAATTAGAGACCATCATGGGGGGGAAGTTGAAGTGGCAGGAACATAAAGTGTCTAGTCACATTGACAGTCACAAACAGAGGCTGAGAAATGTTTTCTTGAAGACTTTAATTTAGGCTTGAGTATAATCACCTTAGTGCCAGTGTTTCAGTTATGTGGATGTATGCATGTGAATGTATGTGCATAAGTGTGGGGTGTGGGTCATCCCTTGATGAATATTCTCATGGGAATTTATGCTGGAACCTTTGCCCCTCTGTAAAGGCTTATGGCCCTTCTTTTATTTTCTCTATAGCTATCATGACTAGTAGGCAGACACTGACTCCTTGGGTTTGTGGAGCTCCTGAAACTACTCAAGTGTTGCCTATGAACCTCCCTTTCCCAAGGTAAATGTTAGGCTATTCCTATCACCCACTCTTATGTCCTTTTATGGCATCCTAATATTCATTGATCGTGTTATATGAATCATATTTTAATAGAGACCTTTTTATGCTTGTGAGTAGCTTAGAAACACACACATAAATGGAAGAACTTCAGCAAACTGTTTGAGACAATTATAAAGAGAAAATATTTATTTTGGCTCATGGTTTTGGAGGTTCCCATCTGTGCTTGTCTCACCTATTGCTTTTAATTCTGCAGTGGAAGTGCAGGATGGTAAAGATAGGGAGTGTTTGCCAGAGCAAATTATTTGCCTTATGTCAGGGAACAGTGAGTGAAAGAGAAGAGAATATGGTCTCACAATCCTCTTCAAAGGTAATTTCCCAATGACCCAAGAGTTTCAGGATAAGCTCCATTTTCAAAAGGTTCTCTTACTCTCCAATAATGTCACCTGGGGACCAAGCCTTTAGCATGTTGGTCTTTGTGGGATGTTCGGCCCTCAAGCTAATGAAATTTGTGTAAGGCATCTGCAATAAGTTCAGGTTCCAGAAGCTGGTAGCAGGGCTTTCCCAGGGAGGTACCAGTCCCAGCCGTGGGTTAGAGTTCTCTGTTAACTGCTAAATTGCCGTGTGGCCCTGGGCGACTTCCTTTATTCTTTAGTCCGAATTTTACCCTCTGTTCAACAGACAGCTGAGAAGGATTCTTAGGTCCTTTTCTCTCACACTCAAAACTCTGAATCTTAGCAGAGATTTATCTTCATGAAGGCTCGGATTGACCAGAAAGGGCACATCCTGTGAGCAACAGCTGCATGCATGACTTCTTCCTTGGCTAATTCTCTAGAGCTTATTCCTGCGAGACCCCACACTCCTGCTGATGGATGTCACTTCTGGCATTTATTAGAGTGACTGTAAATTTTGCAAACAATGAATATCTCGTTACTTTGCTGATGATACATCTTTAAGTGCTACTTCAAAACGCCTTCCATGCCTTGCTTGATCTGTTGCAAAGATTCAGTTTAATCTTGTAATACCTCATTTTTTCCTGCACTTTGTTGGACCCTGATCAGATTTCTATAAATTCCCTAGAGCAGCTGGCAAGGAGACTGAAGGGGTAGCCCAGCAATGATGCTGTCCCAGTTTTTGACAGGTTTGATATCTGATTTCCTGGCTTATCAGTGTAACACAGATTAAATGATGCAAATTTACACACCAGGCAGACACAGATCTAGTACCCCTAGCCCATCTCTCGCATAGGTTGGTGGAATGGTCTTGGATAAACCAACTTGATCTCTCTGAGTCTTATTTTAAAGTAAGGGGTTGTGGGTTCACTGCCCAGCACATGCGCAGGGGATGTAGGGTGACAAGTGTGAAGAGTTTATCCCAGCGAGAAGACAGTGTCTGTTCCCATGAGAGTAGATGCTTAGCAAATGGGGAACCAATAAAATGATTATGACTCTGAAGGAAGAATCCAGAGCTCATGCTCAGGAAGCCCTGGAGGCCAATGTCAGGGGTCGTAAATCAAGTCGTCGTCTGTTTTAATACTGAATTAACAACCAGGCAGGGGGAAAAATGGAACATTTAAATATTTAAACCAAACATTTAATTTTTAAACACGGACATTCTTTTTATAACTTGGACTGCTCTTCAAGGCCTGTGGAAATTCCCCGAGCCTCCCTCTCTGCCCTCATTCACTGTGCATGCTAAAGAGCAGTGCTACTGTGGATGCTCTGTGCGTGGCAGGGGATAATACACTTGCTGTGTTCTGAAGAAGGCACCTTTGTGTCCCAATAAAGACGTTACTGACAAGTTTCTATAACGGAAACTAAATCTCTGTATAATAAAAGGGAAACTAAATCTAAGCAAAAGAAATGACTTCTCACGTCACCCCTGATTTCAGCTTTTTGGCAAGCACTGTTCTGGCTTTTTCTATGTTCTCTTTCCAAATTGCACTAGAAAAACATGCAAGGTTTACATTGTCATCATCTCTGTGTCTGTGAGGAAATTTTCTCAGGAAGGTCAACTAAGTGACCTAGGGTTATTTGTTTTAGATAGTGAATGTTTATGCTCTGTCTTCTCAGCATCTGTCCCTTCTTCCTGTAAGAACCTCTAACTTTTGCTTGGCTCCTGTCTCTTCCTCCTCCCTGTTCTTTGTGGTGTTTGTGTGACTGAACACTCATATAGTTCATATGTGTCTGTGTCTCATTACAGAGCAGTGGCCATGCCGATTGGTTCATAAATGTGACTAACCAGAGCCAAGCAAAGGCGTTAGGATATTACTAGGATGCTGGAAGATGGTGGGTTATGCTTTGGCCTTTTTGTGTATTGATATGTACATGCCAGAAAGGTCACTGGTCCTCTGGAGCTGGAGTTACATGCCATTGTGAACTACCCAATGTTACCAAATGTGCTAGGAATAGAATTTGAGTCCTCTGCAAGAGCAGTATGTGTTCTTAACCATGGAGCTATCACCCCATCCCATTCTTTTGGTGTTAATTTTTTTTACTCCAGGTTTAGAAAACTTACCAAAGAAGACTATAATTTATAGGTAATCTAGTTGAATATCTGAGATACCACGTCTCTTTAAGAACATGGGTTGCTCTCTCCTACTGACCTCTAATTTCCATGCATGAATTTCATCTACTGATGAGCTATGAAGCAACAATTATGTTATGTTCTCCATGCTCTTCTAGAGCCATGGATATCTAATCTGTCCCTCGTCTCACCAATCTGTGGTTACTAAACACCAGAACATTGCTTATAATCAAATTTCTGCATGAACTCCCCACCCTTCAAATCTTGCTGGCATCTAAGCTAAGAATCTATAGGATGCTGCCTCACTTTGGGCACAAATCTCTCAGCCTAGTTGGCATGGTTACCACATTGGTAACCTTCATGAGGGCACATCTCTCTCTTCCCTGGATGCTACTTTAAAAATGGCACATGATTCCCATTGCTGCTGGTGGTGGCTTTTCTTGAACTTTAAGGGTGAAAACTCTTGTCTCATGGAATTTTATGTAGATGCTATTCCCCTGCTCAGCTGTGACTTGTCTAGTAAAGTGTGGAAATCCCCCAGCTTCCGTTAAACTGCTTCTCAGGACCTCCAGGTCCTCTGAGTCAGAGACCTTCCTAGATAAGTCTTAGATGTTGAGAAGGCTAAGGGCTGTTTTCCCTTAAATAAGATGTTAGTAAGTACCTATACTAACAAATCTACACAGATCCTTCCAGAAGGATGTATAAACATGAAGGATGACTTGAAGATAAACAAGTCTCCACCTACTATGGTTTGAATGTATGATGGACCCATACGTTCACTATTAGAATGCTTGCTCACCAGATTGTCGTACTGTTTTGGGTGGTTCTGGAAACTTATGTCATAGAGCTGAGCTGGAGGCAGTAGGTCACTGGAGGCAGGGCCTTGGGGGCATATTATTCAGTGATGCCTCCTGTCTTGAGCTCTCCTTCCTAGATGATCACAAAAGGAACATCTTTCTTCTACTACATGTTCTCAACACCATGTATGCCCTGCCCAAATTCATGGGCAAGAAAAATAATGAGCCAAAGAAATCCTTCCTAACTTGTTCTGTCAAGTGTTTTGTCAGGGAGATGAGAAGTATAACAAATAGATAGCATAAAAGCCAGAGATTCAAAAATTTAAGATGGCTCAAAACAAAATCTGAAACCAAAACTCAAAGCAACATACATAAAACAACCACAATGACTAAAACAAATTTCATTATATAGAAAGTGGTTAAAAGAGAGAAGGGTAGTGAGGCATGGGGGAATACTCTCAAAGGGAATAATAGGCTTACATAAAAATGACTTTATGTAACTGGGCAGTGGTGGCATGTGTCTTTAATCCCAACACTCAGGAGGCAGAGCCAGGCAGATCTCTGTGAGTTTGAGGCCAGCCTGGTCTACTGAGTGAGATCTAGGACAGGCACCAGAACTACACAGGGAAACCCTGTCTTGAAAAAAACCAAAAGAAAGTGACATTATGTAGCCCTTTACAATAATTAAAAGACCAACAATGGCCACCTAGAGCCTCTACTCTATTCCCATAAGGCTTCTCTGGATTGACCTATGAATGCTTTTGAGTTTGTAGATTCTGATCCTCCCATGATATCTGCCAAGCTACCCCCTAGAAAGACTTAGACATCTAGCTGTTTCTGGGCTGTGTAGAATGTCTTCAAAGGGGCCACATGGAAATGCAGCATCTTGAGTTCGTTGAGTAGATGACGGGAAAGGAACTTGGTACTTGCTCCTCCTGGTCCCCCTTTCAGTAGTCACAGGTTACCTAGCAGGAAGAGTTAATATTCCCATCCTTCTTGCTCATCAGAACAGTGCCACAGCAACAGTCTGTAGCCCAAAGCCTGGTGGGCCCTGTGTGTCAAGCCAGTGAGAGCAAGAAAGCACTGTAGTGCTCACAGGTTCTGCATACCATTGGAAGCTGTTGTGCAGGTGTTGTTCAGTCATGTTGGGTCACATAGAAAACACTATGAGGGGGCCTACTGTGCCTTTAAGGACCCATTTGAACAGAAGTATACAAAACTTGGTACAGCAAGAGGAATGGGCGTGGGCCATAGGTCCTCAATCCTATTGTACAGTTATTCTACAGTTCTTGCTTTGTGATTTTGTGACTTTGCATTTTTGAACCTCTCTGTGCCCTGGATTTCTCATGAATAAAACGAGAGTGATTGCTATCTATGCAGTGCCCTTGCAGAACTGCCAGTTTAGCTCTCCTGAACTTTATGCAGGTATAAAACCATTCTTTCTTAGCTCTTTCTGTGTCCCTTGTTTTAGATATCCAGAGAGAGAAACAGGTTAAAGATGCTGGCTCACCAGGAAAGTGTCACCAAGGGTAATGAATAGCCAAGGTCATGGGCAACTTTCCTCCTGCCGGAATTGTAACAGTCTGGGTTAAATATAGCCATTGAAGATTTTCATCTAAGGCTGGTCAACTGCAAATATTGAACACATCCTAGTGTGGAAGAAATGGTCACCAATCCCCAGCAATCACCAGCAGTGACTCTGAAGAAAGATGAGGGCAAATCTCATTCATGTCAACATTCTCAGTTGGTACCTGTAATGACCAAGACATGCCTGGAGCCCGAGGTGACTGTGTCCTAAAAGGTAACTATTTATGAGACTGTTGAGTCTTTTATCTTTTGAATGTTTGCTAAAATAGGACTCCAGAAGAATTTTGAGAAGGTAATTATTTTTCAAAAAAAAAAAAAAGAAAGAAAAGAAAACAAAAACAAAACAAAAAAACCCCTAAAACCAAAAACCAACCCTAAAGCCATTGGCTCATTTTCATGCACTCACCCACATACATTTTCATATATGTCTATTTTGCCTTCACAACACCCTATATGGTGAGCTCTAATTAGTCCTCATTTTATAGATGAGGATCTTGAAATTCACAGAGGTTGAAATCCCAGCTAAGAAGTGACAAACGCAGGTTATAGAAAACCAGCTTTTGATCATGTTTTGATTCTGTGTCTCTCCATCAAAAACCCTGACTCTAATCTTGGAAGAGGGAGCAGAAACAATGTAAGATCCAGAAGACTGGGAGATGTGTAGCAGAAAGGCTTCTTATGGATATGCCACGACCACTACTCCTATGAACTCACTGCAGCTGTGGTTCATAACACAAGACTTGCACAAGAATCATCACAATGTGAGGAGGGGTTATAGGTCTCACCCTTCCCTGGGAGACTGTGGGCATTTCTGTTGTTGTTGATGCAGGGGGAAGAGATACCATTTTCTTCAATGGTGTGGACAATGATGGGTTACTCATGCTCCAGGAAATAACCTCCCACCCACTTTTGTGCAAGCAAATCTAATTCAACTCAGTAGGTCACACACAGAAGGAAAACATAAAAGAAGGTGGAGTACTTGTTAGGAAATAGAAGGGTACCAGCAGGAGAGTGTTGGAGATGTGAGGGGAATAAGGGGTAAGAAGGACTAAAATCCTTTATTTACAATTATGAAAGTGTTAACCAAAAAGGGGAGAAAACATACTTGACTCTAGGACCATCTATAAATTCAGTATTACACCTGTGATGCAGACTGCCATGCTCATGGGAGCAGAAGGGGGGCGGTGTTAGCCTTTACCCAGCACAGTTCATGGCAATCAGAGATAGCTGGCTACTCCAGATGGGAAGCACAGGGAAGCAGACAGCAAAATGGAGTCAGATTTGATCATTTTTCTCCCTTCTTCCTATACATCAGCTGGGATTAGACTCAGGCCGTTAAGATCTGCCTCGATTGGCATAGGTGTGAAGAATGAATGTGAACTGTAAAACACTGTAATAATGATATTTACTAACCTTAGTGATGTACTGGGCACAGGAACAGCAGTTTTCATAGGTAATTTCATTTCATCTTTGTGACAGCAAACCACCTGTTATCCTTACCTCGTTTGTCAGATAATGAAACCAAAGATAGGATAAATTAAAGTGGGTGAAGACAGTAGCAGCAGCATCTGAAGCACGGGATTTTCTGCGAGAATATTTAGTGTGTAGACTATATATAACTGTGCCTTATTTCTTGAGGCCAACTGGGTTTACTCTTAAGTGGATATTTTGCTAGATGTTGGGTCTACCATACTCCATCTTGGACCTGATTCCCTGGAGCCTTGTTTCCCTGCTGTGACTTGTTTTTACCAACATGCCAATGTCCATCTCTTACTTTCCTGGGAGCTGTCATGCATGAGCCTGGGGATGGCTTCAGGGTTACAGCATCATTAGGAGGCTTCAGGCACTGGTGTGAACTACTGTGGAATTCTTTGGATACTTCTCACTGGAGGTAGCCCTGGACTTTTGGAAAGGGGTGTTGGGGCTGGAAGGTTGGCTGCAGTTCTGATCCCCTCACTAATAGTATCTATAGACTTGCAGCTCATGCGTCTTCCCTGAGCCTGAGGCACAGGATGACTTGCCTTTACACAGTGTAGGCCATAGTTATAAAAGCTATTCATGGACTTTGACTTCACAATCCTTTCTCTGAGAGTTTACCCGAAAGGGATAGTCTAAGTAGTTTCCTTTGAGAAAAGAGAAGGTTGAAAAATGAGGGGTGTAGAAACCTGATATAAGTGAAAGGGTCCTGGTGTAATGGAGAGGGAGCCCTGAGCTCAGACTGATTCATGACTGAAGGTCATTCAACTACTTCTAACACCCATGAGACCCCAGGCAGGTTGCTTCCCTTCCCTGAGATGATTTACTTGTATTTAAAATAGAGATGAAGGGGGCTGGAGAGATGGCTCAGAGGTTCAGAGCACCAGCTGCTCTTTCAGAGGCCCTAAATTCAATTCCCAGCAACCACATGGTGGTTCACAACCATCTATAATGAGATCTGGTGCCCTCTTCTGGCCCGCAAGCATACATGCAAGCAGGACACTATATACATAGTAAATAAATAAATCTTTTTAAAAAATGGAGATGAAGATGTCTTTCTTCCAGGGTCATTCTAGGTTGGATAAAAGGGTAAATGGGATGGCAGATTGATATCTATCTTTACTGCACAGACTATGTGTGGTTGCCTATCAGAATCTACACAACAAAGAAGAAAGAGAGCACATAATAAAGAGAGTGGGATATGGTTGAAAGAAAGGGAGGGAATAATACAAAAACTTGGGGAACACAAGTTATTACTGTAACAGGACCACAAATTCATTGGCTGCTTCTTACTGGCCAGTCCAGCTGGGGAAACTTCATTACTAGTATGGTTCCTAATATCCTTGACTCTGGAGAGTTGGGGACATGACATATAAGAATTTCCCAGGCACCCAACTAGTGCCCATTGTCACTGAATTATCTTCCCTTTTCCTGCCTGACTCATAAGTACTTGTGACCACTGGGTTATTTGTAATGGACTTGGTTTCTGTGTCTGAGAGGTGGTGTAGATACATATGGAAGGGGGGTTGGGAGGGCTTGCAGAGTCTATGGTTCTTTTCTTAGAGGAGCTTCCCAGGGATGCCAGGTTGAAAAGCTGACCTCATCGCACCTTGGGATCCTAGGAGGCAAGACTGTATTAATTTTTGTGCTGCAGCTCTCGTTGACAGGTACCCAGTCTGTGTCAGCCTGGGTGTTAAACAAGCATCTGTTCTCCTCTGTTAGAAGTCGTATTTGTATCACTCTCCTTGCATAAGTGGAAAATGGTGGTGCAAGGAAGTTAAATAGCACGTTTAAGACTGCATGCTCTGTGGGTGACAGAGCTGGACCTCCAATCTAGGACTTTCCAAGTCTCTTGCCTGCCCCTTTTAAGTACTAATCTAATGAAAGAGGGAGAAAGAGCTTCACCGACTGTAAATCTTTTGAGTTTCTTCATTTTTCCAGAAAGACTGGACTAACTGTGCTTGCATAATCCACTACTCCTATGACATGGGTGGATATTGTCCTCTTTTCCAGGCTCTGAAATACAAAACAACCATATGCCTGCTCCCCATAGAGCTTGCATTTCACGAGCAGAACTCAAGGATATTAGGAAGAGCCAATGTTGTCTGGTTTTACTTAGAAAATACCCATAGCTCAGGCTTCCTTCTAATCCCCCTCACTACCTTTATGCATCTATTGGGCACCTGCTGTGTTCCAGGAAGATGGTAGAAACTATGCGCTGTCTTATACCACAATGACTCCCTATGAAAACTAAACCGTGCCTTTTGTAAGCAGGTGGATCAGTGAGATTAGGTTCTTGTCTCAGGTAACACAGCTCTGACTGGGAGGGTTACCTCAGTAACCAAAACCAAGGTCTGGTTGGTGACTGTGATACCTTCACCTGGGTTCTAGTCTTACTTCTGGCATCATTTGCTGTATAGCCTTGGGTGTAGAGCTTTGCTTCTCAGTCTTTAGTCATCTGTCTCATCTCTAAACTGGTATAACTTGACCAGATGGTCTTCAACATTTTCTGAATTGTGTACGTTTGGCAATTAAGTCTTTGACGTAAGAAAGTGTAGGTGCCTCAAAGACATTAGAAACTTCTTTTAAAGTCAACCTGTGCTACCCTCTCCCAGAAGTGAAGGAAGGTAATACCGGTACGTCAAGAGTTCTAAAGCCTACAGGGTGCTCAGAGTTTCTCCCTTCCTGTTAGATCAACCCATGTTTGGAGCTCAGGCAGCTACATGATGACTAAGTTGGAGACAGAACTGCTATCGCCCAGGCACCCATGCAACTGCCTTGTGGATCCTTCTTAAATTCCCCACATTGGGGTTGTTGTGACCTAACATGAACCACAAATCTAATTAGAACTAATTAAGGAGGCAACTCCATGTCTGAAGAAGCAAACTTGGGGAGTTTCAGAATCAAGGTGTTGCCACTCCTCCAGCAGTCTTGCAGCTGCCATGGATAATTAGGGGAAGAGGGGACATGTCTACCCATGAGCAGGTGTCGGGAGGTTTGCCTAAGGATGTTTTCTGCTGGTTTCATCATGTCGTCTGTTTATCTTAAGGTAGAAATGTGGTAACTTAAAGCCAGCTGTAGCTAGAGTTTTCCTGCCTTGCACACAGTCAGGACAAATCTTTGTCACCCGCCAATTCCACAGCCGCTCAGACCCAACCAAGTAAACACAGAGACTTATATTGCTTACAAACTGTATGGCCATGGCAGGCTTCTTGCTAACTGTTCTTACAGCTTAAATTAATCCATTTCCATAAATCTATACCTTGCCACGTGGCTGGTGGCTTACTGGTGTCTTCACATGCTGCTGGTCATGGCGGTGGCTGTCAGTGTCTCTCTGCCTCGCCTTCCGCTTCCCAGAATTCTCCTCTCTCCTTGTCCCACCTACTTCCTGCCTGGCCACTGGCCAATCAGTGTTTTATTTATTGACCAATCAGAGCAATTTGACATACAGACCATCCCACAGCAGCCAGCTCCAAATTTGACTCTAGTTTGGTGTAAGGTTGTAGCCTGGCTGTCATTCCCAGCTGTGTGTGATGGTATGAGTTAAGGGGACAACAGCTGCTAAGGAATAGGCTAATTGCAAAAATGACACCAATTCTTGACCTCTCACATGATCTTATTTTACCTCAGTCAAGACTCTCTTCTCCCACCTCATGAATATGACAGAAATCATGTTAGTTGATGCCAACCGACACATCAGAAACCAGGTATGATTCCATTGTGTCTTCTAGTCTCCGGTTACTGCCATGTCAACCATACTGGGTTGAGTAGAGAATGAGAGACATCTGTGGATTGTGGAATATCTGAAGCCCAAACTGAAGGATCCCAAGGTGACCTTGAGCATTTTGATCAGAAGATGGCAAGGGTCAGTGAGTGGGGGAACATGTGGGAGTATCTGATGGACAATAGTTGTGTTTGTTATTTTTATTTAATTTTCACAATGTCCATTTGAAGCAAGGGTTGTCTCTTCTTTATAGACACAGATACTGAAGCAAAGAGCCTAAAAAAAAACCTCTGGCAGCTCCATAGTTATGCTTGGAGGCAGCTGTGAGTGGCCTACTTTCAAAGTCTGCCATGATGCTTCTCTAATAGACACCTAACTGGATTTTACTCCTGACCCCAAATATATATATAAAGAGAGAGAGGCAGAGAAGGGAAAATAACAGCATTCTTACATCCATCTCATGAACAGACAAGAAGAGCTTTCTCAATTCTGTTTGCAAGACCAGGACACTTTGAATCTGATGTATGGCAAGATGTTCTCACTCATAACTGCTCATGTGTCATGAAGTTACTGGGATGAACTTGGCCACCATACAAAATTCTGCTCAAATAAACTTCTGCTCAAATAAACATGAGATGTCATAGGACCATTGTTTCCAACCTCACTTTGGTCCTTTCTTTCTGGGGCAGGGATCCCATTGGCTCACAGAGCCCTCTAGAAGTAGCCTCTGCTCTTCTCACCCACAGAGGTTGATACTGGGCTTGCAAAGCCATCTTGCTTGCTTCTGCTAGTCTTTTTACAATTGTCAACTTAAGGAACAGATGGATGGAAAGGACATTTCTGAAAAGTTGCCACTGATTTTTAGGATGGTGCTGACAAGACTTGGAAAATGGCTTGAAAGTTGAGGAATTTGGGTCACTTCATTAATAGAGAGGACATCTGTAGCAAGGATCTGAACTCCTATGTGTTTCATGAGTTTGGAAATATAGTCTGTTATGCTTTTTCTCTTCTTTCTTGCTTTTCTTCTTCCAGAACCTTCTAACTAGAGAATAAGTGCTTCTGCCATAGTCACTTGGGGCTGGAGGTCAGAGTGGGTGGAATAAACTAGAGTATTTATCTTTGGGTGTTGTCCTAAATTTAGCCTCACCTGTACTTCCTACTCTCCAATAATGTTCCTGGAAGGAAGAAAAGGTAGAGCTCTTAACATCCCCTGTGCAAGTACAGACTCTAGGAAGGCACTGTGCAGAACTAAGTTAGCATTGGGATTTTCATCTAAATAGGAATTCTTTGGAATGTGAAAGAGAGCACGCCTACACATCATTCAAGAACACCAAGTATAACCAGGACTGTTCTGGATGGAGCAGGGCATATGGTTAGTATATTCACTGTGGGCTTCCATGGATCGAGAGCTGAGAAAAACTGTTGTGGGATGAATATATCTTTTGGTTGTGAGTCAGCTCTCTGGGTCTTAGGACTAGAGTCAGGCACAATGCCTACTTGAGATACATAGTGGGCCACTTATTGGTTGTTGGTACCTTTGTTTGAAAGATGGGTGTTAGGATAAATCCCCATGTTAAGAGGTTTTGTTAAGAATAGTTGACAGTCACTCCAGAGTTATAGGCAAGTGTAAGTGAGTTCAAGGCCAGTCTGGTTTACATAGGGAGTTCCATGCTAGCCAAGGTGACATAGTGAGACCCTGTCTTAAAAATAAGAACAAAACAAAGAAGAGGTGATGTACTGGAGAGAAGACTTTGTAAATGTGTTTTCATCTGCTCTGTGGCACCACAATGTTCTCACCAGCACTGCTGCAGCCTCTCTACTAGATTCCTTTGGCATTTTCCATTTGTGTGGGGGAGTACCGGATGAAACACATACAGGATCACACTCTTTCCTGTTCAATTCTTACCTTCCTGGCTTTAATAACAACCATATACGTCTGAAAACCCTTTCCTGAGTTTACAGCAGCACTCTAAGCCCTATCATTTTGATTACTTAATAGCTATGTGGCTTTCAGAAGGTTATTTGTTCCTCCATGCCTCAGTTTCTTCACAACAGTAATAATAGTGGCACCTACCTCCTAGAGTTCTGGTGGAAATTTAGGGATTAATGCTTATAACTTGTCACATTTGGCCCAGTGTCCAGCATGACACCTCAGAAATGCCAGACTTGGAGGTTGGAGTTAAAAAGATTTCTTTTTGAGAAGATTCTTATATTTAAATTTTTTTAGACCTTTTAGGAAAAAATCAGGTATCTCTAGCGTTCCCAAATTAAGAATGATCGTCCTGTACTATGTGTATATACTTGGTTATTATATTGTATTCATCACTGCAGAAAGACATTCCTCCTGAGGATGTTATAGGAACTGACCAGAAGAGTGCGTTGCCTTCTCTCCAGGAGCCAGACATTTTTGAAGCATCACATTTGTCAATAACTAAAGCTGAGTTGATGAAGGGTGTGTGTGTGTGTGTGTGTGTGTGTGTGTGTGTGTGTGTGTGTGTGTGTGTGAGCGAGCCTCCCAGGGGTGACTTGGTCACTAACAAGTAGGGTGTCTGTGGTCATTCAGCACCAAGTGTGAGCAGAGGATACACTGGGTTGGTTAATTACCTTTGAAGGAGTAAGGAGGTCAGAGAAGGGCGTATCTGACAAAGCCCATTGAGCTTTCTGGATGGAGGCCAAATCCAATACATGCTGACCTCTTCCTTCTCCCGTGGAGGTGGCAGGGGATGAGCACTCAGCAAACACTGTGATGCATCAGTCTACAGAGCCAGGAGCCATAGTTTGCTTACTTCTTGCCCCCCCCCCCATTTCATTGTGTGACCTTGAGAAAATTCAGTCTTGTGGATGAGGAGCTGAGTAACAGCCTCACCTTTTTTTGCCTAAAAAACGTTGGGGTTCAAGCAAAGTGGGGCTGGAAGGGGCCTTCCTGCTCTAACATGCCTTGGTTATCAATTTGGTGTTTACCTCGTAAACTCTTCATCATGGGCATGTGTAAAGTTCTAAGCCACGGTCCGTGATGGCTTCCTAAGCCAAGAGAAGCCAACCTAGCCACAGTACTAGAGATGGAATGAGTTTTCTAACCAAGACTAGAAAAACCACTCCTTTACCCTGAGCCAAATTATTGACCCATGCAATGGTAGGAGAGCTGAATAAATAGGTTTTGATTTAAACCACAATGTTTCAGAGTGTTTGGTTCTGCAAAAAACTTGATACACCAGACTTTTTGAACATATACTTTACTTGGATATGTCCACTATTCCCCCCCCCCTCTCTCACACACACACACACACATTTGGTACTTTAAACCATCCATTTTTCTTGGAACTTTTAAAATTACTTAGTGCTTGGCACAAGCAGCTTATTCTTCTGTTCTTGATTTGTTCCTACTAAATTCAAACCATATGGTATACAAGTACAGATAAATGTCCAAAAAGCCTTTAGAGCCTCTTTGGAAGCTTAAAAAAAATCCTACCCAAGTCTTCTGCAAGGAAATCGTGCTTGGCCAAGGAGAAAGGAACCTGAACAGCTTGAGTTCTGCTTGACTCTTCCTGAGAATGGAAAACACTTCTATATTTAGGATAATTTCTTTTCTAGATTTGAATTAATAAGGTGGTCTTTGCTTGACAACCTATTGGTCTGCATAGAATTTGGAAACTGGAGGAAGTCTCAAATTTTCTATGGCACAATTCTGTAAGCTAATCTATGGAAGAATCCCAGGTTTCTAGATCAGAGTTGAATACTTACAGTGGTCTTAGTTGAGTTTCTCTGGACAACACTTTCATGATTTCTGAAATTTCAGGTGTGTGTGTGTGTGCGTGTGCGTGTGCGTGTGCGTGTGCATGTGTGCGTGTGTGTGTGTGTGTGTGTGTGTGTGTGTGTGTGTAAGGGTCAGATAAGGCATGTACAATGTGGCAGAATGAGTGTTGGCATCCTGTTGACCGCACAGAAAGCCCCTGAGACCAGTCATGTGCTCTTTGGGAGAGGAATGTGGTTTGGTTGCTGCTGCACCTCCATGTCTGGCATGGTGGTGTCTGGCATAGTGAAGACACGCTGTAGGTTATGTGACCAACTCACAGCCTCCGAACCTCGCACAGCTTTCCGAAATCCCTGGATCATTCTTTTCCTTTCCATTATTTCTGGTCCATGTTTCTTATAAGGTAGACAGAAACTTATTGCAAATTATAAATAGAGAGGTAAACAAGAGCTAATGTTTGCTGCGGAGGCACTCATGGTCTACCAGGGAAGACAGATGCACGAATAAAAGAACAGAAAGGGCCCTTGACAGTGGGATTGCCTCTGAAATCTTGACAGCAAGAATCCAGGGCTCACTGGAGAATTGGTTAGCTCTCTCTTTAGCATATGTAGTTGTTACCTTCCTGGCACTGAGACAGCAGTGAAGACTGAGAATTTGAGCCTGCCAGAAGCTTCCATAGTCTGGAAAGCCATAAAGAGTGAAATGAGAAGTTCAAAGGAAATCAGGAAGGCCATGATGGTTCCCAAATCCCTATATCCACACTGAACTATAATTCTACTTTTGAAATGATATAAAGAAGTGCTGTTTTTTTTTGAGACAATAAGTTAGGGTTTGAACACAAATTTCATTTGTGTAGGTGTTGATGCTACTCAAAAAACTAAAATTAGAACTACTGTATGACCCAGCTTCTCCCCTCTGGAGGACTCTAAGTCGACCCCTTGCAGAGATAATTGCACTTTCATGTTTATTAATGCACTAAGAAAGCTAGCCAACCTAGATATCTATCAATGGATGAATGAGTAAAGGTAATATGGACTATATATGCAATGGAATTTTATTTAGCCATTAAGAAAAAAGAGATTAGTGGGACCAGGATCTGTCCCTGGCACATGAGCTGGCTTTTTGGAACCTATTCTTTATGGTTAGATGCCTCACTCAGCCTTGATACAGGGAGGAAGAGCTTAGTTCTGCATCAACTTGATATGCCATACATTGTTGATTCCTATGGGAGGCCTTACCCTTTCTGAGGACTGTATGGGAGGGTGTTAAAAAGGAGATGAGGTGAGGGAACAAGAGGAAGGGGAAGATGTGGTTGGTATGTAAAATAAATAAAAGAAATTTTAATAATGAAAAAATGAGATCATGATATTTGCAGGTGAATGTGTGGAATTGGAGACTGGTAGGTGAAATGATCCAAACTCAGAAATAGAAATACTACATGTTTTCTTTCATATGAGGAATCTGAATTTGTAGGTGTGTGCACATGAGTGCCTGTGTGCTTAGGTCATGAAAATAGGAAGGGGATCTTGGAAAGGGGACAAAATCTTAAGAAATGGGGGAGGGAGGAAAATAAGAAGGAAATGGAGTTCATGTGTCATGAACTATCTGGAAGAGAAAGGAAATTCCCAAAAGTGAGACAGGGGAATACAAGAAGCCAGTGAGGGAGAGGGTTGAATAAGAAAAATGTGTAATGACATGTATATGTAAAATGCCATCATGAAAGCTATTGATTTGTATGCTAACTTAAAATAATTAAAAAATGTTCATTGCATGAAACGTTAGGCAATTCTTTATCTGCTTCATACTCATGCATAATTAGAGATACTCAGAACAATGTTTGTTAAATAAATAAATGAGAAAGCTCATGTCTTGCACAGTCCTCTCTGCTTCTGTTCAGTGTCTGTGTTCCACAAACATCACCTGTGCACCCCGTTTCACTCTGGCTTAGATGCGCAGAGCAGCCAAAGGATGATTAAACTAGAACAACCTCTAGCCATAGAAACCTGGTTCTGCTGTGACCTGTCCCCAGGAGAGTAATTTCTAGTAAATCATTTATGTGCCAGGATCTGAAGGTGACACCTCTGTGAAATGCCTGTGAGTCTTCAGATTGACTTGTGGAGCCCTTTTTATTGTGGTCCTTCTAGAATTCAAGGGATTGATATGCTTGTATTTTTGGTCATAGGCCTTTTTTATTTCTTCTGCTCCTGGTGAGGGCAGAGGCTCATGTTGCTCAGTTTAGAGGCAGATGAGGGCAAGATAGTAGATGATGGGACCAGCAGGAGGCTGAGAGACTAGTTGTCAGTAGCGCCATGAGTGGCAGCATCTGCATGGACTCGACCCCAATAGGTTTGCTGCAGGGGCTTGAATAAGAACAACAAAGAATGCACTGATATGTCCAAACACACTCACACTTACACACACACACACACACCCTTGATACATGAAGTCAAAACCCAAATGACTCATACAAAGAGGATGAGCCCTTTTCAGTGAGATAAATGAACATTGCCTGCTCTGAATCCTGTGGTGTGTTATATCATGGGCGTGCTCTCAGGATCTAAACCCACTAGTGGATTCCTCCCTCCAGTGGGGTGAGACTGGAATCTAAATCTGAATTTTATCAGTTGCTAGAATTCCACAGCCTTTGTGCTCATTTGCCTAAGCTCATGGACTCCTCAAGCAGTGAATTTGGCTCACAAACCCACATTTTCCTGGCTCTGTAGCAGGGGCTCTTAGCTAACTCAGTGAGTGTCTCTCTCTTTGGTGCAGGGTGAGGCATGCTCAGCCAAATAGCCCTTTCCCCTCATTTTTTTCTGTGCTGAATGTCATGCTTAAATATTTACAAATCAGAGGATTATTTATCAATGTTTTCTCATGTGCCTCATAGAAAAAATGTCTTTTCTTGTATTCACTTTTTATTTGTGAATAAAAATTAGCTCCTGGAGAACCTATCAGTGGAGACATTTCTGGATATTAAGTAAGAGAAGACTGAGTTCTTGCCGAGAGTTTTCAGCACTTAACTGAAAAGCACAGACATAGGTCTCCTTCAACAGCTCAGGATGTCACCAAGTACAAACACGTCCTTTAGTGCTCTACTCTGCCTTAGGTGGCTTCTGCTGCGTCCTAATGTTGGTCTTCCTCATAGCCCAGAAATGATGACTCTTTGCTCTCACTTGCTAAGCTTTCCGATTTTTTTTTCCTACTTACATTCAACAGGAAAGCTAGATTATCATTCCCTAGCCTTCTGAGGAAAACCCATACAGTCAAATTGTCTGACTTAGGGGAAAGGCTCATCCAGGAGAATGGAATATTTTTATTGGGTCAGTTAGCCTGATCTTCCATATCTGTAGGACAGGTTAGCTTCCTAGGAGCTGTCAAGAAAGAGAAAGGGAAAACTAGGTGCTTCAGAGGTCATGAAGAAGCTTCTGATGAAGGTGTTGGACTACTTCCTCATCTCTAAGCACCTGGCTGGAGTATGGAGGGAGGGCTTTCCATCTTTCCCCATCCCCACCACTTTCCTCATTTGCATTTTGCAGTGTGGAACCGAGGGTGAGATTCAAGACATAGTATTCTAAGTATTCAAGGAGACAGCTGTATAGACCATTGCAATAGGCTCATCTGCGTGCTTTTGCAGTCTGGTGTTTGGCCAGAGGGGATCTCAGAGATTATAAAGTCTTGCCCTGTTTCCAGTTCTCTCTCTCTCTCTCTCTCTCTCTCTCTCTCTCTCTCTCTCTCTCTCTCTCTCTCTCTCTCTCTCTCTCTCCCTCTCCGCCCCCCTCTCACCCCTGCTACCATGCCTGCTTACTGCCATGACTCCACATCCCAAATGGATTCTTATCTTTCTGGAAAATAAGCCAATAGAACTCTTCCTTCTATAGGTTGCTTTGGTCATGATGTTTTAGTAACAAAAAAGTAACTAACACACTGCTACAAACTGGTTTTGGTCTTTTTTTTTTGAGACACAAATTTGGACACCAGTCAGCCATGGGCTGTAAACCTCTGGAACCGCGGACCAAGTTAACTATTTCGTTCTTTCCAGTTGTTCTTCCAGATACTTGTCTCAGTGAAGGAAAATCTGGTGCATACTCTCCCTGCAGCTGTCTGCATTCTGGTGATTCCATCCACACCCGTCCAAGCCCCCTTGTCTCTTTGGATTTGGAGGTTGGAGTTGCTCTTATCATTGCTAGCCCGCGATTCAGCACCGTTTCCTGTTAGTTTTCTTCCCGAATACAGCTCTGCTATTCAATTTGCACACCTCTGGCTTTTCCATGGTATCACTTCCCTGTTAGATCCCAGACTGATGCCACCATCATTTATTCAGGGTTATTGTGAGACTGGCTTAATGTATCATGTTTTGTCTCTGTTCTCTCTGCCTCAGGGTCTTGCTTTCTTATCACCAATTTGTCATCTTCACACTGTGATCATAACCCCACTGTAGACTCCAACACTGAAGTCCTGACTACACACTACTACTTCAAGTTGACTACAAGGACACCACTTTCAGAGAACATGTTTGTCCCCCTGCTGTGGTGCTAGAATCCTTTTGGGTATTCATCACCAAATACTAGCAGGCAGGAGCTGTGGTGGGTGGGTTGATTGACCACCAAGGATCAATGGGCAGAGAAGGAGGGAAGAACTGTAGTGAGTGGGTTAACTGACCCCTGAGGGCCAGTGGTCATAGAAGGCAGGTGTTTTGATGTCTTAAGTGCTGAGACAGTGCTCAATCTTGTTCCCAAGGCAAAGCCAAACAGCCTGCGTCAAGTCTAGAGCTCCCAGCTGCCAGCCTCAGGGGCCTCCTGTTTTAACTGCAAAATGCGCCCTTTAAATGAGTGGGGGCGGTAGGTCGGGGGAGGGAGGACAGAGCAGCAATGCCTGAGAAACTGTCAAACTCACTCAGACTCCATCCCACAGAGCACGAAGCCTGTGGGCCCAAGCCCCAGTCCTGGGAGAGGTGACAGCTTCCCTTGATACTTGTTTGTCCCTTGGAACAGAGCTCGTCATAGGCTCAGTGTGAGTCATGGTATCCTGCTTGCTCCTTCTGCAACCTCCAGAGCCCTGAGCTGCAGGAAGTTCTGTAAGCCTTCCTGATGGGAGAAGCAGAACAGGCAGGGCCCCAGGCTTGAGCCTCCTGGGACCTACTACATCTTTGCCTGTCTCTTTCCCCCTGCTCAGAGAGACTGTAGGACAAGGGAGAGAGTGGGAGGACTGTGGGGGGGGGAAGACCTGAATATAAGTACTTGGAACATTTGAGTCATGATGTGTCAGAGTGGAAAGGGGCCAGTGAGATCATAGGTCCCTGCTTAGACCCTGTTCATACTGTTGTAGATACACCTAGCCTATTGTTCTTTACCTGTGTTTCATCCTGTGTAGCTAGTCTCTAAACTGTTCTCCATTTCTAGCCTCATTCCTGCCCGTTCTCCAGCTCACCATGGTCACTTGCTAACTATAGTTCTCACCCCTTCTTACTCTTCTATTCCATGCACATCACTGTAGTCAAAGGATGCTGGCATCTGGGTATCCTAAATGCTCTGCAGCTTTCATAACTGTCTACAGGAACTCTGGTCCTCATATCTGTGCTTTTGACTGGGAACCCCATAAGGAAAGGTTTGTTCCATTCATCTCCATATCCTAGTACCTGACATATTGCCCAATCAATGATTTTCACTTGATAATTACCCCCACAGGGAACATGGGGCAATGTCTTGAGACATACTAGGTGTGAGAGCTTGAGGGCTGTTACTGCAATTTAGTGCATGAGGGTCAAGAATACTGTTAAATACCCAAAAATTCCGAAGATAGACTCATAGCAAGAATTTTGTCACCCAAATGTCAATGTTAACACAAGTGGAGAAACTCCATTCCATCCATGGAACTTGCTCAGTTTTTACTGAATGAGTTTGTAATGTAGACTAGAAAGAATCTAGTAGTAACACTTGCTTGCATGTTGTTCAGGGTGCTTCTGTCCTCTTTTGAAGCTTCCTTCCAATACAGAAGTTTTACTCACTGGTAAACTGGTAAAGGGTGACTTCCACAAATATTGGTACCCTTGCATCTAGGAACATGCTACATGCTTCAAGACATGTGAAGTAGTGTTGCTCAGGGACTTTTCTGTCCTCACAGCATCCTATCTGGCAGTCAGACCTTGGCTGTTTTCTTCCTGTTTCAACGAATTAAAGAGTTACTACCTGTAATTTCAATGGCTCTGATACACAGGCTTCCAAATCTTGAAAACTTTAGGTAAAGCAAGTTTTACTAGGCTACCTTTAGAGTTGAGATAAATGGCATTTGAGGGGGAGATCCAGTGATTTGGCTCAGTTTAGGTCACTGGGCCACTGCAAATCACAATCTTTTCAGAGGAATTAATGAGTAGAGTCTGAGTTTCCAGTATAGCTCTCCCTCTTCATGGCTTGATCATTGATGTGATAATTCTGGGAAGAAGATTTTGAGAAGCATTTAGGGAGTTATGAGAAATAAGTCCTCAGGCATGGATTAATATAGTCCTCATCAAGTAGGCTATTATGAAGCCAGCCAGCTCCTTTGTCTCTCTCCATTCCTGTATTCACTCATATCCCCAAATAGGCTCTTCTAATATGTAACATGTAGCCAGTCCTCACCACAGACCTGGCAGTTGTTGCCATCATTGAGTCTTAGATCTCCAGATCCATGAGTCTCAAATGAATATCTCTACGAATTTTCTATTTTCAGTTGTTCCATTACAGCAACAGAAATGGACTATATGGTAGGTGATGAGGATGCTTTATGTTTTTTCCAGTGTATTTTGTATTTGTATTTTCTCCAATGCTGAGGTGGTAGATATTACTTCTTTGCCTGTCGACACCCACTGACTAGAACTAAAGTAGCATGCCAAGATCCTGTGTTGATATAGATGGTGATGGTCATTTTGTTTGTCTGATTATAGATTTCCAGCAGAGGCTTGGGTGACTTGAAGTTTTCTCAACATTCTAAGGTCCAGGATTAGACTCCAAAGACCCTTGAATGTGAGTCAGGAGATCTGTGGAGAGCGGTTCTTGTTCTGCCAATATCTGGATGGCTTTGACAAATCACTCAAACTTCTCTCATCTCATTTTCTCCCTGTGATTGGATGGAGATAATGTCCAGTGTGGTGAGGCATAAAAGTGATGAAGTACATACACACACGTAGACTCTAGAATGCCCTTTCAATGTGTGGGATGTGATGATGGGTTTATCTCTGCCTCAAAAGTGATTCTTCATCATGCTGTGTGAAATAATCCAGACACAGAGCATAAAATATGTATGAGTCCACTTGTGTGAGGTACCTAGAACAGACAACTTAATACAGATAGAAAGTAGAGTGGTAGTTACCAGGAGTCAGAAGTGTAGGTGATAGTACCGGATGGGCATAGAGCTTCAATTTGCTATGTTAAAATCCTGCAGGGATGTGCTGATGGCTGCACACCAATATGAATATACTGAGCACCATTAAAATGTCCACGTAATGAGGTTAAACTTTAAGTTACATGCACATTTCTAGAATAAAAATCAAATTAAAAAGTATTTTTTACTCTTACATCTAGAACACTTTCTTAAAAAAAATTCATTCTTTGAGAATTTTGTACAATGAAGTTTGATCATATTCACCCTTCCCCAATTCCTCCTAGTACATGTCCTTTCCCACCCACCTAATTCTGTAACCTCTTTTATTTTTTTAACCCATCAAGTCCAATTTGTGCTGTCCTCCATATATTCTTGGATGTGTGGTCTTCCACTGGAGTGTGGTTGACTTCCTAGGGGCAACACTCTTAAAGAGTACCTCTCCTAGTTGTTATCACTTGCTAATAACTCCTTCAACTAGGGGTGGGACTTCATGTTTACCACCCCTCTCCATGCTGGGATGTGGTCTGGCTTGAGCTTGCATATGTCTTGCACACATTGTCATCATCACAATCACTACATTTGTATATATGTATATATATGTATATATACACGTGTGTGTGTGAGTGCGCGCGCGCGCGCACGTGCGCGCACGCGCGCGCAGCTGCCCTATTGTGTCCATAGGATGCTGTTTTATCTATCCACTGCTTCTGAATCTTTCATTTTTTTTTCCTGCTACCTCTTCCACAATGAACCCTGAGCCCTGTTGGGGAGAGGATGTGATGTAGATGTCTCATTTAAGGCTAAGCATTCTGCAGTCTCTTGTTTTCTACATCATGGCCATTGGTGGATCTGTACTGTCTACTGCAAATAGAAGCTTCTTAGATGAGGTATGATGAGAGCTTGGTATAACAATACGCCATTGGGAGTTGTCTTAATACTATGTCCACTTACCGGAATAATAATAGTAGATTTTCCCCTGGGCTTAGCACCTGTCCAGCCCCAGATTCTTGTCTTGACAATGGTGCTAGGTATGGCTTTTATTTTGTTGAGCAGGATTTAAATCCAATTAGAAAATGATTGGTTACTTGAACGATGTTTATGTCGCTATTGAACAAGTGGACAATGTGTCTTGCAAGGACAGACTTTATTTATAGCTCACAGGGTTCACATGTGGGTAAAGTTCAATGGAACCTACCAGTACTGTGAAAGATAGCCATTTGGGAATGGAGCTTCCAGGTCAGTGCCAGTTTAATTTCTCTGTAATCTCTGACTTGAGTATATGGAGTCTTCAGATTATACCATCAAGTTCTGGATAGTAATCAATAATATTGGCAATGGACTGTCATGTTTGTGGGTCTATGGGAAATCACTGACAAATAGCTCCAAAAGAGATAACCCATTCCTGATGATGGGCTTTTTATTTGTTAGTCTGTGGTGTCTACCAGGGCAATTATCATCCCATCATAGGGTAACTCCATGTTAATTTCATATATATGAAATTATATATATATATGTTTGTGTTTCCAGAATTTTGAGATAAAGGTCCTTGTCTTAGTTTTTATTTCAGCTTGTTTCTGTGATAAAAATATCCTGACAGCAGGTATGTTCAGAGACTTATCTTCCAGGTGATTCTAGGTTCTATCAAGTTGACAATACTAACCATCACATTCTCTATTCATTTCCCAAGCAATGACACTGAGGTGAAGAAGCCAAATGATTGGTTTAATGACACACAAATGCAAGGCTAGACCATATGGAGAATGGGACCCAGGCTGTAGGTGGATTCTGGAAGGCTGCAGTCCTTTTTGTTGCATGCACAGCCTCTTAGCTACTACTGGGTGCTTATCCCCAGAAAAGGTGTGTGGCACCTTAGCAATAAAGCAGAGCTAGGAAATGAATGTTTACAAAATCAGAATCCGTGTAGATCCTGTCTTGTGAGGATTAGTGCCTCACTGCACGAGAGAAAGCTCGTCGGCTTGTTTTGTGTGGGCGTATCTCCACAGGTGTTATCTGGATCAGATGAGTGACAGCTGAGCCATGTAACACTATCCATCAACCATGTGTCTGCTCACGGCAGTGTTGCCTTGGGCTTGGCACAGGCGTTTGTTCAGTGAATGTCTAAACAAGTACACACGTGGAAAGCTGTGAAGAGAGTGTACAGTCACATCTGGAGCTGAATCTCAGGCTTTCTGCTTGCTTCCTGGGTCCTGGGTTCAAGTCACAGAACCTTCCCAAGACTCAGTTTTCTCAACTCTAGCACAGGGATAATCATAGTGCTTAGGTCATGAGACGTAAATGTGAGATGCTTACAGCTCACATACACATGTGTGCTCAGCAAGCCTTTAGCATGTTTGCCCTCCTGAAGACTCCCCACTGCTAAGCTTGCTGCAGGAGATCCAGGCTGTGTAGGACTGTCAGCACAACCAGGGAGCTTTTCTGCCCCAGATGGTACAGCTCGAGGGGAGATATAAGAATGCCTGTGACTGTGGGTGGCTGAGGAGGGTCTGAGAACATGGGGCTGTGCTTCGGTTCAGTCTCTGGTTTTGTGATTACAGGAAAGCCTTCCCACCTTCTGCTCACCTCCAGTGACCTCAGCTGTCACAGGAACATGACGCCCTTTCCCCCACCTCACTGGTCCCTCAGTATCACTGTAGTTTCACAGGAAACAAAGTCAGAAAGAGGGACTTGTGAACTGCAAGGTACCATGAGCGGTGAGTTCCCATCTTGCCAGGAGTTTGGTGAGGAGGCCAGGCCACCCACAGGAGCTTTCGTGTTCTTATTTCATCCTATATGTAATGGGAGATAGGGGTCCATTCCCTATGAGGCTGGGGACCGAGGTGAGACTATTCTCTATGATTGCTGTCCCCAGAATAGCAATGCCTCCAAATTTCTCCGGAGAAAAGCTCTGCCTGCTTGCAAGACAAGTCTATAATTACCATTTTTTTGATTTAGAAAATAGCGTGACTCAAGCTTGGAGTGGCGGGTAATGTGGGTTGGTACGCCTTGGTTCCTTTCCCAGAAAGTCTTCCGCTAGGTACAACACACCTTTGATGAATGTACAGTGTAGCTCATTTCTTTACTTGATTCTGAAGACCTCATTAATGCATTCAGAATATTAATTAAGCCTATTTTCAGCTATGAAGTACAAACCTAAAGTAGACACTTTTTTGGATCTTTCCTATCCCAAGGGACTTTCTTGACCAGCAGTCCTCAGCTTGGGTCATATCAACACAGGCAGGGATGCTAACCACAGGGAGGAAGGCAGAGTGAGGAAGGAGCACCCACTGTGCAGACTGTGCAAAAGCTGCCTCTTAGACACCCAGACTCCCAGGAAGGTTGACGTGCTTATCACTGATTCAAGTCAGGTAGCCGGAACTCAAGGAAGGGAAGTAACTGGACCAAGGTTATGTGGACAAAGGCACAGCATCCTGAGAGCTGGGTCTGTGGGGCACGGGCCTATGCCCTTTCCACTCTGCTAAAGACCTTTCAGGCCTCTGCAGCTGGCATGAGTGTTGGGGGTGGAGGGGACACAGAAGGTAGATGATCTAAATGAATGGCTGGCAACAGAGACAAAGTAGAAAAGCACCCCAGACAGTCTGGGTTCAGCTGCTTAAAATAGGCGAAGAAATTCTTTGGCTAATGCATAATCACCACGGGGATTAATGCAGCTCTGCTCCTTGGGGTTAATTTATGCTCCATGAGCCCCTATTAGATAAGATTTCTAAAATGCATAATAGCACCAGGCTCGTTAGGGACCTTCGTAAAAGCCATGAACAGGGAGCAGAAAGGAAGCCTAGTGCCATGACGCCAGCCTGGGCAAGGAGGCCTCTGTGGAGCAGGTGGAGAAGATGGCTCCTGACCTGCAGACTCTCACTGATAGATCTAGCAGCCCTTTGGGACTGGCTTAGCCTGGAAGGGAAGCCACATGGGTGGGAAGCCCAGAAAGCGAGCTATCCTCAGATCCAAGAGTAGTAGAGCCAGAAGAGACTTTGGAATTCATCTTTTCTGACTCTTCCCTGCCTACTGCTGCTGGACAAATAGGGAAAATGAATCTTAAATAGAGAAGGTTCATTGTCTGTCCCCTCTGTTCTTCTCTCCTCCTCTCTGCCCCCTCCCCGGTCTCCCATGCCCTCCAGAGAACACAGTTGAATAGAAAGCTGTCTCTGCCCATAGAGAATTCGGACTGATGTTCAAGGTAAAGTTACAAGCAGAGCTACTTTTTCTGTTTCCTTTATCTCTTTCTATTCAGTGTGTCTCTGCAGAACAATTAAGGTATCTCCCTATTGGTTTGCCTTCTCAGCTCTCTGTCTATTCAGAAAACATGTACTGTCATATTAATCTTCCAGAAAAGAGCTCTGATCACTCAGATGTCTTCAATAATTGCTCATGGCCCCCAACAACATCCAGGCTCTTTCGTTCCCTTTAACTCCCATTCCTTTCTAGCCTGGGTATGCTCTCATGCTCTCTCTCTGTCTCTGTCTCTCTCTCTTCATCTCTCTCTCTCTCTCTCTCTCTCTCTCTTTCATGTGTGTCACATATGTGAGGCTACATGTATGTGCACATATATATGAAGGCCATAAGTTGATGTTGAATGTGTTACTTGATCATTCTTCACCTTGATTTTTGAGACAAGGTCTTTCATTGAACTCCAAAGTCATGGCTTTATCTAGCTGGACTGGCTGGGCAATGAGCTTCAGGGATCTGCTTGTCTCTACTCTCAGCTCCCCCAGCACTGGGGTTAGAGATATGTTTTGTCATGCCCAGCTTATATGTGGGCATTAGAGGTCAGAATTCAGGTCCTCACTCCTGAGTTCAGGCACTCAGTAAGGTGATGCAAGGCCTTTACTGATGAGCCATTTTCCCTGGCCTGGAAGGTCTTGTTTGGTCCTGGAGAATGCTGCTCTTTTGTTCCTAACATGGCTGGCAGGTTGTGTTCAGGTTTTATTGCTGTGAAGAGACACCATGACCACGGCAACTCTTAAAAAGGAAGACATTTAATCGGGGCTGGCTTACAGTTTCAGAGGTTTAGTCTGTTATCATCATGGTAGGAGGTAGACATGGTGCTGGAGAAGGAGTTTAGAGCTCTGTATCCAGATTGGCAGGCCTTAGGAAGTGAACTGGCTTGAGCCACACCTACTCCAACAAGGTCACACCTCCTAAGAATGCCACTCCCTGTGGACCAAGCATTCAAACACATCAGTTTATGGGGGTCATTTCTATTCAAAGCACCACACAGGTCTTGTCACCAACACCTGGCAGCCTTCTTTTCCATGTCCACTTGTTTGAAACGGAACCTATCTGTTATTTCATATTTCATGTATTCCCCCATGACAATCTTTTTGAACTCTTCCAAGAAAGGAGATTTGGCACATCTCTGAATTCCTGGAAACTGTCAGATTTTGAGTTTTTGTAAGTCCTAAGGTTCTGGAATCATATGCATTTCAGTCTCTTCATCTGTGAAATGGGAGACCATTTGTGGAGACTATTCGTAGATGTGTGAGTCCGGACACATCACATGAGCTGGCAACTATGATGTCCAACTTGCCAGTGAGCTTTCCTATACAGAGTCACATGTGTTGCTACACTGCAAAGCATCAATGAGTTGTTCCTTCCCCTAGGTGAGACAGAGTATCTGGTTGTTAATTGAGTTTCATCACTTTAGACATTCCTCGAATAATGGGTCCTGCCATGTATCAGGTACTGAGGGAAGTGGTCCAGCCCTGTTCTTCCAGAGTCTCATAGCCCGGTGTGAAGTTAAACACAAAATGCAAAATAAGGATTCAGATGGATGGAGGGTCGGAGAGGGGACAGGGCATGGAGGATTCTGGGGGCACTCTGGGGCACTTATTCTGGTTGGGAATAGTAGCAATTATGGCAAACCTATCAGGAAGGTAAGCGGTGGGTTTTCTTTTTCCTAAACTTTGACTGAACCTCCAAGATTGAAAGCATATGCAATTAAGTGCTTGAAGGTTTAAAAAGTGAAATAATTAATCTATGAAGAACTTGCTAAGCTGTAGCCCCCACCACCAATCAGGCCAAAGGTCCTGGCTCATCACTATCTTCAGGGAAGGAATGGGCTCAGTGGGAGGTTGATCAGGAGGGGGTGGTTTGCAGATGGGTTTATGGAGAGGGGGGAATTCATTCCTGTATCCTCATGGGCAGCAGGGCTGCCCCTCCCACACCAGTGAGAGGAGTAGCCCTCCTGAGTACCATTGGAGTTCTGGGGCTCTGAACTTGAGAATGTTGGAAGCCAAGGAATGAAAAAATAACACAGCAGCCTATATCCTGGGATGGCCAGCTGGAAGAAACCGGGGGATAAGAGGACATTGTAAGTCACTAGTCAGAGATGCCATCACTGTAGTCAGGGGTCCTCAGTCAATGAATCTGAGGAGTTCACAGAAGAGTTCCATGGGAGAGGGTGGACATTTCACAGCAGCATCCCCAGTGATGCAGTGATGAGTGCTAATTCATTTCAAAGAGGACACACTATGCTCCACTTCTTCTCCCAGGATCTCTGCTTTCCTTTTTGTCAGCCCTGAAGCATCTGGAGGGAGTTTAGAGGGAGGAAGGGGATAGAGGAATGGGGATGAGAGATGGTGATGATGCTGGAACTTCCCCTTTCCCTCAATGGGAATCCCAACCCAGGACATGATGGTTCTGGGTACATACTAGATAGGACAGACTTTAGTACTGTAATGTTAGACCGGAGCAGACATAGATAACTGCCAAATGATAGGATTTACTTGCTTCTAATTCTATTGTGTAGAATACCAGAACTGATCCCTTCCCCAGATGGGCAAGGTGGGTCAGCCCAGCAGGATGAGGGCCAGTGATGGAAAAGAACCATACCACCTTGGACTCTGGCCTTACCCAGTCTAGCTTCCTTAGGTACATGGTAGGCACCACCTCCAAAATGTCCCTCTGATGCCACTTACTGGTGTGGACCTGTAGCAGTAGTTCTTCCTGTGCAAGCTTACGAGAGACATCCTACAATCAAGTCTCTATAATGACGAGGACACAGAAGCCAAGACATCTCACTCTAGGAGTCACAGCAAGGAAGTGGGAAAGCTGTGTCCCAGGAAGAAATGAAATAAAAATTTTACCATATACATAGGGAGGAGACAGGATGATGCAGCATTTGGGAAAAGCCAGCCCCTTCTCCGGGCTCAGAGTAGAACATTGTTTGGTCAACAGTTTCAAGGTACTGAGCCATTGAAGTTCCCTCAGAGGATGTCAGTCAAATGTAGCCCCCTACCTCTGGGAGCAGAGGGCCATGGGAACATCCCCATGCAGAAGGAACACCTGTTTCCTTCCTAAAACAGGCTAGAGCTCTGCTGCCAGCACTAGCTATGGAATGCAGGTGTCCTTGAAGGAGGCTACCATAACCAACAATCAAGATATTGATTATGGCTGTGACCTGCTTTATAGAGTAGCTTGCTCACCTCCTGGAAAGGGGCATTGCAGGAATCTCCCTGGAAGTGGGAAAGGGCCAGATGCAAAGCAGGTGAGCAAATTCATTTGTCTGCAAGGGCCAGTTGGATAAGATCAGTCATCTCACAATTACACTGGACTGTTAGATATTCCATTTCTGGGCTGGGGGCAGGGAAGTGCTAGAGTTTGCAGAGTCCCTAGATGGATCCAGCACCCTGCTCATTTATCACCTCTTCAAGAGGTCAAGATTGTCTATTTCTTCTGACCAAATGGAGAAAGGAACCTTAGGAAATATAAGTGACCCTCTCAGGAGGACGTGGATATTTAGACACAGGGCCCAGCTTTGAGCTCTGGTTGGTCTGACTCCAGAGCTGGTGTCCTCTCCTCAAAGTGAGAGGTTCTATGTTGATGTTGGCTCAGCTCAAGCTTCCTTATCATCAATGCCATTGTTGCAGGGATGCCTTTGTCAAAGAACGAGTTGGGGTAAATAAAGAGAGATGGGGTGCTTAGCCCTAACTTTTCTGTCTATGGTGCCAGGCTCTGGACCAGTCACCGGGGCTCTTGACTGAGACACACTCTTTTCTGAAATTGGTACACATTACTGTCTCAGTTGACACAACTCTCGAACTTCCCCCCTCCCCTCAGCCATTCTTTCACTCTTTTTTTTTTTTTTTAATGACTTACAAGGCTTTGCTTGGGTGCCACTCTGTCTCTGGAACCTCCCCTGACTATGCTCTTTCCGCCTTTTCTTTCCTTCCTCAGGTCCCACAGCTGCCTGAGCATCACCCTATCATGGCCCTCCCTGTACTACATTCTGTCTCCTCATTACTCAGCATCCCTACATCCCTTGAGACTCTAGAGTGATCATATGCTTCCCTAGCGTGGTGTACTGAGACAGCCTATGCTGCACATTCACAGCAGCGATGGATGACGGTAATGGAAGCTCTGTGGTCGGGTTATCCCAGCCCTGTAGGTTAAGGATCCTGAGGCCACCCAGCTACAGGGTACCAAGCTGAAGTGAGCAGATCTCTGAAGGACTTTTATTTATCCATAAAGCGAGGGTGACGGCTTCCTTATGATGAAATCAGATGTGGGAATGTTGGGAAGAGCGACTTCCAGGGACTTTCTAGCACTTCACAGAAGAGCTTTTAAGCAAAGCGGTGGCTGTTGACACCAACACTGTAACTGCTCAAGAGCCCGAGTGCCAACGTGAGCGCAGACAGAGAAGGCAAACACCTGGGAAAGAGAGGGGCAGAGATGCAGTCAGCTCCTCAGCACCAGGTCAAGGGCTGTGTTTAGGGGTGATTAGAAAATGAGGCTTCAGGAAAAGAATACCTGGGGCAGAAGAAAGGAGCCACAGCCTGGGACTCTGCAGCTGAGCCAAGCCCTGGGCATGTGAGATGGAAAAAATGTACAAATTCCTACCCCCAAGAGGGCTCAGAATTACAATACAGTAATAAGCAGGAGGAAAGGCAATTAAAACAGGAATGTGAATAGTTCTCAGCCCTGGCTGCATATTAAAGCCAACTGGGGAGCTTTTAAAAATGCCACTGTCCAGTCTATTCCCCGAGTGGTAAATTGAGCATCTCTGGTGGTGGTGGTGGTGGGGACTTCTGTATCCAGTTTTCTTCATCTCTCAGGAGATGCTTTATGTCAGCAGATGGGGAGTGATACTGGGCTGAGGGAATTGGGGCTCCTTCTCAGGGATGGTGAGGCCGATCCTGCCAGTCCTGGCAGAAGACAAGACTTAGATGAGGAAGGCTAGGTAATGGGCTTTCACAGAGTAAGGGTCAGGCACATGCAGAGGTACAGAGTGGGTTTGGCATGACACAATAGAGAACAAGTTCTGGGTGACCAGAGAGAAACCTAGAGGGATACAGGCCCACAGCAAGGGCCAATTAGGAGTCCGTGAATATAGCCTTGTGTGCTCATAAGGAATCAGGGCTCCCGGAGAGCTCTGGACCTCCAAAGTAGGGTAATATCATCAGGCTTTTGATTTATAAGTCCAGTCCAACAGCAATATGAGACATTATTGGTCAAGAAAGCCAATTAGGAAGCAGCACAGGGTCTGAGTGGGAAGAGATGAAAGTGTACACCAGGAAAGCAGGCAGGGGAGGCTTGATTCCAGAGACACAGAGGGATCAGGATTCAGTAACAAATAAGCCCTGATTTCAGAAGCTTCTGACAATAAAGGTTTACTTCTGGATTAATCCATGTCAATTGCCCGTCAATTAAATCTTCTTTATGGAAGGGAAGCTTGAGATAAAGTCCCATCTTAGGTAGATGCAGCATCATAGCAGAGGAAATGAAATGTGACAGTGATGCATTGGCCCTTGAATGACTTCTGTTTAGGAAGCCAAGTGGCCAGTGTTAAGGTGGCAGGAAATGTGATTCATGGGGAAGAGGAGCAAATTCTTGAACTAAGAAGCAGTCTGCCAGGGGGATCGGGGGAGAGATGGACGGTTGCATAAAAACAACTAGCTTTGTGAGCTCCATAGCACCAAGTCACCATTCTGCTGGACTCAGATCCTCTGAAGGCCAGAGTCATTTCTCTCCATCCATGGTACTTAGAACAGCTCAAGCTTTCAGGTTCCATAGGTCAGGGCTATCTCAGGCTGCAGAAGCCATGTGGTTCTTCCTCTTCTGTGCCACCTTTCCCTAGGACCAGCGGCTAGCTGCTAGATCGGCTCATGGAAATGGCAGAAGAAACTTGAGAGGCTTCCTAAGTCTGAGGCTCAGTCCTCAGCCTCTGACACTTCTGCCCTTAATTAGAATGAGTCGAATGGTAGAGCCTAAGGCCAGCCAAGAGCTGGGGAAATCTACTCTCCCCCTGGGGCAGGGAAGATGAGGCTGTGTGTAGATGGTCCTGGTGAGAACTGGGGCCAAGGGTCCAGTCTATTCCAAGCGCTAATATCACCTCCAGGCTTAAATATTAGGACATAGCTCTTTATCCATGTTTAGCTTCTTTATTCCTTCAGGTGCTGCTTATTATAGAGGCATCTTGGCACGCTGGCCTAAAGCAAGGCGGTCAGCAGGTGTGGAAGTTACTTCTAGCTATTCTTGATTACAGGCTGTAGCCTTTATTAAACAAGTCTCACCATCCCCTTACACTATGATTTCATAACCTGTGAAAGGAGAACAGTTATGTCCCTTCTATCCTATAAGGCTGTATAAAGAAACAAGTTGAGGTCTTTGTGGAATTGTCTGGTAATGGCGATGTCCCACACATATATCCCATAGTTCTTTAGAGTATAGAGTGTAGCATATCATCATCCCAGACACTACTGGTGTGTATGACCCTACCTGCTCACACTCTCCTGGACATTATACCCAAATGTGGCTTCACCTGAATGTCATTACCTGACTTGCCACAAATATGGTTTGCCTAGGAATTCTTTCATCTTTTGCACACTAAGGTTATGCTTCCAACTATGTGCTGCTGCTGAGAAATGAAGACATACTTGAGGGAGTGAACTGGACCAGCAAGAGTCCAGGTGGCACCTCTAGAAGAGGGATGGAGGAAGATACAGGGCAAAAGAATGGGTAGCAGAGTCCCAGGCCTGAGATGGAAATCAAAGGCCAATTTTTCTCTGATGTAGAAACTTCACCTACACTGAATACCATTTGTTACTATTATGAGGTAACAAACTTTGTAATTTTTAAGGGCTTTCTAACAATTGGCCTTATTTGCTTTATAAATTACTGGGAATTTCAGTCATGGAGAATTGGCATGTTTCCTGTGCAAAGTTGGAGCACAGGCTGAAAATAGGGAAGAGACTTCTCTAGGGTGCATCTGCTCTGAGTCAGGAGTCATACTCAAGGCCTTTTAAAGTCCATTATGATGGGAGTTCAATGACTATGTTTGCTTCTGGTGTAGCCATGCAGAAGTCTTAGCAGTTCTCCAAAGAAACATATCTTCTACTTAATAGTTAAACTATGGTGGTGTTGGGAAGAGCTCCGGAAAGCTGGCTGTGTCATCCTAGCTTCACCACAATTTCCTATGATACCCCTGAATGGTTTAATCTCACCATTGTTCATTGTGACAGCCTTTAACATGAAGTCCCTGTGTCTGGCGTGGTGACACACCAGGCTGCTCCTACTTCAGGGCAAGACTTGCTATCCAGGGCCAGAGTATGATCAGAAGCTGGTCAAAGTGAAGCCTCCACCTTTCAGTTATCCTTATCCAAGATCCTACCTTCCTAAGAGCAGTCACATCTTATCCCTAATTGAGGCATGATGTAAAGGGCCACATGAGCCTGACACTTGACAATTTAAATGACATTGAGTGTTCCAGATGTTGTAGCTACTTTGGCTGAAGTTTCACCATTTTTTCTTCCTTAATCTTGCCTTCTTTGCCTAATTTCCTCACCCACCTCCACCACCACTGTTTCCTTTCAGAATGTGGGCTCTTACTAAGCATCTTGCATCCCAATCCAATCTTAGCATCCCCCCTCTGGAACAGAGAACATGTAATAATATCTCAAGAGTATGGGAAGTATGATGGGAACTGGGAGTTTCGACTTTCACTTGTTCCCTGACGATGGTCTCTTTGCTGTGGAAGGTCAAGTGTGGCCAGTGTATCCATTGCTTTATAATGACTGCAGCAGCTTGTCATTTAAACCTTACACACTGCTGCTACAGTGGGAGACAGGTTCATGAATACATCTTCTGGCCAATGTAACCTAATCACCATAGGAGTGCACTGAAAGGGCTATGCTTACAGATGTGAGGTCCAGATGCCTAGCCCAGAAATTGCCTTCCAACATAACACTTAATACTCATTCATCTTGAAGGGTCTTTTCTTCTTTCTCTTTCTCTCACTCTATTTCTACTGCTGTATGTGAGTACCCAACTACCTTCAGTATTCAGCACACACAGACACAGACACAGACACAGACACAGACACAGACACAGACACAGACACAGACACAGACACAGACACAGACACACGCATGCACGCACGCACGCACGCATGCACACACGCACGCACGCACGCACGCACGCGCACACACACACACATTACCCTGCTGTCCATGGTACCTCCTTGATCCTCATCAGTATCAAAATGATGGAGGACTTGTCACCTCCCAGCAAGATGCCCCAGTTTCCTTCTATGGAAGAAGAGGATTTGGCCTGAAACCTTCTCCCAACACTCTATGTTTCTCATTGGGTAGAACATAGGCTTATGGCCAGGCAGGTCAATCAATTGGCAATCAATCAGGACTGAGTAGTCAGGGGGCCTTGAACAAGCTCTGTCTGATGGGTAGTTGAGGGCTTATCAGTTTCAGCATCTAGAGACCAATCAGAAATACAGAGTCCCAGGTTCCTCTGAGATTGATGGGGTCAGATTTTTTGAGCTTGAATTCCTCCCAAATCTGCATGATTTAAACTAAATCAATGAATTTGATGTTCATTTGAGGAACTGCTTGGAGTGACCTTAGATGGAATGTTTGCTATTGAATCAGCTCTAAGGACCCCATTTAATTACCTAATCTGTCATCCTTTCCCCTCAGCACCAAGCTCCATGTCAATTGCAGGACTTGTCATGTCCTTTTATGGCACCCAGCCTTATCAGAGCTCTGTCTCCTCCCTACTTCTGTGTCCCTTCTAAAGTATGGAGCATCCTTCCACTCATCTTTTGACACACAGTTCACTATCCTGTGGCTGAGCCTTTCTCCACGTTCTCACCAGCACCTTTCAGGTCTTCCCATGGGTCTACACTACTCTTGGCTACACTCTGTCATCAGTCTGTTTCTTCTGCTGCTGGTTTGCATTATTGTTCACAGGGTGGCCTGAACACTGAGTGAATGTTCCATATGCATGGATGGGGAGGAAGGAATTAAGAGGGGAAACACTCACTCTGGGACCTCAGGAGATTAGAGGGATGATGATTTTTAGCAAACTCCCAAATATGATGATTTCCTATATTTACTGTATGTTATGGTGGGGCAATCACAAAGTTTGGAGTCAAACCATCTAGAGGTTGAATCTTGCTCCATCATCTCTAGTCTGCAGTCTCCAGTGTCATCCTCAGTTCCCAGCCTTAATTTTTTTAGCCATAAAATGGGACTGGCAATGATTACCTCATATGGCTCTCATGTAGCTCCAGTAAGGAGGTGCCCTAGCATAGAGGAAGCACTTGACCTGAATTCACACCTGTGAACAGGTGCACATGGAACCTAGGAGAGGGCGCTTTGCAATGTTCTGAAATGCCATTTCTTCATCTCAGAGGTGACAGTGAGAATACAAACATTAAGTAAGACATCTGTGACTTCAGAGCAGGAAAGGCAGAGCCCTTACTGAAGTGAGGCTTCAAGGTCTGATCCAGCATTTTTTAGGCTTCATCTCCTTGCCTTCTCAGAAACTGTGTAAAATCGGCCAGAAAAAATTCTCTTTTGCCTCCTGGTACCCAGGTGTTGGACTAAAAGGAAGCAGGGAATGAGAGAAGGAGGATGACATTTTTAGAGGCAATATGTTTTTTTGAAGAAGTTTTGTTCTCCTTTCACTTACAGGTGAAAGAAAGCAGGTAGTGGTACATGGGGAGACGGTTGGACGGGGGTGTGTGGGTGTTTACTTTTTGCCTCTGAGCTAAGAATAATCTTTCTGATTTATGTCTTTTTCCAGACATCTGCTCATGAGCAGGAAATGTCTGTTTACAAAGTCAACAGAAGGGCCAAGGGGATGGCTCACACTGTACAGTGCTTGCCCTCTAGTTTCCATATGCATGTTGTCCTATGCATGAACATGTACGCACATGAACCTCACATATAGGCACTGCTAGATACTGCTAGATAAATAGATACCTAGACAGATATTTAGTTTCACAGATAGACTGATACACACACACACACACACACACACACACACACACACACACACACACACACATATATAAACACATACATACATAGATAAAATTAAAACCATAAAGGATAAAAGCATGAACTTTCAGCTCTATTCAGCTATGGAAGCTTGGGGAGAGTAGCTGGTAGAGTTGGGAGGTGTTCCTGGAAATGAAGTTGAGGTCATTCAGTTTTAAGAAGCTGGGAAATGGTTGGATTCATCAATTTTGAATTTGTAAGTTCTTCCTTTGTAGCAGAAAACTCACATGCCCATTCATTCATGATGCAAACCGTTTCACATGTCCACCTGTGTTTGAGCTGTTCTGGAATTGTATTTCCCCTTATTTCCTGGCAAAGGGCTGGTCTCCCAGGGGAGAGGACCAGAGCCTAGTTGGGATCCTGGGTGGGACCTCAGGGCTTCACTCCCACCTGTTTCTTCCCTAGCTCCTTGCTTCATTGCTTTGGACAAGCGTGTTTTCATTGAGACATCACCCATTCGAGTGCCAACCTAGTGTGGGCAAGCGGTAAGCAATACAAAGGAAGTGATCAGTAAGCCTGTAGCAGGATGGGAGCGGTCCTTGTGCTTACAGTAGTTTCTCATCCCATGTGGATCAGGCTTTGGTTAAGGGAATAGAACAGTGTGTACTGAGATCACAGAGGGTAGGTACCAGAGGGAAGAAGGCTATCCAATATCTTTTGCACCTCCTTCCACCTTTACCAAAGTGGACAGGCACAGCTGTAAGATAGACCTTGGGCCAGCTGCTTTGGGGAACGGAGGGTTAAAGTGGCAGACATTGAGGTCAACAGGGTGATTGAAGCAGGGCAGAAAATGCTTCCTGGGGACTAGGAGGGAAACTGATTAGAGACATGTTCAGGCAGATGTGTGGAAGCAGGAGAAGCATAAGTAAAACAAGTGAGCAAAGCAACCAATGTGTGTTTACTATGATGGTGTGATGGTGTGAACTGTAGTGAGGGTGTCTGTTTGTGTGTGTGGGGTAATTATCCACACATACATCAACTAGGAGAAGGGAGTCAGAGCAGAGGGAGCAAGCTGCAAGCCCATCCAGGATTGGGGATGTCTTCTCTTCTCCACTGAGAAACTGCTTACTATAGCAGAGAAAGTGGAGGATGCCTCCTAGTCTCCCCCAGGCCCAGATGTGCTCTGTATCCCATAACAGGAGGAAGAAATGAGAAAGGACACTGACTATCCAGGTTCTCACTCTGTGTTTGCTGTTTGTTTTATCAGCTATGGGCAAATTCACTGTACTTCTGTCTTGACAGTCCTTGAATGAACAGGCTAAGCTGGGATGGTAGGGGTGACAGCATCAGGCACCGGACCCAGGTTCATCTTTGATTTTTTATGACTTGAAAGGTTCTTTTCTCATTCTCTATGCATTGTCTTTTTCTCCTAGAAACTGTAGATGGGGATGAGATACAGTAAGAGATATATGACTTCTGTATAATGATGCTGTGAGGCTCGTTAGCAGCTATGGCTATGTAAGACATCCTATCTGTCTGTAAGTTCCCAAGGGTTCCAGGCTTCTTACCTACAGCTTGTTCTTCTCTTCTTACCTTCTCTTACCTCTGATCAGTACTTCCTCTGTGGTCCTTGGGAGCCAGGACAGGGCAGGAGGTGAGCAGTGGGATGTCACAGAGATAATCACCTTGTCTTCCTGACGATCTGCTGTGAGCTATGTAAGTGGTTCTTTCCAGTTTCCTCAAAGAATCTGGGCAAGAAATTATTAACCCCAAGCATCATTAGCTTTATCTCATCTACATGTTTCAGAAATAAAACCAAACAATTTCAACTCTAAAAAATGTGTGTGAGTTATTAGTAAGCAAAGAGAGAGAGAGAGAGAGAGAGAGAGAGAGAGAGAGAGAGAGAGAGAGAGAGAGAGACTTGTGAGATATAAGCACTAGAAACAGCCAACTTCAGGGAGATCCTTAACCATAGCCTACCCAGCTATGGATACTCATCTTTTATTGTCCCAATCCATGCACCTCTGAGGATCTGAACACAAACTTTAGTGTTCTTCCTTCCACATGAACATGCCCCACAAAGATTCATGGCGGCAACATGTCTGTCTTGAATTTGTATCACAAATTCAGTAAATCGAGACTCTCTCTCTCTCTCTCTCTCTCTCTCTCTCTCTCTCTCTCTCTCTCTCTCTCTCTCTCTCGTGCGCGCGCATGTGCGCGCGCGGTGTGTCCATGTTCATGGATACAAGGAGGCAAGAAGTTGATGTCAAGTGTCTTCCTCTAGCTCTTTCTGCCTTAGCCTTTAAGTCAGAGCTTCTCAGAGAAGCTAGAGCTAGAATTTTGGTTACATCCATTGGCCACTGAGCCCCTGAGGTCTGCCTGTCTCCACCTACTTCCTAGAGCTGTAGATACAGGTGTATTCAAACAGACCTGGCTTTTCTGCAAGTATTGAAGATCTGAACACTGATCTGCGTTCTTGCCCAGCAAATATTTTACCCACCAAGCCATCTTCTCAGTCTCGCTTTCAATTTTTTTTTAATTTAAAATTTTATACATGTATATATTGTTTGTTGAACATAACCCCATGTCCCCATATCCTCCCTTTTATTCTTCCCCCAGACAGACTCACTGCTACTCTTTTTTAAAATATGCATACATGATTTCATGTAACTGTATAAAATACAGGAAACCCAAATGAAAGAGAATACGCTATTCATCTCTCTGCAACTGGCTAAATTAACTTAATATAATTATTTCTAGCTAATTGGATTATTTCTAGTTGCATCATTTTCCTGTAAATGGTGTAAATTTTATTCTTATTTATGGTTGAAAAAATCCCATTGTGTGGGAACACAATGCTTTCTTTATCCTTCTATTGTTGAACACCCAAGTTGGTCCCATAACTTAGCTGTAGTGAATAGTGCTGCAGTAAACACTGCTGTGCAAGTGTCTCTGTGATGTGTTGACTTGGAGGCCTTTGGATAGACGCCCAGAAGTGGTATAGCTGGGTCATATAGTAGATCTAGTTTTAAGTGTTGGGGAAATCTTTGTAACGGCAAGGACATGAACAAAAGGAAACCTTCACACACTGTTGTTGGGATGAAAACTAGTCCATCAACTATGGAAAATTTATTTCATTTTTTGTCCTAATTCCAAGTACCCAGGAACATGACGATTCAGCTGTAAGTGGAGAGAAAAGGCTTCACAATAGAAACTGCTGTCAATCCCTGTGGGTGGCAGTGCAGGAAGGAAGAAGAAGCATGTGACCTGGGCTGGAGAGCAAAGGAAGGCTGGGCAGAAGTGAGAACAGCTTTCCATTGTAACGTGCAGTGTATGGCTGAGGGAACAGCTGTAGAGAGCTCAGGTTTGTGACATCACACAGGTCATCTGCAACAAGACAGGCATCTGTATACTGTCCATCTGATTCCCCAACCTTGTCCCTGTACTTGGTCTTCATGTTCTGTAGTATGGGGCACATAACAGAGACAGTATTTGAGATGTATATAGGCACTATACAAGTAAGTGTTTTCAATGCAGTGGGTATCAGTAAAATAATAAGCACCATATGAAACCTATAATATAGAGCTTTGACAAAGGGGCATAGGCAACCAAATGGAGGAAAGATAATCTCTTCAGCTGGTAGTGCCTGAACAGCTGGATAGCCACATATAAAAATAATATCACAGCATGGAACTCATGCCTTCCTCAGAAATGAACTCAAAAATGAAGCAGAGACCTCACTGTGAAAATGCAACACTATAAATTCTGAAAGAGGTCCTAGGAGGAAATCTAGACAACCTTGAGTTTGATAACTTTCAATACAAACTGAGTTCATAGGCCATGAAAGATGGGCTTTATAAGCTAAACTTCATTAAAATGAAAATGATCTTCTCTGTGAAGGACTCTGTCAAGAGAATGAAGAGACAAGCCATAGATGGGAAGGAAGTCTATACAAAAAATGTACCAGATAAAGACTTGTTGCCCAAACTTTATGAGCTCTCAAATGTACCAGTAAGAATATAACCAACTAAAAGCTAAAGAACAACCCAGTTAAAAATGTGCCAAACACCTTCAAAGGGACTTTCCCAAAGAAGAAATAAAGATAGCAAATAGCAAATGAAAAGCACTCCACCTCACAGGGATGTAAGGAAAAGAAGGGCATGGGCTACACCATTTGGAATGGACAAAATGCAAACTGCGGACAGCACCAAGTGCTGGCGAGCATGGAAAAACAAGAACTCCCCTGCTTGGCTGCTGGAGATGCCTCCTCCTTGGAGGAAGTTTAGCAGATCTTTTAAAACTAAACAAGCTCTTAACCATACGATCCAGTAATTGATCCCACAGGTATTCCCTTAAACAGAATTGAAAACTTACACACACACACACACACACACACACACACACACACACACACACACACACACACACAGGCACTGTTCATAGCACCTTTACTTATAATTGCTAAAACTTAGCGTGTCCTTCAGTCAGTGAACAGATAAACACAGTGGGGTACATGTAGACTGTAAATTATTATCCTGTGCTAAAATGTAATGAGCTACAAAGCCATGAAAAATGAGAAATTTAAAATGCATGTTACTAAGTGAAGAGATTGAGTTTGAGGATAACTGTGAGTGGACAATAAGTGACATTTTGGAGCAGGCAAAACTAGGACAGTAGGAAAAGGTTGTCAGAGGTTAGGTAGGGATTAGCGATGAGCAGGTAGGGTACAGAGCACTGAAGGACACTGGGACAACCTGTGTGATATGATAGTGGGAGGCGTGTGTCATGATGCATTTCCTCAGTGCCTCAGCAAGAATCAACTCTAATGTGAACTGTGGGGTTTAGGTTCCACTGCTGTATCAATATGGTTCATGAATTATAACAGCTTGTAGGGGGACAATAATAGGCTATGCACATTTTGGGGTAGGCTGCTTAATCTTGCTGTGTATATGTATAAAAAGTCTATTAACATAGCAAATGGTTAAAAGCAAGCTAATTAAAATATAAAGGAAGTGAAGCATAGGTGGTATGATGGATAGATAGGATGGAAAGAATTTTGTTCATTGCAAAGGGTCAACGTTTGGTATACATCAGCAAGGGATTGATTGAGATGTCATCCCCTCAAGAGATTCCCCAGCTCTCACTATATTTATTCTCTTTTGTTCATCTGCCTTATCTCTTCTCCCCTAAAACAGCATAACTAAATAATAAAAACCACAAACAAAATGAAACAAAACGAACAAAATTCCACACAAGCAAATAGACAAACAGACAGAAAACCCCAACAGTGTAGATACTTCATTTTCATCTCTACCTTGGTTCCCAGATTTAAGCAGCAGATTGTCCTGGAATATCTCTTCTGCTCCAGCATCTCCAAGAGAAGATGCCAGGAGGATGAGCCTTCCTGCACGCTCCATTTTTAATGGAAAGATCTGGGTTTGTATCACCTGGTTCTGGGTAAACACATACCCACCTTTAGTTTTGTCTGTAAATTTAGGGTTTTCTCCAAACATCCCCTTAAAAGTCATAATTTCTTCTGGCTATCTCTAGAGTTAATCCTGAGCTCAGAGGCCCATGAAACTCAGTACCTCTGCTGTCTCCAAAAGATTGTCCCTACTGAAACACCCCCACCCATTGTTGTGACAGCTTGTGATGCGAAGACCTGGAGCTGGCCTCTGTTTTGCATGACATTTGAGCAGAGAGGAGATATTTGTTGATAACTCACTAGTTGGTGCTGCCCAGATACGCATGAGTATAGGACTATCTTTTAGAGCATAGGGAGCTTAATCATAGCCACATCCTCAACAAAGAAAGATTTTCCCCCCCTGAAGAAACTATTCGCTACCAATACAACTTGTAGCTCTTAGGTACCAGGTGGGACTTGGATATCATCTACCAGCCTCTGCCAGGACTTTAATGACCTTGGCCTTGTGTAAGTCTTAATTTTGATCCTGACTGCGAGAACCTTGCCACTTCCTTCAGTTAAGTCTGTGCACAAGAATGCATCTTGATCATGAGAAAAGAATTCTTTCTATATCTTTGCTCTGTGATTTCCCCCAAGACTCCCCTCCCTTCCTTCCTTTGATGGGAACAGAATTCAACATCTCATGCATGCTGACGCTGGCTGCACTTGACCACTGATCTGCTATACTATCCATGCCAGCTTCCCAATGCCATATATGCATTCCCAGGTCCCTGGGAAGGAGTAAGTCCATTTGCTGAGAACACCTAAAGCCTGGAGGTCAGTATAAGGCCAATGTGTTATCTCCTTCCTTGTGATACACTGCAAGCACAGCCAGTCAGTCACAAAGCACCTTTAAAATTTTGCTCAAGACAGTTCTAGGAACAACAGTGAGCTTTAGGGATGGGCAGAAGCTATTCATTGTCAAAGCCCCAGTTTGATGGGGTTTCATCTTACACCGACCTGCCTACGTGTTGGCCTTTTCCTGCATGGTTCCATGCTCTGTTTCTCACTTGCTGAAATGGCTGCTTTCTTGTCCGTGAATATGTACACCTATGGCAGGGAATTATCCATCATCCTGCCAGCCTCTGCTCATCTTTTGAAATTTACGTGCAGCGCCTTGACAGCTCCATTTCCCCTTCTCTGCTGGCTCCTGAGGAAGCAGAGCCCAGTGTGGGAGCAGCCTCACTCACGAAGCTCGCCTGTGTTTGTTTTATGACACACATGACATTACTACAGTGTCTTAGCAACATAGCCAGCGCCATGAGTCTTGGGACACTGTCAAGTCGTTTCCTTGGCCGCAGCCTGCACTAGGATTCCATGACTGCTCCAGGCGAGGACCTTTGGTCCCTCCATTTACTGAGAAAGCTGAGGCTGCAGGAATATCTGAATCTATGTCCAAAGAGTCCCCTTGGGGGTAAACAATCGTAACACACAGGAATTTATTTGCAGGTGCTGTAGAAACGCTCACCAGCTCAGGGCAATCCATCCTGGAAAAACGATGAAATCCTCCAGAGCTGGTCCTAAGGTTATTTCTGAAACCCCAAAGGCTCTTATCTTTGCCTTGATCTTTTGTGGATCCCACTTTGACCAATATGGGTGTATATCTTATATCTCTACCTTTCTTCTTGGGAGTTTCTTTAGGGGAAGAACAGCTTCTTTTCTCACTGAATCCTGAGAGTAAGCCACAGTGCCTGTGAGTTAGTAGACACCAAAGCCAGGAAAAAAGTAGGAAGAAGGCAGACAGGAAAGAACTTGGGCTCATTTATTAAAGTTTCCAAGATCAGGTCTCACTTTTGGGTTGTGTGTGTATTTTATTTATTTAAACTATATTAAAGTATTTTATTTTCTTTTTTATGTTTTAATTATGATTTTTTATTAAGAATTTTTTTATTCATTCCACATACCAACCACAGATCCCTCCCTCATTCCTCCTCCTACTCCCCTCCTAACCTCCCCCCCAAGTCCACCCCCATCCCCTCCTCCGAAAAGGTATGGCTTCCTCTGGTTAGGTTGCAAGGCTTTACAGATTAAACAGAACAGAGCAAACCATTTTCATAAGGAAAGAGCAGCCTCTGTTCATGTGTTTCTTTTCTTTTTTTTTTTTTTTTTTGGTTTTTCGAGATAGGGTTTCTCTGTTTAAGTTTTGGTGCCTGTCCTGGATCTCGCTCTGTAGACCAGGCTGTCCTGGGACTCAGAGATCCACCTGGCTCTGCTGGGATTAAGGCATGCGTCACCGCCGCCCGGCTCATATGGTTCTTGCAACTCCTTTTAACTCTCCCAACTGCTTTTCCTGGTGGTTTGTTTCATGCACTAAGATAGAATCTACTAGCAGATGGTGTAATTAGTGAGGATTCCACTTCACTAATAAATACCCCCTTTAGATGCCCCCATATTTTCTCAGAAGACTTATACCACAATTTCAACTTTTGAACAGAAGTTTCAGGCTTAGAGGTGAAGTTTGCTCTGGGGCCAGGCTGTGTACCCCCACTTTATTTGATTTCTTGTGTAACTTTTGTAGTATTTCATCATCCTTTCTTCACAGCACGCCCTCTTTATAGTTTTATGTTGCAGATCTGATGAACATTTGCACTGCTGTTCTCCTTGAAAGCTGACACCCACAACTCCATCCCACCCATCCCTCACCTGAGTGGAGGTCTCTGCCCTCCAGCATCCCACTTTTCCCTCTGTTTTGGCTTATTTCCTTATTTTTCAGGAACACATCCTTCTCTGCTGGGTAAATGGTAGCTAAATTTCAGGGCCTCTGCATGTCTGAACATGGGATTATTTGTTGGTTTTATTAGGAGGGAGCTAGAAGTGATTGGCTTCCATGTTAGAGGAGTCACTGTGTCCTCTCTGGATCCACTGGAGCTGGAGGCCTGGAAGCCGGAGTGAGGGGTCTGACCATGTGGTGTTCTCTTGTCTCAAGAAACCAGAGGCCTGTATTATTTTCACATTACTCACTAGAGTTAAAACAGCATGGATCATTAGAGCTCTGGCATGTTTGGTATGGCCCTATAGCAGAGCAGCAAGAATAAGCCTTCCTCATGTGCTAGGGATGGTTTGGTCTGCCAGACTGTTACTGTGAAGGGCACAGCCTGGGTAGATGGTGTTCACAGTCTTAGGGGGTCTTATTCTGTTTTCAGCTATGTGAACCTCTCATGCACTTTGGGAGTAAGGATCCACAGGGTCCATCGTTGCATGGATTCCCCTCAAATGGTCATCAAGAGTAGTGCTAGGTAAGGCTGCGTTTACTCCCTCCTCAGGTGTGTAGACCTGCATCTTTCAACTACTGTGTGACGGCTGTTTGAAGTCTTCACTGAGTGTTGTCCCCAAACTAGTTCCCCAATCTGAGTGGGGCAAGCTGTTGGCCTTTCAGGTCTGTGGCTTCTAGATAGTGTGGGGGCCCAGAGGCCCAGAAGATTCTGTGTTACGTGACTACCCTCCTCCCTCAGCTTAACTGGATGCTACTTGGTCTGGGGCAGTGGTACACAGGGAGTCTCAGGTTATCAAGTCAGATTTCTGTGAGCCCTCAAGCTATTGGAACTGGGGCCTGTGGCAGGGTAGGAAAGCCCAAGCTTATTGTGTGAAGCCACCCCTGTCTGAGTACATTGTTGCCTTTCCCAGATGAGAGGAGACCAGTGTAAACAACCTTGGAATTTTGTAATAATTGCTCCATGCCTTTGCTCTGTTCTGGGTTGAAAAGCCTAGTTTCCTTCTTAGTGCGCACAGACAGAGGAGTCAACATCATGCCTATTTGCTCTCACCACTGAGCTCCACTCCTCACCCCCTATAACTGCTCAGTGAACCCACATGGAACCAGCGCTTCATAGCAACACTGCTAAATGCTCTATCCATTCTAACTTCCTTTGAGAACCTCCCTGTGGCTCTGTCCGAGTTTCATTATTTTCAACATCTACTCCTCAGCCGTGATCCCAGCCCAGCCATCACTAATCCTTGCTTTATTTTACCTTCCTGGCTTGTGGGCCTGATACCTGCTGAGTAGCTTCCTGAGAAAGTTAAAGTGAGTGGGAATTTTTTTTTTGCTATTTGGTATGCCCAAACAAATGTTAGTTTTATGCTCGCATTGGATTTACATTCTGCATGGCTAGAAATATCTAGCCATTTTGTAAATTATTTTGGCTTAAGAATAATTTCTTTATTTGCCCAGTGCCCTATGTTCCTATTAAAAAAGTTCAAGGCCACCCATATTCCCATACTGTTTTTTTTTCTTTTCTTTTCTTTTTTTTTGTAATTCACCCTATATAAGTATTTAAATTTATTCTTATTTGGAAATTTCATTTGGGACTTCAGACTTTTATTTCTTAGTCAGAAAACAGTTGTGTACCTCCATTCTCGGAAATGTGCTTTGATTTTTTTGCAATAATAATATCCTCCCCTCTATTTTCTCTGATTTCTTGGGAAACTATTAGTTGGACACTCAGCCTCCCGGATTGATCTAATTTTCTTGTCTCTCCACTCCTATTGTTAATTGCATATCTTTTTATTCTACTTTCAGGAAAAAAATTCTTGACTTTATTGCTAAGCATTTATTTTGAACTCTTTTGAAATTTGAGTCATCATCATGTTTTTTTGAAAATTCCAAGAATGCTCCCTTGTTCACCCTATCTACCACTTGTGAGTACATTTTTCTTGTTTTATGGATTGTAACTTTTCCCTTTATTTCTCTGAGGATATTAATTACATGTTCCCAGGAGACTTTTATGCTTCCTGAATTAGTGCAGTTACCACTGTGTTCTTTGTTCCTGTCTCTTTTCTCAGGTAGGACAATTTCTTCAGATTTCACTAGTTCTCCATGGTCTCTGCAAACTAGTGAGTTACGCTGCACTGTGGCTCCATTCCTGGGCCACAGAAGGCCAGGTGACATCGCCATTAGGGATGACATGTCTTTTCCTCAGATGCAGTTTTTCCAGAAAGATCCGCCCATCCTGGGACTACCACTGTCCTCCAGTCACATACATAGACTTTCGTCCAGTTTTCATCAATATACACCCAACACTCAACCTAGGTGGCTTTGACACAGACATCTCTATAACTCTTTCCCATCATTCCTTTATGCTTATCTTCCCCTTCCCTTTCCACACCACCTTCTGTTGCCAGTTTCTAAGACATCTTTGTAAATGGATGAGTGGATTATGGATTTTTTCCCCCCATACAGGCACGTGGGGCTGAAATGCTCCCTCTACAGGTCATCTGCAGTCTCCCTTCGGCATCCATCTTCCAAGACTGTGGCTGAAGATGTTTCTTAAATTGATTGAAGATGAACTGTGAGTGTTCTCCCCCGCTCCTCCCACCACACCAGCTCTTGCTATTGGGGAGTGTTTTGGGAAGGAGGAGGTGGCAGAAATGTATTCAGTCTGACATCTTAAAAGACATCTTCTCTAAAAACTTTTAGGCAAATTTCCTTCAGGAACTTTTTGTCATGATGCTTTAGAACACAGTGGATGCTAATCAACTGTTGGAGCACACTCCCTCAGCTCTTTCTCCATTCTCTCTTTGCTGGCTTTTTCCCTTTTCCGGCTTTGCGCTTGAGGAAGCTCACTTTATCAACTTGGAATCCTTTAGGAAAGTAACCCGGGTCTGGGTCTACAGTTAAGAGACACCCCAGTTGTGGTGCCTGTGGTGGGGGAGGGGTGTGCTTAACAAGACAGACCCACACTTGGTTTACAGTGCTCTACTGCATATGGACGTAGCTGGAGAAGAAGAACCATCTGGGGCCCCGTTTTTCAGCTAGTTCTCCGGGCTCAGCTCCCTATATGGGCATTGCTTTTCATCTCACCCAACTTACCTAAGCCCTGGATTTTTGTTTCATGGTGCAAGATGAAAAATTTCACTCTCTCTCACACACGGAATTTACACTTACTTCACTCTGCTAACACACAGCTGAGGCTCCATCTACCCCATGACATCAATTACTTCTCTGTGCGCTCCTTTCCAGAGCTTTGATGCGGTTCTTCAACTGAAAATGGATTTTCTGCAGGTGTTACCTTCATTGAGGCATAAATGCTTTTTAACCCTTTGTAGTCACAGAGACTCAGAGCAAGGGGGCTGACTTGCAGTGTCTGGCAAGTATTATTACTGTCCGTCTATAACTTTGGGCAAGCTTCTAGCATCTTTTGCCTTGATTTTCTATCTGTAAAATAGGAATAATCATAAAACCTTCCTGGTAAGACTTTTTTTTTGTGTGTGTGTGTGTGAGCATTAAATGAGGTTGTCCAGGGAAATGAATCATAATATGATATGTGAAATAGAGACTCGTAGTCACTTCAGAAATTTCACTCACCATTATAATCTTAGTGGAATGCTTCTGTCCTCTGTTGCGAACTAGAAGCTGTACACCTTTCCTGAGATTGACGTATTTGTGTTGGTACTTGAGGAGCAAATGAGCTGACACATGCAGAACACACAGCTCATGGTGACCCGCAGTCATGCTGACTGGTAAACACTCGATTCATGATTGCTGAAGAGAACTTCTGTACATGAAACAAACAACAAGCCTGGAGGGTGTGCAACTACGTTAATTCCTGACTGCCACACTTCCTCTCCGTCACTCATCTTCTGTTTCATCTGAGACTAGGGATAAAAGTGGCAGACACTTGCCACTACTATAGCATGGATGCATATGACCCGTTTCATATACACTGCGAAGGACATGTTGGTGTTCATGTCTGCTCATGAGCCTGTGAGGTAGCCCCAAAAGATAAAAAGAGAAGAGGCATTGTGTGCCTTTACCTAGGGACATGTGAACAAATGCATATGCCACTCAAGTCCAGCTTAGTGAGGCAGTGAGTTCACTGGAGTGATTCCCTGGAACATGGGTAGGTCCAAGATAGCTGCATCAACAACAACAACAACAACAACAAAAAATCCTACCCAGTGTAAGTGACAGCTTACCAACACTGCGTTCCTGGAGCCTCCTGCTCAACGTGCAGGCAGCTCCACTCCGGAGTCTCCTCTGCTCTCACGTCTTAGTTGTTTTCTGTGCCACTGTGATAAAATACCCTGACAAAAGCAACGCAAGCGAATGAGGTTTGCTCTGGCTCCCAGTTCGAGCAAGGGACTGTCCATCCTGGCAGGGAAGTCAAGGCCGCAAGAGCTGGAAGCAGCTGGTCACACTGAGTCCACAGAGCAGAGATCTGAAGGCATGCTTCCAAGAACTCAGCTCACATCTCCATTTATACAGCCCCGGATAACCTGCTGAAGGAATAGTCTCACCCATAGTCATGGTGGATCTTCCCGTATCAGTGAGCACAGTTAAGATAGTCTCCCATAGGCGTGCACAGAGGTCCGTCTCCCTGGTGATTATAGGTTCTGTCAGGTTGACAATTAACCATAAATATCACATCCAGGAATTGTTTACTGCTTAATATGACTTTGAGGGAGGGTCTTGCAAATCTTGTGCCTTTCTGAGCTTTCTTGTAAGTTTCATGAGCTTCCTGAGGTTTGTGAGTTTACTCCCTTCTACCTCCCTCCCTTCCATCTTCTTTCCCTGCCTGCTTCCCTCTCTTCCTCCAGGAGGGAGTGTTCCAATTCAGAGGAAATAAGTACACAAGATGGAGTGCCCACAGGATGCAGTTCAAGATGTCAGGAGATCCCACCTGTTCTCAAATCAAATGCTGCATTTTCCACATGTGGTCACCGGAGTCTGATGGTCAGGAATGGCTAATTAGTGCCAGTGTCTCTAGACTGGTGGTTGGGACTTTCCTGCCCCCTATGATTTTCAGTAGGTCTAGGTTACTCTGTCTCTCTGTCTCTCTGTCTCTGTCTCTCTCTCTCTGTGTATGTGTGCGTTGGGGGAGAGCCACTACATCCATGATCACAGCGGAAGACACATACATCCCGCCAAGTTATTTGTTTACCTGAAATGCACCAATGCAATTTTGATGAAAAGGAGCAATGGCAGGAGGCTACCTGGTCTTCTGAGTCTCTGCATGGAGACTCAGGGTCACTATTCAGTGCTCTGAGTCAAGAGAATCCCGTTTCTCACACATGAGTTTTATTTTGTAATTTTTCTCTGTTGCCACTATCTCATGCAAACACCCCTCCCTACCTAATTCCTTTCTGTCAGAATCATTTGTTCCTTTCTGAGGGTTCTTCTGCAATTCTTGTACGAGTCTCCCAACCTTCCACAGGCAGACCTCTGCACTCAGTTCCTTGTGGATCCTGCTTACAAGGAAGCTAATTATTTTTCCTTGTGCAAAAGCCCACTTTTGACTTTGCAGCTGTGCTCAGCCTCCTGGGGGGAAAACAGATAGGAATTTCAGTGTTCCTGACTGTACATCAGGTAGCCTAAAAATACTCACAAATTGGTCCTCTCTTTCCTAACCAGGCTGGGCCCTAATGGAAAGACAAACTCTTCTGAGAATTCAGAAGGACTATTACTTCCCACGGATGGCATTGTCTATAAATAGCAGTGCTTTCCAGGTAGTGAGATGCTAGCCTGCAGAGCCTGGTGCTCATATCATTCTGGGGGAGATTTAATGCTGCAGGAAAATTCTGGGAGCCAGAAGGTTGGCTGGGAGCTCCAGAGCTTGGAGATAGTCACAATGAGCTTCCCCTGGAGCCCTGCTCTCAACACCAACCCTGTGAGCAGGGACACCTGGGAAACACATTTGCATCAGATAAGCTGAGGTACTCAGGATCTCATAGCAGAGAGTTGCTGCCTGTCAGAAATGCAATGCAAATCGTGGATACATTTAAATTTCTTCTAGCAGTCACATCTTTAAGAAGTGTAACAAAGAGGTGACATAATTTTAATATTATATGTTATTTAACCCACTAAATACAAAGCATCAACATTTCAACATGCAGTCACATAAATAGGATATTTTCCCCATTCCTTTTTGCTGTGTGAGTATGGCATTCATTCATACATCTCATGAGTACCTAGGTGAACTCTTACATTTCATTGGAGTTATGCAAATTGTGCTTGAATTTCTTAAAATTGGCAGTCAGAAAAAGATTCTCAATAACTCTTGCTTCAAATGCTGATAAGAACTTTCTAATAAGTGACTTGGGTCTTGATTTTGAAATTAGTATTTAAAACTATGAAAATTAAAACGTAACTTCTCGGTTGTACCAAGCACATTTCAAGGACTCAGTGGTCACATGAGTTTGGTGATGACTATACTTCACAGTGTCAGTGTCAGTGAAGAGAAAAGAGAATGAGAATGAGCCCCCTTGTGTGGGTAGAGCTTGGATCCAAGACCTACTACTCCGGTCGGGATGACCTTGGGTGTATAATTTCACCTTTTTCCTGCATCAGATCTACCATCTTTAAAAGAGAGATGTGGCATGTGAGGGATGTACAGAGGGAGAGCCATCTCTGCTTGAGGAGAGAAGGGGCTTTTCAAAGGTGGTAGTATCTAGTTGCATCTTGAAGAAGTTTGTGTCTTGTCAAGAGTTTACGGGATAGAGACAATCTGAGTTGAGGGAGTGTCATGGGAAGGATGTGAAGTCAGAGGAGTGCAGGGCATATTCAGGTGGGAGGGGAGATGTGTTTTATGGGACTGGATGAAGGGCAAGAGTTAAAGCCAGCAGGCTTTATTTGTCACCACCACTGGGAGCCCACAAGGCCATTTGTTAATCTTCACAGGTGGCCTGTATCCTTGCATTTCTTGGTCCTTGTTAGGAGTCCTCCTTGCCACACCACACCTCAGCATCAGAATTTTGAAGGTGGAACTAGCAGTCTGCACTTAGCAAACCATCCAACGTTCCCAGCTACTTGCTCCAGGTTGATAATCTTTGTTAGGACCAGGGCTTCATGAAGGTCCTAAGCTGGGATGTCCTCATCAGAAGGCTGCTTTAGGAAGTGAATGCTGGTATGTGAAATATTTTTTTTTAGCTAAGAATATTACTTTTTGATAATTTCATACATGTCTACCATATGTCATGGTCATAATCACTCCAACTACCCCACTCCTCCCAGGATTCCCCAATGACATGTCCCCTTCCCACCTCAATCTTTCTTTTTTTTTTTTTTAAGACCCAGTGAGTGTAATTAGTACTATACACATGTGCATGTGTATGTGGGGGTCATTTACCAGAATGTGGGCAATGTACCAGCAGCTACACTTCAAAAGGAAAAATGGCTCCCCTCTGTCAAGTAGGTGTCAACGGCCAATAGGCTCTCAGTGTTAGGTGGGACTTCATGAACTCTTTCATCTGCGCTTCATGTTGACTGCGTTGGCGCTGTGCTAGTCTTTCATATGTAGCCAAAGCTGCTCTGAGCTCATGAGAGCAAGGACCATGTCTATGATTCTTTTTTTTAATTAAAATACAAATACATAATTTCTCCTTTTTCTTCCTTCCTATCCCTTCTATGTCCCCTTCTTGTTCCCCCTTGAAATCATAGCTTCTTTTTCTTTAATTGCTATGTCACACCCCCCCACCCCCCCACCCCCACACAAACTCCCTAAACACATAACTACAATGTGCTCAGTCCATTTAGCATTACCTTTATATATATGATTTCAAAGTTGGCGACTAAGTAATGGATAAACTACCAGAGGCCTCATCCCTGGGGAAGACTATATCCACCTCTGGCATCAATCTTTAGTTCCTGTAGTTCTTTACCGATGGGTGGGGCCACGTGAAAATTTCCCCTTCCATCTTAGCTTCTATAGGTGTTGCATATCTTCAAGCCTTGTTTAGGTAGCCTTATTGTTGAGGTATCATGGGTGAAGCTCTGCTGTCATTTCTTGGAGGCACAATCTCATGGTGTCTTTCCTGGTCCTTTGGTTCCTAAATCTTTTTGTCTCCTCTTCTATAATGTTTCCTGAATCTTAGGTGAAGAAGTTGTGCTGTAGATTTAACAATTGGGGCTAGACACCCCACAATTACTTGTTCTTTGCAATTTGACAAGCTGTGGTTTTCTGTAATGGTCTCAATCTGTTACAAAGAAGTTTCTTTGATGAGCAGTGAGAACTACGTTTATCTGTGAGTATAACAATAAATATTTAGAAGGCAGTTAGGAATTATGCTGGTTTAGTAAAGTGGCATGACTTCAGTAGCCTTGGAAACTGGCTAGGTTTTCAGTACCAGGTATAGTTTCCAGACTGTTGAGCAGGCCTCGAGTGTAATTAAATAGTTATTGTTTACCACAAGATATGGGTTCCACTATTGCACCCTTGGGGTTGTTATACCACGTTGGCCATCATGGTGGTTCATAAACATTATACCTAGGTAGGACTACTGGCTACTTTCCTTCCGTGGAAGCTTATGTAGCACATTCCAGGATGGCGAAAGCTCATCCTCAGGGAGGAAGCTTTCAAATCATACTCATTTCAGGCCCTCGAAGTCTTGTGTCTAAAGTGCATGGTATCTTCAGCAATAAAGACTAACTCTCAACTTCTGGAAGGCAACCAAAGGCAACATCAGTAGACTACATCATCTTGTTAGTCTTTTGGACTTCATTTGCCAACAGCAATAAAAATAATTATATGGTTGGAGGCCATCACAACATGAGGAACTGTATTAAAGGGTCACAGCATCAAGGAGGTTGGAACCACTGCTCTACGTGGTGGGGGTATGTGAGGGTTTTCTCATCCACATTGACATATCAACTGGTATTGTCATTGTGCAGTTAGGCAACCATTCTGTTAAGATTTCCTGGGTGATCTTCCTTGTCATATATAGAGGACACTATCTTGCAGAAGATGTCCTGTTCTGCCAGCTTTTACAATCTTTCTGCCCCATCTTCCATGATGTTCTTTAAGCCTTAGGTGAAGAGGTTGTGTTGAGTATGTAACAACTGGGGTTTGGGCACCTCTCATCAGTTGTTCTCTGCATTTTGACCAGTCGTGGCCTTCTGGTCTTTGCAAAAAGAAGCTTCTTGGATGATGAATGAGAGCTATACTCGTCTCTGGGTATAAATGTAGTATTTAGAATGTAGTTATAAATAATACTGATTTACAGAGCGGCAGGTGTGTGTTCCCTGCTGAGGTCCATAGCCTTACTAGCTGTAGGTGGTGGGCTAGGTTTATAGGACTGCCATGAAGTCCCTCCTATTGAATGAAGCATAAGTCCAACCAGAGTGCTATTGCTTGCCCAGGCTATGCATGTCACTATTACACCTTTCAGTATAGCTTGACATTCTGGTCATTGTTATTCACTGACATTATATCTGGGTAGGAATATTGATTGTTTTTTTCCTTTGGCAGCTTGCATAGCTCCTCCCAGTACTGAGAGCTAATACTTGGGTGGAAGGTTTCCAGGTCAATTGCAGTTCTAGTCTTCCAACTACTGTGTCCAAAGTATGTGTTGTCTTTAGCAATAGAGTCTTACCTGCAATTTCAGGGAGGTAATCAAGAGCAAAGGCCACAGCCTGTATTGTTTCTGGGGTCGGGGTGGGGCTCTCAAATGCCCTGGCAACTCAAAGGGAAGGTTTCCATGCATAGCACTGGGGTTTTGTTAAACAGTCTGTGACTTTTGGATGTAATATGTTATCCCAAGTAGTGTAACTTCATTAAAACACACACACTTGTACGTGCTCTCTCTCTCCCTCCGCCCCCCTCTCTCTCACACCCCCCCCCCCCCCCCCACACACACACGTGTAACTGTAAAGACACATAAAATAATGCAATTCCTTATGGCTTTTTAAAATATCCTTAGCTGTTCTCCCTCCCTCCCCTTTTACCCTCTCTAGGTAAGTCTTTCCCACACCTTGTGAAATCTTAATAGTATAGTCGCTTCTACAAGATCTGTACTGTGACAACACCCATTGACAGGCCAGCACAGATGGAGGAAATATCACAAGGCCATACTTCAAATTGAAGAATTATAAGTAATTAATGACAAGTAATTTAATTCCAGATAGACATCACTAAACACATACATATGAGCAACAATAAATGGAACCAGAAAGTTATATTTGTGTATACAAATGTATGTGTGTGTGTGTGTGTGTGTGTGTGTGTGTGTGTGTGTGTGTGTAACAATAATTGAAAGAGAGTTCATGAATTTGATAGGGAGGTGGAGAAGGACATGGAAGGAGGAATAGGAAAGGGACAAGATGGGGTGGAGATGGCATTAATATAGTTCTCATGTACAAACCACTAAATAAAATAAATGCAAAAAATAAAGGTGGTGTGATTTCCTCTGGAAGCTTTGAGCAAATGGTTTATTGGAGAATAAACCAATTATTTGCCACCACTGGTCTGTGAACTACATTGGGGGCAAGTACAAGAAAAATATTCAATAAATATATTTGAGAAAAGCAGTTATGAAGCACTAATAGAATTTGAGAAATTGTGGCTCCCCCAGCTCCACAGAGACTGCAAAGGCTGGGAGTGAGGGCATTTATGCCCGGCAGCTGGGGCTGGATACAGATTCACCACATGGGCAGAAAGGCCATAATCAATCAGAAATCCACTAATAAGCACAGGAGTCATTGAGTTTGTACTAGGGGCTGTGTTTGTTTAGTTCCAGGCCAATGAGGTGGGGTGGCACAGTGGAAAAAGCACAGGTTTTGCAGTCCTAGCTACTTGCTTTAAACCCCAGCTCTGTCGTTTAAAATCTGTGGGGCTAGAGGTAAGTCATCTTGCCTCCAAGCTTCAGTTTCTTTCCTTGTAAACAGGGACAGGAGCTCCTGTGTACAGTGGCTACAAGTGGGCATCTCTTGGAAGATGACTAGACTGCACTTCTGGAGTTACTTGGTATCCTGGACACAGCCTATCCTCTGCCTCTTTTTTTGCAGCTGTGACTTTGCACACACACATTCCCAGAACTTCCACTGTTTCCTGGTGGTGTCTTGCCGTGGGCTGCCGATTCTGTCTCTTGCTTCCTGTTTCAGGACATATCTGGAAGGTCCACACTCACCTACTCAGCCATCCCCATGAAGCAGCCGAGAGATGTAGAGGAGTTGGCATGTCATGGGGACACCCATGAGAAATGGAGTGACAGTTAACTGAGAGTGAGCTGCCCTCTGTACTAAGTTTGATAGCACAGCTTATGTGAGCTTTCCTCCCAGTGAGCCCCATCCTCTATTCTGGTGTCCTTCCTGTACTAGGACCTGGATCCTGAAGGTCCCTGTCACCTCACAGATGCTACAAAGACATGACAGGCTACACCCAGCTGCAGCCTTCCTCCTTAAGAAGGACACTCTCATAAAGAATGAAGTGTCCATGCTTCTTGGACATGAGTCCTTCCAGATATCAAAGTCTTAAAAGAGAAAATGGCTACAGACAGGACAAGTGACCACTGTCACATCACAGACTAACTAGGCCTATTGTTCTTCCAGATACTCCTTCTCTAGAAATGTCCTTAGAACTTTTCAAATATTTGCCTCAGCCCAACCTACAAGAAAGCATAGCATCCCTTAGTCTGGTGATGCCAGCTGATACCTCCCACTTCCTTATTTCCTCATAGGGCACCTTAAAAGAGCTGGTTCTGCTCTCCAAAGATAGGCTAAACTTTTTTATATCAGACCTTGCTCCTCTCTCCAGATCTCCCATAAACCCTTTGCCTGAAGAATGAAATAATCCTATGTCTTTCTCTCAAGCCCTGTTCATCTACTAAATCCAAGAGCAAAGAGTCCCACACAGTGCTGTAAACCAACAGACATTGGCCCACTGTTCCATAGGCCAAAAGGCTACACTCAGGGTATCAGCATACTATGGTTCCTCCGAAGGCTCTCTTAGATAGTCTTTTATGTTTTTCTGTCAACTCCAGGTGGCTCTGGTAGCAACATGGATCTCATCTCTACATGGCTTTTCCATGTCTGTGTATCATAGTGCCAATTCCCTTCTGTTTCTTTTAGCTGGAACCAGTCACTGAATTTAAAGGGCTACCTTAATTAAATCCTATAGAGTCTCACCTCAAGATTATTAACTAATTACAATCTATGAAGATGTTATTTAAAAATAAAGGTTACTTTTGCAGTCTCTGGAGAGGAGGTCTTGGTGATATTTCTTTTTTTTTGAAAGACACAATTCAGCTTACTGCTCCTCATCTGTTCTCCCCCAGTGGCAGTTGGTCATGAGTAACGCACACACTGGCTTTTTATCTGGCTCTGCTTTAGGGGAAACCTGCCCTGTGACATTTAGGCTGGGATAACTGGCTGTTCTCAAATAACATATGGAGTTCCGACAATCCTTATTTTGGTATTGTTTCAAGGACAAGTGGATGGAAATTATAGGAATGTGTTTTCTCATGTGGAAGAAATGGTTTGGGTGGTTACAATGTAATACTTGACATTCTAAATTCTGGAAATACAATGGTGACTCTGAAAGGACCTCCCTATTAGAGAGCTTGTAACCCAGTATTTTGAAGGATTCTTCTTCAGACACACGTGCTGTCCAAAACTTGTACAATTTTCTCATGTGTCATAGGAGCCCCTCCCTGAATCTCCTTGGATGATTGAGAACAGGCAGGTCTTTGACTAAATTCATTTCTCAAATATTTGTTTCCATTTCTTTGTTTTCAACTATTCTAGGAACTGGGTGAGTGAGCAGGTGTCTAAAAAGGAATCCTTAAAAAGAATCCCATGCTTAAGAGTGATTTGGAATTTTCTTTTTTTTGCCAAGTTTCCAGGTACATGAACCTCATCTTAGTCTTTAAAGTTTTAATCTTTTGTAATGAATGGACACTCTCAGAATCAGTGACAATCACTGGGGTGGGAACACCCTTATCTGTCGCCAGCACATCAAGCACAGTGAATACACTTCAGGGAGGTTCAGTGATAGAGTTTGTCTTTGGGGATGAGTTGGGAAGATACAAGATGCTGATACCTCTCATTTCCTTCCCTTTCGATGATAGAGTTTGTCTTTGGGGATGAGTTGGGAAGATACAAGATGCTGATACCTCTCATTTCCTTCCTTTTCAGGCAGGTCCAAAGCCCAGTAAGGGTGTCAAATCCTAACATTGCCATTCTCTTCTTCCTTCCCAGTCAGCTTCATCATCCTGCATCCCCAATGATTGGTTTTCTTCTCAGTCCATGTATTCAGAACTCTTCTTTCACATTTAGCTCCTCTTCTACCTTTTTTTAGTCTTCTGATATGAACCGGCAATTGTCAAAGTTTATCAAGATGATGAATTTTTACACCCTGACAATGCCTACGTTGGAATCCTTTGTTGTCAATGGCCTTCTCTTTCATGTTACTTGACTCATGTCTCTGGCCACACTCTAGACTTGTTGGATGTCTGTGGATCCAGAAGTCTAGAGTGAAGGACACTGCCTGTTCCTACTCCTTCCTACTAACTTCTACTGCTACTTGCCCAAGCTGGGAGGAGACTCTGTATACTGTATGCACCTTTCTTTTCATTAATTCAGACACCAGTGTTCTTTCTCTCCTTCTCATGTACTACTATAGGAGCACTTGTAGGTCTGCCTCTTGTATGTTCCTCTGTAAACTGTTTAATATAGACAGGACAAGAAACATAGCTATGGTGTTTATCCTGTGGGAAATGGGGGGGGGTCATTCTCCATCCTCCTTCCTACTTTTTGATGTTTCTCTGCATGATGAGGAGGCTGGGTAGTTGCAGCTAGGCTTCCAAGATTTCTCTAACCGAGAATCTTGATGTATGGGTTTGGAAATGGTAGAAGTTGTCATTAGATTTCACGACAGAGGAGATGCTACCTTGGATAGTGAATGCATTGCAATGTCTGTGGCAGTGTTTGTGGGAACTCAGAGGAAACAGAGACAGCAGTGCATTCCTAATCCACAAAAGGTGCTCTTTGGGGTGTGTTCTTAAAATTCACACTTCCTATGATGGTGCAACCTGGATCCTGTGTTGATATATTGGTTGGAGAGGAGATGTTGTAAGGAAAAATATTATTGCATTAACCGCTGTCTACTGTCCAAGCAATTTTTTTCTAATGATATCTAATGGCTGCATTAATCTATGGGTATAAACTACAAGTTGAGAAGGCAGTTTGATACTCTGTCCATTTAGCAAAATAACATCAGTAGGTTCACTCTGAGCCCTACGAATCCCAGCTGGGTTCTTGGATAGATTTATAGTACCGGGCATTTGTTTCTTCCTGAAGAGTGGTCCTTAAATCCAATCAGAAAGCAGTTAGTTACTCCTATAACATATACACTACTATCACACCAATGGGCATGTTTTTCCCAACTGGTCCTTACTGTAACTTACAGTGTTTTCTACTGGGTAAGATTATTGATGACTTTTATCCTTTAGTATCCTGTATAGCACCTTCCAATATACTAAGAAAACTAGTCAGCAGGAAGAAAGCTTCTCAGTGAGTGCTATCTTGGTTCTCCATGTCCTGTGACAAAATGAGTGAGGTCTTCATCAAGTTCCGGTGGGGAACCAAGATCAGCATGTATTATTGTAGGAGGATCCTTCACCAACAACTCAGAGAGGAGGCATCCCACACCTGGCACTGGCCTATTTGGCTACATATGGCTTCTGGGAGGAGCAGTATCCCCTGTGAAGGGTAACTCCAATAAAACTCTTTTATGTGGTACATGTACATATGAACCATATGAGATGGTATATTTCCATATGACCTTTTCAAGAATGCTTTGCATATTTTTAGTTATCCCTTCTCCATCCTTCCTCTGCTGTGCCCTCCCATCCTCACCCCAAGTAAATCTCCCTCTCCGTCAATTCCTCTTTCCCCTTCGTATCACAGAAAGCACTTTGTCCTTAGACAATCACATTTTAGAGGAGTAAGCTCCAGTCTCCAGCATGGTGTTTCCACCAAACTGGACAGTCCAGACAGCTTTTGTCTCGGACATGGCCAGGAGCATGAAGACTCACAAAGCCAGTGTTACTCAGCACTTAGATTGATTAATCTTCCATGTAGTTTCTCCATATTTTGGGTTCTTGGTCAGATTTACTGCAGTAGGCATGTTTTCTTCTGTGGAGTGAACCTTAAATTCAACCAGACAACAGTTAGTTACCCCTATAACATTTGTGCTGTTATTGTGCAAAGGAACATATCTTTTCAGACTGGTCATGAAACAGAAATTAACATAGAAAAAATATGGTTAGAATCTGGTCCAAGGGGTGGGGAAAGAAGTCTAATTTCCTCCCCATCATGTGTGTGACCGGTTTTCAGTTTATACAAAGCTATGCAGTAAAGACTTAAACATCAATTTTAACCATCTCCCAGTTTTTACAGGGAAAAGAATTTCAGAACTTGGTGGGATATAAGACCCCCACCAATTCTGGTTCTGGTAGAGTTCTTTGTTCTTAGTTTATATATTTGATATGCAGAGAGTAGAAACCCTTTCTGTACTTTCTCTGGAAGAGCTCTAGACACTTGAATTCCTGTTAAATACACTAATCTGTGCACTAGTCACAGTGCAGAGAATAAGTATCTGTGGAGTGCTCTGCCATAAAGGGGACATGTGTATTACACAGCTCCCCACAAGGCTTGGGTAACATCTCATAAGAGGAGGTGGAAAGAGTTTAAAAGCCAGATGCTGTAGAGGACTGAAGAACAACGCTCCTCTGTGGCGCCCAATGTGTTGGCAAGAGTTTCCATCTAAAATCTGAGTAAAAAGATTCTAAAATGGAGCTAAAAACAGTTCCTATTTGTTTCTCTCAAGTTAGTGGCAGCCTGCATGTTCTCTTTGATATTATGTTCTCTTTGATATTCATAACTGAAGAATAACATTTGATTGAAAAAGCTGTTGAGTTATGCCAAAGTGTGTATTTTAAAGGTACCTTGACTTCAAAATTTGGATGTAAGGATATGTTGCTTTGGAAAGGAGGCTCTGCTTTTGTTCCCACAGAAAGCCAGAGGCTATGGATTTGTTCCAGATTAAGATACATCAGGTTTGACCAGCCAAGACCCCCTGAAAGGTCTCCAATGGCACCAAGGCTCAGATGATCCAACATCCAGAACCGTTTCAAGGCAACTGGTCCAGACGATACACCCTCATGGACTACTCCATAACCCTTAATTTTTCTTTGTGTCCCCATAAGATACAGCACCCCCCTCCAGCAGGAAGTAGTAAGAGAAGCTATACCCAAATTTCCAAATATACCAAGCTGGCTTTGGAGATGTGTAAAAGTTCCTCTTTAAAAAAAAGAAAAGAAAAGAAAAGGGGAAGTGCTGTGGGATGGTCTGTATGTCAAATTGCTCTGATTGGTCAATAAATAAAACACTGATTGGCCATTGGCTAGGCAGGAAGTATAGGCGGGACTAACAGAGAGGAGAAAAGAAAGAACAGGAAGGCGGAAGGAGTTACTGCCAGCCACCGCCATGACAAGTAGCATGCCGGTAAGCCACAAGCCACGCGGCAAGGTATAGATTTATAGAAATGGATTAATTTAAGTTATAAGAACAGTTAGCAAGAAGCCTGCCACAGCCATACAGTTTATAAGGAATATAAGTCTCTGTGTTTACTTGGTTGGGTCTGAGAAGCTGTGGGACTGGCGGGTGACAAAGATTTGTCCTGACTGTGGGCAAGGCAGGAAAACTCTAGCTACACCTCTGGACATAACAGGACCACCACACTCATGAACTTAGAGCAACTGCTTAATATGTGCACTGGATCAAGCCAACCAACTTTCTAGCATGGAGGGAAGAGAGACACATGAGCTGCACATAGCTGAGGAACTATTGGCAGTTGATGGTCTAGGGGGCGATAAAATTAGTTTACTTTAGGGGTGTGGTCCTCAATAGATGGACCAAACTCCTTAGTATATATGGGCAGCACTGACTGCATTCAGTGGGGTTATGTTTTTAGGAGAAAACAAAAAGTGGGGAGAGAGTTAAATCTTGGAGAAGTTAAGGGGAAAGATTACGGGTGAATATGTTAAAAATATATTGTATGCATGTATAAAATTCTAGAAGTAATACAAATATTACATTTTGGAAAACAAATTGTTTGCTGTAAAAGGCACACTTCAGCTGATAATTTAAAAAATACCCATAATATCTCTTTGCTTATAGCTACACACTGAGGGAGATAGGCATTTTGTTCAGTCTGAGTAAAAGATGGAGGGATGAGTTTGTAGAGGAGAGGGCCTGGGAGAACAGTCTTGATGATTGGGTAGGCATCAGCCAAGGAAAGAAGTGGGAGAAGGATGAGTGAACCCAGGCTTAGGAGTGGTAGAGGGTGAGGAGTGCAGGCAATTTTTACAGGTCTAGAAACACTCATGTATAAACAGAAAGGCATACGATAGGGGATGAGACAAGGAGAGAGTAAGGAAGGAATGGAGGTGGGTTCTCTGATGAGTTTGGAAGATTGGATTTACATCTTTTGGGTAAGCCCCATGGCAGCTAGAGTGAGTCACTAACCCCCACATTTAGAAATTCCTGCACATAAAGATTCTCATGACACATAGGGACCTCAGTGGAGTTAGATCTATCCTCTCAACTGAAGATGTCAGACAAAGTGTTTATGCTTCTATCCCTCCTATTTTCAGGATGGATATGAGGAGTCTAAGAACTAGCTGTGCACAACAAGATCACAGAGTGTAAGGAAACCATTCTTTTCATGGGTGGAATGCCTGGTCCTCCATTTTTCAGGCCACAAGGTCTTTCTGGACTCAATGAACTTCTCCTTTTGAGTCTTCATGGCCTTAAGGGGGAATCTAAAGAGAGGAAACAGGTATTGTCTATGCATCCCTGGGTATCTCCCTTGGGCTTCCCTTTGAACCAGTCATCTCCTGGGGCCTCTAAAGTCCATGGTATGAGAAAAAGATGCAAATTACATATTCAGTGAATATTTATATTAGGCAGGACCTGGGCCATAGAGTTAAAGGTGAAAAAGGAAAGCAAGTCAAAAAACTATTAGCTGGTGGCAGTCAGGGAACTCTCACTCAAAGCAAGAGGTAAGACTGATGAGGGAGGAGATTCATGGAAACGTGGGTAGCTGGTTGTAATTCATGAAGACTCCATGCTTCCTGGTGAGCTAGTAGTTTAATATGTAGACATTCTGGGTCCATCAGCCACATCTCTTCTCAGAGGAAACATGCTAATTCTGTGGGAAGGTCTCCAGATTTCTCTTAAATATTAGGCTCAGATACCCGTAATATATCCTGTTGTCCTTTCTCTTTCCTTCTTTCCCTCACATTCTAACTTCTATCCATCCATTACTTGTATCTTGTCATGAGCCACTCATTGTATTCATACTGCACACAGGGTTTATATACTTACTCATTGTGAGGGCATGATGTGGCCAAGGACCAAAGAGAGGTCTTGACTTTGGTTACACCAGAGTCGGGATTCTGCTCTCTAATTGACCTGGACAAGTTATTTAGCAATGGGAGAGACATGGATTAAAGACTGTAGGTCTCTGATTCCATTCTCAATGCCCCCCATTCCTTAAGGAAACTCTAGAAAAAGTTATGGGGCATCATTTTGTTACCTACCTCACAATGCCTGTGCACTGGGGACAGGAGGGCCAACTGGTGGGAGGTGGAGGCAGATGATAGAAGAAGTAGGATGGTCAGACAGTGTGGAAGTGCTGATTCTCAAGGGTGGGTGAAACTTGGCCAAGAAGCTAACAGCATATGTCCCAAAATGGCAAGTACCTTCTTGTTCCACCCCCAAGACATGGCACAGTGCTGGAAGGACTGCAGATGGAGTTCCAGCCATTCAAAGAAGAGAAAGGGCATAGAGCTGCTAACACAGCTGGGCCCCATCAGAAGTGCTACACTAAGCCCACTCACACATGTGCTCCACAGAAACCTCTGTGGAGCTTAGTTGATGCAGGAGGGGCGGGCCTCTGCACTTACATTGGATGTCGCTTTCTATGGTTAGTTGCATACTCCATAACTGGAGTTCCTTGGAAGTGTCAGTGTCAGGCATTTTTCATGTGCTGCTTACATTTTTTTCCAACTTCGCAATAATCCCAAAGCAGAAATTATCTTCATTTTATGAGTAAGGAAATTCATACTAAAAGAAACACTTTTAAGTTCTTTTAAGTTCATGCAGCTTGAGGTCAGGTATGTTTAGCTACAAGGTCTGTGATCTGTTTTAATTTATCTGTTTATTCACTTATTAACTCATGGAAGTGATAAAAGTAGATAAGATTCTTGCTCACATGGCACTTTCATGACAACACCATCATTGTATAATTATTGAAGAAGATGTAGAAAATTAATAAAACTTATACCATTTTATATGTGGTGCATTTTGTAAAGCCAAAACAAAGAAAGAAAGAAACAAACCTGGGATGGCAGTAGAATTTATTTTAGACTGGGTGTTTTGAGAAAGTTTTTGTATTAATTTGGCAATGATTTGACACGTCAGTGAGAGATAGTAGTCAGCCCAAGGATAGATTCCATCTTCTTACATCACACCATTACACTCCATCCATTCGATCCCACCCTGTGTTGTGCCATTCATCATATCCCATCTCTTCCTACCCTACTGCTACCATTCCCATTTATCTCATTCTATACCATCTATCTCATTTCATCCCATCCTTTTCCATCTGTGTTTCCACACCTCATTCTATCCCTCCCCTTTCATCTGACCTATCCCGTATTGTCTTACCTCATACTATCTACCTCATCCCATCCCACCCTATTCATTCTATGTCATCTATCTAATCTCCTATCATTCTATCTGATTCATCCCATACCATCAATCCCATTCTGTCTCATCCCATCCATTGTAATTCCGTAATACTTATCTCATCTTATCCCATTTCATCTCATCCCAATTCTTTCCATACCAGACACCCTGAAAGCCATACTATTGAATATACAAAGGCTCTCTTTGCAATATAATCATTGAGTTCTCGCATAATCATGGGCACTTATGTATCAGGGTTGGTAGGAATATTGCTTGGTAGTTCACTCTGTAACTATCAGACTTTTTAAAAATGATTATCATATGATATTAAATAGAGCCAAGTGTGGAAGAAAAGCATGTGTATCTTCATTCGTTTTTTCGACTGAAGAAAGAGAAATTAATTTCCATTAACAGTGACCCTTTAGTCAGATAAGTCTTTGTGTTACCTGATAGGTAGGGTCTGGGTTAACTGTGCCTGACCATTGATCAGTATGAACTAGTTGACTATTGTCAAATGGAGACTTGGATATTTACATTTCTTTCTGATTGTCCAAGATCTTTCCTTTTCATCTACAGGACAATCTTCCATTTGAATAATTCATCATGTTTTAGATCTATGTTCCTCCTCTTACCTCCTCCAAACTTACTTCATCAATTCTCAGTTTCTCTGGTTTGAAATCATCAAATGGTGGAACTCAGATTTATGTATTCTTTCATTTATTCTGAGTCACTTTCCTGAAAAATCATTTGAAGTGGTTTAAAGAGGACTTTTATTCAGCTGTAAACAAAATAACACGAAACTTGTAGGAAAATGGATGGAAGGGTTGTTGTTGGGGGAGAAGGTTGGCCTCTTGCCCTCATCCACTCTTATCTTCATCACTCATTTCTCTGTTTCTCCCCCGTCTGCAATAAGGCTAAGAAACCCTTATACCATATGTGCCTTCTGCCATGGTGTGGAAGTCAAGTGCCTGGGCTAAGCGACCATGGAATAAATAACCCTACGAGTCTGTGAACAAAATAAAAACATTCTTGACTTATTTTGTAACAGTGACGCAAAAGCAATTAATGCAGTTAAAATTTTGTGGTTTATTCATCTCTCTAGTATTGCTTGGTTTTATAGGTGATACTTCAGCTTTTCCCATCAAAGATTTGAATTCTTTGCGTGTTTTTAGTGTAAAATGTATGAAAACTAAAAAGAAAGATCTGAAACAAACACACATGATCTGAAACAAACAAACAAACAAACAAACAAACAAACAAACACAGCAAACTCCTTCTATTCTCTCCTGGACCTTCCGCAATGAGACATTACTCTTTTCTTTCTGCAACAAATCATTGCCTTCAAGGTTACCAATGAAGTCTGCAGTGTAAATACAGTAACTCATGTGGGTCCTCATTCCTCTTGTCCTATTTGCATCTTTTGTACAGATGGTCCCTCGCTCAGTCCTCATCAAAGCACTCTTTCTTTGCCATCCAGATTTCTTGGATTTCCTCATTCCTCTGTGGCTGCTCTTTTTTTGATCACTTTTTAGCTTCATCTCTTTTTCTGACCTTGAAACTTTGAGGAGTCAGAGCTCAGTGCTGGAGTTCTTCATTTTTCATACTTACATTTTTTTTTCGTGATCTCATCTAGTCTTGGAGTTTTAAAAAGCATCTATCCACAGACAACCTCATTTGAGCTTCAAATTCTATACTACTAGATATCTCATTTGAATGCCCAAAAGACATCTTAATTTAACACATCTAAAACCAGATCTTCCCCCAACAAACCTGTTCTTCCTCCAAACTTCCTAAGCTTAGTAAATGAGTTCTCAGTAAAAGTCCTTCTGCCTTCTTAGACTAAAATCCTTGGAGTTGTACTTAGCAACTTCCTTGAGACCCTACAGCTAATCCATTAGCAAATCTTGTTGACTGCCCTTCAAAATACAGAGAGAATGCTGCTCTTCTAATCTCCAGTATTCATTCTCATCTGCTCCACAATATCTGTTGGTTTGGATTATAATAAGAATTCTTTTCTTTCCTATGTAGTCTATTCCCAATACCATAGTCATGAACAAAAAGCAACAGTAATTATAATTACAGTATTGATGCATTATTGGAGTTTACACTTCCATATAGCTCATTTTTATCTTTGACAACATAGGAACGTGGGAAGATTTGTAAAAATGTCCTTCTCAAAGTTTCTCTGCCTCATTGTTTAATCAAACATTAATCAAGGTTACCGTTTCAAGGGATTTTGCAGATGTAATTAACATCTCAAATTAATTGGCCTTACAATAAAGGTAGAGGCATTATCCCATCAGATGAGCTCTTAAAAAAGCAAAGTTTTTCCAAGCTGCTGGTAAGGAATAGATTGGAAGCCTGAACACTGTTGGCTTTGAAGGAGGAGGGGTGGCATGTTGGGGGGACAAACGGCCTATAAGAAGTAGGAGTGGTCCCCAGAGGAGAGCTGGCAGGGGAGTGAGGACCCCAACTCTACAACCACCAGAAACAATTTGAACAAATATGCTTCTTTGTGGTTTTCAGAGAAAAGACTGCCTCATATCTTGATTTTAGTCTTGTGGGACCCTAAGCAGGGAGATTAGGGTTATAGGCTTTATCTATGCAGCCTACCTATAATTCTGACCCATGGAACTGTGAGATTAAAAAAAATTGCTATAATGTTGATTTTATGGTAATTTGTGGAACAGTAGAAATCTATTCAGGAGACCAGTTCTTTCCATGGTAAATGTCATTTTCAAAGTGAGTAGTATCTTTATTCTTTTGAGTAAATGATTATTTGTAAAAGAAAAAAATGAATAGCCTTTTGAGTCAGTTGCCAGCAGACTTGGTAATTATTTATTTGTTTACCTTGGTAGTAGAATCACAAGAGAAAATTGTGGATTGCTTTTCTTACTGTCTGCCAGAAGAAAATATCCCAGTTAATCAAGAAATGAAACTGGATTCTTTGTATGATAGTCTTAAAGCACTTTGCTACCTGATGTTGCATGTAAGATCCATTTCATGATATAAAAATCAATATATTCAATAGTACTTTCATAGTAATATAGTAAATGCAGCATTATTTTATGCATTTTTGCTTAAATTTAAAAAAATGTGAAAAATAATTGAAGTCTCAGAAAATCCTACACTAACTAAAATAGTGATATTTGTATTTCCGTTGTTAATTCTCAGAAATGTAATGAATGAATAAAGTAAAATCAGCAAGAGAAACAACTATAGAAGTTAGTAAGATGGAAAAGGTGGATTATTATCTCTCTAAAAGTGGTGGTTTTCTTTTTTGCAAGAGGAAAATAGTGAGAACCCTAACTTTTTTCAGAGTTGCTATGGATATTAAAAGTAAAATTCAAAATGCTTCATAGCCAACAGCTGAACTGGATCTCCATCTTTTATAGAATATTTTATGTGCATTTTCACCCACCCTTACAATATTCCATAAGATATATTTTAGTTAATTTTTATTGCTATGATAAGATATCATGACCAATGCAACTTACAATAAAAAAGAATTTATTTGTAGTTACAGTTCCAGGGAGTGTGTCCATGACCATCATGTCAGGGAGCATGGTAGCAGACAGGCAGGAATGGAGATGGAGCAGTAGCTAGAGTTTACACTTTGATCTAAAAACAACACACACACACACACACACACACACACACACACACACACATACACACCACACATACACGGGGAGAGAGAGAGAGAGAGAGAGAGAGAGAGAGAGAGAGAGAGAGAGAGATTAGGGATGACATGGACTTTTGAAACCTCAAAACTCACCCTCAGTGACATACCTCTTCCAATAAGGCTGTACCTCCTCATCCTTCCAAAACAGTTCCACCAGCTGGGGACCAAATATTCCCATATACCAGCCTATGGGGATTATTCTCATTCAAATCACCATAGGGAGTTATTATCAGTCTATCTTCCATATTGACAAGGAAAGCAAAGAGGCCGAGTAGGGCTATCACTCATTCCCCTGTCTCTCTCTACATATGACTGATCTCTCTGGAGAAAGGAATCTCAGGCAGTAGAAACTCACCCATCCAAAAGACATTGGTGTTCCTATGGTCACGCCACACAACCTGAGCCCCTCTACTGCTCTGCATGTGAGAGTATCTGGAAATTCTGAGAACAGATTCCACCACAAAACCAAAACCCTAGGGTCAAATGAACCTCCTCAGGTTTTAAGAACACTGTATATACTGCTATGTACAGGGCAAAAATATTTCATTTTCCTTAAAAAAAATCAATATTCGGTCTTTGACAAGAACTAAATGTAAAAATAAAGTTCCTCCTAATGCCAGGTTCAAGAAACTGACTCCACTCTTCAAATGTGTCAATGCCTCCATGTTGCCAAGGTATGATGACTTCTTTCTAAGTATCATAGGCATAGCAAGCATCTCTACTTACATTCTAGATCTGAAATAGCCTAAATGCTGGGATGTGGGAAGATCTCTTTATCCTGGATTCTTGTGGAGACAATGGTCCTAACTGTGCATACATGGGGTCCTCTTTTTCCTGGGAGGGGGACAGAGACTAGGAGGATCCCACAAACTCTGAAGAACAAGCTCTAAAAGAATGGCAATTTAAGGTCTTCTGTAGCCTTCAGGGTCCTTAGCCCCCCCCCCCTCCAGCTACTAGTGTATCACATCTCCTCCTAAGATCCAGGAAGCTTGGAGCTGAGAAAACATCTGTTTCGTCATCTGACAGGTTGGCCTATAGCTCAGACAAGGCATTCCTTTAAGAACAATCATGCCAAGAAAATTTAATCACATTTAGTTAGAACTAAAAGCTCCATGTAATACAATAAGGATACTGCCATTTATTTTTAATTACCTTTTGTGCCAAAAAACATGTGTATTTTATGCTAACTATTTCACTTATATTTACAAATGAGGAGCAAAGCCTTTGGGAGGGGAAGTGGTTTGTCTCAAGACTGTAGGAAGGGTGCTAGGTGGGGCTAGGACATCAGTCCACATTCTGGTTAATAGCAAGAGTTGTACTCTTCTGCTTTGCTGTCATTATTGTTGTTATCAGTAGTAATTTTTAAATTTTTATTTTTTATTTTTATTGAAAATAGATTTTTTTCTTTTTTTTTAATTAAGAAATGTTTTATTCATTTTACATACCAATCACAGATCCCCTTCTCTTCCCTCCTCCTGTTTCCCCCAGGCTTCCCCCCCATAACGCATTCTCTCCTCCAAAAAGATAAAGTCTCCCATGGGGAGTCAGCAAAGCCTGGTACATTTAGTTGAGGTAGTTACAAGCCCCTCCCCCTGTATCAAGGCTGTACAAGGTGTCCCACCATAGGTAATGGGCTCAAAAAGGCCAGCTCGTGCACCAGGCATGGATCCTGATTCTATTGCCAGGGGGTCCCTTAAACAGACCAAGCCACACAACTGTCTCGCTTATGCGGAGGGCCTAGTCCAGTCCCATGGCTGCTCCATAGCTGTTGATCTAAAGTTCATAAGCTCCCACTAGCTTGGTTCAGTTGTCTCTGTAGGTTTCCCCATAATGATCTTGATGCCCGTTGCTCATAGGATCCCTCTTCCCTCTCTTTGACTGGATTCCTGGAGCTCAGCCTGGTGCTTGGCTGTGGATCTCTACAGCTGCTTCCATCAGTTACTGGATGAAGGCTCTATGATGACAGTTAAGGTATTCACCAATCTGATTAATGGGGTGAGCCAGCTCAGGCACCCTCTCCACTATTGCTAGTGGTCAAATCTAGGGTCATCCTTGTGGATTCCTGGGCACTTCCCTAGCACCAGGTTCCTTCCTATCTCCATGATGTCTCCCTCTATCAAGATATCTCCTTCATTGCTCTCCCATTCCATCCCTGTTCCAGCTCAACCATCCTGTTCCCTTATGTTCTCATCTCCCATCCCCTACCCTCTATGGTCCCCCCTCAGTTTGCTCATGGTGATCCCATCTATTTCCCCTTCCCAGGGTGTTCCATGCATCCCTCTTAGGGTCCTCCTTGTTTCCTAGCTTCTCTGGAGCTGTGGGTTATAGTCTGGTTATCCTTTGCTTTACATCTAGTATCTACTTATGAGTGAGTACATACCATGTTTGCCCTTCTGAGTCTGGGTTACTTCGTTCAGGATGATACTTCCTAGTTCCATCCATAAAATAAATTTTTTTCATACAATACAATTCTGATTATGGTTTCCCCTCCCTCTTCTCCCAGTTCCTCCCCACCTCTCCTCTCATCTGGATCCACCCCCATTCTGTCTCTCATTAGAAAACAGAGATCTAAGAGATTATAATATAATATGATATGATATGATATGATATGATATGATATGATATGATATGATAAAACAAAATAAACAAATTGGAATAGGGCAAAACAAACGGAAATAAAGAGCCTTAAAAAGACAAAAGAAACAGATTTAGGTGCAGAGACACACTTGTTCATACATTCAGGAAGCCCATAAGAAATAAAATTGGAAGCCATAATATATGTGCAAAACCAGTAGGCTAAAAATAATGAATAGGTAGGTATATAAATAGATAGATAGAGACATACATACATATAGACAGACAGACAGATAAGTAGATAGATAGATAGATAGATAGATAGATAGATAGATAGATAGATAGATAGATAGATGGATGGATGGATGGATGGATGGATGGATGGATGGATGGATGGATAGATAGATAGATACAGATAAAAGTAAAACAGTATGCACAGTGCCTGCAAAAGTCTGCACCAGATGGGGTCCTAGAGCCTCTATTCCTAATCCAGAATCTATCTCCAAATGATAACTGGTAGCAAATGAAAAATTAGTTTTCTCCAAGGGAGTCTCACTGGGGAAACAACCTCCTCTTAAGGATAGGCCCACACACCTAGCAGTAAATAGCCAACAGAAAATGAACTCAACAGCATCTTTAGAGGTTACTTGTTGCATGATGTCATGTCAGAACTTGTATTTATTTGTTTTTATTTTTCATTCACAGTAGTAATTATTTTTAGCATCTTATCATTTGTGGTGGGAAGCCTCTTCATTCATGACATCTGCATCCTTGCATTGTCTCCTTCTCTTGAGTATGAGTGAAACCTAGGAACTACTTTCCCACAATGCAAGGTTAGAAAGATAGACTGCAGCCTTTATGAAGAGGTTGCAAAGAGACGAATGCTTCTGTCAGGGTTTCTTCTCTCCACCCCATCTAAAGCCCTTGTCCCAGGAGAAGCAAAATATCCATTAGAGAAACTCATGTGACAGCAAGTGATGCCCCAAACAGACAGCTAAGATGTCTGACCTACCAATAACAGTAACTTCTCCCTGAGTCCAGCTTTAAGATATCCATAGCCACAGCCAACATTTTGACTACAGTTTCATAAGAGATCCTGAACCACGGGACATCCCAGCAAAGCAGCTCTCAGATTCTAACCTAGAGAAAGAAATAACAAATGTCAGGGTAACCTATTATATGGCAATAGGTAGTAGAGACTATTCCTCATACCATAATTACTACAAAAATAGCTAATGCTTTTTAATGTAAATCATAATGTTATGAACACATTCTAAAATCTCCAAGTGCAACAACTCATATTATACTTTCAACTACCCAGTTCTGTAAGGGTGGTTGTCTGTGCTTTACCCCTGAAGCACTACCCCTAGTAGGCTGCAGGTAACTGCTAGGTACCTGCCCCCAACCCCAACCCTGCTCCCCGGGGGGCGTGGCCGAGGGGGGACCCCTTAAGACCTGAAATGCATACACTTGCTCTCTTGACTGCCTTGTGGTCTTGGATACTGCTGGTACGGTGGACCAAGGCAGAGTTCTCCAGAGAACTGTGTTGGACTGTACCTCACCTCTCCTGGATCTCACTACCAACTCCCCCTTGCTTGTTGTAAGTTAACTCAAAACAAACCCCTTTGCCTATCAGACAGACTCCATGGAATTGCCCTGAATTGCCACTTTGCAGCTCCATATCCACAACTGACAGAGACACAGGACGTAGGTGCATCAGACCAGTACCTAATACCTCTGAGACCCATGTCTGAAACTGCGACCTTCTCTAGAGTCATCAAGAAGGGCCACATTGAGAGAACAGGCTCTTGTAGAAGTTGCTTGACCACAGCTTGATTGAATAGATGCTTGGGATGCTCAGCGGGCTCTAGTGTGAAGAGCCAGGGATACACAAGTCCTCTGAGAACATTTATCATCATCTTTGGACCAGTGCAAGGAGTCTCATTTATGTATCACATTCTGAGACCCTATTGGGATGGCTCTGTGGGATGTGTGCTGTTATTTGAAAAAAAAAAAAATTAAAGAGCTTTGAAGGGCAAAAAGAATCACATGAGGGCGGTCTCCTAATGTCTGTCCTTGGAATTGGCACATTACCGGTTCATCAACTAAAACAGGTAGCTCAGCTCCACACCAGTGGTGCAGAAGCTTCTCTTGCTCATGGAGGCAGTATGTGGAAAGAGTTGCTGAACACAAATCCCAGATCTATAGTCAAGGAAACAGAATTGATGTGGAAGACTACAGCCAGGACTAAGGTGCAGCTCTCTGTGGCTTTAAACCCTTTGTTTTTTTCTTGAAGAAAACTTCCATAGACCTAGTATTGTATGGTTCTTAGATCCCCATGCAATAAAAAATAAATTAGTGATAGCAACAAGGTGCTATGAGGAAATTCAGTAAAGGCTGGATTAATTAGAAAAGGAATTTCATCTGGGAGGAGTCACGGCCCAGATGGGTTTGAGCAGTGGAAAAAACAGGGAGGTTAAGCAAAGTGGACACAAGTGAAACCCAATGCTCTCAAGCTAACAAGGAAGGGGGACCCAATGAAGTGTTACTACTTAAACTCAGAGGATAGTGATGCAAGCTTTCTATGAAGAGAGGTCACAAGTACCAAAGCAGGGATAGCCAGAGATTATTCTGATGGGGTATGGTGAGCAAGGAATTCTGCAAGTGAGGTTAAAAATGCATGTGAGTGGTTAAACTAAATCTTTTTTTGTCCTTCCCTCCTTGGTGTTGTGTTCTAGAAAGCCAGAGAACAGAGCCTAGAAAGGAGTCTTGGAGTGACCAACCATTTAAGAGAACAATGACTTTATTGCTTTTGATGTCTATAATGAACGCCTCCATCATTTTACTTAGAAAAAAGTTATTCTTTCACCACACAGTTTTGCACTTCTGATGTTGTATATTAGGTAATTAGTTATTATCATAGGAGGTTATTTTATCATTGAACAGGGCTAAGGTATTTTCCCAAAGGAAGCCAGAGTCAGTGAGAGGAAATTCTCATGAGCAGTCAAACAACCCACAGTAAGTCCTACAGTGGAGGTGAGTGTTGTGGGAAATCTAAGGATCTGGGGGAAAGATGGGCATGCTGGAGCAGGTGATATAGCCATCTGGAGTGTGGGTCTAGAGGGTAGCAGGGAGAACTGTGTGTGCACAAAGGTCTGAAGTAGTGAGGGAAGCATTGGTTTTGGTGAAGAGAATGCTGATACATGATGGGAATGTGGGCTCATGAGAATGAATGCATGAGAGGTAGGAACCTACCTGCAGGAAGGCACATATCTTCTCTCATCCTCTTTCTGTCTCCCAGCTCCTGCAGGGACCGTTCCTCTTTCTGTCTCATCTACTTTAGTTTTATTGCTGCTGTTGATGCCATGAACATCCTGATGCACATTACTGCTGATGCTCATCTTTGTTGTAATATTCTTTCTTAGACTTTAAGGCAGTTAGAAACCCACCAAAGACTTTACTGTGCTGGGTTAAGTAAAGCCAATTCCATTTGCTTCTCTCCAGGGCTTTGGTTTTTATTAAAAAATTAATGAAAAAAAGCTATAGCTTTTAAAAGTGGAAATGTCCACTTCCCTGGGCACTATGATCCTATGGACTTTGAGGTTTTATTCTCATTTATAACATGCAAGGTCTACCTTAGAACCTGCCAGGGGCTTCACTGATGAGTCATGGAACACACAAAACATCTTCTAGGCTCTGTGTAAGACTGTGAGATTTTCTGTAATCCTCTTAACATCTTAGAAGCATAGGAACTGGTTTCCTCAGGTTGTAGGCAAGCAAATCCATGCCTATAGAAGTGCATGCAATTTGCCCAAGATCATACAGCCAGAACAAGGCATAGTTAGGGGGTGGACCTGTTCCAAGTGATTCACAAAACATTGCTACTTTCCCTTCGTTTGTTCAACAACGGCTGATGCACCTGCAAGAGACTCCCCCCCAAAAAACTTACCAGATCCAAATCCATCCTAAACAACTGCCCAACATCCATGATCACAGCAACATATGCTGGTTACTCCAACATATTTTCCTCAACCTTTCATAGAAGTTCACCCCAAGTCACCTTCATTTTGGATGCTCTCAAGTCAACAGTAGCATGTCTGTGATTATCTTCATACATAGGAAAAGGCTGTTGGAATATGAAGACAATGAGTGGTGTAGTTACTGGTTCCCCTCTTAATAGTTTACCAATTTCTGGGTCTGTGGATTTGTAGAAGTCAGGACGTTTAAAGCACTTCAGAAATGCAGAAGCCTTAGGGTCAGGGGACCTGTGTGGCCTTGGTAAGTCACTAAATTCTTCACATTCTACGTTTTATAAAACAACTCTAATTGTGCTGTTTCACACTTGAGCACACTGACTGTTGAGGCTGGTGAAAGGAGTACAGATAACTTGAGGCCAAGAATAGAACCAAACCCCTAAGCTTTATTTCAGTGGCTTAACATGGGCTTCTCTCTCCCCTATTTTCTCAAATTCTTTCTTTTTTTTTTTTTTTTTTTTTTTTTTTTTTTTTTTTTTTTTTTTTTTTTTGGTTTTTCGAGACAGGGTTTCTCTGTGTAGCTTTGCGCCTTTCCTGGAGCTCACTTGGTAGCCCAGGCTGGCCTCGAACTCACAGAGATCCGCCTGGCTCTGCCTCCCGAGTGCTGGGATTAAAGGCGTGTGCCACCAACGCCCGGCTCAAAATAAATAGGTTTTTTTTTTTTTTGTTGTTTTGTTTTGTTTTTTTGTTTTGTTTTTCGAGACAGGGTTTCTCTGTGTAGCTTTGCGCCTTTCATGGGACTCACTTGGTAGCCCAGGCTGGCCTCGAACTCACAGAGATCCGCCTGGCTCTGCCTCCCGAGTGCTGGGATTAAAGGCGTGTGCCACCAACGCCCGGCTCAAAATAAATAGGTTTTTTTGTTTTGTTTTTCGAGACAGGGTTTCTCTGTGTAGCTTTGCGCCTTTCATGGGACTCACTTGGTAGCCCAGGCTGGCCTCGAACTCACAGAGATCCGCCTGGCTCTGCCTCCCGAGTGCTGGGATTAAAGGCGTGCGCCACCACCGCCCGGCCTCAAATTCTTAAAACAGAAATAAAGGAATAAAATCACATAGGCCTACAAGGAAGACAAACAGGAAGTGTGCTGAGAGTCTATGGGAGAGGACAACAGATATCTAGGTGAGAGGAGTGTTCTCTAAGTCAAGTCCTAGGATCCTAGCAATAGGAAGTATCCTTTTTTTAAATTTTTTAAAAAATTTTTTTCCTTAATTTTATTTTATAATACCATTCAGTTCTACATATCAGCCACAGATTCCCTTGTTCTCTCCCTCCTGCCCTCCTCCCCTTCCCCCCAGCCCACACCCCATTCCCACCTCCTCCAGGGCAAAGCCTCCCCTGAGGACTAAGATCAACCTGGTAGACTCAGTCTAGGCAGGTCCAGTCCCCTCCTCCCAGACTGAGCCAAGCGTCCCTGCATAAGCCCCAGGTTTCAAATAGCCAACTCATGCAATGAGCACAGAACCTGGTACCACTGCCTAGATGCCTCCCAAACAGATCAAGCCAATCAACTGTTTCACCTATTCAGAGGGCTTGATCCAGTTGGGGGCCCCTCAGCCTTTGGTTCATAGTTCATGTGTTTCCATTCATTTGGCTATTTGTCACTGTGCTTTATCCAACCTTGGTTTCAACAAAACTCACTCATATAAACCCTCCTCTTTCTCGCTAGACTCCTGGAGCTCTACCCGGGGCCTAGCTGTGGATCTCTGTATCTAGATTCCTCAGTCCTTGGATGGGATTTCTGGCACGACTATTAGGGTGTTTGGCCATCCCATCACCAGAGTAGGTCAGTTCGGGCTGTCTCTCGACCATTGCCAGCAGTCTATTGTGGGGATATCTGTGGATTTCTGTGGGCCTCTCTAGCACTTTGTTTCTTCCTTTTCTCATGTGGTCTTTATATACCATGGTCTCCTATTCCTTGTTCCCCCTCTCTGTTCTTGATCCAGCTGGGATCTCCTGCTCCCACAGGCTCTTTCCCTGGACCCTCGCCCTTCATTACTCCCACTCATGTCCAGGTTGTTCATGTAGATATCATCCATTTCTCCATCATTGGGCGATCCTTGTGTCTTTCTTGGGGTCCTGTTTTCCAGGTAGCCTCCCTGGTGATGTGAGTAGCAGTCCAGTCATCCTTGTTCCACCTCTAGTATCCTCCTATGAGTGAGTACATACCATATTTGTCTTTCTGAGTCTGGGTTACCTCACTCAGGATGATTGACTTCAAGCTCTACTATAGAGCTAAGGTAATAAAAACAGCTTGGTATTGGCATAAAAACCGACATGTCGACCAATGAAATCGAATTGAAGACCCTGAAATTAACCTGTACACCTATGAACATATAATTTTTGACAAAGAAGCCAAAAGTGTACAATGGAAAAAAGAAAGCATCTTCAACAAATGGTGCTGGCATAACTGAATATCAACATGTAGAAGGCTGCAAATAGATCCATATCTGTCATCGTGCACAAAACTTAAGTCCAAGTGGATCAAGGACCTCAACATACATCCAGCTACTCTGAACCTGCTAAAAGAGAAAGTAGGAAGTAGTCTTGAACAAACGCATTGGCATAGGAGATCACTTCCTAAATATAACACCAGTAGCACAGACACTGAGAGAAACAATCAATCAATGGGATCTCTTGAAACTGAGAAGCTTTTGTAGAGCAAAGGATATGGTCAACAAGGCAAAGGAACTATACTTTTTGATCTTGTCTGAAATGCACTATGATTGGATACAGGAGGACCAAAGAAAACCTGAAAACAAGGGAAAGTTGTAATTAAAGCACAATATCAGAAATATTTCACTCAAAACAAAAGTCATTCAGTGTGGTGGTATTGTATTAAAGATTAAACATAGAAAGATTAATGGATAGAAAATAGAAGAAGAAATGGTAGCCAACTAGAAGATCAACCCAGAAAACCCACCATCTGGTGGAAAGCAAGAAAAGGAGGGGATAACCGTGATTTTTAAATAAAAGTATTTCTGTCTACAAGGAGATGGAATCTATGCACTCTCCCCTTTTCCTCTTACTGTGAACAGAAGAAACCCTGGGCATTGCCTATAGAGCAAATATATAAAGATTCTGGAATATGCAAAGAATTCTGTCAAGCAGCCAGGCTCACGATTTGGAAAAAGATATGTTCAGAAGCCGGTCACTCCTGAAGTATGTCCAGCAAGTATGGACAACAAAAACAAACAAGTCCAACCAAAATCCACTCTCTCTATTAGCCAAAGGAGACAGCCTAAGAAGGCAGAATCCTGACAGTCAATAAGTGCTTTTCTCCAAACAGTACAGAAGAAGCCATGGCCCTGCCACACTGTGCAGAAAAGGCTCAGTGTAGAAACTTGGCTCACCCTTATGCATCTGTCATGGGGACCCTAGCCATTCACCTAAGATGGTGTTGGCAAAAACCAAGGAAAGATTCTGGATTGCCATGTATGCTGGTCAGTAAGACATGTTCCTTTGTTTTCCATGGTGTGATAGAGACCAGGTAAGAATCCTAACTTGCTCTTTCTAACCAGCAGGAATGAAGCCCTCTTCTTATGCTCCCTGATATGATATCAGGTGAGGTTTAGTGGGAAGTGAAGATTTTCACTATTGCCCCTCCCCCAGCAGCAATCAAACAAATTCCATAGCAGTAACAGCTGAGATTACTGGCAATGGGAAACTTCTGTTCTCTTAGCAGTAACCTAGAACACCTTCCTGGTGTCAACAGACACTCATACAAGACTCTGGACATCTAGGGGCTAGAGAGATAGTTTGGTGCTTAAGAGCACCTACTGCTATTACAGAGGACCTGGATTTAGTTCCCAGCCTCAACATGGTGAATCATGACTGCCTATATCCCAAGTTCCAAGGTATCAAATAACTTCTCTTAGACTACATGGGACCCTGTGTATACATGGTGCACAATAAGTCATACAGGGACTCACATGTACACATAAACTAAAAAGATAATTTGAAAAAAGATCTCTGGACTACTACCTTCAGCCATGCCTGGAAGTCCCTTGTAAACACTGCTGGGACATGCTCCAAGATGACAGCAAATATACAAGGTTTATCCAGAATTTTAAAATATAGAGTGCAACTGCCCAGGGTCCAGAGAAGAATCAGTTTTTATGCTAACAAACATGGAAGTCTCAAACTCAAGAAAATAGAAAAAATATACAAGTAACATGAATGATGATGTGACAGGGATGTTAGAATGATCTGACAGATTTTAAAGCAGTCATGGTTTAAAAAGACAGATTTTTAATGAGTAATTAGTAGCATCCTTGTAATGAATAAAAAGAAAGCCTCAGAAAAATCTGAAAATTTAGAAACTTGTAGAAGAGATAATGATGAGCCAAATAGAAATTTGCAAATTTTAAAACTAAAGACTTACAGCAGTCACGATGAATAGTTCAATGTATGCACTCAAAAGCAAAGTGGAAGACACAGAAGAGTCACTGACATGGAGAGAGCCATAGGAACTACCTAGTCTGAACAACAAAGTAAAACTGGCTAATAAAAACAGAAGAGAATCTCGGGAGCTGGTGTGACTAACAGAAGATAGGACATTCCTGTCATCACAGATCCAGTGAGAGAATGGAAAGAGGGGCTGGGAAAATGCTTGAAGAAATAAGGACTGTAAACTTCATGAGTCTGGCAAGTAGCATGCATAGTTATTCATGAAAGTGAGAGAAGCCCCACCACAAAGGAGTCCTCACCAGGCTTAGCATGACCAAACATTGAAAATCTAAAGACAAAGAAATATCAAGAACATCTGGAAAGGAAGAACACAGTACCAGTAATGGAGGTCAATCACAGGACTGTGGGCTTCTCAGTGGATACAGTGGGACCAGAAAGGAAGAAAACTCCTGACATAGGATACATGACTGAATAAGCTGTGGTATACTGCTGTCATGGATTGCTAGTCAACAACTAAAGAAAGTAAATATGGCACACGAATCAACCTGGGTGAACCATCATGGAATTATGCTGAGTTAAAAGTGCCAGCTCCAAAACTTAGGTATTATACACGTCCATTTATAGTCAACTCTTAATGAACCAAAAATATAGAAATGGAGAACAGACAGAGTAATGACTTCCAGGAGGTAGGGACACAGAAAACTGACCAAATTCCTGTGCCAACAACTAACATGAGCTGAGTCAGTAGGTAGAGGTATTTCTGTATCAACCTGATGACCTAAGTTCCAGCCCTATATTCCAAAAGAAAGCCTTAGCATGTACACACCAGCATGTACACACACACACACACACACATACACACACATGCACGCACACATGTACATACACCTAAATAAATAAGTAAATAAAGTGAAGCTATTGATAGCTTCCTGAGAAATGTTTAAAAGCTATGTTTTAAATATTACATTCCTTTTTGTTTGTTTGTTTTTCAAGACAGGGTTTCTCTGTGCAGTTATGGCTGTTCTAGAATTCACTCTGTAGACCAAGCTGGTGATCTAACTAGCTTGGTTACTAGAGATCTCAAACTCAGAGATCTGCCCGCCTCTGCCACATGAGAGCATGGAATTAAAGGCATGGGCCACCACCCCAGACACCAAAACACTTCATTCTTATACAATACAACTCCTGAACTTAAGGCTCAGGGATCATTGTGGAAGAGAGGGTAGAAAGATTGTAAAAGCTACAAGAATAGGAAATTTGCTATAAGACTATCCCCTAGAAATGTCAGAGAAGCTATACCCATGAAGTCACACCAACTTGTCTGCCTAAACATGACCTGAATAAGGAAGACACTAATTGACATGCTAACTTGGAAAGGAAAAAGCTCAAGAGACCTCAATCCTAGACAAAGAACTTCAGTCAGTTAAATAATGCTGAGAGCTTAGACATAGTCTTCCTCAAAGAAGTGAACATTAAGAAGTTATTCAATACTAAATGATCAGCCCTGAAGGCATGTACATACAGATAACAGACTGAGCCAGTTATATATACATATATATATATGCACACACACATATATGCACAAACAGAGACACACAGAAACTCAGAAACAGGCACACACATATACACAAATGCATGCACACACAGAGACATATAGACACACATAAACTGACACAAATACACACATACACATATACATACACACACAGAGACACACAGACACCCAGAACCGACACAGATACATACATACACACATAGACACAGACACACAGACACACACACACACACACACACACACACACGCACACACACACACACACACTAAGCAATTAAAAAAGAGGCCATGGCTTTGAAAGAGAGCAAGGATGGTATACATGGGAGAAGTTGGAGAGAGGAAAGCTGTAGGGGGGTGGGGATGGTGTAATTATTTTATAATCTCAAAAAATAAAAATGACAATTAAAAAAGAATTGCATTCTTAGTTGATGTGCTCAATCATGAACATACTTATGTCATTAGAACACAACTTCAATACTTATTTAACTAAAAACTATAATTATATAACATGAGTTTTCAGGGATGACAAAAATATAATGAGTGAGAAGAGAATGAAAGTAAAAAGCTGTGCCAGGGCCATTTGTAAGTGTCAACTTGTATTTTGTAGAACAGGTTCATAGAATATCAAAACTTAGAATTTCAGCACCACAGTACAAATACTTTAACTAAAATATAATACAGTGTGTGTGTGTGTGTGTGTGTGTGTGTGTGTGTGTGTGTGTGTAGAGCACAAAGCTAAGAAAATGACACTGGTTACTTTTAAGGACAGAGAAGGGAAAGACAGTTGATGATTTGTTTGTAAATATTCAGTAACTTTGACTTTTAAAGCCATGCACACATATTTCATTCATAAAAAAGAAAAACTAAATAAAACCCCCCAAACTGAAGAAGTAATCTAGCCATTGCTTTCTTTCATTTAGTTAGTTACTCTGTAGACATGGTTTGGTTGGGTGAGACATATTCACTCCTGTGGAAATGTTTTAGAAGACAGAGACACACCTTCAGATAATTTCTCAGTACCCTTCCTGGACCTGATGGTGTTGGCAATAATGTGGTAACATGATTAGATGCTCTGGTATGTGGAGCCAATGAAGGGCTTGGGAGAACAATGGTAGACATGTGCTGCTATTCATCTTCTTGACTCTTATTTGAAATCTTTGCCTCTGTGAAGATGGAGGATTTGGGGCTGTGGTAATAGAGCAGATCCATGTACCACCTTAATGATCCCATCTTTCTCCTTTATGACCCACTGAGGGCCGAGTGACTGGAAAACAAGTGTATTAAAATGCTGCCACCAGCACAGCTATACCAACAAGGAAGGAGAGAAATCAACACTATGAATGGTTTTTTAATTGGATCAAAGGAGGGTCATTTATTGCTCTCTCCACACTGGTATAGGCTAAGATTTCTGATTTGCACCATGCTGTATTCATAATCTGAAGGTGTCTATCAACAGGTAGAAAGTCTCTCATGACTCATGGAGCTGGAAATTCACAAAACATGGGTTGTTTTTCCCATGTGGAGGCGAAGAACATTACTATCTTGTAAATGAAGTCAAATGTCAATTCATTCCTGAGCACTGGGATATGGAGATGGAAGTTGAGGTCCTTGTTTTACACAGTTCAAAATATTATAAGTAGAGATGGGAACAAACATATGCCAAGCTTCAGGGTTAGTACAGAGGGAGAGATTCACAGGATGTTACTGGAACATCAGAAAGAGGCTGACCTATTTGTTCATTTCATTCGCTCACTCATCAATTCAACCAATATTAATTGAGAAGGTGGGTCTAAATATTTGACATATCTGGGAATTAACTAAGTTGAGTCATTCCTTTCATGAAAGTTGAAATCTGCAAGTACAAAGGTTCTTGACTATGATCTAGAATCTTCTAGAGTTGAGGTGTTCTAAATATCCTGATGGTCAATTCTCCCTGGGAGCAAAGGAGCAAAATCCTTGAATGAGGGCTATTTAAGTTCCTCTAGTGATAGCAATGCCCAAGTGAGCTTGAGACTTGGTTCAATAGAATAGATTGATAAGAAGTGTGTAATGTTAGGAGATCCCTGCCACTTCCTGAGACTTGGAGACCAACCCCCAACTGCCATCCAACCCAGAGCTCCCATCCAGACCAGAGGTGAGTGACTTGGTTCATACCTAGGGAGGCCTGCCCCTAGGTCCCATCCCTGGGTCCCAGCCATTCTGGCGACGACCTGCCCAACTCAGTCCCAGTTGCAGGCCAGCGGGTAGGGTTCCTGTGGGAAGGTTAACCTTTTCCAAGACCCCCCCAGCGGACCCTGCAGTCTACATGCCCTGCCCCCACACCCATCCGCCCAAGACCCCTGCCACTTCTTGAGGCTTGGAGAGCAACCCCCAGCTCCCATCTGGCCCAGAGAGAGCTCCCATCCAGCCCAGAGAACTCCCTTCCAACCCAGAGAGCTCTCATCTGGCCCAGAGAAAGAGAGAGCTCTCATTGGACAAAGAGCCGTCATTGGACCAAGAGTAAATTAAGTAGACATGGAATCTGCCAGCCCTGATCAGACCAAGAATGGCTTTCTGAGAAGTAGAATCTGCCACCTCTCAGTGGACCAAGAGAGGCTTCCTGAAACACAGAATTTGTCAGCTTTGACTGGACCAAGAGCCCTGATAAGACCAAGAACGAATCCGTGAGTCACAGAATCAACTAGCTTGGGTTGACCCAAGAGCAGCTTGCTGAGACACAGAAGCTGCCTGCTCCAATCAGACCAAGAGCTAAGATTAGACCCAGAAGGGCCCCCTGAGACACAGACAAAACAAACAGAGTGGACCAACAGCAACTCGCTCAGACACAGGCACCTTTTATATCTATTAGATGAGGAGATGGGCAGACATCAAAGCAGAAGTACATACAACAACATAAAGAGCAATACAGCATCACCAGAACCTAGCCCTCCTCCAACAGCAAGACCTGAACATCACAAGGTGGAAGAAGCAGAAGAAAGCAACTTTAAGAATAGCATTATGAAGATGCTAGAGGCCTTTCAAGAAAAAATAAAAAATGAAATTGAGGAAAAGATAAAAAAAAGTGGAGGAAATCAATAAAGAAAATGAGAAAAAAATCAAACAAAAAATGGGAAGAAATCTATAAAGAACTAGAGGAAAAGACAAATAAAAAAGTGGAAGAAAACAATAAATCCCTTAAAGGAAACCATGAAAAAGCAATGAAACAAGTGAGGGAAACATTTCAAGAACTGAAAAGGGAAATAGAAACAATGAAGAAGATACCAACAGAGGGAATGCTGGAAATAGAAAATCTGAGTAAATGAACAGGAAACACAGATGCAAGCATAACCAACAGAATACAAGAAATGGAAGAGAGGATATCTGGTGTAGAGGATACAATAGAGGAAATGGATTCATCAGTCAAAGCAAATACCAATGTCAAAAAGTTATAACACACAATGTCCAAGAAATCTGGGACACCATGAAAAGACCAAACCTAAGAATAATAGGGATAGAGGAAGGAGAAGAATCCCAACTCAAATGCACAGATAATATATTCAACAAGATCATAGAAAAAAAACTTTCCCAACTTAAAGAGGGAAATATCTATGAAGATACAAGAAGCCTATAGAACACTAAACAGACTAGACCACCCCAAAAGTCCCCTCACAATATAATAATTAAACAACTAAACATACAGAATAAAGAGAGATTGTTAAGAGCAGCAAAGGAAAAAGGCTAAGTGACTTATAAAGGCAAACCCATCAGAATAAAACCTGATTTTTCAGTGGAGACTTTGAAAGCCAGAAGGACCTGGACAGACGTAATGCAGACACTAAGAGACCATGGATGCCAGCCTAGATTAATATACTCAGCAAAACTTTCAATCATCATAGACAGAGTGAACAAGACATTCCAAGACAAAGCCAGATTTAAACAATACTTATCCACAAACTCAGCCCTACAGAAAATACTAGAAGAAAAATCCCAACCTAAGGAAGTCAGATATACCCATGAAAACACAGGCAATAGGTAACACCACAGCAGTAAATCCCAAAGAAGAGAAGAACACACACACTACCACCAAAAGATAACAGGAATGAACAATCACTGGTCATTAATATCCTTTAATATCAATGGACTTAATTCACCTATAAAAAGACATAGGCTAACAGAATGGATACGAAAGCAGGAGTCATCTTTCTGCTACATACAAGAAACACACCTCAAATTCAAAGATAGACACTACCTAAGAATAAAAGGCTGGGGAAAGTATTTCCAATCAAATGGTCTTAAAAAGCAAGCTGGTGTAGCCATCCTGATATCCAGCAAAATAGACTTCAAACTAAAATCAATCAAAAGAGATCAAGAAGGTCATTACATACACATCACAGGAAAGATCCACCAAGATGAAGTTTCAATTCTGAACATTTATGCCCCAAACACAAGGGCACCCACTTATGTAAAAGAAACATTACTAAAGCTTAAATCACATATAAAACCCCACACATTAATAGTGGGAGACTTCAACGCCCTACTCTTAACCACTGGACAGATCTGCCAAATTGAAACTTAACAGAGAAATAAAGGACTTAACTGATGTTATAATTCAAATGGACTTAATCGATATCTACAGAACATTCCATCCTTACAAAAAAGAATATACCTTCTTCTCAGCACCCCATGGAACCTTCTCTGAAATTGACCACATACTTGGCCAGAAAGCAAATCTCAACAGATACAAAACAATTGGAATAACCTCCTGTGTTCTATCAGACCACCATGGTTTAAAGTTAGATTTCAACAACAACAAAAACTACAGAAAACATACAATCTCATGGAAACTGAATAATGCTCAACTGAATCACCAATAGGTCAAGGAAGGAATAAAGAAAGAAATGAAAGACTTCCAAGAGATCAACAAAAATGAAGACACCACATACCCAAACTTATGGGACACTATGAAAGCAGTGCTAAGAGGGAAATTCATAGCACTAAATGCTCACATAAACAAGTTGGAGAAATCTCACATTAGTGACTTAACAGCACACCTGAAAACTCTAGAACAAGAAGAAAAGTCACCCAGGAGGAATAGATGCCAGGAAATAATCAAATTGAGAGCTGAAATCAGTAAAATAGAAACAACAAGAACAATACAAAGAATCAATGAAACAAATAGTTGGTTCTTTGAGAAAATCAAGATAGACAAGCCCTTACCCAAACTAACCAAAAGGCAGAGAGAGCACATCCAAATTAGCAAAATCAGAAATGAAAAGGGAGACATAACAACTAACACTGAGGAAATCCAGAGAATCATCAGGTCATACTTCAAAAACCTCTACTCCAAAAAACTGGAAAATCTAAAAGAAATGGATAATTTTCTGGATAGGTACCACATACCTAAGTTAAATAAAGACCAGATAAACTATTTAAATAGTCCATTAACCCCTAAGGAAATAGAATCAGTCATTAAAAGTCTCCCAACCAAAAAAAAAAGCCCAGAACCAGATGGTTTCAGCATAGAATTCTACCAGATTTTCAAAGAAAAGTTAATGCTCAGTACTCTTTAAAATGTTCCACACAATAGAAACAGAAGGAACATTACCAAACTCCTTCTATGAGGCTACAATTACCCTGATCCCCAAGCCAAACAATGATGCAACAAAGAAAGAGAAATACAGACAAATCTCCCTCATAAACATTGATGAAAAATACTCAATAAAATACTGGCAAACAGACTCCAAGGACACATCAAAACAATTATCCACCATGATCAAGTAGGCTTCATCCCAGAGATGCAAGTGTGGTTCAACATACGAAAGTCCGTCAATGTAATACACCATATAAACAAGCTGAATGAAAAAAAACACATGATCATCTTACTAAATGCTGAAATGGCTAAGAAAAAAAAGATAGCTTATGCTGGAGAGGATGTGGAGCAAGGCAAATACTCCTATACTGTTGGTGGGAATGCAAACCTGTATAGCCACTTTGGAAATCAATATGGTACTTTCTTAGAAAATTGGGAATCAATCTCCCCCAAGACCCAACTATACCACTCTTGGGCATATACCCAAGGAATGCTCAATCATACCACAAGGCACATGCTCAGCTGTGTTCATAGCAGCATTGTTTGTAATAGCCAGAACCTGGAAATAACCTAGATGACCTTCAACTGAAGAATAGATAAATAAAATGTGGTATATACACAATGGAGTACTACTCAGCAGAGAAAAATAATGACATCATGAGATTTGCAGGAAAATGGATGGATCTAGAAAAAAATCATCCTGAGTGAGGTAACCCAGATTCAGAAAGACAAACATGGTATGTACTCACTCATAGGTGGATACTAGATATAAAGCAAAGGATGACTACTAGACTGCTACTCACAACTCCAGGGAGGCTACCTAGGAAAGAGGACCCTAAGAAAGACATAGGGATTGCCCAACGACAGAGAAATGGATGAGATCTATATGAGCAAACTGGACATGAGGGGGTGTAATGAAGGGCAAGGGTCAGGGGAAAGAGAGCTGAGGAGAGCAGGAGATCCCAGCTGGATCAAGAACAGAGAGGGAGAACAAGGAAAGAGATACCATGATAAATGAAGACCCCATGGGAATAGGAAGAAGCAAAGTGCTAGAGAGGTCTCCAGAAATCCACAAAGATACCTCCACAATAGACTACTGGCAATAGTCAAGAGAAAGCTCGAACTTACCTACTCTGGTGATTGGATGGCCGAACACCCTAACTGTCATGATAGAACTCTCATCCAGTGACTGATGGAAGCAGATGCAGAGATCCACAGCCAAGCCCCAGGTCAAGCTCCAGGAGTCCAATCAGCGAGAGAGAGGAGGGATTATATGAGCAAGAGATGTTGAGACCATGATTGGAAAAAGCACAGGGACAAATAGCCAAACTAGTGGAAACACAGGAACTATGAAAATAGCTGAGGAGCACCTATGGAACTGGATCAGTTCCTCTGGATAAGTGAGATCAATTAATTTGAACTATTTAGGAGGCCCCCAGGCAGTAGGATTGGGACCTGTCCTTAGTGCATGAGCTAGCTTTTTGGAATCTAGGGCCTATCCTGGGACACTTTGCTCAGCCTAGGTGAAGGGAGGAGAGGACTGGACCTGCCTCAACTGAATCTACCAGGCTGAGCTGAATCCCCAGGGGAGTCCTTGCCTTGGAGGAGGTGGGAATGGGGGTGGATTGGGAGGAGGGCGGGGTAGTAGGTGGGAGGAGGGAAGACAGGGGAATCTGTGGCTAATATATAAAATTAAATTAATTATAAAATTTAAAAAAAGAAGTGTGTAATGTTAAATGGTAAGTGTTGTCAAGGAAATTGTAAGATGAAGTAACAGAATAATGTGAAGATGGTAACTACATTAACCAAATAAGTCAAAGGAGACTTCACTGAGGAAGTGACATTTAATTTGGATGCTCAAGGCTGAGGGTCTGAGATTAGCATCCAAGGAAAAGATAACAAACACCCATGAGGCCCTGAGAGGATAGAACTTGGCTGGGCTGTCTCTGAGGCTGGAGGCACCAGGGCTTCAACCTGTGTCTTAAGTACACAAAGGGATAGGCTGAGGTAGCAAATGACAATGTTCCTTTACTTGTCAAATGTAGTTTGGGTTATGCTATTGAGAAAGGAAATGAGAAAGACGAGGGATGATCAAGAAAAGAATAGGAAGGGAAATTGTAGTACAGAAAGTGGTAGGAAGGGAGGCGTTCTTCCTCTGGACTCCATTCTGTTTCCCCTCTTCTTTCTTCCTCCTCTCTTTTCTTGCTCTCTCCATCCTTCCTCTCAGGTCATAAGAAATTCAAATTTTAGAAGGACCTGGAGCCTGTGACATAGATCTCTTCATTTTCATCAGTTCTCTGAAACAGCTACTCAGCCTTCTTGGGCATGGTCATGAGAAGAATTTGAGAACTTCTATGGTGGAGATTTAGGTCCAGAATGCCAGACCCAGATGTGAGCTTACCTTGGTGGATAAGGGTATAGCAGAGGCAGCCTTGAAATATACATGTTCCTACCTTTATGAATGGTAATGGCACTCTAAGTAGTACAGCCCAGCCAAATACCTTGGAATTCTGACTTCTTCCATTCTCTGCAATCTACTCATAATCCAAACATCAGCGAGAAGGAACTTATAAAATCACCAACACAATCATATCATATAAATAAAAAGAAAAACATCCATCAGTGACTTCTTGTAACACAAATAGGACTCCAAGTCTTTTTCTAGCCAAGAAGCCCACATGGTTAAGTGTACCTGTCTCTTTCAATACATCTACAGCTTCTTCTCTCTTTCGGTGTCCTTCTCCAGTGGTAGATCCTATAAAGGCCTCCATGAGAACCGCAAATGCAGGATGAGGAGTTGATAGCCCCTCAAACTACTGAACCTGCTGGTGTTCCCCTCTCCTTGTCTATACGGTAGAGTTTACAATGACTCTTACCTCAGACATATTGTAAAGCTCTGATGGCCCCAAGGCTAAGCACAATTTGGTCCCTTGTGGCAGTCAGAACAGTCCAAGAAGGGCAGAATCAATCAAATCAAGTTACCATTTACCTGGTACTTGCCTCAGCTCTACATGAAGCCTCCATCTACAGGAGCCAACCTAGGGTATATGGAAGGTCCTAGAAAGTTACCTGCTTCTGTTACTGGAAAGACATTAATGATGATCCCTAAATATGCCTTAATTTTTAAATCAAAGAAAGAAAAAAGTTACAGGAGAACACATGATTCTATCCATGAAAGGGAGCCATTAATAAGATGGTTTCTATTGTTTCCATCCCATTACAAGAGTGATGGGAATTATGATAGAGAATGTTGTATTGATGCCTACACTTTTTGATTTCTTGTAATCTTTGTTAGTTTTCACTTGCAATGGTCAGTGTCCTAAAACTGTTGCCACAGATTCCATGCATTTGACACCATAAGGTAAGTATGTTTTTTTTACTCTGATAGTGGTTTTCTGGGAAAGAAAAGGGGAGGGACAGAGGTTGAGAACATCTTCTGTGGCAGGCTTCCTGCTGCTGTCTCACCCATGCCCTACTCTTTGAATCTTCCAGTGACCAGTAGGGAAGCACCATTATTCTCATTGGACAACCGAGGAACCCTTGACTTAGGCACAAAAGAGAGGCTTGATTTCCATTCAGATCTGCTGACCTTAGAGTCTCTGCCTACCTAAAGCAAGATGTGTAGCTAGAGAAGCAATGCTCTTCATCTGAGTCATCTGCTGAGTATCAAGCCTGAGTATAGCACGCTGAAGAGCCAGCCAAAGGCGCGCTTACCATGTGATTTACTCTTCAAGCAGGAGTAATTTTGAGATGCAAAATGGTGCTGTTAATAATTGTACCTGATTAACACCCATTGCAGGAACTCTCCCTGACACAAACAGAGGTGTAGATCATTTTACAGAGACAAATATGCAAAGCTCATAGAGCCTTGGGTTCCAAGTGGAACTCCAAATCACAGAGATGAAGTTCAGGGCAGCTGGTATTGTCACTCAGGTCTGTGTGATTCCTGAGTTTCAAGTTCCTTTCCAGCCTCGCTTCCTGAAGATCCCAAGTTTCACTTTTCTAAAGTGCAGATTCTCCCTGGGGCTGGGCACAAGATAGGCACATGCCAAAAGCACCCCTCTTGTCCCAGCACATAAGGGACACCATTTTCTCTTCAAATCTGTTTATTCCTGGAGACATCCTGTCCTCAATTCCCCATATGGAGGCTCCCTCTGCACCAGGTCTTGGGGACTGGGCAGGAACACAGGAGCTTTCCTTGTGCCAAGTGCAGCATGCTCTGTGGTCTCAGGATTGTTTTTCCCATCTGACGGTCCCATGTGTGTTCTTTCATCCAGGCCCATGTGTTAATCTGTTCCATCAATGATTTGCTAATCACTGCTTTAATTCACCATGATTTTATCGAGAAATAACTCTAGGCAGGATCTCTATTAATTGGTGAGACCAAGAGAAAACTGAGGTATTCATACAGGTTCTCAGTCTTTAAGGGTTTCACAGACCACTGTAGGGTAGCTCCCATTGCCTAATCAAGGAAGTGCTAGGAACACAAAAATGGCCATTGCCACCTTAGGATAGTCAACGACATTTTCTTGGATGAAGAGATAGAGGTACTGAGCAATTACATCCACTTATCCGTTACATAGCTTGCCCATCTGATACCTGGGCTTAAGCAGGTTTGTGCCTAATGAGCTCTGGCTGGTCCATATAATAGTTTCCCAGATATCTGCTGGTTTACTATGCCAGGTAGTTAGGTACAGGAACGAACACACTCTAGAACTCAAAGTCTCTTGAACTTGGGTTCCTAATTGTTCTTAGCGTCATAATCAGTTGGGCAATTTATTAACAACACAATGTTTTAAACTTCACTTGTGAAACTCTCCATCACAGGATTCAGAGTGCAGTCTGTGCATCCTTACTGTTGTATATGAACCATCCCTGGTGATGCAGGTGGGTCACATGTTCAGAAACTTTGCTCTCATTGAGGAGTAGTGGCTTTGAGAGGAGAAGCTAAGAACAAGGCCAGGCATTTCAGACAAAGATATGTTCAAGAAATTCTCAGACTTATGAAAGAAGAGTGAGTTGAGGGTGGAAGATGAGTCAAGGACAGGGTGTTGGGATGTGTAGGACTAAGGCAAATGGTGGGTGGAAGGAAATGAAAGTGCTGGAGGGTAGGTAGAAACTAGAATTTGGCTCCAAGGGTTGAGCTCATGTTGACAACCCTGACTTCATCGTACAGGCAGTTGGAAGTGTGGGAGGTATCTTAAGGAGCCACTTAAAAAATTTCCAGTGAAGTTCCACAAGATGAAGGCCTTGAACATGGACATTGTCTAAACCATTAGAATCCTCAGTGTCTTAGCAAACATCAATTCCCTTCACGTAGGAGGAGTAGCAATGTTGGCCTTTGGGGTCACTATGGGAATTAGATGAGCTTCAGTGGCACATGTTCTTAGTATACAGCAGTTTCCCTCTCTGCATCATTTCTGGGTAATCATTTGGTGTCCAGAAAGACCTATGCAGCAGAGATACCAGCTAGTACTGGTCTGTAAGGCTCCAAGAGTCTGATGATATGTGGGGTCCCTTAAAGAGAAGAATTGATGGGAATGGGGAGATTGTTCCATCAACCCTTGTTTTTATGAAGAGGATAAAATAGAAGAAATCAATAAAAGAAGGGAGTGATTATTTCATATGTGGCTCTTTATATGCAAATTCAGATTTCAAAATGATCTACGGCTTAATAGTGATGAGTCTTCATAATCCCAACTCCCCAGTAAAAAGGGGACTTGCTCATAAGACAGCCTGTGAATGCCATCTCTTCTTGATGATGACCTTCCCTTTCCATGTGTTCTTCCAACTACTCCCAACTTCTGTTTACACTGCCTTTCCTAGCAGCCAGCCTACTCAAGCCAAGGTCCTGGAGGGTCAGCAGTGAGAGGGAGATAGCCTCCAACGTCCTACACTGCCTGTAGGGCAGACTGCAGGCAGCCTTGCCATGTGGCTCCCAGTGCCCTCCACTCTCCAGCCATTGCCAGTTCACAACAAATGCTCCAACTTTTCTTCTTTCCTGTCCACTGGGTACTGTGTTCTGGGAAGATTACCCAGGCTAATATGGCTTGCTTTTCTCATTAATGAATGAGCTGGGTGGGTGCCTGGAAGTCTATTAAATCTCTTGATTCATTAGTTTTTCTCTGTTTTCTTTGGCTTAGAGATTCTAACATCATCCCACTATCATTTGGTGCTACCCTTGGTGATCCAGCCACAGGGGAAAATCCCAGTGTGTGTGTGTGTGTGTGTGTGTGTGTGTGTGTGTGTGTGTGTGTGTGTCTGGGTAGGGGTTGCCGAGTCACTTTTCAGCTTCTGTTTCTTAAGGTTCACAGGGCACTTCCAATGGGCCCATTGAATCAGACTCAGTGACAAGAAGGAAAGGGCCCTTGCTCCCATAGAATCTGCATCTGGAGAAAAAACTCATGAACACAGAACACAGGAGTCAGTAAACACATAAGGCTTGATTCACAAGGACTGTAGCTACCAGGGGCTATCAGTGGTCAGCAGGATTCCAAGTACTCTCTGAACTGCAGCAGAAACTTTTCAATAGGCATCTGCTTTGAAAAATAGGTCTGGTGCATCAGATCCTCCTTGATTTCTATGTTTGGGAGGCTAGGAAGGACCTTAGCCAGTGACAATTAGCTTCCTCATCTTAGGCTGAGACTGTTCCAAATCTACCTTTGCCTGTAATTGTCCCTTTGCTTGTTTTTTCTCCCTATATTGCTCCCCCTCTTCCTGGTCAATTTCTCCTGGAAGCATGTGATTCAATTACCCCACCACCTAATTCCTCACTGCCTGTCTATATACTAGAACTCCACCAAAGATGGATATACCCAAGCCAACCAAACCAAATACACAAAACAAAGGAACAGATATCAGAAAGATGGCATTGCAGCCAAGATCTGGGGAATAACTAATGTCACCAAGAAGAAATACTAGAGGGCTCATTTGTATTTTTAGAATTCTCACACCCTAAGTCTCACCTTCAAGGTCAAAACTGAAAATTACTTTCCAAGGCAGGTGAATGGATGAATGGATTAGTAGGTAGATAGATGAGTAGAGAGATGGATGCATGGGTATTTGGATAAATAGGTGTATAGATGGGTGAATGAGGGAATGTATGAATAGGTGTATAGATGGGTGGGAGGATAGGTGAGCAGGTTGATAGATAGTTGGGTGGACAGGTGAATGAATGGACTGATAAATAGGTAAATGGATTACTAGGTGGATTATTAGGTGAGGGACACCTTGAACAGTTTCTCTACAATTGTTACTAACACAGCCAAGCTGTGAGTATATTAAGAATTTTGACTCACAGAAATCTTAATTTTATTTCATAATATTGATTTGTAAAATGCAGCTTTGGCATAATTTGTTACTATTTCATTATGTTATTCAACAAATAATTATTTTACATAGATCCAGCAGGCAATAAAGTAAGAATGCTGAATTCCTATCTTTAAAATGCACCAAGTGGCATTCTTATGAGATTTCATGAAATAAATGGCAAGCCTTAGGTTCCAGCCAATTTGTGTTCACTGAGAACAGTATGAAGAAGCTCAAAAACCAGGGCGATTTGGAAGCTTCTAGAATTTGCCAATGAGAAGTTCTGGAAACCGCCTAGGAATGAATGATGTGGTTTGAACACTCTCCACACCTTGTGGAGTTAATCGACTCCAAGTGGAGGGACTCTCGTGAGGGCAATTGCTGGCAGTAATCTGCTCACTTCCCACCACCAGGTCTGATAAGCAAGGAGAAATATTCGTGGGGGAATGCATTCATGAGAAAGCTAATGGATGTACTGAGAGGGAGGGAAGGGCTTGGGCTTGAACCGTCCACAGGAAAGGGCTCACAGGAAAGCTTGGCTGAGATCAAGGAACCTAGAAGAGTAAAAAATGAGCCTTCCAGGCCCCAAACACTAAAAGTCAAGGTCATTCATGAGGATCTAGATGGGAAATTTGAGAGCTTTAAGAGGGAAGCTTTCTCAACTTCATAAGTCCTCAGAGAGCCCCTAAAAGAGAAGATTTCAAATTACATTTTCCTCTTATGAACATTACTTCTTTTTAATATTTCCCCTTTATTCCAATTGCTAACTTTCATTTGGCTTCATCACAGGACATTCTCATATATTTACTCCAGTGTAAAAGCTGAGATTCTGCAAAGAAGCCAGCCAGCCAAGGCCACAAACCTGTATGTGCCCAGACTGAGCCAAAGGATGAACCATTTTTTGATCTGTAGCATATCCTTGAACTTACTGATGGATTCATTCTCAAAAGGATTTGTCTCATGTAGGAATGGCTTTAAAATGTTTTATTGAAACATAATATAGAAAATGTACATTATTAATATACAATTTGGGTGCATTTTCACATCCTGCACGTAGATCAAGAAACTTACTACCGTAGTAGCACAGAGAAACCTGCTGCTGGCCCCTGCAAACACTGCTTTGAGCATGGCCACTGTCCTTGTTTCTAGCAGTCTGTTAACTTTTCCTGCTTTTAGCAGTCAGGTAGGAACAATCTGGCAAGCCCTATCACTGGGCGTCGCTCCTTTCACTTTTTTCTCCGTGAGATTCTTACATGTCCTTGCATGTGTCTGTAAGTTATTCATTCTTATTGCTGCTAGAATTCTATTATGTGAGAATACCACAATTTATTATTCATTTTATGTTGACAAGTACTTGGGTTGTATCTAGTGTAGGGCCATTACAGATTGCCTGAGATCATGGGGGATGTGTATATCTTCATTAGATATGGACTAATAGACTCCCAAAACAGCTGGACCAATCTTTGCCTTCTAGCAGCAATACACAGTCATTCCCCAAGGCTCAGTTTCCCCAGACTTTTCATATTTTCTGCAGTTTGAAATTTGATCTTTTTCATACTGATAGTGCTGCTTTGTTATTGTTTTTAAACTCAGATCTTTTGTGAATAATGGAGCTAGATGTATTTTATATGTTTATTAAATCTACAGGCAGTCTCTGAGTTAGCTCAGGCCTCAGTTTCAAGATGCAATAGATAGAGAGGCTTGATTAACTGGGACTGGGGAGTGAAGGTACTGGCAGACTTGGTGAGATGGCTGACTTCTTTCAAGGACTAGCCACACATGAGACAGTTAGAGATGTAGATGGAAAGATAGAAGCAGAGATGGATGGATGAATAGATAGATAGATTAGATAGAGTCTCATCCCACTTCCTAATACCACCATATTCAGGAATTACAGCTTCAACATACAGAATTGGGAAGGAGAAAAACATTCAGTTTATAAATTACCAAAGAGTATACCCTCATGTAATGTTAAAATCTTGGCCACATGTGGGGTGGTGGTGGTGCATGCCTTTAATCCCAGCACTTGTGAGGCAGAGGCAGATGGATCTCTGTGAGTTCAAGGCCAGCCTGATTTACAAAGCAAATTCTAGGACAACCAGAGCTGTACAAGAAACTCTGTGTTGAAAAAGAAAATAAAACAAACAAACAAAACAAAACAAAACAAAAATCTTGGCCACAATTTTCAGTGGATTTTGTCTGCTTCAGTTACCAAACCATAAGAGAACTTACAAAAATACTTTAATATAGGAACACTTAAAATCCATCAAATGCCATTCATCAAAATCGAATCCATTATATTAGTATAATTTGCTTTTCTTTATTGAGCCTTTACTCTGCTACAGGCAGATTCATTATTTTAGACCATACTCTGAAAGGACTTAAGAGTCAGTTTGTTGAACAATGGCATTAAGCAGGTAGCCATGTATGTATGTACATGTAGGTATACATGCCCATTTAATATCCACCCCTCACAGAGCATTCCCAATCCTGACTTCCTCTTTTCTCTCACTCTATCTTCCCACCCTGAATGTAGGTTAGTGGTATCTGATTACAGATGGTTGTGAGCCACCATGTGGTTGCTGGGAATTGAACTCAGGACCTCTGGAAGCACAGTCAGTGCTCTTAATCTCTGAGCCATCTCTCCAGCCCCCCCTTTTTTTTTTTTTTTAAAGATTTATTTATTTATCATGTATACAGAAGAGGGCGCCAGATCTCACTACAGATGGTTGTGAGCCACCATGTGGTTGCTGGGAATTGAACTCAGGACCTCTGGAAGCACAGTCAGTGCTCTTAATCTCTGAGCCATCCTAGAAAGGGGAAGTGCTGTGGGATGGTCTATATGTCAAATTGCTCTGATTGGTCAATAAATAAAACACTGATTGGCCAGTGGCCAGGCAGGAAGTAGGTGGGACAAGGAGAGAGGAGAATTCTGGGAAGCAGAAGGCGGAGGCAGAGAGACACTGCAGCCGCCTCCATGACCAGCAGCATGTGAAGATGCCGGTAAGCCACCAGCCACGTGGCAAGGTATAGATTTATGGAAATGGATTAATTTAAGCTATAAGCACAGTTAGCAAGAAGCCTGCCACGGCCATACAGTTTATAAGTGATATAAGCGTCTGAGTGATTATTTTATATGTGGATTGTGGGACTGTGGGGCTTGGGGAACCTGGAGAGAAGCCCTCAGGCAACAGTGGTGCCCATGGTGGACATGACTAAGAAACATATTTCCTTCCAGATCCATTGAATTTCTCTCCTTTATTCATTCAATATTATTAGCTGGGGGCCATCTACTTCCACATACTGTCCAGGTTACAGGGTACAGTAGTATCCCACTCAGGAGAAAGTCCCACTCACATTAAGTTTATAGTCTATATCTCTGTAAGGTGAAGAAACATTATAGAAACTGAATAAAAGCACAATGCCACCCTTCCTGTGTGTGTATGTGTGCATGTGTGTGTGTGCGTATGTGTGTGTGTGTGTGTGTGTGTGTGTGTGTGTGTGTGTGTGTGTGTATGTGTTAATTCATGTGATTTCTATCACTGCAGTTAAGCAAATACTGGAGTAAAGTATTGTTTAAAATGTGAAACTCTGTCTACAGAAAGATCACAGCTTTAGGAAGGAGACCTATGTGATGAGATGTGAGGAATCTAAGTGGTCCATGAGAATGTCTCATGCAATTATTTATAGGGTGCTTGAGAAATTGACTTCACTAATAAAGGACACAAAGAGAAACATCTCATGGTTCATTTCCAGTACAAGGTGATGTCATGGTCTCCTAATCAAAGTCTGGGAGAAAATAGCTCTGTTTTATTGTTCATAGAATGGGAACTTGACTTAATTTGAGGGGAAAGCTTTGTGGAGGCACATTCCATTCTAGGACCTATTATTTGTTATAAATTCATAAGCATCTAAGTATACATGTACACAAAATATATAACACGTATAATATATATCTATTTAACATGAATCCCTTTAGAACATCATGCAATTTTTGTGGAGAAGGAATGAAAATTCATAATTTGGTTAGTTTCCTTTTTGACTCAGACATTTCATTACATGAGTCGCGTCGTCCCTAATTCCAGCCTTATCCACATGACTGACCACGACATATCTCTGGATTTTATTCAGCCTTTATCCCCTTCATTCAAAGGTCATCTGTGATTCCATGTTGACTGACAGGATAAAGTCTTAACTCCTAAGGGTTTCATCCAAGGATATCAAAGTCTGTGTTCAATTTATTTACTTCTCTGCTCTTCTGTCCTGTTTCCCCAATGTAAGTTGTGGACACATCAGTGTTTTGGGCTTCCAGCTCTGCACCATTACATATATACCCTTATCTCCCCATGAAGCCTCCTCCTGGGGCCATTGCTACTTAGGCTTCCCTGCTGTTTCACCTGAAATTCTCTTTGCTCTGTTGTCTCTCAACTTGATTGAACTCTTTGAGAAGTCCTTTCTGCTCCACAGGACCCCAGTAAAATGTCTGCCCCAAATGAGGTGTGCCTGAAAGCACTGGAAAACCAGGCTCACCTGGGCCCTAATTATGATTTTGACCTTGAGATAGTTCTTTAAGCGTGGCAGACTATCCAATTCTTTATTCTTAACTGGGGCATGATAATGCCTGTAGCACTTTTGTGGGTGTGAGGCAAGAAGTTCAAAGGGTTTTGCACTGGAACCAGCACATTATGGGTGCCTTTAATTTTTTCAAATATTGAAATACTACCCCACAGTCCGGTATTTTCCCAGTAAGACATGTCCAGAATAAATATTCGATTATTTGCCTCTTACTGAGGCTTATAAAGAGGAAAAACACTACAGGACATAGATATGGGTGTATGAACGCTGAAAAATGTTGAGCTATGGTATAGCCTAGAGCAGAGTTAAGAGAGCATGCTCAGGAGATCTCATAGCAGGATTCAGCAGCGAAGCTGGCCATGGGCAGGCAAGAATCGATCCTTTGCGCTTCTTCGAGCTTGAGTCAGAGGAAATGTCACCTTGCAGGCAAACCTCCAGAACTGAGGCTTTGAAGGGGTTTCAGAATGTCCTTACCTGCTGTGAGGGAGGGAGCAAGGAGGAGAGTGGAGAACACATCAAAACCATACCTGTCTGCTCTGACAGGCTGCCAGGAGCTTTGGTCCCGGTGGAGTTTTGATAATCTAAAGGCAAGCACTCTGCCATTTTGCTAGGTCAGGAAAAGAGGCTGAGTTTTTGCCAGCGTCAAAGTAGAAATAAAGACTTTCTCTGCCTGACAGAAAAAAAGAGTGACCCACACAGAGCTAAAGACCAGGGCTGAGTTCTGGAGGGGTTGCCGCAGGCAAAAATGAGAAAATGGTGTGACTTTGACAGTAGCATCTTCCTTCTCTACTTAGAGGACAATTCTAAGCTGGTTTGAGGTTCAGCCATTAGGACGTCATGTGACATGAGAGACACTAGGAAGGAGTTGTCCAAAGGCATCACACTCACTCTGAATTCTATCCCTGAAAGTCATGCCCTTGAATATGCGAATGAAATTAGCTCGGTGTGTACATGTTTTGTTTATACCAGGCTCAGGCCATAAAAAATGTTAAGTGCCTTACCAGAAGGTATTTATTGTAAACTAAGGTGCTGTGGTTTGAATATGAAATGTCCCTAATAGACTCATCTTTAAATCCTCGGTCTCCAGCTGATGATGTCATTTTGGGAGGGTCTATAACTTTAGAAGGTAGAAACTAGCTGAAGGTCATAGGTCAGTAAGGACATGTCCTTGGGGTATATTCTCCTTGGGCCTTCTACTTCCTTCTCTGACCTCCTCTTTGCCAAGAGTTGAGCGCAAAGGGTCAAGCTACCATGAGTTCTGAAACCATGAGTCAAAATGAATCCTTCCTGTCTGTCAGGTGTTTGGCCAAAGTGATGCAAGAGCTAATTAATACACAAATTATAAAGACAGATTAAAAAAGACCAAGTAGAGGTAAAAGAAGAGAATTATCAAGGGAAAAATTAATGTAAATGTGAAATCATCAGGGTCTATGAAGAGCTACAAGAATGTTAAGATCTGCCTCTTGGCTGAGGAAACCCAACAGAAGGGGGCGGGGGTTACACGATGCTTTCTGTCCGGGAGGAGAAATGTAGATGCTTTCAGTAGAGTTCCTAGGCATCCTAAAAGTAGTAGCAACAGCAACTGCTGTGTGCACTTGATGTGGCCTAGGAATTGTTCTAAGTGGCTGCATTATTTCATCTGTCTCACAATGACCCAAGGAGCACACTGCTGGATAGAATCAACTGGCACTACTCATCCTTCATTTGTGCCTGCTTAAAGACAGGAGTTGTGACTCAGAGACTGCATGGAAAGAGTGCTACCAGCTGTCTCAATGATCTCAAATCTGTCCCAATGCAGAGCTGATTATTAGCACACTGGGCTGTTGAAGAAATGACCTTGGTGGTTTCTTATTCCCTGAATTTCAGGTACTCTGTTTTCCCAAGTCATGCATGACCTTATGACATACCATCTTTTTCTTTTCTTTTTTTTTTTTTTCCTGATCTTGAGAGATTGTGGCTTCCTGGGAATTTACCTCAATTTATTTTTCAATGAATTGCTCCAGCAGGTCCAATTCTGTTTGTCCTCTGTAATCCTCCAGGGCTCTGTGGTTCCTTGCTTCCCTTCATTGGGTCCTTTTCGTCTTAGAACAATTTGATTCATGTACCAAACCTTGACCGGCACAGACAGATACTGATATCTACTTTATAGGCAAAGTAACTGAGGCTGGCTCACACCTGTAATCCCAGTCCTGGGGAGATTGAGGGAGGAGGACTGGCATGAATTCCAGGCCAGCTCGGGCTTCAGAATGGGCTATAGGATAGGCTGAACTACAGTGTACACATCTACCACACAACGACAGCAACAACAAATAACAAAGTTTGTACTACGACACACACTTCATGAGATAGTGGACATCTTAAGCTCTTTCATTTTGAAGTTGGAATTTGTGCAGAAGGGACTGGGGAAAAGAGAAAGCAAAGCTGCTTACGCCCCACCCCCAGCCTCAACTCATGATTTGGGATGAGTCCAATACAACCTGAAGCTCAGGGAAGCCTACCTGTTTCCATTTCCTCTTTGACATCCAGCATGAGCCATGTCTTATGCCCTCAGTGTGGAAGTCATTGTTATTGTGATCATGTTAACTGCTTCAGGGGGGGACATGGAGCTTGACCCTGGCTGGAGGAGCCATTAAGTCTGATGGTTCCTCTGGGAAAACTTCCCATACTGCTGTTCATGACACTTCCAGAGCCTTGGACAGGCTGCTGGATGGAACACACCCTCAGGGCTCCACAGCAGAGAGACATGCCTGATTGCCCGTTAAATTGGAACATGCGCTAGGACATCTGAAACAAGGGAAAGAAAAATGTCAGCAGTGTCAGTGGGGCCGAGTGATAGGAGCAGGCCTGGCAGGAAGGGGTTGGCCTCTGTTACTGGCTAGCTGTGTGTCTATGGACAGGTTATTTTGGACACTTCTGGACTTGGGTTTTCTTTTTGAATGCAGAGATTGGATCATGTGACCATGAAGTGTCCTTCAGCTCTAGGAGAGTGTTGTGAAATGTGAAATATTACTCAGTTTTGGAAGTGCCACCAAATGCAATGGGGTCACATGTTGGTCAGTGCAAAGCCAAAAACATGCACAGTCCAGGAATAGGTCAGGTGAGCGACTGCAGCAGGTAAGGAGAGTACTAGGGTTATTTCCAAAGCAACATTCTCTGGACAAAGCTTGGCGTTTTCTTTGGGAAGCCCGCGCATACCAGATAAGAAAGTACTTTGGGGACAAGCATGTTCCTGAGCATGCTTAATTATATACCTAAATTTATATGCCTGTATACCTAAAGCACGCTCAGTTTAAGGTCATACGCAAAAGGAAAAATGGTGGGTCTCTTGCTACAGCAAGCTGAGTGGTAGCTCCTGTAGCATGGGCTTGGAAGGAGACTCCATGGGTTATAAGAAAATGGCAGACAAGCTGGACATCGGGGGAAATGGCCAGCTTTGATAAAGCCAAGCTGAAGAAAACTGAGACGCAGGAGAACACCTTGCCAATCAAGGAGACCATTGAACAGGAAAAGAGGAGTGAAATTTACTAAAAGCCTAGACTGGAGGATTTCTCCACTTCACTACATCCTGTCATCTCTGAGACCCCTCCTCATGATGTAGAGGAAGAGCCATCTACAAGATAGAGGTGAGCCTCAATCGCAGTGTGATCCCAGACACTCTGTGCTGATGCCACTAGCCAGCAGGTCTCTGATGGGGCATTCTCCCTCATCAGACTACCAGATTTCAACTGTTTGCCCTGGGATGTTATAGAAGATTATTGGTATGGTTGATGAAAATAAAATATGCCTTTTTTATTAATACCAAACAAAAAAATAGTGGACATAATCTGGACCATAGTTAGCTCAAAGTTGTGGAGCCCACATTCAAAAGGTTAATATGAAGAACTGGAATACTTTTAGGCATGCTCAGTTTGCATCATAGAGATGTTCAGAAATCCTCTAGTCATGCTCAGTTTTCTCTAGTAAGTTTTAGCTAAACAAAAGAAAGGGCATTTTGAAGGTGTGTTAATATAGGAGTTTGAGAGGCTTTTGAAAACAGATTCTTTTGGATTTTGTGGAGTTGTGAGCTCCTTGGCTGTGTTTCCTAATAAATCACAGTGTAGCGCAAAGACTCACAAGAAACAGCGCAGGGAGAGGGTGGCCAGGCTTGGATTAGGATTTACCTAATCCATGCTGTGCTCCCCAGGCACTGGCACCTCCTGCAGCCAGCATGGCTTCTGCACCACCTCTTGGCTGAGGTTCCATCCATTGTGCAAAGACCAACCCAAGAAACTGGTGGGGGACTTCGATGCTCATTGATCTTGGGGACACATGGAAGCAAACAGGGAAAGGAGGAGAGAGAAGGCAAGAGAGGAAAGGGTAGAAGAGGAAGAGGAAATAAGTAGGAGGGAAAGAGAAGGCGGTGGTGGCTTTTGGCATTTCACACATACGTGGAGAAAAATGATACACCTGGATCCATTCCTCTTTCCTTTAGGACACCGGGTCAGTGGGAGAGAGTCGCCAGTCTTGCAGTCCGAGGGCTGCCATTATGAAGACAGGATCATGCTGTTCCTGGAGTTCTACAGATGGCTCTGCAGCTCTTGCATTCTTGCCCCAAACTGGCCACCCTCTCATCCAAACTCACATCTCACTCCCTTATCCCTTCTCTTCCTTGTGCCTTCCTCCAGGTCAGTTTCTCTCAGATAGGAGGCAGATAATGTCTTGTTCCACTTAGTTCATCACTGACAGTACTGCCTTAGATGCTCTTTATCATCACAGTGGAAAAAAAGTCCAAGTATGGCTTACAAGAAGCGACAGGTTCAGACAACTTCCTTCATTTACTCTTTTGATATTTACCTTCACGTATCTAAATGGCAGCCTTGCATTGCTGTTCCTTGATTTACAATGTTACTAATTTTGTTTCAGATCTAATCTATTGAATTTCCTCTTTGCAGGATAAGGCCTGTTTCCCCAACACCCCATTAACCTCAGGCATCTTTAGCATACACAGATGTCCTGTCCCATACGCCTCCAGAATTACAGTTTCAGATAGATTACTATTCAGTGTTTATATCATTATTACAATAGAATACTATTCTTGATTTAGGCTATGTGTCACCATGATTAATTTTCTTTCATAGCACTTCTTATTTCCCCTGAAATTAATAAAAACTTGACATTTTGTTTGCTTAATCGTCTCTATTATTATTGTCATTAATTTGATCCAAATTCTCCATTTCTTGTCTAAGTCTCCTCCCAAGACATTCAAATTCTCTTGGCATTCCATCTGTTTCTTCTCTTTGGAGGATGCTTTTCTGGAGTTTTTCTAGTGTTGGACCTATACTCAGTGTCCAGGGACCACTATGGACCCTTCCTTTCCAGTCCCTAAGGGTCCAATTTGCCTCTTTTTTCTATGTCCCAGAGTTGATGTCTTCATTTTCTTGATTTATTCTTTTGCTTTAGTCAATCATTGTACCCTCTGATAGCTTCCTGACAATGGGTACAGGAAAGACTGGATTCTCAAGACTGAAATGTTGAGATATCTCTCTGTTAAAAGTATGTAGTTTGAAGTTGGATACAATTGCATTGGAGAAGATTAAAGGTATTCCCTCCTCATTTTTTGTTTCATGACTTGTTTTAGGATATGTGAACAGTGCTGTTCTTCCTATTGGAAGCTTATATGATGGTGCCTTATCACATTGTTCTGATCTATTTTGAATAGAACACTTTTTTCCCCATTGTGCTGGGCCCTGGGTCCTTTCAATTAAAAATTCAGGGTGTTCAGCTCTTGGAAATGTTCTTAAAGTGTTTTTTAAATGATTTTTATTTCCTGTGGTATTTTTGTTTGTTTGTTCATTTGTTTATTTTTGTTCCAGTTTTCCTTTCAGGAATATCTATGCTTTTTGGAGATATGCTCTGTCTCAATAACCCAGAATAGCCTTGAAATCTTAGTCCTACTGTCTTAGCCTGTTGAGTCCTGAGGTCACAGACATGCCCAGGTGTTACCTTGATAACAATAATTGAAATTGAAAGGCTCACTCCACAAGTGGGCAGCTCCATTCCCTAGGCTTGTGTTCTAGATGCTTCAAAAGGAGGACACTAGCTGAGCACCAAAATTCAACAGTCTCTGCTCCCTGATTGCAGATGCCATGTGACCAACTGGCCTTTTGATGCTTCTGCCTTGTCTTCTTTCCCATGGTGGCCTATATTCTCCTCACCACAATGATCTAGACTCTTGAACTACTAGCCAAAAGCTAAAATACATATTTAAAATTTTTTAAAGTTGATTTTATTAGGGTATTTTATCACAGTGACAGAAAAAAAAATAACTAAAATACATGTTTTCCCACTGAGGTATTGTCATGGGTCTACTTTTGCTTTTGCTTTCTTTGCTTTTATATATAAATAAATTATATATATATATATATATATATATACATATATATATATATGTGTGTGTGTGTGTGTGTGTGTGTGTGTGTGTGTGTGTGTGTGTATGAAGGAGGAATAAAATAAAAATGTAGCTTACTTGGAAGGATGTAGTATCTTTTTAAGAGCTAAACGATACAGAATGGAATCCCTCTCTTGTCTCCAAATGCTCTGGATGTGTATGTGACTCATGTCAGTAACATTTGGGTAGGAAAGTTAGAAGATAATGATGAAGTTCTTCATGGAAGTTAGTCTACTTCGCTCTGCTTTTTTTCTTTCTTTCTCTTAAAAAGCTTGCCTTATTTGGTTGGTAAATTGAGTTTGTTTGCATGTCTTTATCTTAACCCTCTACCACCAGAAACCCTAAAAGGAGCATGGCCTTCCTTAAGCAGGTAGACAACTTAGGGTAAAAAGCAATTAATTTAAATGTCATTGTCAACTTAACATCCATCTGGAGAGTGAGAAATTTTCTCCATTCAAAATGTCAACCACTTTTTCTATGATTGATAGGAAATTGGAAATGATTTATCTCGATAAACACACATCCAAGGTAAATGCCCAGCAAATTTTATTTAGAAGGGGATAAAGAACCATTTAATTGGAACTATGACAGCAGATGGTTTAAAGTCAGTTTATAAAACTAATAATAATTGTGTCTATTTAATTTCCCAAACACAAAGACCATGGTTAGAGGTCAGGAACAGCTGTGGCTCTGGCATCATAGGATTCAAAGGTATCTGGGTCTTGTGACCAGGCTAGGGAGTGAATCAAGGATGTAGGGCAGAGGACCTGGCTTCTGGAAATATCTAAGAAAGTCCAGAGTGGACTTTAGGGAAGTATTGGAGAAGTAGTTACACCAAAAATAAGATAATGCCATGGGAAGGGGCAACTTGATGTAGGTGACTACTAAGTCCATGACAAGTGGAAGCCTTGGTGGGATCAATTTCAGACAGAGGAAACAAAGAGCCAGAAAACACTACAGCCTCCTGTCAAGACAAATTATGTCCCTTAATGAAGCAGCCTAGCAAGGGATGACCTATAAGAAAATACAAACAAAAATATTTATAACAAAATTAGAGAGTACTGTTTTAGTAGGGTCACTGGGAGACTCTACCAGGCCTGAGAATGGATGGAGAGGGCAAGAAGCAATGACATCTTGTTGAAACTCAAAAGATAGTACTGTGATATACCAGAGACCTACTAATGAGGTCTATCAACTAAGCAATGTTACCACATCTTGCCATGGACTCTCTGTTTCCTTCCTTCTTTCTTCTTTATGTCCCTGTTTCTCTCTCTGTCTCTGACATCTGTGTCTCTCTGTCTCTTCTCTACTATTTCACTCAGTGTCTCTGTGCTTCTATCTCTGACACACATAGTATGTATATGGATACACAGATTTGGGTTTACATGTGTATAGATCTCTCTCCTTCTCACCCTCCCCATCCCACCCTCCTCCATGAAACAGATTGACCCAGCTCATCACTCAGGTCATACTTTGAAGTCTGCTTTCCCTGTTTTTGTCCGCAGCTAGAATAAGCATTCAATTTTTCCACCTTTAATTTAGATGCTTGAGACTTGCTTATGCATGTGTAGTTGAGTTACCAAGTAAGGATTAGGGAAGAGTTTGTATGCATAATTTTGAACGTTCTTTCTCTAAAATCTGTCTTGAATTCCCTCCCCTCACTTCCTAGCTGGTGTGGTTTCCTCGAACTCTGTTCTCTGTGTCTTCAACAAGATTTCAGATGAATCCTAGATTTTCTGAAAAAAACCAGACTAAGTTTACCCTCAGGCATAACAAAAGGAAAACCCATTCTGTGCCATCCTGTTTTAAACATATGTGTACAGACCAGACCTGCCTGTTCTTGGTCTTCTCCAAGATTTCTGTATATATTCACATTTTTTTTCTCCCCGCTCTATGTCTCATCTGTGGGAAGTGTACACCAATACAAGAATACAAGCCACTTCACCATTACTGAAAGCAGAACTGTAAAACTCAATTTTACTAGACAGCAAAATGTTATGTGAGCCAGGGAAGGCAATAAGCTATGGCTGTGCACATTTCTCACTCATTGTTTATGGCTGCTTTCAAACTGCAGAAGCAACGCTGACTGCCTGCAACAGAGATGTGCAAAACCGAATGGCCCACAAAAATCTAAAACATCCACTGTCTGACCCTTTATAGGGAAAGTTTGCCAATTCATAAAAGTAGATAGGGCAGGTATCCTAGGCAACTCTATACAATCAGTACTTCTGAGCACTAGGATGTGGAAGAGAATTAAATGGGGGAAAGTTCCATGTTGTGTATTCCTGGCATGAATTCGCTCAGTAACAGCATGTGTGGTTGACTAGGTAAAGGTTCACATACTTGGATAAATGGGGAGGGAACTGAGGCAAACATTCTCAACTAAGCTTATACAGATGGAGAGACCACAACATAAACTTCACTTGGTCTTATTTCCCCAGATAGTGTGTCCTTTCCACTATACTGCAAGAACTTCTTCTCTTTTGACAAAAACTAAATTCCAGTAATTTAGCATTTTGGGTGAGGAAGGAGTTCTTAAGACAAGAACTCATTATGTAGCCCAGGTTGGCCCGGAACTCTGTGTGTAGCCCAGGTTAATTTCAAATCCAATTTTCTTGCATCAGCCTCCCCATTTCTGGCATTACAGGCATGAGCTACCAAGCCCAGAATTTTTTTCCATGAAGCTGGTACAAAGAGAAATGAAAACTACCTTTACTGTATTTTGCTATTTTTATTTTTTCTGATTATATTCCAAAATTATATCTCCAGCCAGGAACTTTGATGTGAAGGTCAATCTTGGGCATACAACTACTCATTCACTATTTCTACTCACAGGTCAATCTTGGGCATACAACTACTCATTCACTATTTCTACTCACAGATTGTAAATGTATCCCCAATTAAATGATCAAGAGAGAGAGAGAAAAAGAGAGGGAAGGAGGAAAACCATTCACTTCTCACTCCTTAACTCTGTTGCACTCCTTTAACATATGTGCCCCCTGCTCATTTTCTGGCAATATTATCTGCTTATTCAATGTAAAGCTGTGTTAGGGGTATTGTTTCTAACTCTGAACTCTCCTCACTAGGAATGTTTGGCTCACATTCCTAGTCATATACTCCATCTCATTAGTGCTCTTTCAAGAAAGGGGTAACTGTCCATTGGCAGGGTGTCCACCCAGTCATGTAGTAGACTTGGTAGACTTGGGCATTGCAGTGTAAGGTGCTGAAAGGCTGTGTCTTCCCTCTTTTCTTGCCTGTTGGCTGATGTCTTGTGTGGGAAGCCCATCTATGGGTATCTCCTTGTAGCTACCCAAGAAAGTGAACTTGAAGCTAGTTTTGGAGAAGCTGCTTCTGGGCCCTACAGGTGCCTTCCAGGGTCAACATTTGAAAGATGAATGAGAATCTTCACCTTGTCCCTGTTTTCCAAATCAGTCTTGGACACTGTCTTAATTAGGGTTTCTATTACTGTGAAGAGACACCATGACCACAGCAACTCTTATAAAGAAAACATTTAATTAAGGTGCTCGCTTACAGTTCAGAGATCAGTCCATCATCATCATGGTGTAGAGATTGTGGCATGCAGGCAGACATGGTACTGGAGAGATAGCTGAGAGTCCTACATCTTGCAGGCAACAGGAAGTCAACTGAGACACTCAGTGGCATTCTGAGCATAGGAAACCTCAAAGCCCACCCCCACAGTGACATATTTCCTCTAATAAGGCCATACTCACTCCAGCAAAGCCATAACTCCCAATAGTGTCATTCCTTTGGGAGGCCATTTTCTTTCAAACTACCACAGATAAGGAGCTATTATTTATCATTATCACTATTTTTTTTCCTAAGTGGTAACCATCTCCAGGATTCTTAAAGGGAGGCAATATGAAAGCATGTTTGGTCACGGAATATCAGTTTCAAATTTCTCATAAAAAGCAAGTGAAAAATCTGAAGAGGAGAAGAAAACTGATGTCCTAAAGATGTGTGATGTGCCAAGTGTTCATGGCCACCATTTGTGTAAATCTTAGTATTATTTGAGCTGTCTACATAGTCTTTGCCTCACTTTAAGCACTGCTATTCTCTTATCTGTTCATGTTAAAAAGGGGACGGGTGCTGTCTTTACCTCCCCTGCTTGGCCCATGCTCATCTTTCCGAACACTGAGGGTACTTCCTCTTTAGGGATTCAGCTAGTTCCCAGAGAGCTCTGCTGGGTGCCTCTCGTTCTTCAGGTCTTCTTCTCGGCTCTCACTATGTCCACCACACTTGTCCGATGGTCCTATTTAGAGTTGACATTGCCTGTCCCCTTTACCATCTCGACAGGGTTGATCCCTCCCCTACCCTCTCGATTGCTATGCTTTTGCTGGTTTCCCACCATAGTGTCACCTTGTCACCCATCATGTAAATTACCCATTTAAAGTCTATTAGCCATTGTCAATCTCCCTCTTCCAGAATGGATACACACTCTGTGATAGTGTGTATCATTTTTCTGCTTTTTAACATATGCAAAATATTCAGCATGGTGCTTGCTGACTGTGTGAATCAATGGGCCTCTCTCTTCTTTCACACTGCAGCTCGCAGCTCACATCTCTGTTGTTCACTTCATTTCCATATCCACCATAGACCATAGACCTCCCTTACCTTAACGAGTGTCCACTTCCTAGAATTTCAAGACATCCCCATTCCCCAGGGCTGTACTGCCATCATTGTATTGGATTCAGAAGAGGGAACACCCATGCAGCTGACCCTTCACCTCCTTGTATTCAGCATGCACTTCTGTGACCTATTAGTCTCCTCAAAGATGCCAATGCTGCAAATGTGCTGCACGTAAGACTTCAATGAACAACTCGGATTATTAAGGGCATCACGCCATAGGAGGATCAACTTTACGTTGAATGCCCAACTTTACTAGTGGTGAGCATTCTCTAGTCATTCCTGTTCTATAGGATGTTTCTTCTGCTGGATCCTTTTAGACTTAGCTTTCTGCCAGGTTCCTGAATCCTCATTCTACCATGACTAGTCTTTCCTTTTTTTTTTTTTTTTTTTTTTTTTTTTTTTAGTTTTCTGAACCAAGTAAATCCCATTCTATGCTACAACTATGGGATAGCTTCAAAGCTCATCTTCTATTGTCATTTTGCTTTCATTTGCAATGAAAACTTCATGCAACACATTATGTACTCAGTGTTCATGAGAAGAAAGTTGCTGTGATGTTGCCCTTGATCAAATATGCATCTTCCCCACATCTCCACCCAGGAGCTGCTGGTGCTTGTGGTTCTGACTTTGTTTCGTGATTCTGTGTGTCTGTGAAAGCCAGAGCAAACCTCTAGGCAGGTTTTCCCTGCCACCTGCCATGTTGCTAAATGGAAATCATTAGTGGGAATCAGGTTAGATAAAGACCCCAGGCATGAGAGAATCACTTTCTTCCTTTTACATTGATGATCTTTCATCTAGCTGAGCCCGAGAATTGCCCAGGGAGCTGTTAAAAATCCTGATGCTGTGGATGGGAAAGTGGCCTGTGGGTTAAGTGCTTGCCACACAAGTACGATGACCTGAGTTCAGATCCCCTGAACCTGGATGCAGTAGCACGTGCTATAATCCCAGTTTACACATATAGCAATCAACAACAGAGGCCTTGTCTCAAATAAGTCAGAGACAAGACAGACCACAGATTGTCCTCTCAACTGAATACCTGTGCTCACAGGAGGAACACACACACACACACACACACACACACACACACAGAATGCATGAATAGTAAACAAATAAATAATGAAAAAACAACAACAAAAAAAAAACCCCTAATGCATAGGCCCATGTGAGGCCAGTTGAATAAGCATCTCAGGGACAGGCACAGGTTCTAGCATTGCAAGCCCTTAAGATGTAGTGAGAACTCTTATTGTACACCTCTGACAGCTAAATTGTGACACACATTTTCAGGGATGTGGATCTTAGATTAGAAGTAAAATGAAGTCAAAGTTTTTACAGTTCCTGGAAGAGTGCATACAGCCCAGGGAGGAGAGACACCCTATGTTTCAGAGTTGGTGCTATCTGTTGCTGGAGTTTTCCTGTCTCCACCTGGCTCCTTCAGACACTCAGACCCAAGTAAACACGCAGAGACTTATATTACTTATAAACTGTATAGTCACAGCAGGCTTCTTGCTATCTAGATCTTACATTTTAAATTAATCCATTTCTATAAATCTAAACCTTGCCACGTAGCTCATGGCTTACCAGTGTCTTTATATCTTATTCTCAGGATGGTGGCTGCTGGCAGTGTCTCCTCACACAGCCTTCCACTTCCCAGAATTCTCCTCTTTCCTTATCCCACCTATATTATACTTCCTGCCTGGCTACTGTCCAATCAGCATTTTATTTATCAATCAACCAGAGCAACACATTCACAGCATACAGAAAGACATTCCCAGCACCTATCCATAGAAGAGATGTTACATCTGTGGAGCAAGACACACAAGCAATCTCTTTGTGATGCCACAGTAGACAGTAAATATGTGGTAGATGCTTTGCAATCATTGAAGGGAAGCCACCTGCCCTTACATGGGTGATTAGGAAACAGACTTGTGTAATTTTTTTTTCTCCTTTAGGATAGTAGGGATGTTTGTATCAGTCTGGTTTTACCTGGGTAAGCGGGTTGAGGAGGAGGAAATTAAGGACTTGAGGGCTGCATTAGTGGGACTCTAATCCCCCAAGGGAAAAATCTTCACAGATCTTCCATTGAGCTTCTAATCCCTCTCCTTCATTAACCAGGTAGGAAATTTCCCTGCTCTTGTCCTGGGATGGCTCATTTGCCCCAGAGCCATTTTCCTTCCACTGGGGTCTGCTTTGAGATGACTCTATTGCAATTCTTAAGGTGTGCTCAGAGACTTAGATCTGTTTCTTATAAATGACTATCTGGGAATATGGACAATCCATGGCTTTTACCTTTCAGCACCTGAAGGTGGGGTTCTACACCAAACACATGACTAAATTCTATGACAGATTGTGTGTGTGTGTGTGTGTGTGTGTGTGTGTGTGTGTGTGTGTGTGTGTATGTGCCACAGTGAGAAGACATGGTGTAACAGAGACAATGCTAGCTGTTTTCTCAATCCCATTTTTCTGCCTTAGCATACAGAAGATTACAGTTCTCTCTAATTTAACCACTGAGGTTAAATTAGAATCATGCATTTGCATTTGCCTGGTGGTTTGCATAGAAATTATGTAAGCAACATCCACCCCCAGCCTTAAAAAGTATTTAATCATGCACTACTACATTCCATTACCACAGTAACCCCACCAACTGGACATTAAAATAAATTTCTCATGAAATAGAGAAATTTGAATCTCTTGAGTGGAAATTATATCAGAGTCCCTGGCCTCACTGGACTTCACATAATCTAAGTTCAAGTGTGAGATTTTTGAGATTTGTCTGTTGCAGCAGCAAGAAGCTGTGAATGCTGACTAAGACATCTAGACATACCATCCTTCAAACCTACGTATAAAATATAGATAACCTTAGAACATATTTTTACGCACACAAGCACAGAAAACTGCATTAGACTCACAGTTACAGGCATAAATACACACACACACACACACACACACACACACACACACACACACACACACATACACATTTTTAGTTCACCTGTAAGTGTTTACTTGCTTACAAGGCATGCTGACATGCTTTACTTTGAATGGACATACAAAAACACGGGGAGCCTTCCAAGTTCTAAGCAGCAGCATCTCTTGTAGTTCAGAGATTAAGTTGTATTAACCATGCCCCCTCTCAGTTCCCAACTCCATCAATCTCCCTTAATTGACAACAATGCTCACTTTGGGTCTTTCTTTCTATCTAGACAGTAGAGTCTTCAAATTACTCACCCAAGACCTTTTCAGATTCAAGTTTTCCTTGAATTAATCCCCTATGATGCTATGTCTTACTGTGTGAGATTGCCTGGGCTGAGGGAGAGAGACTGAGGTATGTGCCCAGTGAGAGACAGGTTGGCAAGCAAAAAGACTCAGTTTCTGAGCCCAAGTGCCTGTGTTTGGTCTGGCTTTGTAACTTGACGGCTCTCATTCTGGAAGACTTGCTCACCTCACTTCACGATCATCAGATAACATCAGGGAAAAAGTGTTCCAGTGCAGCATGCATGGCCATGAGCCTGCTGTGTGCCACACTGTGACAGGTGATGAAGGGAGAGAAGGGAGTAGAGGTGAGCTATGGAGCTTTTGGTTAGAGGGTACTGCGTTAACGGAAGTATGGTGGAGGAATGTACAAGGAGTAAAGGTTTGGTAGAAGAAACTAAAGTGGCATAGTGAAAGAAGTCATTGTCGAGGTGAGCTTTGTGCTGCCTCTTCAGGGGTGAACAGGGACCTGACAAGTGAACAGAGAGGGGAAGAAGCTACAGGCAGAGCATCAGCATTCTCAAAGATGTAGAGGTGTGAGAGCAGAGCCCACTCTGTGGTTCTTGATGGGAAAATGACCTTACATATTCAGTTTCAGATTTGTATGTTTTTTTTTTTTTTTTTTTTTTTTGGTTTTTCGAGACAGGGTTTCTCTGTGTAGCTTTGCGCCTTTCCTGGAACTCACTTGGTAGCCCAGGCTGGCCTCGAACTCACAGAGATCCACCTGGCTCTGCCTCCCGAGTGCTGGGATTAAAGGCGTGCGCCACCACCGCCCGGCAGATTTGTATGTTTTATGTATTAGTGTTTTAAGTATTTTTTTTGAAAAAATAAAATTACATTTGCCAACTTATTCTGTCTTTCCCTGTGTGTGTGTGTGTGTGTGTGTGTGTGTGTGTGTACCTGGACACACATGCCATAATACACATGTGGAGGTCAGAGGACAGTTTGCAGGAGATGGTTCTCCCCTTCCATCATGTGGGACCCAGGATTGAACTCAGGGCACTAGGTTTGGCAGCAAGTGCCTCTTCTTGCTGATCCATCTGGCCACCCTGTATTACTTTAAAAATGTTTGTGTTTTTAAAACGAAGACCCACAATGGAATACATGGGTTTGCCTTCAAAGACTGGCATTCCAGATCACAAAATTGTGTAAGAAATGCCTTACAAAAACAAACCAAACAGAAAAAACCACCACAACAAATACCATAAAATAAATGAACAAAGATTGATGACCCATGGACCAGAAAGTCTAGGTTATCTTAAATCACCCTTTTATGTCTAAATTTTTAGAGTGGGGTGCTCATACTGCTGTGAGGCTATTGGATTAAGGAATGGTTTCTAGACCAGTCCATCAGCTAATTTAAGATTCAGGTATGTTATCTAAAAGCCTAAGATTTAAGTGCAATATTTCTGTCCTGTCCACTTCCCCTATTGGGGACGATTCTTGCAAAGGGACATTGGGCTATTTGCAAAATATCTGCTCAGTTGTAATGTTCAGTCAGTGAGGACCTGGTTCCTCTCCAGCTGGAAAAAGTTATTTCCTCAGACAGAAATAAAGGCAATTATTTCTCAAGGAGTTTGACAGCTGTGAGCTGTTTCTCAAGCCAATCTCCATGTTAAGCATGCTGGTTGCTCTGTGCACCTAGAGCCTGGCTGGGAACACAGAAGCCAAAGTAGAGATTTGGAAGTTTAAACTGAGATAAAAGTAAGGCATTAGCACGGGAAGGAAGTTGATGAGAGATGGGTGGAGAGAAGATCTTCCTGTGAATCATGTCCACAAGAAGCACAGGAACATTTTATTTGTGGAAAATGTATGGAAATTTAAAGTTAAATGCAATGGCCAAGAGGTTGACAGAAATGAAAAGAAATGCATTGTCTGTTTTGTTTGTTTATTTATTTTTTGAAGACTCAAATGTCTGCTACTTTGGGTTCTCATGGGTACGCAAAGTGCTACTCCCTGAAACATCTCATGATGAATCGCTTCCCCAGATTGGGAACATATCCTCCCTACAAGGATAACTTCTTCCCAAACTTTGGTGCCTTGGCTGACAGGAATTCCTTTCTTACTTCCCCAACCCTTCATATTTTATTTTGTCTCCCTTCTCCAAAAGCTTGGGCATGGTCCTATTTTGTTTAAGAGCTTCAAAAATACTTGTCTTCTTTTCTAAAATGCCACCACCAGTCTGCCCAGGCCCGTTTTCCTGTTTTCCTGATTCTGTTTTGATTTGACGACGAGAACATCCCCTTCTCCAACAGTTGTCACTGTTCACTCCGTTCTCAGCGGGCTTGAGTTGTCTGGCAACCTACTGGATTTTGTCTCATTGCTAAGCAGTGACATGGGCCTGAACACACCTTCTTTGTGTTTTGACATGTGTCTTCTCGGGGGAACTTTACTTTCTGACATTCATCATAAGAGAATTGATTTAACAGAAAAGATATTTGGCATTACAACAGAAACTTCCAGAAGCCTGGTGGAATCTGGGCATTGGCAGTTTTCTTTCTTTCTTCTTCTTCTTTTTTTTTTTTAATTCAGATGATTTGATGGCTAGATTATGTTTATTGTTAAGTTTTTTTCCCTTAAAACTCCGAAATAATAGGCTGAAGTGAACATCTTAATAATTTATCGAGTTTACACACACACACACACACACACACACACACACACACACACACACACACACACACACGTGTGTATGTATATTACAATAATAAGCCTCCCACATTGGTATAATTATAGTAACTTTATTTTTTAAATTTTTATTGATTTTCTGTGGCTTACATGTTATGCATTTCGATCCCATTCATCTCCCTATCCCTTCACTTCTGCCCTTGCAACCTCCCCCAAAGATAAAATAAAATAAAATTTAAGAGAAAAGAAAAGAAAAAAGAAAAAGAAAAAGTTCATCATGGAAGCTGTAGTGTGATGCAGTGAGTCACATAGTATATCCTTTAGTCCATATATCTTTACTTGCACGTGTTCATTGCAAAGAGTCACTGGTCTGGTTCGAGGCCTCTGGTTTCTGATACACTATCAATACTGGGCCCTCCCTGGGACTCCTCTTGGATATGCTGTTGCTGCCCTGTGTCACAGAGATTCTGCAGCTTTGTGTCTACAGGACCAGCCCCTCAGCTACTCCAGCAGATCATAGGTGGTGTAGATGTTGTGGTGGGTCAACTCATAGACCTGGCTCTGAGCCTGGGTGGTTATAGGGTTGGCCAGCCCTCCAGCTCTCCCCTGTCCTCACCACCATGGTGAGCTCTCTGACATTGCCACAGCAAGGAGCAAGGGGCTGGCTGGTTTTCCTGCTCACTCACACCTACACCACAGGGGACAGCTCTACTGTGTCGCCCAGGTGAGATGCATGGGTCCCTCTCCCCAGTGCTGTAGCTGGCAAAGGGCAGGGATGGCTCTTCCACTCTCATGACCTCAAGGCCAGCTTTCTCCACTTACCACAGGTGATGAGGAGAAGGGTATCTTCTTGACTCTACTACCTTATGGCAGGGACAGATCTCTCATGCTCATCTTCTTGGGGTGGCTCATCATACCCCTGACCCTGCTGATAGGGTCAGCACTACTGTGCTGCCTAGATGGGGTGCAGGGCCTGCTCTCCCGAGTGTCTTGGGTCATGAGGGGCAAAGGAAGAGGCATCTTTCCCTCTCCAGTGCCACCACATGACAGACAAGAGTAGCAAGACCGGCTATCCCACTCTTATGCCCCCAGAGCTAGTTTGTCCATGCCCCTGAGAACAGGGTCTGCTCTATTGTCCTGCCCAGGTGAGGTGTTAGGACCGACTCCTCCAATTGCTGCAGCAGTTAAGGGGCAAGGCCAGTTCTCCCTAGTGTTGCAGCCAGTGAGGGGTGGGGTCAACTCTGTGCAGCCCTATCCTCCCAGCCTTTGGTGATAACAAGAGCCACAGACATTAACACAGACCACAGCTGCGGGAGCGCCATGGACCCCAGATAAGGGCTTTGGCAGTAGCTGAGACCCAGACATCAGCATGACCCCAGATGGCAAGCAGGCCACTCACCTCAGCCCATTCCTCACTGCTTTCACCTCCTCTGATCTGCTTCTCTCCACAGGACAAGAACCGCCTGTCTCTCTTTATCTCCCATACTCCACCATGTATTTGTCCACCATGATAGTGCCCAATTGCCCAGTGGGCCAGTGATTTCTCCTTACTGCCTGGGGCAGACGTGTGGATCTCCTTTTCCTACTCAATCCTAATTAGTAACTTTATTTTATGAGTATAAAAGCAGGGTTTGGGAAGTTGAAGATCTTCTCCACCGTTCTTTTCAGAATTTCTGATTAAAGCATCAGTAGTTGAAGGAAGGTTACCTGATCTATGGTCTTAGGGTCACATAGGTCAATAGGTTACAAGCACAGTTATTTTGATGCTAATGTTTTAATGATTCTATTTTAGAATTTATTTATTTTATATGTATATGTGTTTTGCATGTGTGCATGTAAGTGTATTACATATGTGCCTGGCACCTGAAGAGGCCAGGAGAGGGTGTCAGATAGATCCCCTGGAACTGGAGTTACGGATGATGTGAGCTGCCAAGTGGGTTCTGGGAACTGAACCCAGGTCCTCTGCAAGAGTAGCAAGCGCTCATAACCTCTGAGTCATTGCTTCAGTCCCCTCTTTTAATGATTCTTACCTTAGGTTTCTCTTCTTACAGCAGTTACAGTAAATGCTAGGCTGGAATACCAGGAACAATAGCTACATGGTTTTCAGAATGGAGATGCTCAATTCTCTTCCATGTGACCATTCAGAAAAAAAGCCCTCTATTTTCTGACAGCATTGCTCCACAGAGTCATTTATAGATCTAGATAACACTCATCATATGACTTCTTCTCTTCTGTAACATGTCCTCAATATAGAGGTGAATCTAGATGAATCAACCATGTCTGTTATAGATAAAGAAAAGAGGAGATAGAAGAAACTGGGTAAAGGTACCAGCTTGAGGAAAGTACATATCACCCTGCCTTGCTAGCTATCCATGTATCTGATACTATTGACTATTTCACTATCAAAGAGGTGAATTATGAACAAATATGTCATAGTCTACACACACACACACACACACACACACACACACACACACACACACACACACACACACAGTCGGGGGGCATTGTTAGATTTGCATACTCTAGCAATGTCTGTGTTGTTCCTGTCTCTTGAGTGGATTAACTGTCAATCTATTTCCTTTGTATGTTTTGCTTCTGGAAGGTCAATGAAAGAAGGCCATGTGCTTCAACACCTGGATCCAGGATGATGTCCATATATAATGCACATTCAATGGTTATTTGCTGATGAGCCCTAAGACTAAAAACCAGGCAAAAATTAGCATTGTGTTTTCAAAGGAAAACATGAGGAGACATCCTTTTTCCTTTTCAGTGCCGGTAAAGGACAATTAGGGGTGCAGAATGATTCTTGTTGGCTCCCCCTCCCCCACTTCCTAGACTTGAAAGGTGACCTTAGGGCCTGAAGGTCTGGTGATACTCAGTTAATTGAAGGGAAAGTGGGATGAAAGGGCCCTTTCTTTAAAACACACAGAGGGAGAACAAGCCAAAGGTCACAAACATGCAAATGTGTGTTAATTATAAGTTCACAGTCACATCTCCACTGTGCTGCTTCCACACCCTTTGATCTCCTCAGAAATTCTGTCCCCATTTAACCAAAGAAGACCCCTCTGATCCTGCAGGCAAGTGCACCACAGGTGACCTAAGGCAGAAGGACAAAGCTGGACCTTTCATGGACACAACATCTCTAGAGATTATTAGTTCAACTGGGAACTCAGAAGGTTTCTTCTTTTAAAGAAAACCCTCTTGCACTATATTAAAAAGTTGGCTATTCAGTACCAAATGGTAAGTCCTGAAATCATATATACAAGTAACATACAGACTGAGCATATTATATTTATGTATTTAGGAATGTGTGTGTGTGTGTGTGTGTGTGTGTGTGTGTGTGTGTGTGTGAACAATTGATGAAAAAAGAGGCTGTGAATTGGATGAATTGGAAAAAAAGAGCAAGAGAGAGCATTTGGAAGGATTTGGATGGAGGAAAGGGAAGGAGTAAATTAAGTGATTATATTATAATCTCAAAAATAAAAGGAATAATAAGAAAGGAAGTATTTTACCTTACAGTCCATGTCCTTGATGAGACTATAAGGATGACAGAACATCCTGAGTTGAGGTAGACTTTATCCAATACTCCTGCTTTATAACAATCCCAGGCTGAAGACATCAGGCCACTTAGCAAAAGTCCAGCTATGAGGAAAACTGGACTGGAACCCAACTTCTTTGGGTCTCCAGCCTCAAGTACCATCCCCCTGCTGTGGTGGTCAGCATGAGGGTTTTTCTATAGCAACAACTTTCCTATCCACTTGGTATCATTGCTTTTCAGATACTTTTGTCAGAATATTCTCCCTCCTGTGGAGAAGTGGGCTACCATGGGCAGCTTTATTTCTTCCTGCAGAGGCCTATAGCAAGCAATATGTTATAGTGGTTGCCATTGTTATCACGCTCTCTTCCATATTTCTCCAAACTTTGTCAATGAATTTGAATTCACTTACTCAATGGATACATTTGGTACTAAAAATGGGTATACATATCAGAAAAAAATCAGGCCTCACTATGTTGACTGCATACTCTGATTTCCTATAGTGAGAATTAGCTTAAAGAGTTGCTTTATGAAGCGAGCCCAAATTTAATTTCCTTCTTCTCCTTCCCTGCTCACTCCTTCCATCCCTTTCTTCTTCCCTCCTAAGTTTTCTCCTCAATTCATTTATGAAATGTTCATTTATTTTACAAAACTGAGGCATCTTGTATTGTAAAAGCTAGCCTGTGGTCCCATGGTCCACACAGGCAGGGATGCCTTAGAGAAGAATGAATGCAGAACAGAATGAGAGCTGCTTCCTCCTTAAAACATTCAGCATTCATTGATGATGATGTCCATGCCAAAACCAGAAGGGGAAGGAGGCAGACAGTCTCTGTCTCCCAGGAAGCTACTGTCCTACTGTCTAGGATAGATAGGAAGTCATTTCAAACACCCATTGCCGTTTTATTTAAGCAAAGCCCCACCTCACAATTTCAGATGAACTCTAAATTTAGTTAAGTTTTCGGGTACCTAAGGCAAGAGTGTGTACTGAACCCTGCAAATTCAATCCTTTCTTCCAGATGATCAAAGGCTACAGCTAGAAAGCGAATCCCAGACTCCTGCTGTGGGTGGCCACCCCAACTACTGTGCTTCTGTCCTTTACTAGCAAGCCTGAATTCTAACCTGGTTGTTACTGAATTCTGTATCTTAGTGTCAAGCAAACATTTGTGTTTGGTGTGCGTGTGCGTGTGCGTGTGCGTGTGCGTGTGCGTGTGCGTGTGCGTGTGTGTGTGTGTGTGTGTGTGTGTGTGTACGGGTACCATCATAGCATTCAGGAAAAGGTGTAGCAAACTATTTCATTCTAAACAGCTTGAGTTTACTCTGCCTTTGAAGTATTTTTTCTTTGTATTATTCATACGTAATGTTAGATTTCATCTGGAAAAATTATTTAAAGTATATCATGTTGACCATACTCCTCCCTCACTCCCTCGATTTAGTTCCTCTCTCTTTCCACCCTGCCTTGGATCTCCCCCCTTTCTCCTGGTTTCCCTTCTGCATTCATGTCATACATGTGTGTGCGCATTTCTATATACATATGTGGTTTTAATTTCTATAACGAAGTGTGGTGAAAGGCTAGTGAGATGGTTCAGGAGGCAAAGCCCCTTGCCATGAAAGACTGACCATCTGGGTTCACTTTTGAAACACACGTAAAGGTGGAAATGCCTCCACAAGACTGTCCTTTGACCTCCACGTGCATACCTTTGCACATGCATCTCCCCTATCATACCCGTACATGCACACACATACAATCAGTCATGTTGTTTGTCACAGCATCTGGGAAGCCAACTAGGACACCATCTTTATAAACATCATTTTTATAGAGTGCACTATAGAATCCACACGTAGGAAAGCATTATTTGTTATTAGACAAATGGGAAACTGTGGAGAAAGCCTCTTTAACTATTTCCCAAAACTGAGTGCCTATAAATGGGTTTCTAATAGTGATGAACTATTACATGGTTCTTGAGAAGCATTTGATCTTTGCCCAGGTGGTTTTATTTTGAAGTGGATCCTCTTGCAGATATCCTATTAAATGCCAGCACAGATGCTTAGTTTTGGATAGTGTGATGGCATGAAAGGATTTTTTCAACAAGATGTAATGCGTTCCATGGAGGGATGGTCCTCCAGATATGCACACATACGCAGATACACACACACACACACACACACACACACACACACACACACAAATATACATACTCACCCCCCCCCATTTGACTATAGCTCCTTCTCACCAACAAGTTAGAAACATTCCTAGATAAGCATAAAGACAATGTTTCTATGAAGATGCTCCCAGAATCTTCGTTTTCAGTTGTTCTGTTTCCACGTTGAAAGTTAATCTTCCTGTCTATTCTGTCTGTCTCCCACTTCAGAATGACTTATTTGTTTAAATGGTCTGGTCATGGGCCTGTTTTTTTTTTTTTTTTTTTTTTTTTTTCCTGCTGTTTGCAGAGAATTCTTTCTAACTGTGGAAAGTACAGATTCTCCAACTACTGTCTCTATTACCATGTCCACTCCTAACTGGCAACTGCACCCACTTGTCCAATGAAGGAACCAGGGGGGCTGCCACCTTGAGGAAGAGCTGTGGAGAACAGCTAGTTCTGCCCATGTGACTGTAATTAGTCTCTCACTATCCTTTGACTCTCTGGAGGTTCTGTGATACCTCCCACTAATCCAAGCAGCTCATAGACCTGTCTTTAGAGAATATTTCCAATGAGCTGCTCCTTCTTGCAAATATGGCCTCCTAGACCTAGCCAGTTAGTTGTCTATCTTGTCTACTCACCAGGGCTTTCTTACCACTGGAGTAAATTTTAAACTGTAATTATTGGCCCAGCTTTGGCACACAGGCACACTCTGCACTTTCCGAGTGACTTAGTATCGAAGTGGTTTTTGTGGTTTTGAGAACCCAGACTTGGCGGACTTTTCTTTTTCATCTGCTTGCTGTTACTGGGACTGTCAAGGCCAAGCCAAGGAGGGGGTGGGGAGCCAGACACTTCACAGGTGATAAAGACATCTCTCATGTTTCACAGAGGGAAAAAAAATGGCAGCATGTTAGAGACCGAGGGGAGAATTTAGAGCATATGTTTGAAATCTATAGCAACCTAATTTGCTCCCCAAAGACAGTTCTGTGAGGAAGGAGGTCGGTTTGGTCAGAGGAAGCAATTGAAGGGAGTTAGGGCCCTTAGCGCCAGGGAGGTTGTTAGCCAAGAGGCTCCCAGAGGAGGCAGCCAAGCACTAGCTTTGCAAATATTCCCTCCAGCTAGCTGCTTGCTGAGAGCTAACAGGGGGCCTATTTACAGCCACCCCCACCTCTCAGATGAGTGTGCCCACTCCGAGGCAGGAAGGGGTTAACCTAATTGAGACTTTATTGGCTCATGTGGGGAAGCTGAAGGGAAAACCACACAGAGGAACTCATGAGCCTTCATGAAAGTTTAATTTGATTTCGAGTAAGGGGAACAAGTTGTATCTGGGCTTGCTGTGTTTAATATTAAAGCAAGGATGGGCTCGTAAGAGAGGCAGGCAGCTGGGTAAAGAGTGATCCCACAGACGGAGTGAATGAGTGTGTGTGTGTGTGTGTGTGTGTGAGAGAGAGAGAGAGAGAGAGAGAGAGAGAGAGAGAGAGAGAGAGAGAGAGAGAGAAAGAGAGAAAGAGAGAAAGAGATGAAGGGGATTTTAATTGAGTTAGAGGGCCAGGGTGAGGGTCAAACCGAGGATCTCAGATGGGAGCTTCTAACTCAGGCCAGAAATTAGCACCCCCACATGTTGCTTATGAATATTTGCAGAGATAGCTTGATAACATGAACAATTGTGGACTTCCTTAATACACTTTAAAAAGTTTGTCACCAGGCCACTGGATTTGATGTGTACTTCAATTTTATATTGTAAAATAAACTCTGTCACTATCCTATATAAACCACATTGTATTGCTTTGGGATTTTCTCCTTTTGTGGGTGGTGTGTGTGTGTGTGTGTGTGTGTGTGTGTGTGTGTGTGTGTGTATTTGTGTATGTATGTATTTGTGTGGTTATATGCACATGGAGGCCAGAGGTGGATGTTAAGTATCATTCTCAACATCATTATTGTTCTCCACCATGTTTCTAAGGTGAGGTCTCATTGGAAATGGTGTTTGCAGATTCAGGTATATCGCTGGCCAGTGAGCCTCAGGGATCTACCTGTGTCCAACAGCACTGTGATTACAGTCCTATAACAGTAGGACAAAACTGTTGTTAGATGTTTGCTGGGGATTGAATGCAGGTCCTCAATTTTGCATGATAAGTGCCTTATCTATTAAGCCCAGCTCTCTAGCCAGGATTTTCTCCCCCCTCCTACTTTTTGTTGCTACCAATAAACACTAAAAATGGCTCACAACTTTTGCAAGGTGTTTTTTTTTTTTTTCTCACAGACTAATGTGCTTAAATGCTTGGTCCCAGATGGTAGCCCTGCTATGAGCTATGAACCCTTTCAGAGAGGGTCTAGCTAGAAGACTTAGGTCACTGAGGACAGGCCTTTACATGCTCTCTGATTCTAGCTTTACCCAGCTATCTGCTGCCCAGTCTGGCTGAAAAGAGTCACCACATATCTCCACGCCATTCCTTAACCATCATGATGGGCAGTCTCAACTGAACCATGAGCAAAATAAACCTCAGTATCCTTTCTAGGTACTTAGTCACAGTGGTGAGATAAACTCTTTATTATAGTAGACATAATATTAAAGAGAAGTCACCAGCACTATGAATGAGAATGCCCGTAACCCCAGGGATATTGAGTAATTGATGATAATGGTAGGTGATGATGGGGATGGTTAGTTGTTGAGTCCTATGAGCTGGGCTCCATCCTAGCTGTGTGCAGGGTCTGTGATACCCAGAAAAGAAGCCGTCTAATGGAGCCACTGCGCCCTGGGTACACTGCTCTGTGGTGAATGGCCCACTTTCAAGCAAGCACAGTCATTTATTTTCCTATAAGTTGCTCATTGTGCTTAATGAGTCAGCTGAGTTTGTTCCCAAACCAGTTGATGCCAGTTGTGCTTGTGATCAAATGTCTAATTCTCTACCAGAGAGCATGATAAAATGGTGTAGCAGGGGGAATGATCCACTATGGAAAAAATTCACTGGGACTGAGCTGGGCATGATGTCGAATACCTGTAATCCCAGTACTTGAGAGGTAGAGGCAGGAGGACCAAGAGTTTGAGGTCAGCTTGGGCTATGTGTGACCTTATTTCAAAATAACAAAATAATAAAAAAAAATGAATGTTTGAGCACCTGATGTGAACCAGGCTCATTATCAACCCCTTAAACAAGCACCCCAAGTTCCACGTTATACTTACATCAGTGATCATCAGTGGGTGATGGTCAGGGAGTTTAGAAAACCTGGTCAAGGTTACTCAGGGTATCAAACTCCAAGCCTGTTTCTATACCCCCACATAACAATGGCTCTCTCCTTGCTGCCTGATACCACATTCAGCATGTGGCTAGGGATGAACGTGACAGGAATCTCTCTGCCTTTGTATAATGCCGAGGCCCTGCCCCCATCCCCACCCTACCCAAGAGGGCCGGTCTGAAGGTATGCATCCCATGATAGTGATGTTCAGTTTGATGCTGTGATAGTAATAGACCTGCTCCTTGGTGGGGTCGCAGACATGGGGTATGTGACACAGCCTGGGAAGCAGGAACTGGGGTAGCCTTCTGGAACCTGGAACCTTGGTTGAGGATAAGAGGAGGAGTACCAGTTATGGGGGGGGGGGGTGCCACCCACTCTACCTGGACCACACTAGCCTCGTGTTGGAGCAATTCCCTGGTGAAACTGTCCTCATGATCCCACTTAGCCAGGTGCTTTGGGCACTGCCTGGAATGAAGTAGGCAGGTGGAAAGCCAGCCCTCGCCACCTGTCTGCACGACATTGACATTGCTGCCCCTAGCTTTCTCCAAATTCCATTTTAATTTTCTGCCAGGTAAATAGGGCTCTGTCAAAAGGCTAGAAATTGCTGACCTTGTCTCATTCAGCATCGCGAACAGCCTGAGTGAAGGAGGGCAGGAGGGGGTGGGCGGGGACTCCCGGGACATTCCAGCCTCCTTTGAAGTGAGAAATGCTAAGCTTGCCATATTTAATGGCTGGCCTGGGAGCTCAGTTGAAAGCAGGGAAGCGGCACTTCTCCTTGACTCTGGCTGCCCTGTAACACTGCCTGGGGCCGTGCTAAGTGGTGGCTCCATTCTGGCTCTGGACAGGGCCAAAGGACCAGCAAAGATTTCCAGGCAGCAGCTTGCCTACTAGACTCATGGCTTTCTCTTTTTAACCCCTTTACTTGTAAAAGAAAAATTGCTGTTTCTTTGTGGAGGGTGTCTAACTGTACTAGTTGCTTTATTTTTTTATTGCTCTCACCGAAATACCTACAAGGAGTAGAGTTTATTCTGGCTTACAGTTTAAGGAGTGCTAGGAGTTAGTCCATGTTTGTGTGTGTGTGTGTGTGTGTGTGTGTGTGTGTGTGTGTGTGTGTTATGTACGTAGTATGCATTACTTTGGGACCATAGCCTATGTAATAGTGCCATCTATAGTTAGGGTGGGCCTTCCTGCCTCAATTAACCTAATCTAGAAACTCCCTCATAGGCACGCCCATAGGTTTGTCTCCTATTCAATTCCAGATTCTGTCAAGTTGACCACATTAACCATTCCATTCAGGTTCCCTGGAGGCTACAAAAGGCATTGGGAACCTCACCAGAGCAGCACTGATGGGAGGGCGGGAGGTCAGGAAAGACTGCACCGGAACCGGAAGTTGCAATGAAAGCCTAGCGCCTTGCTTCTTTCGAGTCGTTGGCTGCTTGGTCAAAATGGCTAATTAGAAAAATTATCCTTTTACGTGGTGTTCTTGGCTAAAATCTTTCAATTCTCTGCGACTGTGGCACACGTGGATGTCAGATTGATGCTCGGATTACTTTTGAGCTCAGCATAGGTCTCCTGGGACAAATGCCTCCTGACTTACATTTCTGTCTGGTGCCCCAGCTGGCAACAGCTGGCTCTGGTTCCCCCAGTAAAGCATTTTCTTCTCCGTGTACTGACATCTGATCAAAATCTTCATTTATCAATTAAAGAAAATATCCCTACGATTAAATATATATAAAGTTGCAGAGTCAACACTTTAGAAAAGCCGTTTCCTTCCCTTTTCAGGGTGACTAATTAATGATGTGAGCGGGCAGTTTGCCTCAGCCCTCGCTGATTAATTTATCAAATACTGAAGCCTCTCTTGTTTGCCTCTCAGTTCAATTAGTTAAGTGTTGGATATGACAAGCCAGGCAGCACCTCTGGAAAGCTCCCGCCTTTCCACATCATGGTCGTTCTCCCCCACCCACATTGCTCCCTCTCAAAGTGAATTGCTCTGGGCTAGTTCCTGAGACCTGTCTCTCCCAGCTTCTCTGGAATGAGTGAACTAAGGCAGACTGTGGCTCAGGACAAAGCCACAAACTCATTAACTGTCCCAGCCACTGATGGATTGCCCCCCACCCCCAGTCCACTCTCTGATTAGAATCAATTTCATTCTCTCCAACAGATGCACTGGTGGTATCCTCTAATGAATAACACACTGCAGTTCAATGTACGTGGCATGCCATCCTTCCCGAAGTGGCTTTCACACCTGCTGAGATGCAGCAATGAGAGCAGTAATTACTCTCATCTCCATTTACGAGAGGAAGAAACTTATTTGGAGACAGACAAATGTCAGCTGCCCAAGTTCACCACATCATGTATCCAACTGCCATAATTGATGCATAATATACCAACTTAAAACTGAATGGTATTCAACAAGAAACATTTATTTAGCTCACTCATCTGTGACTTAGCTGTGAATCAGCTGAAGTCACTGGGTTTGGTTGATGTGGTTGGTTCTGCTGTAGAAGTCTTTCATTTTCCAGAGCTAGAATGCTGCTCCGGTGTTTCTTCTAATGGTTATGATGGGAATTCATGACCCTGGCCATGGAGCTGACACATGGTTGGGACATAGGCTATGCTCCCTTTTGTGGGAGGAGCTGCAGTCACATGACAGAGGCATATGCCAAGGAGAGATAAAGACTCCTTCCTCAGAATTGCAATGAACTATAGTCACCTGGTCTACAGTCCAGACTTGGTTGGTCTGTGGGTGTGTCTGTGAGGAACTGCCTTGTTTACATCAGTTGAGGTGGGAAGACCTGCTTACTGTGGATGGTACCATTCCCTAGGCAGGTGATCCAATATCATATGGGAGTGGAGACAGTAATCTGAATGCAAGAATGCATGCATTAATTTATTCCTGCTTCTTAAGTATGTGTGGATGCAATATGATCAGCTCTGCCAGTGTTCTGCTGCGGTGACTTTCCTACAATGAAACATAATCAAAAGTCTAATGAGGTTTTTTTCCCCAAATACTTTATTTTCTCGTGATACCAATATTTGATATTTCTACTGTACCAGGCTCTTTTAAGAATGATTTAATAGAGTTGTTCTATGATCTACCCCCCCATTCATGTGTTAGAAACAATCCTTTATATAACAGTGTTAGAGGGCTGAGCATTTTATGGATCCCCTTTCATGAATGTACTAAAGCTGTCCCTTTATAAAAGGCTTCAACAGGAGTCTAACTCTTTTTGCTGCCTCCTGTTGGATGACATTTCACTCCTCTGAAGGAGGCCATGTTACAGGTGCCATGCTGAATACTTAGAGCAGTCCTCAACAAGTGTCAGTGACTTGATTTTGTACTTCTAGCCTCCAGAACTGTTTCTTTTCTATACTTCCTGCAGTCTGTAGTAGTCGGTTAGAGCAGCATAGACGAGAGAATAAAAGACAGCTTCTGTTTCTGTGGAGCTTAGTTTCTAGTGAAGAGGGCCAGAACAATGGCTAATGATACAGACTGTGTGCTTCTATGACAGGCCAGAGAGCAAATATCTTTTTTTTTTTTTCAAGACAGGGTTTCTCTGTGTAGCTTTGTGCCTTTCCTGGAACTCGCTTTGGAGACCAGGCTGGCCTCGAACTTGCAGAGATCCGCCTGCTTCTGCCTCCCGAGTGCTGGGATTAAAGGCGTGCGCCACCACTGCCCCGCATAGAGAGCAAATATTTTCAATTTAGGCACCACAAGGACTCTGATGCTATGATTCATCTCACAGATAGAACATGAAGACAATTGAGGAGTAAATAAGCATGACTGCATTGTAATAAATCTTTGTTTACAAAACCAAGCTAAGTAGGATTTGGTAGATGGGCTTATGTGTTCCAAGTTTGGGTGTACATAATTAAAACCGTAATGGGATGTATGGTGGTTTAAATGAGAATGTTTTCACTCATTGGCTTATATATATTTGAATGCTTGGTCCCCACTTGGTAAAACTGTTTGGGAAGAAATTGGAAGTGTGGCCTTGTTGGAGGTATGTCAATGGGGGTGGGGTTTGGGATTTCAAAAGTCATCCTCATTCCTACTTATCCCCCTCTCTGCCTTCTACTTGCAGATAAAGATGTAATCTCTCAGCTACTCTTCCAGCACTATGCCTGCCTGCTGCCATGTTCTCCAGCAAGGAAGGTCATGGACTCACACCCTGAAACTGTAAACCACAATAAACTCTTCAATAAGTTGCCTTAGACTTGGTGTCTCATCACAGCAATAGAAAAGTAACTAAGATAGAATGGCATGAGAAGGGGTGGAGATCAGAGCAGATCTTCTTATACAGGTAACTTGAGCTGAGACCTAAATATCAGGAGGACATCAACCAAGTGAAAGCCATGTGAGAGAAGGTCCAGGCCATGGGAAGAGCTAGCACAAGGTACACAGGTTAGAAAAATCTGACTAACGAAAACAACCAAAACAGGACCAGTGTGGTTGAACTTATGGAAGAAAGGAAAATAAGGAGAGGTGTAACACAGGTTAATAAATTCAGGTTTTATAAGATGTGTAATATGAAGTGTAAAAGGGAAAAAAATCATATCAGACACTTCTTAAAAATATCATGACAGACTGTGCTTGAATTTCTGCAACAGAGGAAAGAAGGGTCAGTGGTGTAGACAGTTGTGTTTCTGTACATTGTGTAGCATAGACTTGAACTCTGCTCTAGTCACAGCAGATTTCTGCAGCTATATCAGCCAGCTTCCAGCTCTTGCCTCCACGCCATGCAGCCCCTGCTATGCTGGACTTAATGCCCCTGGAACCATAAGCTCAAGTAAACCTCTCCTTTTTTAAATTGCTTTTGGTCAGAGCGTTTCATTACAGCAACAGAAAAGTAACTAATACAGACTTTAGCATGGTCATGTGAGCAAAAATAAACCCTTTCTTCCATAAACTACTTTTGTTAGACTATTTTATTATGGCAACAGAAAGAGCAAGACAGGAAGCCGGTGAACTTGACTAGAATCCAAGTGTAGGAGGATTCTTTCTCAGTTGCTTGATAGGATGTTTACTGTAGAAGGTCAAATATATAGGTAATAATATGTAGGAAAAAGAATACCTTCATACATCAAAAGTTGGGGATCATACATAGAGGAAGTGAAGGGAAGGGGGTGATGCCAAGGATCCCAAGACTGAGGCTTCAGCTGTAATAGTCTGATTAAAAGGAAAATCTGGACCAAATGTTGGATTAACTTCTGTTAATTCTGAATGGAAAGTTATGGATGATGGCTTTAGTAATTTAACTTAAAAATAATAAAATAGCATCATGTAAAAACTCCTGACTCCCATGTTGACATGATTTGGCACCTGTTTAAATCAATGGATTTGGCTTCCCAGTGGTCAACTGTAACCCTTTTTGATTATCACTGAGCTCAAGTAATTCTGTTATGAACTTCACGCCACTTTTGGAAAATAGTATTTGAAAATTATTACCTATATGCCAAACTTAAACATATTAAGTTCCTTATTTTAGAACAAAAAGAGTCAGAGATTTTTTTTTTGGCTAAAACTGGACTTGTCAGTACAGGGTTAGAACAGCAGGCTAACGTCAAGATGTCCTCAAGAAGAAAGCCAGAACAGCCTAAGATTTGGTCAAAGAGGAAGTCTTTGTTACACACGCCTGTAGGAGTTTGAGTAAAAGAATGATATGGTTTAATTTTCATTTAATCAGATTGCTTGTTGTTTCTGAACTAATTACAAGAAGATGAGAACAGAAATAGGGAGAAATCATAAAAGGTAATTGTTTTAGTTAGAGTTTTATTGCTGTGAAGAGACACTATGACCACAACAACTCTTACAAAGGAAAACATTTCACTGGGGGCTGGCTTACAGTTCAGAGGGTTTAGTCCATTGTCATCTTGGTGAGAAGCAGGGCAGCATGCAGGCAGACATGGTGCTTGAGAAGTAGCTGAGAGTTCTATATCTAGATCTGAAGGCAGCAGGAAGAGGCAATGAGCCACTAGGCCTGGATTGAGCTTCTGAAACCTCAACACCTCCCCCGACCCTTAGTGACACACTTCCGACAATAAGGCCACACCTACAGCAACAAGGTCATATCTCCAATAATGCCACTCCCTGTGACTCTATGGGGACTATCTTCATTCAGACCACCACAGCAGCCTTCCTAGTTTGTTAGAAAGTAGGCATTCGACAAGAGGTACCGCAGTGAAAATAGTGTGTAGCTTGGAGGATGCTTAGAAGAGAGGTTAGAAGGAGCTTCCAATGGCTGGATATAGAAGTGAAGAAGAGAAGAAAGCTGGAATCTGAGCTGACCACTCCCCAAGAAAGCTGTGGTCTTGCTGAGATGGCGAAGATTGGGGAGGGCACAGCTTTGGTACCTATTGATCTCTCAGCTCTGGTTATACAAGGTGAATGTGTGACTGTGTTAATCACTATCAAAGCCTGAGAGTCATCGATCTGTCAATGGGAGATAGAGTTTGTCTTAGTTAGGGTTTCTATTGCTGTGAAGAGACACCATGACCACAGAAACTCTTACAAAGGAAACCATTTAATTGGGGCTGGCTTAGAGTTTCAGAGGTTTAATCCTTTATCATCATGGTGGGAAGCATGGCAGCATGCAGGCAGACATGGTGTTGGACAAGGAGCTGAGAGTTCTACATCTTGATCCACAGGCAGCAGAAGGAGACTGCCACACTAGGCCTAGCTTGAACATATGAGACCTCAAAGCATGCTTCCACACTTCCTCCAACAAGGCCACACCTACTCCAACAAGGCCACATCTCCGAATAGTGCCACTCCCTATGTGGGCCAAGCCTTGCTATTCAAACAACCACGGAGTTCGTTTTGACTTCGATAATTTCAGCAATGACTACTAGACATCTACCAGGAGCTGTGAAGTGCATCATGGATTCATGAGTCTAGAGTTCCATGGAAAGGTTGTTTCTAGAAAGATAAAAGATAGAAGGCATCTGTGTGCAAATCACAACTGAAACCCTAGGCATTGTTAAGATATTGGGTAAGAAAGTGCAGGGAGGGACAGGAGGAAGTTAATTCAAGTTTGAGGTCTGAGAATCCTAGCATTGAAGTGTGGGAAAAGATACTGGCAAAGAAGGCTGAACACAGCAATAGAATGTCGAAGGAACGCCAAGGACACAGTGACAGAGAGGCAGAAGTAGCCATCGGCTGTGTTTCTTGCTGGTAGAAAAGTTTTAAAAATACAGTTAGAGTTTGTTCAAATTTAGAGATAGAGAATGGTTTTTGTAAAAATCTCTGAAAAGGACTATGAAACCACCATCATGACCTGACTACATCATGTAAGATGTTTCTGTTCCATTTGAACAACTGACTGAAATGCAATAGAATATATATATATATATATATATATATATATATATATATATATATATATATATATGAAGTGTATAATCAACAAAAACTTTCTTTTGAATGAGGAATGTCTGGATGTCAGCAGGAAAAAGTCAGGGACCCTGTACCATTTCCTTGAACATTGTGAAAAGAAGATCATTAAACAATGCAATGAAATAACACTTCAGATAGGTGTGTTGACACTCACCTTAAATCCCAGCATGGGGGAACCAAGTATGTGGGGGTGGGGGGAGTGTCTCAAGTTTGAGACATGCCTGAGCTACATAGTGTGACTCTGTTGAAAAACAAAAGAAAGACTCTGAAAGTTTGAATATATGACAGGATGATCCAGAAAATTAGAGAAATGCAAAATATAATGAAACAACAATCAGCCACAGATTCCCATACTTGCAGGGTATTAAACATCAGTTCTTATGACAGAATGACAGACAGGTCCATGTGGTAAGAGCAAGGGTAGTCTGTCTACCAGGAGGTGATGGATGGGCTGAAATTTAAAGGATGCATGAAAATCTAACAGGCAGAGTGGACTGAGAAGAACTAGGGGGCAGGGGATTGAAAAGCAGATATTCTGAGTACAGCAGCAGAAATGATTGTTCAAGACTTTGACAAAAACATGCTAGTGACTAGTCATCCCTACCCAGTGTCTTCAGGACTAGATTGGAGACCAGGTTCACAAAAATAACTCCTGCACACAGCTAATGCATAGAAGAAAATACCAAGGCAAAGCTTCCATTATTAGAAAGTGGTGCTCTGAGTCACAGGGGCAATCTTACCACCGTGGAAACAGCACATAGTCTTCTAGGAAAACAGGGCAGGGGTGGCAGGAGTTTCATAGTATGATTTGAGGGTGTACGCAGGATATTTTATCTCCAAAATCCTGGCAAAGTGTCTAAAGCTCTTTCCCTAGTATTGAAGCCCTGAAACTCCCCAGTTAACCCCCAACCTAGCAAAAAGACAAAAAAACAAAAAAAAAACCAAACAAACAAACAAAAAAAAAAACAAAACTAAGGAGCATAAAGTATGGATCTATCTCAAATTGTGATAGAAGCCTGAATTTGATGGAACCCATATCAGTGAAGCTGAGAAAATTGTATAGAGCAGGATCCGTAGCTTGTAAGGATACTGTGAACATAGCAACCGTTGATAGGAGGAGGAGAGAGGCTCCTAAAACATGCTTTAATTAATGTCTCAGAGAGATAAACCTTGCAGATTAAGTTTCAAACCACATGAAATTTTGAGGAGTACCGGAAAAGGCTTCTCAAACCCCCACAAACCATGGCAGCTACCAAGGACAGCAGATTTATTCTGGCCCGCCCAGCAAGATGCTAGAGGGTCATTTTCTGAGCTAGGGGTCCAGTAAGAGACCCAGTCATCTGTAAAATAGAGACATCCATGCCAGTCCTGCCTCTCTCAGACTTGCTGCCAAACCTCTATGAGATGAAGCTGGGGGTAATGCTTAGAAAGCTGAATGGCGCTGTAGACGTGTAAACTATTATTACTTTCCCACCTGCTGCTGTTCATGGCTCTGCGGTGTCCTGCAACCCAATCTGCTAAGGAAATCTAAATTCTCGCTGAGGAGCAAACAAAACAAGTTCATCCTATCTTGGCAACTATCAGAAAAATAAGACATAATAACATCCTTGGGGCAGGAAAAAAAAATTCTTGGTCCAAACTGCAGCCCACTCAGAAACTTCAAGTTCCAGGATTCCAACTCAGCTGAATTGCTTAACAGTTCTATTTCTTTTTTATAGTTTATAAATGAAAGGATTCTGAATTGTGGAGGGCTCCCTGAGAGACCTTCTGGACCTTTCTGCTCTTGCAAGGTGGTATTTCCAAAGACACTCAAGACAGGCGTGGCTTAAAGGTTAGTGTGGTGTGGAACATAGTGTGCCATGGATTTATATGTTAATGTGGGTCTCTTATCTGTGAAGGAGATACACATGCATGCATGTCTGTAAAGGTCAGAGGACAACTTTGGGTACCATTCCTTAGGTGTTGAGCATCACTGCTCCTGAGTCATGGACTCTCACTGGACTGAAAATGGACTGAGTAGGACAGGTCGGCACATCAGCAAACTCCCAGGATCCACCTGTCTCCTCCTTCCGTGCTGGTATTACAGGAGTGCTCCCTGCTAATCTTACTTTATGTCAACTTGGAGGGTCGAACTCACGTCCTGTGCTTGCTGGACAAGTACTTTACTACCTTCTCTCCCCCACCTAGTGCCCGCACCATTTGTTTTTATTCCTTTTTTTTTTTTTGTTTTTGTTTGTTTGTTTTGCTTTTCTGAGACAGGGTTTCTCTGTGTAGCTTTGCGCCTTTCCTGGAACTCACTTGGTAGTCCAGGCTGGCCTCGAACTCACAGAGATCCGCCTCCCTAGTGCTGGGATTAAAGGTGTGTGCCATCACCGCCTGGCCTTGTTTTTATTCTTAAAGGAGACATGTTTTAGTTTTTGCAAGCCTGAAATATAATGCGCCTTGGATTTTTGTGACATACTCCTCATCTCCATATATTATGGCAGCTGTGAGGGAATTCGAGTGCACAGAGTCACAAGGTTATGAGCCGCAGGTTTTCAGCCAGATTTCTTACTTGCATGGAAAAGTCCCCAAGTGTGTTCCAGAGCACCCTGTGGATCTTCACACAGTCCTTGACATTTGTGAGAACAAGCTCCATTCTGAGTAGTGTCACACCCACGGGCCATCAGAATCTGACATCCGACCCTTTTGATTTCTTTTCTTACCAGTTCCCAGTGTCCTCTGATCCTGCAGAGTATTCCTTTTCACAACCAGAATTCTCTTTATCCAGAATTAGGATGTAGATAAATTAATCCCTTCCAGATTCAGCAGAGACGCCCCTGTCCCGTCCATCCCTAACCCTCACCAGAGTTTTTGCAGTCACCTGGGCTCCCCTCTGTCGGAGCACTCATCACATGCCTTGGGGTCTAAGGGCAAGCAGGATCTAGCAGGGAATGTTGAATTTGCTCACTTGTCAGCTCCATAACTTGGCTCGTTTGCTGTGTTTGACTCTTGTCACACATGTAAACCCACCTGCCATTTTCACACCTGGGGTCAGCTCCTCTGGCATCCACTCCAGGCTCTACCCTGCACACTTACTTCGATCAATGGGCCATCAGTAAATTGGATCAAAGAAGGAATGTAACAAGCCTGAGTGTGTTGAACACTTCTCCCTGAGTGTGAGAGACTCCATGGAGGAGAACTGAGGTGGCCTCTGCTGCCTTTTCATGCCCAGCTGCAGCTGATCTCTCAAAGCCATTTAGCCACATGAGTGACCCTGTGGGAGACCAGACTTTCCAGCTGAGCCAGGCCCACGTTTCAGAACTGTGAACAAATTTGCTAATGGCTGTTTTAGAAGTTCAGGGAGGCTTGGTGTCCAGCAATAGAGACCTGAAATTTTAAATTGTGGGGGGCTCCCTGAGAGACTTCTTGGACCTTTGTGCTCTTGCAAAATAGTGTTTCAAATGACACTCAAATAACTCTGGGGTTCACCTCTACTAGAACACTGACCTCACAAGTTGGTTCCTAATAAATAAGACAGTGCCTGATATTAATCTCTCATTCTCCACACCCACTAACTATAGGACCACAGGCCAGGCTCTCCTGAGGCTTCAGGTTCACGATCTGTGAAGCAGACACACTACTGCTTACAAAGAGGGTCTTGTGAAAATCCATTAGTCAGATTTTTTTTTTTTATCACTGACAACATGATAGACAACTTAAAAGAAGGAAGATTTATTTGGACTCATGGTATCAGGGATATCATTCTTCCATCACAGTTAGAAGGAAATGTCAGAGAAGCCCACAGTAGGGGAGATAGCGAAGAGAGAAGATGGACAGAGAGAGAGGGGTGGAGAGAGATGGGGGGCATATAAATGCATCTTCTAGCCTGCTTTCTCTTTTCCCACTTTTATTCCATCTGGGTACCTTATTCAGGGTGGAATTTTCTCCTTCTTGTTAGTCATCTCTGTGAATGACCTCACAAACACCCAGAAGTGTGCTTTGTTAATCTCCCAGGTAATTCCCAATTGCACCAGATTAACAATAAGATTAACTCATCACAAAAAAATAAAATGAGATAAGGGCCAAGAGCAGTTTCTAGCACAGGATACTCAGCAAAGTCTAACAATCCAGCCATATTCAACTGTCTGTGCTTTACACTGACCTGGGGGAATTTCCTGGTTCCCAGGGATAATGGATGAACCACCTCAGTGTTCCCAAGGAAAACCACAGTGATGGGGACACATTAAGCTTTAAATAAATGTTTGTCAATGAATAAACAACTATGGCTTGCCTGAGTTAATATGGAGATCTCACAGGAACACTCTAAAGGTTATATTTTGTTTGTTTGTTTTCCTTTCCTTTTCTTTTCAAAGCAGTAGTGTCAGGTCTCACCCACAAAGTTTTATTTTAAATTTTATTAAATTGATATAGAAGGACATACATATTATATATATATATTAGTGGGGCATGACATGATGTTTCAATGCATATGAACACTGTGCAATGTTCAAATCAGTGTGAACATATCTACCTCCCCAACATTTATGATTTCCTTGTGACAATGCATTCAAAGTGCTTTATTTTAGTTTATTCAAATATTCCACATTTCTTAGTTAGGTTACTATTACTGTGATGAAACACCATGATCAAAAGGAAGTTGGGGGAAAAGAGGGTTTCTTGGCTTACACTGACCATCATTGTTCATCATTAAAGGAAGTCAGGACAGGAACTCAGAGCAGGGCAGAAACCTGGAAGGAAGAGCTGATGCAGAGGCCAAGGGGTATTGCTTATTGGCTTCCTCCTGGTGGCTTGCTCAGACTGCTGTCTTAAAGAACTCAGGACTACCAGCCCTTCAATCACTAATTAAGAAAATGCCCTACAGGCTTGACTACAGCTAGAACTTATGGAAGCTTGCCTTGTCTCTAGCCAGCTTTTCTAACTTAACCATTTCTCTTCTCATACATTTTGCCTCTGGGCTTTTTACCTTCCTTTATTCTATATGTCTTTCTTCCTTTCTTATTCCATGGCTGGTTGTGTGGCTGAGTGGCTGCCTCCTGGCATCTTCCTTCTTCTCCTTCTTTTGCTCCTCCTCTTCTTTTTTCTCCTATTTAATCTCTCTGCCTGCCAGCCCCACCTATCCCTTTTCCTGCCTAGCTATTGGCTGTTTCAGCTCTTTATTAGACCAATCAGGTGTTTTAGACAGGTAACACAGCTTTATAGAGTTAAACAAATGCAACATAAAAGAATGCAACACATCTTTGCATCATTAAACAAATATTCCACAGCCTAAAAGAATGTAACACATCTCAAACTAATATTCCACAATAGTTCCTCAGGTGAAGGGGATGGCCAATGAGTCCCTTTGCTCAGCAGAGCTGATCAAGTGATAGGAATTCAAATTCACAGGACTAGGGGAATGGGTCAATTGATAAAGTGTTTGACACACAGCATCAGGCCTGAGTTTGGATGCCCAACATTATGTGAAAGCCAGGCTTCCTAACACATGCTTGCTCTCCCAGCTCTGGGGAAGAGGAGAGAGAGATTCCTGGAGCTCACTGGCCACTTAGTGTAGCTCAGTGGTTCTCAGCCTTCCTGATGCTGAGATCCTTTAATACAGTTTCTCATGTTGTAGTGACTCAACATAAAACGATTTTTGTTGCTAGTTCATAACTGTAGTTTTGCTACTGTTATGAATTGTAATGCAAATGTTTGAGTTTTTCAATAGTCTAAGGTGAAAGGGTCGTTTGACTCCACAGGTAGAGAATTGCTAGTTTAGCTAAATTGGTGAGTTCTAGGCTCGGTGAGAGACTTTGTCTCAAATTATAAGGTGGAGAACAAACTAAGAAGACATACAGTATCAACATTTGCCATGCATACATGAACACATACACACAAACACACCTACACACACACATACACACACACACACACACACGGGGGAGAGGAGAGAGAGAGAGAGAGAGAGAGAGAGAGAGAGAGAGAGAGAGAGAGAGAGAGAGAGAGAGAGGGTTTAGAGAATCCAGATCCATGTAGTTCTTGGTAATCAGTCATATGATGGTGAATACACAGATATTGACTTTATTTTTCTTATCTGAGAAACAAGGAACACATGGAGTTACTTCTATGGTCACTCATGACATTACCATTCTGTGACTTTTACAGCTTGGTAATTCTCTAAATAAACTTGCTTTCTTGTTCAGATCAAGCAGCTTTCTGCTCCACTCTCTAAACCCTGTCCATCTAGTCACATTAGCATTCTCAGTGTCAATGTTCAACTTTCAGAGCCTAGAAAATGCACAGAAATATCAGAATTAGGGATAAAAGTGCTTTGTTAATATCCACAGGAAAAGAGATTACTGTATTGTGGAATATAACAAGAATCACAAAAGAATACTAACAGAAAATATCAGATCTCTAGAGTAAATGAAGTAAACATACTTGAGGGAAAATAAAAACGTATGTGAGAAAACCTGAAGAAAAGATCATGATGCTTGAGTCAAAATGATAGAGGGCTCAGATGGAGACCCTGAACAGATGGATTGCTACAATCCATTCCTCTAAGTCGTGAGGCTCAGCGCCTTCAGAGAACGTGTTCTAAATCCTCTAAACATCCCCAGCCATTATCCCATTAGTACCTCTGTGTGTGAGAGTATACTTTGAGATGCTGTTCTCTAAAAGATCATTAAAAGCAGAGAGCTCTGTTCAAGCTGTAGATCCAAGCAAGCTCAAGTGCTTAAGTGATTCTGCCTACATTCAGCAACAGCTGAGATGCCTGGAATCCAACAGAAAATTAATTGAACAGTAGAGAATTGACAGATAATGGAAAAGACAGGTGACTTGAAGAAATACTGATGCTTTGGTGACCCTTTCCTTCATTTGCTCCCTATGGCTGAGGGTTATGACATGGACACCAGTCTTAACAGCAGCTGGTCTGATGCCAGGGCCAAATTCAGGGTGATGCTTTGTGGCTCATGTTGCAGTAGTGATGCTCATAGTTCCTGTGGAAGCTTTTCAACTCTGTACAGACTACCTCAGTAACTTTTTGCTCTGATGCTCTTCTTAAGCCAACTGGATTCTCTAGGGCTCTCTCACACTGAAAAAAAATTCATGAGTGCTTTTAAAGTCTTGGCATCTGGGATAACAAACTGCCAGTGAAGCTTCTTTTAACAACATTGGCCTTAGAAACACTCCCAATACTCCTTGGAAATGCTTGAATAGATCTTGATCATCTTTAGAAAAAGGTCCAAACATCTTAGTGTGGCCATCAATGTTCATCACCATCTGGTCCTTAGCACACACCTCCAGTTCAATTCTTGGCACTGTTCCATCCCATAACTTGAGGGTTCTCTGTGCTGGCCATATTTCTTCTGGATCCTTAACTAAGTATACCATACTCTCCTACTTTCAGAATCTCCTATTCTTCTCTTACATCAACCCTGAGCTTTGTTCATTTTTTAAGAATTAGACATTGATGCATTTACCCTTCAGTCTTATAAACCCTTCGTTCATACAATCATCTTTGAACTCATTATTCTATGCTCATGTGATCATTTTCCATTAATTCTACGTTAGAAGCTGATTAAAGGTTGGGGTTTTCTATCCTTCATCCTCAGTTCATGACCACACTTTGTATATTATACATATTCAATAGATTATTGGTCAATGAGTGAATTAATGAAGTTATAGAATAAATATCAATACTACGGGATAAACAATCTTTTTAAGGTAAAGAGTACTCTTCATGTGTGCATGACATATGGTTCTACTGACATGATTAGAGCCATGACCTTGATCTCTGGAAGCCACAGCTTTTGGAGCTTCTTATGAGTATTACAGTTTATCTAGAAGGAAATATGAGTCACTATGAAGTCACAGGGAAGAGGTAACTTAGAGCCACTATAGAAAAGAGACATGAGCAAACAGACACTTTTCTGCCAAGTTTCCTTCTAGAATCTGGTTTCATACTGTGACATTGAGGGTACTGAGAAACAATTCAAGGCATATGCCTAAGGTCTTCTATAATGCATTAATGCCAATTGTCCACAGTGTAAGCTGAAGATCTTCTTTTGGGGAGAAGATGGAGTGGAGCTGGGAAGAATCCTGTCCATCTCACATGGAAGTCTCCTTTCCTACAGTTTTGGAGTTCAAGTCCAATCATGGATACCCAGAGTCTCACAGCCACTTATAGATAAGATGGGAAAAGGTTAGTGTGTGGAGACTGGATGTGATGAATACCTGAGAAGGGTGGGGGTAGGCAGGAAGAGAATACTTACCTAGAAGAATTGACATTTGATAATATATTATATACTGGAAACAGAGGAGCCATCAAATCAACTATGTTGAAAAGTTTCCAGATTGGGAGACTGGGACAAGATGATGAACACTCAGGGAAAGGTGAAGTTATCTTAAGAGCACTATGTGCTTGGACATGAATGAGATGTGGTTGTGTGTTCCCCAAACTAGGGGATTTATTCTGATTTTATAATGCATTTTACTGGAGGGTGGTCTCCATATGTTGCCTTTGCCCCCCCCAGGACCATACATTTTCCTCTTGCAATATCATATTCTACATACGGAGCTCAGGGCTATTCAAATTAGTGGTAGATGTGCATGTGGATGTCTAGGAGTGTAACCCAAAAATGTCTCAGGTGTCTGTGTAAACTAGAGGTTTGGCCTTTAAAGTTTTTCTGGTTACCAGGTGATGGCCATTTAGAGGTGAATATGAAAAGGAGGCTATTGTAGGGCTGAGTATGAACAGAGGGCAAAGTGAAGGACAGTGCTGTCCCATGGGATGATGTTTGGCTGTTGCTCTAGATAGAAGCACACAGTGTAAACACACCTCTTGAAGAAAGCAGAGAAGGTAGGATTCGTTGGGAACATGGAGAGATGGAGTAGACTTGAGAAGGATGTGAGAGGCAAGCTTTTGCCATTCTGTCATCTTCCCCCTCAGCAACCCACAGCATCTGGCAAAGCTCCAGCTGTGTCTCAGGGGTGTCGTGAAGTAGGGAGATGAGTGTGAAAATTATGAAGTCATATAGGCATTTGCATTCATCAGAATTCATACCGATGCCACGGGGAATAAATTCACCCTTGCCAGCCTCCTAAGAGGCTGGCTTAAGGGCATATTAATGTTAAGTCTAAGTTGGAAGCTGGAACGGTGCCAAAAGGAAAATTATCTGTAATAAGAACCATTTGTCAAGTAAGATGCCCCAGAAATATAGAAAAGCAAATAAACCCCGTGACCAATGGGCCACTCTTAGTGGAGGATCCAGCAAGTGGAATCTCAGCCTTGTGAAGAATGGAGATGCTTGGTGTGTCCCTCAAGAGGAGTTTCTCATTAACTCACCTTCCTGAAAACCCCATTGGTGTATCCTGCGTGCGTGCGTGCGTGCGTGCGTGCGTGCGTGCGTGCGTGCGTGTGTGTGTGTGTGTGTGTGTGTTAGGTGTGTAGGTGGATATTAGAGGTGGAAACCCTCCTCAATTGCTCAGTACTTTATTTTGTGGGGGCAATCTCTCACTGAACCTAAGCTCACCAATTCAGCTAGCCTGGGTGACCAGTGAGCTCCAGGAATCCACCTACTTCCATGTCCCTACCTGCAGGAAGGATTGCAGGCATGCACCCTCACACCCAGCATTTTTACAGAGCTGGTGGGCATCAAACTCAGGTCCTCGTGCCTGAATGTGAAACACTTCACTAACTGTGAACCATGTCTGTAGGCTTCCAATCTTTTATCTTTTCCTGGAAGAAGCTTTGATGTAGAGAAATCAAGAGAAACCAATAACATTAGCTTTTATTCTCAGGGAGAAAGAGTCTGCAACCCAGAAAAATGATGCAATTTTAATTCCTGTTTGACATGCAAATGTAAGTCATTAGGGGAAGACTTGAGATCAGGAACGAGGGGCCCCTATACAGAGAAATATGGCTGAGCAGAGCTTCATATACAAATGCAAGATATAAGAAAGGACTTGGAGGAGCAAAAACATTCTTTATACCTGGGGAGGGGTGTCTGAGGAGGAAGAATTCTCAGGAAGCAAGGGAGTAGAGGACATAGAGGTTATGTTTGAATTGCCCTAGGATCAAATCCAGTCAATCCAATGCCACTGTTTTGATGTATGTCAACGTCTTTAACACCTGGTTACCAGTTGCTGGTGATGTTTTAGGGCTTTGTGGAGCCTTTAGGAGATAGGACCTCGGTGGAAGAATTAAATACCCGGAGAGAGAGCTTTACAGACAGTATCTGCCTGTGTTCATACCCAAACTCTTTCTTTTCCTGATGCTCAGAGATGTGAGCAAACAGCTTCAAGTTCCTGCTGCCACAGTCTGCATCCGTCATTGACTCTTCCCCACCTTTGCACTGTGAGTGAAAATAAATAATTCTCCAGCTTAATTTGTTCTGTAATGTATCACAGCAAGAGTAAAAAAAAAAAAAAAATTGAGCCAGGCCCCTCACCCCAGTGATGGTGTGGGAGTAGATTATTGAGTCGCTCAGCCTCCCCTCTCCTCCCGGCCTGTGTCTGTTCCCTTGGTACCTGAGCATGACTCCTGGCGCGCATGTGCAGGCCCTGTTGCCAGTCAGCACAGGGAGGAAGCTGAGGAGGCACCAGCAGAACTAGAGAGTAGTGAGAGCTATGTCTTACAGAAGTTCGGCTGGCCACCTCGGTGTTTTGGAGGAGGACTGTAGGTCGATTCTGCTTTTCTCTGGAGGCCCCTTCACTGAGCCTGTCTGGAGCTATTATGAGCTGACTCACCCCTCACCTCATGAGCCTCTGAGACTGAGTTTTCAAGGGCAAAAGGCAGCCCTTCTCTTTCAAAGTTTATTTTCCCACAGTAGATCAGGCCAGATCACTGCCTGGGGTGTACATGTAGTATGTTGTCAGCTCTTAGACATTTTCCCACATTGCCGGCACTCCCCCCATCTCCGATAGGTAACCTTGGGCCTTCAAGCGAGCTCAGGAGCTTCATAGTGACATGTCCCTTAGTAGCTTATCTAAACCCGCGCTGTGGGATATTCAGAGGATATGGCTTAACTGGGGCAGCAGTGGAAACATACTCGCTGCAAAGCTAGGAAATCTGAGGCTCTGCCGCTCTCCGACCTTACCCCTGCAAAAGAGAGACTTGCAGACGAGGAAGTAGAGTAGAGGTCAGGATCCCCACAGCTTCGTCACTGGGGACCCTAAGCGTGCGTAAGAGCCGTGTGCACATTTCCTCCTGTACCTCAGGATCATAACATCATGGTGGGCTGTCTTACATGAATAGGAACTGGGCTGAGCTGTACTACCGTAAGGTGAGGACGGTTGTGAGAAAGGGTATGGTCCTTCGGCCTTCAGACTCACGCATGTCAGAACAACACAGCATTTTTAGCGGGTGATGAGAAAATGGTGGCTGCTCAAGTCAAGACGGTGACTGTTGTCACTGATATTTTCCTGGATGGAAGGAATAGCCATCAACCCACGCTGTACTTCTGCAGAAGTGGTGCCTATGGAAGGCACAAGATGCTGATCCCTGCTTATTAATATGAATGTGGGATAGAGCTTTTTATTATTATTTGATAAGTTAATACATACATACACAGTAATTAAATCATATCCACCCTCAACTCTTCCTGGACCCCAACACACATTCTTTTTATTTTTTTATTTTTATAACCCACCAAGTCCAATTAGTGCTGCCAATATGTACATGGGAGTTGGGGCATCCATTGGAGCATGAGCAATTTCAGTTGCTACACTCCTAAAGAATGCTGGCTCTCTTTTCTCCAGAAGCTATTCAACTTCGAATAGCTCCTCAGTGAGGGTTAGGACCTCATGGTCCCCTTCCACACCCCTGCTGGAATTTTGATTAGCTTGGTCTTCTGCAGGCAACCATAGTTGCTATGAGTTCATGAAGATAGTGATTAGCCCTGACTTCTAGTGTTTACATCTTTTCTAATTCCTCTTCTGTGATGTTCCCTGAGCCTTGTTGGGAATGATATAGATAGTCTTCTTAGGGCTGAACATTCTATAGTCACTTATTATCTGTGCTTGAGTCTCTGTAACCCACTGTAAAAAGAAGTTTCTCTGATAAGGACTGAGAACTATATATAGATGTCTTAGTTAATTATATAGATGTCTTAGTTAATTTTCTATTGCTGTGAAAAAAACCATTATGATCAGGAAACATCATGACCAAGGCAGCTTACAAAACAGTCTTTAATTGGGCTTACAGTTTGAGAGGGTTGGAATCTGTGGTGTCTGAATAAAGGCGTGGCAGTAGACACAGCTGAGAATTCATAAGCAAGTTAGGAGGCAGAGGAAGAGACACACTGGGAATAACATGAGTCTTTTGAAGCCTCAAAGTGTACCCTCAGTGACACACCTCCTCCAACAAAGCTATACCTCCTAATTCTCCCCAAACAATTCTGCCAAATGGGGAACCAAGAATTCAAGCATTTGAGTCTATGGGTATCATTCTCAGTAACCATCATAAAAGATAATTATCTAGAGGGCAGTTTGACACTGCCCACTTAGCAAAATAATTGCATTGCATTCTCCCCTAAGGCCCATGACCTCTCCAATCATGGGTCCTTGGTTGGATTTTCAGTATCAGGAGTAAGTTTTTCCCCACGGAACAGACTTTAAATCAATTCAGAAAACTTTTGGTTACTCCTTTAATATTTATTCCACTATTGCTTCAACAAGCATATCTTGCTAGGCTAGTTGTCTGATTCCTATTATATTTGCAGGGTTCACAGCTGGGTAAGCTTGTGGATGGCTTTTCTCTCCAGCATCCTACATAGTACCTTTCTGGTCTAGGCACCATAGAGGAAGTTTCCAGGTCAGTACCAGCTTGATTTCTCATGTCCTGTGACCAAAGTCAGCAGTGTATTCATCAATATGGTTTTACCACCAAGTTTTTTAGGGGCAACCAAGAAGAGTAGTAATAGCTAGTATTATCTGGGGAGTCTCTGGGACCACCTCTCATACTAACAACACACAGGGAGCACCACACACTTGGCACTGGGCTTTGTGTGTGATTACCTCTTGCTTCTGGGAGTAGCATTACCTCCTGCATGAAGTTAGGTGTTTTGCAAAAAAGTCCTTCAAATGAAGTGTGTCCATGGAAGATCATTCAAAGTTACCTTGGTTTCAGACTTTGATAATGGGTTTATTAAGTTCAGTCTCAAAATTTTAAAATTATATATATTATTTAATTGATTCTTAAATTTCTAACATTTAGTTGGATTCAATGTATTGTATCATATCCCTTCTACCCCCAAGACCTTCTCTTATTCTGGTTCCTCATCTGCTTACCTCTTTCTTCTCAAGTAGTCCCCTCTCAGCTGCTCTCTCTCTCTCTCTCTCTCTCTCTCTCTCTCTCTCTCTCTCTCTCTCTCTCTCTCTCTCTGTATGTGTGTAAAAGTTTTGTGTAGGTGGTCACAGCTGCCATGTGTTGATGATTGCCATGACCATATCGCATTTAGAATATAGCACTTTATAATACTCTTTCTTATCTTCAGATCTCACATTTCTCATCCTCTTCTACAATGTTCCTTGGGCCACAGAATGGGTTATGTAGATGTACTTTTCAGGGCTGAGTCCTCAATTGTCCCTTATTCTTTTTATTTTGACAGGCTGAGTCCTTGATCTGCCACTGCCAAAAGCCAGATTTTTGCATGTAACTTAGAACTCTTATCCTTCCTTAATTCTTGTATGACAAAAATTAAAAATCACTAATAAGGAGATCCTGATTAATATTTAGTCCCTGTTATAAATTTAGGGATTTTTCAACTGACTTTATAATTTGGATTCTTCTATTTTAAGTGCTTTGATTAACAAACCAAATTTCTGAGTACTGAAGTCTTATAAATCTAATAGATTATGCTAAACTCATAAACACCAGGTGATTCTTGTGATATTGTAAATGTTCAACTGTGCTGTATATAAATCTAATAAAAATTCAGCTTAAAAGAAGAACAAATCAATTCCTAAATTACTCATATTAATTTTAATCACAAAGTTGAACAGCTATCTCAATAAACCAATCTCTACTAAGTATAAAAATTCCTTTATAAATTATTTATTTTGTAATAATAAATGAAAACTACCTAATTATTATAATTTTGGTAAATGTATAAAATTATATGTATATATACTAAAATACTAACAATTGCTAATTTTGGATGGTAGGATTTGGTTTTATTCATTTTCTTATTCAAACCTTCCTTCATTTTCTATGCATGTGTCATTCCTTAGTCAGGGAATAACATAAGTTTTAAAACTATCTTATGAATACCTGTTTAGAGATCAGGTCCATTTAGGTCGATGGATTGGGCCCCAGATGCTTGGGCCCATGTTCTCTTCTGGAGCCATCTGGAGCCTAGATCTACACACTTATTATGGTAAGCTGCCTCCTGGGGCAAAGACTTCATGAGTTAGTATGTGGACACTTGCTATGTTAGGCTCTGGAGTTTTTAAAATTGTGTTACTATTTTTAACACAGAGAGGACATCTATGCTGGAGTCACTTCTAACCATCTATGCCTCCCAGGTTATCATGCAAATTCGAATAGAGGAAAGATAGATTAGGATCTGTCGTCTTGAGGCTCAGTAGGCAAGTTTGCTATGATTATGTGGCAGATTGCTGACTGGTTGCATTAATTTTGTTATGCTGTGAAAGAAAAAGTACCTGACAAATGCAACTGAAGGCCTTACAGTCTGAGAGGATAAAGTCCATCATGGTAGGGAAGGCACGGGGTGAGAGAGGCTCTAGTGTGGCGGCAGAGGTGTGAGGCAGCTGGTCACATTGTGTCCGCAGTCAGGAAGCAGGGAGAGATGAACGCTGGTGCTCAGCTCACTTTCTCCTTTTCACTCAGTCCAGGACCCCCGCCTGTGATGCTGTCCACATCCAGGTTATGTCTTCCCTCCTCCATTAAACCTTCCTAGAGACACCTTCCCAGGCCCATGCAGAGGTTACGTTGCCATTGGATTCCAAGGCCAGTCAAGTTGACAATGAAGGTTTACCACCACCCCGGCTGACTGGCCAAAAGATGGATGAATAAATGCATAAGTAAATAATGAATTAATGACTATCCCTGAGCTTACCGATAAAGGAGAAAATGAAAGAGGAATAACAATGCCATGATTGATAAATTGACAGGCATAGAGACAGCCTGGATAGATGAAGGAATTGAAGATGATTGAATCAAATGATTGCTTGGGACAGAATATGTGTGAATAATTAATTGATTTGCTGAATAAATGATGCAATAGAACAGAGGGTGCTAAAAGGACTGACAGTGACTGACTAAACTGTTGCCTGAGGGAATAAGTAAAAGAATAAGTGAAAAAAGAATAAATTAATGATTGACAGACATATTCACTGCATGTGTGAATTAATGGACTGACCGAATGATGACCATCTGAAACAACGAAATGATTAAGTGCTTACAATAAACAAGAGCCTGGCTGAATGTATGAATGAATGTCGTAGGTGAGGACAGATCCTTCCTGGCACAGCTTTTCCCTTGGAGTTGTCATGTTGTATCCTATCACTACAACTTTAGCCAGCCCCAAAAGGCCCTTCCTTTATCATATCAGATACCTTATTGGTGTAGATAGCATTTCTGGGACTCTTGACATTGCCTTCCTAGATGACCGTCATGCCATTTTATTCTGTGGGTGGAGTCTGATCTTGGTTTTGTGTCTGTTCATTCCTTTTGTAATAGTTAGTGTCACCAAGTTGACAGGATCTAGGGATCACCACAGGAGCACGCCTCTGGAAATGTCTGTGAGGGGTTATTTAGATTAATTGGGGTGGGGAGACCCACTCTCAATATGGATGGCACCATTCCCTAAGCTGGGATCCTAGACTCATAAAAAAGAGGAAACCAGCTGAGCACTGGCATTCATGTCCCTCTGTTTCCTGACTGAGGGCACAGTGGTAGCAGCTGCCTCAAGCACCTGCTGCCATACTTTCCCCACCCTAATAGACTCTGCTTGGAGATCTGAACTGGTTCATCTTGGTGCATGGGCCTGATGACCCAGGCATATCTGTTCTCAGCCACTGGACAGAAAAGATTCACTGCTGTGCACCTGAAGAGCTTCCAGGCATACCTCTGTTAAGAAATTCCCGAGTCTGCTTACTCTTTTATTTTTGGCTCAGCTGGTTCTGCCCTTACTTCCCAGCCCACCTGAAGCAGACTGATCTTTGAGACAATTTCTGTTGACATCAAGTCTTCCCTAGTGACCCGTTGAGACCCAGCATCAGGAAGCAGCCTCCCACTCCCCTCCCCTGCCAGTTTGAAGTTGCCTTCAGGGACAAGGAGATTTTTGCCACAGTAGACTCCATGTCTTATTAAAGGACTTGTTAATTGGGGCACCATACAGCCCTTCATCATTTTCACATCAGACAGCAGCTCTGTTGTCTGTTTACATTTGCTCAGGGAGCATTTTACAGGGGTGTTTATTCTTACAGGAGAGCTCAGAGGTTAGCCCTGCGTTTCAGAGTGAAAACCTGCCAACAAACCCACCGCAAAGAAGCTGAAAATAGATGCAGTGTTGATTCATCAGCAGCCTCTCTGGGTGCTTTATTAGGGGCTGGTACAGAACTTGAGCATCACCTGAATATGCCAGGCTGGAGGGAAGGCGGTGCCGACGGGGCTATGGAGACAGCACCCGGCGACTGCGAGAAATCACACTGCCTCCTTCAAATCTAGTAAACGAGAAAGTCTAATTGGATGCCAGTCATCCTGTCAGGGTCTGCAGAGTGGCCTAGCTTTCCAAAGGATCCCTGCACATGTGAGCATGCGCTCAGACCCTGCAAGTGGGGCAAATGGAAGCAAAGGCCACCCCTCCTTGCTTCTCAGGTGGTCTTCTGCATCTCAGACACACTGGCACTGTAGACACAAGCTGCTGTATTATAATTCCATGGCTATTTTATTCACTCTGCACTCAGTCTGTGGCATAACTAGAATTTGATAGGTATTTGTTGGTGAATTCAATAAATAAATAAATGTCAAATCCAATCCATCCTCTAAGGCCCATTTCAAATTCTCGTAACCTCGGAGTTTCTCCTGGCACTGCTTATAAAAATGGAAAAAGAGCAATCTCAAGATGCTTGGAGTGGAGCCGCTTGGTTGTCACTGACCAGTTCTCTTACTAGTGAAATCTGTGTTTCTTTTCTTGTTGCTAACACTGTTATCACCACCATTAGTGGCGAGGACTCCCAAGGGTTGACTATGTGACAAGTCACCATGCGTCTAGTCTTCACAAAACTTCATTATGTAAATTGCCTTCAGTGGACAGATGGAGTAACTGAGGCCTATGAAGGTTCCAGAACAGGACTCCATGTTACTGTATAGGACTTACTGCTTGTTGGGTACAATTTATACTTCAATGCTGCATGATCACAGAATGACCAAAGTGGGTCAGTTTGCAGAAGCACAGTTCACAGAAAGTCCTGTATATTCAAAAAGCCCTCAGTCCTAGACAAACCATGACAGTGCTCTTTCAACTCAACACTCATGACAAAATGAGAGAAAGTCCTTGCTCTTCTAATACAGATGAGAAAGCTTGAGGCACAAGAGAAAAGTAACTGCCTACCTCTATGCCCTAAGGAGTCTTACCCCAGAGTTTAAACATTACAGTATTTTCTCTCAGGGATACATGGACATGTTATCTCTCCTCCAATGTGTTGCTAGAGAAACTGACACTCTAGGTCCTAGCAGATGATTAGCAAGGTTCAGGCTTTCCTATCCTTCCCAATCAGAACTATTTCCTTCCCTTCTCTTTATATCCTTGCTGCATTCATTGGGCTCTCCATTGCTCACATTCTGTTTCCGTCTATTAGAACTTATTGCATTAAAGCCAACAGAAGAACTGAACTGGAAAATATCGCAGGGCATTTTGTATGTCTGACCCCTCCTAATTTTTTTCCCTCTCTGTCCTGGTTCTCATGACTCTTACTTATTCTGCATCGCTAGTGCTCCTCAGGCTTCCTTGATTCTCTTTTGCAGTTTTCTTTTTAAATGCTTCTGTTTTTCAGAGTTCTTCCTTTCTGTCATCTTTGCTGTCTAGATGCAGTTTCTCACTAAGTCATAACCATCAATTTGCAGGCTTCACTGGCATTTTATATTTTTAAATTTCATCCTCTTTCCCTTGAATTCAAGGCATGTGTGTTCGCGCACACATGCATGCAAGACTAGTATAGGTTATGTCGCAGTAACAAACAGACCCCCCAGTTCTTATTGAGTTTACATATCCAATACTTTTTAATGATACATATCCAACAAATGATTGGAAGAACTCATATAGTCACTCTGAGACTCAGAACCGTGGATGCCCTGCTCATATGAACGAATGAATTCTGTAGTCCCTTTGGCATGGAAATAGTTGAATAGGGCATGAAGGGATGCCATGACTTTTGAATACTTTGACCTTGAAAGGCTACATACCACCTCTGCTCCAATTTAGCCAAAATAAGTCATGTGATCTGCTTTAATGCAACTACTGGTAAATATAAGGACACATAAGACATTTAGTGAGAAACAAATGCCTCTACCATTTCAAACGATTCCTGACAGCTTCACGCAGTGTATACCAAGGAAGCTCACATTAAATGGGTTTCTCGAGCAACTTAATAACATCATCGTATGCAAAGGTTTCTACCCTGTAAATTCCTGACCTTGGTGCTGCATGCCTACACTGTAAACATACCTATCATCTACCACTTCCCCTCTAGTTTTGGCAACCTGTGAAAACTATTTCATGTCCTGGATTTTGCTTATCCCTGGCCTATGTTTCTTGCAAACTTGCTTATTCTGCTCATCTTATATGTCTTATTAGCTTCCTGGGCTCTCTTTTCTGGGTTCCTCTTTGAGCCCCAGAGTGTTTCCTCCAGTCATACGTGTGTAGGTCACCCTTCTCAAGGCTTTGTTTGCCTTTCCTACTGTTCTAGTCAAATCTCATTATCCTAGCTTAAAATACCTCTAATGTATGGCACTTTCTCAATCCCAAGTCACCTAAAACCCAACTTCTTATGTTTCCCTCCAGTTTGCTTCTCTGGAAAGCTTATTTCTCAAGTAAAGGAGCTTCATTCTTACAGCTCCCAGTCCAAAGCCTTGAGTTCCTTAGTCCTTTTCCTTTTCTCATTTTTTGAGTCATATCGACAAAAATTATTTTCTGTATCCAAACAGTCTATTAACCATGGATTAGAAACATATTTCAAAACCATGTCTTTGTACTGTATGTGTGTAGACTGTTTTTCTTTCCAATGTTTTCTGAATAATACAATATAATAACTATATTCCACTATACTGAGTGTGGTAAGTAATACAGAGGAGATTTGATGTCTTCAGGAGGGTGTTCCTATGTTATGTGCAAATACTACACTATTCATATCTGTGGAGTTTAGCAGCCTTGGGTGTGTATGGCTGTCCATTCGAATCACATCCAGAACTCAACCAATTTTCCCTACCTCTCTACTTACACTCTAGTATGAGCCATCAACTAATTTTATGTAGATTATATTAGTCTAAGAGTCTTCTGCTTATTATGTCCTGTTTTTACTTTTTCTCCTTTCCATCAGTGCCAAATAGATCAATAAAAGAAGTACCTCCTCATATAAGTCAATCTTAGCATCCTAGTGCTCAAAACCCTCCAGTGATTTGATGTCTCACTGTGATTGAATGAGAAAGATCTCAAGGCCTCAGGGTGTGCCCTTCCCAATCTAGAGAGCAGACAGTTTGCTTTGTGTGGGCTCTTTTCAGAGCCTTCTCCCCAGATCTGTACATTTTAGTGAAATGATTTGCTTTCTCTTTCTTGAATGTGCCAGAGTTCCCTGTTCCTTAGATTTTTATTTATTTTTCTTATGTTGGCTCTGTAGTCCCTGACTACTAGATCCTACCCTTATGGTCTTTGCCTGTGGGGCTCTCTCCCCATGACAAAGAAGTGAATTCAGCACTTTACCCTCATCCCTTCCTGCCTCATTTTTAACTCATAGTATCGATCATACACACTATCCACCAACCCTCTTTATCCTGTTTATTGTCATCTGTCTTTTCCTAGAGAAGGTACACTACATGTGGACAGGGCCTTTTATCTACCCATTCAGTGATGGATCCTCAGTGTCCTGACATGTGTCTAGGGTGCACTAGATGCTCAATATGCATTTGCAAATTGTTTTGTGGATGATGGCTTGCCTTCTTAGCCTAGCTTCCATCTCTGTGTTAAAGCTCTTACTTGCTGTACCTCTTCTTGGTCCCACCTTTGAAATGGGATTTGTACAGTGCCAACTTAACTGTCATGCATCCCTTTACAAGCTGATTGGAGAATAGTCTGGTCAACCTGCTGCCATGTGGCTAAGACTCATGACACATACTAAGGTATTTTGAAGACTAAGAAGTCTTGTTTAATCAATTTTTTTCCAACCATGTGTATCACCCTCATGTGTGGTCATAGATTTGTGGTAATTTATAGATTTGCTACTGCATTATATCTACTCTGGATCCTAGAATGTTTAAACACATTTCTTTTGTTTCATGATGTTTTCTTAATGTTTCAGTTAATCAAATGATTTTTATAACCCTCTTCAAACATGTACACATGAACACACACACACACACACACACACACACACACACACACACACGGGGGTGGGGTGGGGGTGGGCACCAAATAACTGTTTTTGCTCCTGTCTCTGTCTAATAATGTCCCTCTTCTGTAAAGCCCATTCAGACCCCTCCTCATTCTCAGCATCTAAGCCACTATCTTCTCAAGTCTCCACTCAATACAACTGATCACTGTATGATTTACCACATTCCATGACAATGTAATATACCAACCAGTGATAATCACCGCTGCCAGAGGAACTCAATCATAAGGTTCAAAGACAGTCTGCAAATGCCCAGTCATTAATGGCAACTATTAATATTGCCATTAAAATGTGTGATGCTCATTTAACAACAAAACTGTCTCTCCTGCTTTTCCTTTGGATCCCAGCTACTGTCCATGACAAGTGCCCACCTCCCCAGACACCAGCCTCTTTAGATACTTGGAGTCAATGACTGTATGTCACCAAAGCTTCTTCTCTAGACCAATCACCCCAGGTCCTCTGTTCACTCCTCATGTGGTAGTCTCAAGTCTTCTGCAGCTTGTATGAAAGCAAAAATTTTGTTGCTTTAGTAAATATAGAAATCTTAGGTATAGAACTGTTAGTCTAATACATTTGAGCTCCTGTGAATTTTCTGGATGCTTCTGTATCCCGAGAGAGATACTATGCTTCAATGTCTGTTCTGATCTTGCCTAGGGAAGGGCCTCTGTCCAGGGAGTCTACTCATAGCTAAAGTAGCCCTAAGTGTCATGAGGCTGCATGACCTCAGCAGAGACAAAGACCTGTGGCTCTTGCTTGGGTTGAAATAATGAACAGAAAACCAGAGGGAAAGAACGCAAAGTCAAAAAATAAAAAGAAAGGAAAGTAGGGGGAGGAAGGAAGGAAGAGAGAAGGAGGGGGAATGGAAAAGGAAGAAAGGAAGAAGAAAAAGAGAGGGGGGAAGGAGAATAAGAGGGAGGGAGAATATGTAGAGAAAGGGGGAGGAAGAAGTAACAAAGAATGGGCGGCACAATATTGTAAGTTCTCCCCAACGTCTTCCATATTTTTAAGATTCCTGGGCTGACTCTGAAGGTGAAAGTCCGTCAGCCATTACATTACTTACTGCTCCGACTTTTGCTGAGTGAGTCTACTGTGCCAGGCACTCTGCTAATCACTAGGTCTATTCCTATAATACACTTTTTATAAAAAAAAAATACAATTCCCAGTTAGGATCTCAATATATTATAGAAAATAATAGATTGGCTCTCCATAAATCCCTTCCAGGTTGTGGCTTAGAGCAAGCATTACCCTGGCTGGATAGCTAGACATCGCCACCTCAATCATAAGCATAAGACTAGGTGTGGGAAAGCTGAGCTCCTCGTAGCATGCAGCTTTGCCTTAGCTATTTATATGGCTGACACTCTAGTATGGAGGAACTGAACCCCTAATTCCCTTTCATTTCACGAGACTACAATAGTACTGTGGTTGGAAATTGAGAGCTTAATTTATGCTCTGTATTTCCACACATAAGGCTAGCTTGCTTTCCCCCGATGTCTAGTCACTTTGATACCTTAGGCCCATGTAGCTAACTAACATGTCACTTGTTTGTGGTGGTATTCTCTCTCTCTCTCTCTCTCTCTCTCTCTCTCTCTCTCTCTCTCTCTCTCTCTCTCTCTCTCTCTCTCTCCTGCTTCCTTTTCTCCTGGAGTATGCTTGTGCATATCATTCTTTTTTTCCCCGTAGTTTTTTTTTTGAGATGGGTTTTTCACTAGTCTATATTTGCCAAGTAGCTAGACTGGCTGGCCAATGAGCCTCAGCAATCTGTCTGTTCCTACCTCCCCAGTGCTGGACTTACAAGTGTGCACCCCAACTCCTGGCTTTTTATATGGCTCCTGGGGTTTGAGCTCAGGGCCTTGCGTTACAGAGCAAGGCACTTTTCATACTGAGTGATAGCCTAGCATCTTTATTTCCCTCTTTTTCTGGTACCATGAAGTCCCTGATGGCATCTTATTCGTTTTCACGTCCCCAGTATCTAAGCAGCCATCATCACCTAGTAGGTGCCAAGTGTGCACAGGCTGGAAAGATGATGTTGGAAGTCCACTCCTGCCTCAGTATCCACACTTATATTTAGAACAGCGACTTTCTAAATTCGAGCATTTAATTTCATTGCTTGAATACCCACGTGCTGTTTTCACACTGAGAACTCACTGTGCCCGCCCCCCATGGTTTCAAGAAATCCCGGTGTCTCAGCAAGGTCTCAGAATCATGAAAGGTCAGAGCCCTCCACTCTGTGCTGATTTGGGTCACCGTTTCCTTGAGACTTCCTCCGACTCGTCTTTGATTAAAGCCGCGTTTGCCTCGCCTCCCGCTTTTTTTTTCGCAATTACACTAATTAAGCTAATTTTTCTTTGTTCTCTCTATACAATTTGCATAAATGGCAAATTTATATATAGTGTCCCTAATTCTCCTGTAACTGCTCTGTAATTAACAGGATGCTCAGGCTAAATATAAATACGTGCAGAAGGAAAAACAGCCTTCTGCTAAAATACCGATAAAAGCCGGGAGAAAAAGAAGGCAGAGAAGAAAACAATCCTGAGTTCGTTCTAAACTTGTTATGCTTGATTGGGTCATCACAGTTGGAGGATGCCAACTAAAGGTCAGCTTCCGAACGAGTGTCTCTCTGAGAGCCCTGTCCCCAGGAGCCAGAGCGGGAGAGAATTGGGGCCATTTTCTTGAAATAATAACAATACTGTACAATTTCTCTAGACTGCCACGGGTGGGGTGCGGTGGGGTGCGGAGTAGTGTGGTGTGGGGAAAGAGCAACACAGCAGCCAGAGAATTGGGGCACGAGTTCTAATTCTGGCCAGCCCGGGCATCTTGAGCTAGGGGACGTCAAAACCAAATCCCAGAACTCTGGACACTTTACGGTGCCAGTGTAGAATGTCCTGTGGCCCCATCCTCTGGTCGTCTCCTAGATGTTAAAAGACCCTAGTGATGGAGATAGTTTTAAAAGTAGTATGAGATCAAGACTGAGACTTCCTTCTACAAATATAAATGATTATAAATTGGCAAGTAGCTTGTATAGGAGTGGGGTGGTGATCAGAAGAGCAATCCGTGAATCCTGGTCTTGATTGCAGCTGTAGTTCTGTGACCCTGGGAAAAGTCCTTAGTGTGTCTAAGCCCAAGTTCCTTTATTTTAGAGTGAGATTAAAAAAATAGCACTGAACAGTTCATGGTCCAACATGCACAGACCCTCAACGCAATTTAGATGTTTTGCTTATCAAGCCGTATGACCCAGTCTTTCCTGGGGTTTGGTGAGTGGGTGAAATTGGGTTTCCAGCCAAAGATAGTGAGCCTCACGTGACTCAAGAGAGACATCTCTGGAATCCTCTCCTTCAGATTCTGAAGCTGTGGTCACAGTCATTGCAATGATAACATCACTGTTTCGTTATGTCCTTGTTTTTAGAACCATCTGTAGGGCTCTCTGCTGGGTACTTCTCCAGGCCTGGGGATCATGGACATGAATGAGACTCTGATCTTTGTGAGGAGGTGTAGGTAAATAGACTCTGTAGAAGACTGAGTCAGAGAAAGGTTGGTCTCAAGTGCTCTGGGGAGTTGAGGCCCCTCCCTGTGGTTCAAAAGTGTCTAGAGAATGTGGTGCTTAAAGCCCACACAGGCAGTCTATTTCAATGTGGGAAGACCCTTAGGACCTGTCTTATAATCTTTTCATCTATACCATTTAAAATGGGTGTTTTTGTACATACTTTATATTATATATACACCATATACTAGAATATGCATATAATTTATAAATAAGTAATGTGCATACACAGGCATGCCCAATCAAAAGATTTTTATTTATAGTGGAGAGGAACGCTTATTCCAGGAAATCTTTGGTGGCATCTCCCAGTGGCTGTTGACTGATACTTGAGTATGGCACGGAAAGAACACAGAGTTTGTCAGAATTCAGAGCCTTGGGTAAGATACTTACACTCTCTGGGTCTTATATTTGTCACTCATAGACAGAAACAAAAAAATGCTGAGAAAGGCAGGACAATGTATAAAATCTTTGTGGTAAATAAGCAGATATTATTTTTTCTTACTCAGGGTAAAAACATGAGTATTTAGGATGTTAATTTGAGTAGCATTTTGCACACACACACACACACACACACACACACACACACACACACACGAATGCATGCACACAGGCAAGCGCACATGCATGCATGTCAATGACAAGATGTCTGAAAAATAAAAACCATTTGATATTTACCTCAAAAGCACAATCCTTGCTGTTTTGTTGTTAAAAGGTGAGGTACCTACACTGCATCTGACTCATTTGCTGAGTAACAATCTTGGCTGCCCGCTGCAGACATGTGTTTCTGTATCATGTCACATGCTGACAGATGTGGTTTAACAATGGCTGCTTTGGCACTGCTCATTCTGCTCCATGGGTCTCCTCACTTGCAGTCCTTGTGCAGTACACACTCACCTTTAAAACTGAAGAATAGAACAGGTGAAGCCACGCCGAGCAATTCCACTGGAAGCTCCGCTCAGACATGGCTCAGACCCTCCTTCCCATGATGCCTTGAGTGAAGCTCCACATCGGTGGAGCAGGGTGCGCATTAGGAAGGGGAGTGGACATGGTAAACCTTAACATTCTCCACTGTGTTATCTTTGATCTGGCCCCTCTGAAAAAAAAATCTCATGCCTTTATTTCTCTGTTAATGTTGTCTTTAACTTACTTTTTTAAGTGAATAAAGTTTGACAATTTTTCTTCATTGAATTCCAAGCAGTATTTTACAGGGGCCTTAAGGCTGGACACTCTGATAGGTAAGCTATTCAGTGAACATCATTACTTCTTCCTAAGCTTTTAGACTACAAAATAAGCTCTTTCTCTCTCTTTTTAGAATCTGATTGTTAGTTAAATACACCAGGAAATACTAATTTATAGCACCTCAAGTTAAGTTTTAAAAGAACCACTCTCCAGGGTTTTAAAAACGAGAGAGAAGATGATGTCCTTTGGTAGGGAGTTATGGGTGCATCTGGGAGGAACAAGGGGTGAATGTGATCAAAATATGTTTCATGAAGAGAATGTATTCTCAAAAGAACTAATAAAGGTAATATTGAAATAACTTGTAGGTTTACAGATCCCTCATTAAGTTCGTACCAGAGCCAACTAGATGGAATCAGGGCTGGAGACAGAGCTGAACAAGAGAAAAACATTCTGAGCATACTGTGGGATGCTGGGAGGATGGTGTCAATTCTCCAGTCTAGGTTATGGCTCCACAATGGACTGTCAGTGCCAAATAGCTTTAGAAACCACCTCTTTTAGGGGTGAAGGAATATGAAGAGAAAACCCTAAAAACTCAGCCAAGAGGCTTCTCTAGTCTGATGTAGCCAATAACTAAGAACCAAGGCTGACAGAGAAACTTCCTGTAAATATCCCTTCCTCTGCTGGGTAAATCAGAGAGATAATAAGAGGGATGGACCACTCCAGGACAGGTGATTAAGACCAGGCTCCAGACCTGGGACGAAGAACAGGATAAGCATTGTACATGATCATAGATTTTTATTGTCATTTTGATTGGAAAAATAACTCCCAAGGGCATTAGTGAGGCAAGCCTTTGTGAGTATTGGGGGTGTTTCCAAAGAGGAGTAACTGAGAGGGTAGGACCTGCCCTGAAAGTGGGTAGGTAGTGTCATCCTTTGGGCTTGGATCCCAGACTGGATGAACAAAAGGGGAAAAGGAAAAGGCAGCCAGTGTCAGCAATCCTCTCTCTGCTTCCTGATCTGCCCAGGTACAAGAAACTCGCAGTGGGTACAAGCCATCCCTCATACTATGTCATCCCTCCTGCAGTGAACTATATCCCCACAAATCATGAGCCACAGGGGTTCTTTCTCCAATAAGTCACTTCTTGTCAAAGCCATATGCAAAGTAAATAATGCAGATGGGCATTTTGGGGAAATAATGACGCTACTTACAAATACACCTACTTACTGAGAAGCAGGAGAATGGTACAGTAGCCTGGACCTGGGGAATATGGGGGGTATTACATCTCTTAAGTCGGACAGTCTAGGGGAGAAGATACCAGTTCCCAGAGTAAGAAAACAGTGTGGAAAAGACAACCTCCAGGAAAAATCCCGGAGATAGAGGACCACACATCAGTCCCATGACAGAGAAACAACCAAGGAGATGAACTACCTACCTAGTGTCTCTCTTTCAAACATCTTCTGTTCTTCTCCACATGCTCATTTCAGTTGAGTCCAGGGAAAGCCAGCCAGGAAAACTAAGAGGAACCCTTAATGCAGCCCACACAGGTGAACATGTCAGGAGGACAACTGGGTGAGGAGTGTGGTGTGGACAGCCTTACACGGAATTTCCTCAACCCACTTGGTGAGTACACCTGAACTGGAAAGGAGCCTTTCTCCCTCTGCTTCTTGGCTGCAGGACATTTTTTCTGACCACATACGGGCTATCCATCTGGGTATTATGTAGAATAACCCAGAATGCATAACATGTAACACCCCTCAACTCAAATGCCAGACCCAAGGGTGTTTACCAAAGATGCATTCGGGTGTCCGCATCCCATCTGCAGAGGTTTGCATGGACCCACACACTCTTGCTGCCCTTTCCCACCTCACTGCTCACATCTCCTGTTCCTCAGCTATACTTCCTGAGATCTCCTGCCCAATAAACTGCTTTCTTCCTAGACACAGTCCCAAGACCTCCTTGTGAGAAATTGAGATCGAGGTGCATAGAAAATGATCCCGATGGACGAACAAACCGTATAGCTCAGTGCTTTTGGGGAAAGGGGTGTTGAAGCCCAGGGGGAAACAACCTGGAATAGAAATACCATCATTAAAACAAGCCGGAGGGACTTCAAGGACACAGAAGAAGGGGCACCCAGCCTGGGATGTCAGATGTGGTGATGGAAGGTTTCCTGGGAAGTCTGGCTTCTCGGTCCTATCTATCCTACTTCGGAAAGAAGCAGGCTTTCTCCAAACTGAAAATTCACAGAGCCGGAAGGTGAGCACTCTGTCCCCTAGTCCTCTCTGCGGGAGAGGGCCTGATTGGAAGCTTGCTCACCATTGCTCACTCCTCCTGCTGTTTTGAAAGGTTCTGATATGAGGGAAAATATCCTCTCTGGGGAGCCCTTGCCCTTTTATGATTTGCCAAACACCTCCTCAGCAAGGTACCCAAAGCCGGGCCGCAGCTGATTGAGATTCAAAGAGAAAGCAGATCTAAATGAAGGGTCGAAGTGAAAAGACTGTGTTTATTGTTGCTCTCTGGCATCCCTGGCAATCTTCACCAGAGGAATTTCCACACCGTGCTGACTGCCTGCCAGGCGGACTGGGGAAAGGCTTCTCGCAGGAGCAGCAGGCACATCTGTTTAAAGCAGAAAATGTCCGTGCTGGTGAATTGAAGTTGTTTGATGCACTTCGGGGAAACTGCCCTAAATAGTCTTGGATGCGTACCTCTTAATAACCTTCGTTCTACCCGAGTGTGGACCGCGTGATTTTTAAGATAAAGGAAGTCAGAAAATGGAGGTTGGAACTGCAGCTCAAGCCCCTCATTTGTATGGGAAAGTGAGTGACATCAGAGCAAACGAATGAACAGCCTGTAGTCACAGGGTACACGAGTAATAGACAGAACCCAGTACTCACATCTACCCCAGTGTGGAAGTAGCAGGATTGTAGCCAGATCCTCAAGGACCCCAGTGTTCTCAAGTGTGGAGAATCCACTATCCAGTCTTGCAAAAGTCAAATTCTGCATGCACTGGCTGAGCACACTAATCCTGAACTCAACTCTTTATTATTATACTTTGGATAGCAAAAGGTGAAACAAACAAACAAACAACAACAACAACAACAAAAAAATCAGTGACACAAAATAAAAACCAAATTGTCTACCCTCAAGACACCACAATATGTTAAGAGACATGGTTTTTCAAGTTAGCAAATTTATCCCTCCTGGAAAGTCAAGGCACTGGTGGACATGTCAGTACACACAGAACTGGAAGCACACAAGAGCTCCACATCCTCCATCTCCACACTGGGTTGGAGAGTGTTCTACAGAATTTCATACCCACCCAGAGTCCCAGATTGTGATCTTAACTGGAACTGAGGTCTTGACAAACATAACTGGTTAAAATGACATCAAATTGGATTAAGATCGGTCTTAAATCAATGACAAATGTCATTATGAGAAAGTCATGTGAGGATACTAACAAATGAAGGTTATATGAAAACAGAGGCAAGACAGAATAACAGAGCTACAAGCTATAGCAAGAGTTGTAGGCAATGCCCGGAAATCAAAAGACAAGGATGTGATAGATCTGTTCCTGTGGGCTTTAGAGGAGGAGAGGCTCTATCAACACCTTAATTTCTCACTCCCAGACTCCAGAATGGTGTCAGAATATATTTCTGTTGTTTTAAGCCACGTAGTTTGTGGCATCTTGTTACATCAGTCCTAGAAGGTTAGGACAGTCTTCAAGATAAAAGGCTTCGTTTCTTCTTGCAGAGTATAGGGAGCTGTTGAAGGACAGATTGTCTTTAATGTAAGGCTGACTCCTATTTCTATGTCAATCACCTGCACTTTTCCCAACATTTGAGTTGACCTCAAAATATCTGTGTCATGAAACTGCTGTACAAAGTGACTCAGCTCCCACTCATGCAGAAGACAGGCCAGGAAAATTACCAAGGGGAGCTTCCAGACAAGGTGGCGGCCCATGAAACAGTTCTTAGAGGATGATGAGGAATTAACTTATTGGTAGTGACAGAAGAAGAGTCCATGTAAGTGGAACAAGAATAACTAAGGCTTGGAACTCAAAACATGGGTTGTGTCTGTGCTATTGTGTGTCTACACACATGGGGGTGTATAAATATGTATGTGAGAGATATCAACAAGAAGTTTCTGAAGGCCTAAAGATTGAAAATAAGAAATCTCAGTTTGAGGTTGTGGTGGTTTAAATAAAAATGCCCCCCATAGACTCATAGGGAGTGACACTATTAGGAGGTGTGGCCTTGTTGAGGTGGGTGTGGCTTTGATAGAGGAAGTGCATCACCAGGGGCTTAGCTTAAGGTCTCAGAAATTCAAGCTAGGTCTAGTGGCTCACAGTTTCTTCTCTCTCTCTCTCTCTCTCTCTCTCTCTCTCTCTCTCTCTCTCTCTCTCTCTCCAGACAGGGTTTTTCTGTGCAGTTTTGGTGCCTGTCCTGGATCTCACTCTGTAGACTAGGCTGGCCCATAACTCACAGAGATCTGCCTGCCTCTGCCTTCTGAGTGCTGGGATTAAAGGCCTGTGCCACTACTGTCCAGTTCACAGTCTCTTCTTGCTATCTGTGGATCCAGACATAGAACTCTCAGCTACATGTCCAACACCATGTCTGCCTGCATGCCACCATGCTTTCCACCATGATGATAATGGACTATACCTCTGACCTGTAAGCCAGCCCCAATTAAATGTTTTCCTTTATAAGAGTTGTCATGGTCATAGTGTCTCTTCACAGAAGTAAAACCCTAACTAAGGCCAAGGTATGAAGTATAGTATATAGCATATCATAACGAGGAAGTAATGGTTTCAGGAGCTTGAGGCAATGAGTCACATCCCATGTACAGTCAGGAAGCAGAAAGAAATGAATGCTGGTGCTCATGGATGTTCTTTATTTTATGTTGTCAAGCACCTAAGCATGTGCATGGATCAGGGTAGTTCTTCTCATTTCAGTTAACTTAATCTAGACATCCATCCAGACATTTCCAGAGGCTGCCTTAATCTAGATAATCTCTCACAAGCATGACCAGAGGTTTGTCTTATAGGCGATGCTAGATCCAGCTAAGTTGACATTTAGTGTTAACTGCCATAGTATCCTTCCTAGGTGACAGATCTTGTATTAGTTAGGGTTTGTCACTGTGGCCAAATACATGAGAAAGGCAACTGAAAAAATGGAAGATTTATTTCAGATATGGCTTCAGAAGCGTCAGTCCAAGGACAGATGGATACATTGCTTTGGGACCAAATGAAGCAGAATATCATGGTAACAAATGTGTATGGTAGGGGGAGGAAAGCTTACTTCATAGCAGTCAGGAAGCAGAAAAAGGAGTAACAGGAAGGGGTCAGGGCCAAGATATATGCCTCAAAAGCATGCTTCAGCAGCCCATTTCCTCTACCTGGTCCCCACCTGCCATAGTTCTAACACCCCTCAGTAATCTATTCAAAGCTTGAATCTATCAATGGATTAAACTATTGATTATGTCAGAATCTTTATGACATAATTCAAACACCCTCAGAGACACACCTAGAGGTGAATTTCACTAATCTTCTATGTGTCTCTCAATCTATCAAAGTAACAATCAGTATTATCCATCACAGTCCATGTAACAGCTCATATAATAGTCAGCTGGTGAACCTCATATGATAACTCAGGTGCAAAGGAAAGAGACCATATAAGTGAATTTAGAAGTCTCCATATATATGTATTTATATATCTTAGTTAGAGTTTCTATTTCTGTGAAGAGACACCAAGGCCATGGCAACTCTTATAAAAGAAAATATTTAACTAGGTGGCTTACAGTTTCAGAGATTAGTCCATTATCATCACGGCAGGACATGGCAGCATGCAGGCAGACATGGTGCTGGAGAAGGAGCTGAGAGTGGAGAATGACCTACATCTTGATTCCACAGGCAACAGGAAGTGGTCTGAGATACTGGATGTAGCTCGAGCATATATGAAACCTCAAAGCCTACCTCCAGCACTTCCCCCAACAAGGCCATACCTACTCCAACAAAGCCAGACTTCCCCAATAGTGCCATTCCCTATGAGCTTATGGGGACAATTATATTCAAACTACCACAATATGTGTGTGTTTGGGGCCTATCTCCTGGGATTGGATAACCTGTCAGAAGGCTTATCCTTGGAGAAAACTGAATTTCCCTTCATGTACAGCCATTGGCTGCCTATAGTTCTTTATGTAGGGGTGGAGCCTTGTGAAATTCCCCTTCTCCATGTTAGTGTGTCCAATGTTGTCATTGTGCAGTTCTTGTGAAAGTAACTATACTGTTGAGATCTCTTTGCTGTGACATGTCTAGAAGACAGTCCTGCAGCAGGTAAGGTTGTGAGAACAGAAGGTCCTCTGGCTCTTACAGTCATTCTTCCTTTTCTTCCATGATGTTTCCAAAGGCTTAGGTGAAGGATTTGGGTTGTAGATGTACCAGTTGGGGCTAGACACGACACAGTCATTTATTCTCTGTATTGTGATCAGTTAATGATCTCCATAATAGCTTCTGTCTGTTGAAAACCAATAATGAGGGATAAGAGCCACTTTGTCTGTGAATATAAGGATAAGTATTTAGAACACAGTTAGAAGTGATATTAGTTTGGAAAAACGGCAGTACTAGGTTCTCTTCTGGGACTTATGACCTCTCTAGCCATGGGTAGTTGGCTAAGTTTATAGTACCAGACATGAATTTCTTCCTTAATTACTATGTACAATGTTTTTGCTGAAGCAAAAGGTTATGTACAAGTTGACCTTAATTGTTACAGATTTTGATACTCTTAACATAGAATATATAACAATAGATTGTGGTGATACTGTGTTCCCCGATATATTGTGTACCCTAATAAACTTATCTGGGATCAGAGAATAGGACAGCTACTAGACAGAGGCCAGAAAATGGTGGCACACACACCTTTAATCTAGCATTCCAAAGGCAGAGATTGGTCTGGATCTCTGTGAGTTCAAAGCCACCCTGGAAACATCCAGGCATGGTGACACATACCTTTAATCCTAGAAAGTAATGGCAGGAAGCAGAAAGGTATATAAGGCGTAAGGACCAGGAACTAGAGCCTGGTTAAGTCTTTAGGCTTTTAGCAGAAGTTCAGCTGAGATCCACTCAGATGAGGACACAGAGGCTTCTAGTTTGAGGAAACAAGATTAGCTGAGGAACTGGTGAGGTGAAGCTAGCTGTGACTGAATCTGTTTCTCTGATCTTTCAAGTGTTCACTCTAATACCTGGCTCTGGGTTTGTTTTTAATTAATAAGACCTTTTAAGATTCATGTTACAGTAGAGTCTCACTCTATTGTTTTTTTAAAATGTAAACTAATAAACAATCCTATTGAATCTTTTAAGTGGAGAAGCTTTCATTACAGTTATTTAGTGTGTATGTGTGTCATAGTGCTCAGGTGGAGGTCAGAGAACAACTTGTGGGAGTTATTCTCTCTTTCCATCATGTGGAATCGAGGGGTTGAACTCAATCCTCTACTTTATCTTCGTATTCTGAGATTCTTTATATCTTTTGAGGATTTGTGCATTGCATTTTGAACATATGCACACTCCCACTCCTACCTTTTTCCCTCCTCATATCCAGCACCATTTCATTCCTTCTCACAAGTGCTGAGATGACCTCTTCTCTCCTCCACTGACTCCAGTTCGTGTTGCCATGCTAGTCTTGGACTTGACGCCTGCTCTGGTGTGTGGTCAGTCTACCAGGGGGTTACATCACTGAAGAAAACCCAGACTATCCCTCTTCTAGAAGCTATCAAATTCCAATAGCTCCATATCCACTTACACCATCTATGCTGGGATTTGATCTGGCTGGAGCTTGTGCAGGTCTGGGGCATGTTGTCATAATTACTATACGTTCATATGTGCATCTGCCTGTTGAGTGTGGAAACACTCTTTCCTTAAAGTTATCCACCACATTTAGCTCTTACAATCGTCCTGCCACCCTCTTCTGCAAATATCCCTGACACTCGGAGTGATGATATGAATGTCCAATTTAGTGATGAGAATTCTATAGGTTTCCAGACATTGACCAGTGGAGGGACTGTGAGCTAATTGTCATCTACTGCAAGGAAATCTTTCTCTGATGAGGCGTAGGAAATGCTCTGATCTGTGGGTACAGCAATAAGTCATTAGCAGTCTTTTTAAATACTATATCCATTGAAAAACATAATAGTATTGGGTTCTCTCCTAAGGCCTATGACCTATCTACTCTTTAACAGTGCCTCATAGTTCTATTTGTTAAATTCAGGTTTCAAATCCTGAATTGTCTTTATTATTTCATTCAGCTGTATGTTTGTATTTTTTTGGACTTCAATCAGGAGTTTATTCTTATCCTCCTTAAGTTTACCCAGGTGTCTGTGTCCTCTATAAACTGCTTGAATTTTTTGACAATGTTTATAATTGCTCTTTTAAATTCTGTGTCCTAGGGTTAATCTAGGTAACATTTCTGTAGAACTAGTGGTCTTTGGGGGAGCAGGAGAAAGGAGTATATTATCTTTGCATTGTATATTGTTTGTGTTTCTATAATAGGACCTGGGCATGTAGATTTATTTAGTCATGTATATATAATAAGAGTCTACACTGTCCCTGTTGAGCAGAAGTTTGGTTCTGTTTTTGCTGTTGCCCAAACATAGTTGACTTCAGATACTCAGTGTTGACTTTTTCTAAAGAGTCTTGGGTGACTCTAACTCAGTGGTAACCAAGGAAACCTGTGAATGTGGTTTCCAGCTGGGTCTAAGCAGAGGAAGGTGGTATGAGGCTGGGAACTGAGTCAAGTTCCTTTATAGAGCATGTGAATCTGATGCCCTGTTGGGCCAGGGCATGGAAGGGTAGCATGGTCAAGAGTTTGGTATGACTTACCTACAGAAAACTTTCACTGGTACAACTCCTGACTGGGCCTGGGCATGGAGAGGTGGCATGAGCTAGGGTCTTTGATGACTCACCTGGATAGCACACACATAGATAAGATTCCTGTCTGGACCTGGGCAAGGGGCAGGGTGCAGGTAATGATCTGATGTAGTGTGTGTGTGTGTGTGTGTGTGTGTGTGTGTGTGTGTGTGTGTGTGGTGTGTGTGTGTGTGTGTGTGTGTGTGTGAGAGAGAGAGAGAGAAAAAGAGAGAGAGAGAGAGAGAGAGAGAGAGAGAGAGAGAGAGAGAGAGAGAGAGATTACACTTGTGTAAGTACTCACTGGAGCCAGAAGAGGGTGTCAGATCCCTGGGGGCTAGAGTTACAGGCAGTTTTGAGTGCTCGACGTAAGTGCTGGAACTTGAACTCCAGCCATCTGAAAGAGCAGTGGTATCTATTAAGTGCTGAGCCATCTCTCCTGCCCCATAAATTACCTTAAATAAATATGAGTGTTTGTGTATTTATAATATCCTTATTTCTCTTTAATCTCTCTTTTTTAAACTTTGTCTTTTTGCTTCTTTCAGCTTAGTCTTTATCTTTTCTTCTAACTCATAAGTTAAATGTGTACTTTTTGACATTTAATTTTTCCAATACATAGATTTAAGACAATATATTTTCCTCTAAGTATCCTTTAAATTGCATTACTTAAGCTTTAATGTGTAATCCTTTTATCATCACTCACTCCTAAGTTCCCATTATGATTGCTAATTTAGCTCATGAATTATTAATTGTGCTTTTTCAATCTCTAAACATATGTTTTGCTTGTTTCTTTGCATGATCTCACTCAAATAAGATAGTAGCGGGCTATTCACTTTTGCGGTAATAAAGCAGAAGGTTCACTGAAAAAAAATGACCTGTGAATGTAACAGATATGCCCAGTTTATCCTACAGAAAACAAAAGAGCAAACAAAATTACTTTATTTCATGTACCAAGTGTACAGCTGCATAGAAAGGTTTTATTTACCACTAAATTTAATTCTATTTTTATGGGCATGCAACATTTCATTCAACGTACATGTAGTTACATCTGCCAGGACTGTTGTGGATGCTAAGTTTGCACATTATCAGAAACCATCAACCACACAGTTTTGTGGTTGGCCAGGAGAGGACGTTCAGAGAGGTTAGAGAAGCAATACCTGCCAGGGGTGGGAGATCTGGAGCATCTGCAGAGGTGCAGTGCTTTGTGGGGGGGATAATTAGCAACTAATCAGATAATGGAGTATAGTCTCCAGGCAAGAGGACCAGATGGACACAAGTGTGGAGAGTGGCAGAATGAATGACTTCATTCTAACACAAGAGTACAAGTGTGGTGGTTTGAAAGAAAATGGCCCCCAAAGGGAGTGGCACAATTAGAAGGTATGGTCTTGTTGGAGGAATTGTGTCACTCTGGGGGCAGGCTTTGGGGTTTCTTTTGTGCTGGTTTCCCTCCATGTGACTGTCAGTCCATTTCCTATTGCCTGTAAGATGTAGGACTCTCAGTTCCAGCATCATGTCTGCCTGCATGCCACCATGTTCTCCACCATGATGATAATAGACTGAACTTCTGAAACTGTAAGTGAGTCACCCCAATTAGATGTTTTTCCTTTATAAGAGTTGCTGTGCTCATAGTATCTTTTCACAGCAGTAGAAACCCCTAAGACAGCAAACTTGGAGCCATGTTTGAGTAGTCTCCAGAAATCAAGCCAGTGATGGTTTGCAAGGGCCTCTTCACTTGCCCCTCTCATTCTCCAGCTAATGAAAGGTCCTTGAACCCCTTCACTATTGCTCAGAAGGTCCAGGGAGAACACAAAAGGCAGCAAACAGCGATAACATTCTCACCATGTGTCCACTAATGTGCTGAGCGCTTCGGTGCACCGATTCCTCTCCACTCCCCAAGGATCTGGGGTAAGCTGTCCTGCTTCACACTGCAGATATGGAAATTGAGTGTCAGGTTGCTAATACTTGTCTGAGGTCTCTGCTTAGTTATGTATAACAAATAATATTCCAGTTTTCTGGAGAAATTATCCCCCCTAATTCATACAGTGTCTAATCTTCCATGTGATTGTATTTAGAGATGGATCTTTTAGGAGACAAATATGTTTATATGAGATGGTGTGTGTGTGTGTGTGTGTGTGTGTGTGTGTGTGTGTGTGTGTGTGCTGTCATGATTGGATTAGTACTCTTAAAGGAAGAAAAAGGAGAGCCCATCTCCCTCCAAGAATACAACCTGATGGCAGCCTTCAATAAGTTCAGAATGTCTTTGTGGGAATCTGAATCAACCAGCACTTTAATATTAGAACTCCCAGCCTCTATAAGTGTGAGAAATAAATCCCCATGGTTTAAATCTGCCAGTCTATGGTAAGTCATATGACACCCAGTGCTAACATGTATTTACAGCTAGAAAGTAGCTAAGATAGGATTTAGTCCCCCCAGACCCCAACGCCCTCCTTGTCTCTCTAAAAATCAAAGCCTAGGTTTATCTTGTGGGCCTCCCAAAGGCAGGGATGCTGAGTTACAAGCAGTCATCAGCATTACCACAGGCTTTGCTACAGTTGTACCTATTGGTGAAATTATTAAGGACACTCCACGTAGTTAAAAGGAGATTTATTTAGTGGCGTAACTTACAGATGAAGGGATAGGTAGGTTGAGGGTTCTGGGAAAGATGCACCAGTATTCCGGCGATGTTCTCTGGAGAACTCTCCTCTGTCTACCTCTAGCGTCCGAGCTCCCAGCAACAAGAGAGCATGGCACGTCCAGATCTCAGGTCTTCAGGGCCCTCCCTTGGCCCCGCCTTGTGGGCGTGATAGTTACCAAAGCCTCAATGGGGGTTGGAACTTCCAGACCAAAGCTGGAATGGCTACCCACTTACATGTACCCACACAAGATCTCACAGGTAAGGTAAGCCACAGCTATAGTCAACTCTAACAATTACATCAAGAATTTTAACTAGAAGTAATAATATTTAACTAATCATGATTTTAACAGTAGAGATTTTGCTTTTCCCAGTAATTAGATAATCCAGAATTGGTGATTCATTATCATGACTGATACTGTCAGCATTGATGAAGCCCAAGAAAAGTAGCACATGGTCCAGAGATAAAAATGCCCCCCCCCATAAGAAGGCAAAAATGTGTGCTTAGAGTTTCTAAAAAAATCATTTTTTTGTCATAAAATGGGGAGGAATAATTTCTAAACCTCTGCCTCAAGTTCAGGAAACTCCCTTCTATGCCCCATTGGCTCAAAACTGTCTTTGTTGCCTAGGCAAACTGCAGAGCAAGGACCTAGAATTTCCACCACATCAGAAGCAGGGTATGCTAGCAGGCACACTGCTTCAGAAATCAGCATGTCTAAATGTAGGATTTCAGTTCAGTTTACTATCTGATGATTTGCAAACATCTATGATTACTTCAGAGAACAATTAACCTATTGTTGAAGGAATGAAAGTCGGCTGAATTGCTTTAAAAACTGAGAGCCAGTCATTTACATCAGCTTACCAAGGAATATTACTGAGAATCTACTTCATGTCAAGCTATGTATTGTGGACACAGAGGTGAAAATAGATGACCATGTAGATGATAATGATGGTGACGATGATGGTAGTAATAGTGATGATGATTGTGATGGACATTATGATGATGGTTGTAATAGTGGGGATGATAGCAATGGTGGTGGTAGATGGCAGTAATGATGATAGAGATGGTGGTGATGTTGATGATGGTGGTGGTGATGATGGTTGTGCTGTTGCTGCTGCTGCTGCTGCTGCTGCTGCTGCTGCTAACAACTATGATGATGATAATGTTGTTGTTGATAATGATGATAGATGTATTTGTAGTAGGAAAAAAAACTAACAATCTCTGACTGCTATTATATCTCTTTGCCTGTAGGGGTAACAGTGCAGCAGTTATTGTAAAAAATTTACTAAGCATCTCAGTCTCCCTATTCTGCTCCAGGCAGGGAATGAGCTAGAAATACTAAAATGTGGGTCAGTGAACATAGGATTGACCCTCAGGGACTTAATGAGTCAAAGCAAACAAACACCATGATGTTAAAGTTCTGGGGAATATTAGATTTCCTGGTTAACTTCAGAAGTCCAAGATATCATGCTATAGCAACTTAGGTTTTCCACTGTAGGATCTGAATAACACTATGTCCTTTTTCATCCTTCTAGGATGAGATAGGACAAGAGTCATGTCCCAGTTATAGCCCATGAAAGAAGGGGCTTGCCACACCTCTGATCCCAGGAGAGCATTCCAAGGCCTCGGCTGCTGCCTGAGAGGTAAGGAGAGAGGGAGAGAGAGAGAGAGAGAGAGAGAGAGAGAGACAGAGACAGAGACAGAGACAGAGACACAGAGACAGAGACACACACACAGACAGAGAAACAGAGACAGAGACAGAGACAGAGACAGAGACAGAGACAGAGTAGCTACTGGAAAGAGCCAATCAGACTTGCAAGTCAGGAGAAGGGCAGAGCAAGTTGCTGCCAGGAGAAGCAAGATATGAAAGAACAAGTAATGCCACAAAGCCAAGTGGCAAAACATAGCTCAATAGGAATGGGCTGAGTTAAGTTGTAAGAGCTAGCTAGCAAGAAGCCTGAGCCATAGGCCATACAGTTTGTAATTAATATAAGGTTATATTATATAACTATATATAACTATATAACTATATATATATATATATGTGTGTGTGTGTGTGTGTGTGTGTGTGTGTGTGTGTTTACTTGAGACCAAGGGATCGTGACCAAGACCAGATAGGACACAGGAAAACTTCTGGCTATATTTGGCGCCCAACATGGGGCAAGAGTTTCCACCTAAAATCTGAGAGATTCTAGAACAGAGCTAATAACAGCTTACTAGTTGTATCTCTCATGGAAGCCATGATACAGAGATGCCTCAGCATGTGGGCTAGACCTACAGCATGGTTTATTCCTGCCACAGTACACAGAGGTGTCTCCAAGCTGTTCAGTATACTGTATGGCAGATTTAACTTTTGCTAGTACAGACCAAAAAAAAAAAATAAAAAAATAAAAGGTTTCTGGGTTACATGCTGATTGATGGAGACATAGACTCACTGTTTCCCAGAAATTGGTGGGGAGCATGGCTCCTATAGCTAGCAGTAAATGTACCTCCACCATATTGGGAAGCCAAATGGGGCAGAGCCAGCACCCAAAGCTGCATATTCTGTCCTAGCTGTGCAATGTAACAATTTAAAATCTCTCCTGCTCAGAAAATGATTAGATACACAATAAGACCACATTCAGATGGGAAAAAACTCAAAATGGGTTACAGTATGTTTAAAAACATACATAGGCTTAGAAGAGAGAGGAAAGGGAATAGAGGCAGTTATATAAAGAAATAGTCTTAAAAAATTAAGTCTTTAAAGAGACAGTAAAACTAATATAAAAGTTAAGCCATATAAGAATGGAAAATACATAATCTGGATTATGCATATTATTATATTTTCTTTGAAGTTTTTGACTGTTAATATACTAACTACAGAGAGATATTTGATTATGGGGGCCACTAAGTTAAACCAACATAAATACTTTGAAGTTATCTTGACTTTAAAATTTAAGTAATTGTTGCTTTGGAAAAGAGGTTCTGCTTTTGTTTTCATAGAGGATGAGAAGCTGTGGATCTCTTCCAGGTTAATATGGTTCCATCAAGAAAGCCCCCCCAAGAGGTCTCCAAATGACCCAGCAACCAGGACAGCTTCAAGGCAACTGGCTCAGACAATGCAGGCTCACAGACTACTCCAGTCAGGACTTGACCATAATCCTAAATTTTCTTTGGGTCCCCATAAGATTACCTGTGCCCCCAATCAATAGGAAGTAGCCTAGAAAACTATGCCCACTTTCCTGAAAAAAGTGGATTATAGATGTTTGTCTTTGTTCATGGGATTTAGTTAATCTTATATATTTTACATTAATATGGATTTTGGTTTATTGATACAAATTTAAGGTCAATTTTGTTATATATATATATATATATATATATATATATATATATATATATATATATACTCTTGTTTGTGGTATTGTGTTTATTTTGCTCATTTAAAAATATAATACATAATTAAGAAATACAACTTAATATTCTTCTTAATAGTCAAACTTATAGCCATGTTAATTAAATTTTATAGACATACAGAGATATATTTCAGATGGATAGATAATCTTCAAACACTTCAAAGACCTTCTGGCTACATGATGGAACAGTGGAAAGGCAAAGAGGATGTGGATTCAAGAGAGAGAGAGAGAGAGTAAAAGTACAATTGATATAACTTTTCTTGGTTTATATCACATTGAGGGCGATTTGTAGCTTTGTGGGTGTGGTGGTTTGAAAGAAAATGGCCCCTAAAGGGACTGACACTATTAGGAGGTGTGGCCTTGTTAGAGTAGGTGTAGTCTTGTTGCATGAAGTTTACCACTGTGGACACAGGCTTTGGGGTTTCATATATGCTCAAGCCATGGCCCATGAGACAGTTCACTTCCTATTGCCTTTGGATCAAGATGTAAGGACTCTCAGCTCCAGCACTATATCTGCCTGTATACTGCCTTGCTTTCTGCTATGATAATAATGGACTAAACCTCTGAACTGTAAGCCAGCCCCAATTAAATATTTTTCCTTTATAAGAGCTGCCATGGTCATGGTGTTTCATCACAGCAACACTAACTAAGACAGGGGGCTTGGATAGATTTGCTAGACCCCACCTCATCTTACATTGCAGCCCCTGGCCAAATATCTGTCATCCCTAGTTTCTTTTGAGGAAGACTAGTCCTCACTTTGATTTTAAGCCAAAAGATTTTGCTGCCTCTTAATTGAGGTCTAGCTTCATAGATAAGGGTGGCAGGTTGGGGGTATTATTCAGTAAAATGAGGTCATCAAAACTAAATGTCATTTCCTATGAAGAACTCATGCCTCATACAACATGAAAATGCAGCTGCATTGCCTCACAGAGCTGCCTGGGAGTTAAGTCTGCCCTTGCAGAGAGAGGGGGAAATGATATGTCACTGGATTTTTTAACATCTATGTGCTTTTAAGTAGATATGAACATTTTGTTTTTATCATTACCTTTGAAGCTCTAAAAGACTGATGCCCCTTCTTAATACTTTATTCTGATTTTCATTTGTAATGAAATACAGTTTAATTTTATATCTTGAAATATGTTCTATTTCTCCCAGTCTTTTGCTTCCTTAAAAGTTTGCAGACATTTTTTTTGTCATTGATGCACTTGTGGAGTGAATACAGTTATAAATATAGATACAGAAGTTGACTCCAGCTTGAAAATTTATTCCATTCTTCCAGCTGATGACAAAGGGTTGTGATTTTAAGAAATGTGATTTTGGTGTGTTCAGTTCTTAAAGGCCACTTACACATTAAAAATAAGTAGCCAAGGGCTTGGGAGATGGCTCAGTGGTCAAAGTACTTGCCAGGTTCAGAAGTTGGAGACAGGGAATACACCCTCCCCCCTCACACGTATGCAACCTACACATACATGAAAATGGGGGAAAAATGACTGGCCTCCATGAATTTCTCTATTTTTATACATTCTGGATTATACATGAGTCTATCCATGTAGATCTTCAGTGACAAGAATGGATAGAGAAGAGAATGTGGGTTTGTCAATAGGGCTAGAATCCAAGGAGCTCAGATAATTCTCACTAAACTGGTGAAGTCATTGTCAGTCTGTACTTACATACAGAAACGTGGATGGAGGTAATCTTTTATAAATCATGTGGGGCGTTCCAAGACAAATTCAAGGGCAAGGAAGCCCTTGGGTGGCTGGTTGGGTGTGAAGCTAAAGCTGGACCTTTGTTGGACTAGTCAGTGAGGTGAAGAATATACTCAGAGGTGGATGGGATGAATTTGGGAGAGAATTCAGGCAATGCAGAAGAAAGAGAGGGAAGAGAGGAGGAAGGGAGAGAGAGAAAAATACAGTTGAGGGTGAGAGAGAGAGAGAAGGTGTAGAGGCGGAGAGGAGGGGGTGCTTTAGGAAAGGAAAATTGCTTTGTAAAGAAATGTAGGTTTGGAGTGTCGGAAGATGCATTTTACTCTTCTCTGTAACCACAAATAAACTTCCTCTTAAGTCATAACTTTTTAAAGAAATCTACATTTCCCTTCCAGACCCTGAGCTAATTTCTGATGTGGTATATAAGGAGAAAGTTTGGTGCGTGCGTGCGTGCGTGCGTGCGTGCGTGCGTGCGTGCGTGCGTGTGTGTGTGTGTGTGCACGCGCGCGTGCATGCATGTGTGTACCAGTATGAATGCATGTTCAATGAAAAATTGTGTCTACAAAGACTGATTTTCTGGTTCGAATTACAGTGATGTGGAGAGATTGTAATGTTGCAGATGCAAAGGCTAATTATCTCATCTTGGACTCGATTTAGCCCCATGAATAGCCAATTTTTGCCCATCTCTGTGAATGTTAGATTAAACAAACAAACAAATGAACAAACAAACAACCCTTTGGAATCTTTTACCTCAGCAGAGCACTAGCATCTACCAACCCTAAAGCTAAGAATGTCATCAGCATCTGAGGCCTACAGAAAATCTTCCACCACCTTGATCTTACCCCCTCTCTAATGTACCCACCAACATATTTTAAACTTACCTGATTTATTACTGTCTTCAGTGTGTAAAATTATAAAATGTTGTAAAACTCTTCTCATGTTGAAACATGTAATTTAGGGTGATCTAAATCTGTGTTTCTGGGCCATTATCACTCAAAATTGGCTCCAGAATAAACTATCTCCAGATATTTGGAACATATCAGTATGTGTGTATATGTGTGCATGTGTATGTATACATACATGTGTGTATGTCTGCATGAGTGCATCATTTGTATATGTGTGTATGTGGTGTGTGTGTGTGTGTGTGTGTGTGTGTGTTCCTGCTTCTATTTCAATACTCTGTAAAAGACTTAAGAATGGGATACAAACAAAGGTTCCAGCTCTATCTAGATTGCAGCAGTTGACCAAGTTCAGAGTCTTCTAGAATATCTCATGTCTGTCATATGGTTTTCTCATTCTTTTGTATTCATTCCTAAGGACTCAGTCCCTGAAACCTACCTGGATAAGAATCCCTGGTTGACACACTAAAATCCCTACCAGGATAGTGTGAGAGCTGGTAATCACAAGGTGACTATAAAGATTAGGGGTTGAGTATAAGCTCAGGCCCATAAAGTGTTTGCCATGGCAACACTTGAATCTGACTTTAACCCCTAGAACCTACTTAAAACTTAGGCATGGTCTGCATGCTTGTAAGGCCAGTGCTAGGGAAGTGGAGATAGGAATACCTCCAGGGCTCACACATCATATGGCCAAACCTAATCTTCAAGTCTCATAACCCAGTGAGATATCTTGTCTCAAAATGCAAGATATATTCATTTGTGGTTTAAAATAAAAGAGGACATAAGTTTGGATGGATAGGGAAGGGGATAGATATGTGAGGAGTTGGAGGAAGGGTGAATATGATCAAAACACATTTTACAAAAATCTCAAAGAACTGCTAATTAAAATATCAAGACAGACAACTCCTGAGGAATGACATTCAAAGTCGGCTAATGAGCTTCACATGCATGTGCCCTCCCTTACACACATTTGCACCTACATATGCACACATGTGCACACACAAATAATCACACAAACATTTTTTGAAAAGCAGTTTTGACAAATATTCCTTCTGTTTCATTAGCAAGTCAAGACGAATCACTAAAATCAGGAAAACACAAAGGACATTTTCATATCCTAAGTGGAGGATAATGGATGGCGCACAATTGATACATGCTTAACATTTTTTATGCCCAAGTAATTTTAAAAGATCTTTGCTCCTTGCTGCTTATAAGAGATGAAAGAACATCCATAAAATACAGGTCAAAAAAAGCACAGCTTGAAAAAGCAATTAAAACATCCCTCTATTGCTTTCTCCAGTCACCTCTTTAAAATTTATACAGTAGATCCACCTTTTCATGCCCCTAATAAAAACAACACAAACTCACTCATAGCTTTTTAGGTCATTTTAAGTCCCAGCCATTGTTTGGATTTAGTGCCTGAGTACTCACTCAAAGATCATACTTAGCACAAACTAGAAGACTGTATAGCGAGTCTTCTTCATTCTCTCAAGGATAGATGCTTTTGCAAGAGCTTGTAGTGGAGAAAGGTGGGGCCTTTGTGGTTGTTTTCAATATATCTGACTTGTATTTTAACTGTTGCATGAATGTCAGCTTCTTTTAACCTCTCTCGGGGGTTGGAAGGGGTGAGAGGAGAGGTGAGAGGGGGAAGATCTTCTTTGGATGGCACCCCAGGACCTGGCAGAATCATTGGCATGTGTGGATACTTCAGACATCCAGCTTCTAATAAGCCTCAGAAAGTGCCCCACCCCAGATGGAAGCAACTGTATCTTGGTGGATGCCTCTCTCTCTTCCTTCCTTAGCTGCTAGAATTCTGATTATTTTTTAATAATGAGATTTCGCCACAACTCACATTATTGATTTCAGTGTGCCCACTCTGGCTCCCTCTCAATTGAAAGAGTCCCACACTGCCTCACTGGCTTCCAGAAACTGTTGCTGTGTCCTTTGTTCCAAGAAATCCCAGGTCTCTGGGCAGTAGCATTCCTTGGGTTCCATCCAGAAATCAGTGTTCACCCACCTTCCCTCTATGCATCCTTGGTTAGGAGTTGATCTCAATGCAGGAGATACTGCATTGAGCTTTGGGGTGACACATTGAGGCCTTTCTCCTGAAACCAGAGGTGACACAGAATGCATGTCTACAGACATCTCTGCAAGTTTCCTCTCTCCATCATTTTAACTTTCTTTGCAACTGCAATGTGGATGATGCTCCCTGGACAGGCTCCCTGACATTTCCTTTTGAGTTCTACCACTGGGGATCTGGATTTGAATTTCTCATGTGTTACCTCCTGGCACTTGCCAGAGGCTTTGGATTTAACATCCTGCTATAAATTTGCTTCAAGATATCTTCTGTGCCAAGAGGAGATTCTCCCTCTCATTCTCTCCCTCTCCCTCTCCCTCTCCCCCCTCTCCTTTCTCATCCAAATGTTCTGAGCCTGTATGATTCTGTGACTCAGTAGCTAAGACGCATTCTCTAAGTCACAGATGGAATGACTCACCCCTATTTTGTACTGTCTCTAAAGCTCACACACAGTAAAGGAATTCCAGAAGGGAGGAGGACAGCCTTTTGTATTACTCAGGCAAGGTGGTGGCTACACCAAAGAAAGACTACCTGAAAAAATAAGATAAGACATGACATCTGGTACTGAAGATATACCTAGCACAAGGCACATTGTTATGCTACATGAAACATCACTTAATTTTCAAAACAGCCATGCTCACCCCCAAGATAGCAGTGTGTCTTCACATTCTGTTTAGATATTACTTCATCTAGAAAGCTTCCCTGACCATAGACCACAGTATGACTGTGCTCTATTCTCTCAGAGCAAATTGTAGCTGAGTATTTATCACACCAGGTAGTAATTGTCTACTTGCTTTTCTACTTCTTCATTTATTATCTAAATGAAAACAGGGCCCGTGAATGACTGTGTTATCATTTATTCTAAATGCCTGGTGCAAAGCCAACAATCATAGATGTTTAATAAATACTATGCTCCTATGTTAGTTAGGATAGGTTAGGTTATCCTGGAGCAACAAATAATCCTCAAATCTAGAGAGCTTGGCATAGGTATTGTTGAGTGCTTCCTCATGCTAGGCTCCTTCATGCAGTGACTCAGCCATCCAGGCTTCTTAGAGCCCATAACTCCATTTCAAAGAGTTTATACTAGGGCTTAGTGGTTAAGAACACTGACTGCTATTCCATAGAATCCTGGTTTGATTCCTAACACACACATGGTAGTTCACAACTATCCGTGACTCATGCATCTTGTGCTCAGACACACATGAAGATAAAACACCAACCAATACTCAACTAATCAACAAAACAAACAAATACTTTTTTAAAAAAAAAATAAAAGTTATGCTAGGGAAAAAGTAATGGTGGGAAGGTATGCGCTAGCTGTTCTGTGCTTTAACATGGGAACATGCAAGTCACTCTTATGGCACATTGGCCAGGACTGCTCACGTGGACTTGTGTCATGGTGAAGGATTTAATGGTAGTAGGAAGAAGCTGATCATCCTAGTCTCAAAATCTCCATCTAATCTCTTCATGCAGAGATACTAGTAGGCTGTGCCCTGAGCTGACTAGTTTGACAGACACTGGAGCAAGTGGAGTGCTATGATGACTTAGGAGGCTGCACATGAGAAACTCTCAGTGCCACACCAAGTCCATCCTTGATCAACTCTATGAGCTCCTATCTGTTGGAGGCTATATGGCCCCTCAGATATATTATTTCTGCTTCTAGCAAATACTTAATCAAGGACTTGAGTAACCATGTGACAGAGTTGGAATTTAGATTTGGCATTTGTTCCCAATGTGGAATGTTCAAATGTGCATGAAAAATGTTGGGCAAGCAGGAAGAAGAATATTGGGCTGCTGCTAAAATGGTCTCAGGAGAAACAGTGCCAAAGCCCCTAGTCTTTTAATCAAATTTGACATACCATAGTAGAGTACGGTCAAGTTTTCAGCGATTTGTTTCTTCTTTTGTTAGCCCAAACTCGGGCAATGAAGAGTTAGTAGAAGTCACATTTTTTTAAATATTTAATTTTGGAAACTCTGCTGAATGCTTGTAATGTTCAGGTGGGCTGAGGCACAGAAGAGTTTACAGATGGAATGTGACAAGTCCCCGCACTCAGGTGCTCAGCATCTGGAGGGCAGTAGACAATGTTTACATAGGTCCTTCAGTCCAGTGTATCACAAAGGTCTTTCTGGGGGAAGCAGTCTGCATAATGTGAGCCTGGAATCAGAGAAGAGATTGGGGTTCAGAAGTAAGAACTGTTTAATTTTTAAGGTTTTTATTCTAGTTTGTTTTTGTTGTTTGCCTGTTTATTTTCTAAAGAGAGAGAAAGAAAGGGTGTGGAGTTGGGTGAGTGGAGAGGTGCAGAGCATCTGGAAGGAAATGGGAGATGGGTATTGTGATTAGAATATGATATATGAATAGATTTAAAAAATTTAACTATATATATATATACATATATATTGTTCATTCATTTATCATCCCTATGATAAAATACTCAAGGAATCAACTTAAAAGAGAAGGGGCTCGTTTTAGCTCATGGTTTCAAAGGTTTCAGTGTGCTGATCCCCAGTCCCACCATCTTTGGGCCTGTCATAAGGAAATACATTTTGATGGAAAGGCATGAAAAAAGCAAAGCTACTCACTTCATGCAACCAGGAAGCAGGAGAGGGTGGTATGAAGACAAAGTACAATCCCTATTATATAGTCGCTTCAACTTGGTCTTTCTTCGTAAGCTTTATCCCCCCCCCCCCCCCCCCCGCCGCCCCCGATAGCACATCAAATCATGAACACACTCATGTATTGATTCGTTCATTCATGAGCCGATCACTTCCTGAAAGGCCATAAGCTGCAAACCAAGTCTTTAGCACATGGCCTTTGGTGGATATATTAGATCCAAAATATAGCAAGGACTGTTTGAGCCTAAGGAGTTCTGAGCTCATTTCTAAGTGGTTCCTGAAATATCTAAAGTGACAATGAAGAAATCCAGATAATTAACACCACAGAAATGCATTTTGTGTCCAGGGAGCTGGGCATTATTGTGGTGCAAGAGAGGAACATTGGGCTCTCAGACACCTTGATCACACTTGCTCCTCTGCCTCCAGTCTGTGACTCTCTTGCACTCCAAGCCTCAGTCTTTCTTTAAGCTCTCAGATACATGATGGTAGCAAGGCATCATGTCTTTTCTTCTTGCAGGAAATGAGACCGAGTTTCAGAGATGTGAGCAAGGGATGCTCTGGTTTGAGCATTGCAATGGCCCCGGGATGTGGCTTATCATCACTGCCCACATTTCACACCCGCTGCACACACCGGGAAGACTGCCTCCCCAAGCTTGCAGGGCTGCTTGGGCAAAAGCAGGTGTTCCAATCGTGCTAGTTCTCTTCCAGACAGAGTCCCCTTCCACTTCTGCTCACACATTGGAGTGCAGAAATGTGGGTGTGAGTTCCTGAAAACGGGAAACATCACCTTCATCAGAGTGAAGACTTCTCATGCTTTAAAAATGTGTAAAACATATTGCTTCCAATAATTTCTCTAAGCACCAAAGCCATTTCACAAGTGAAGTGCCATAGGGGAGGTTATCAGCCTTTACATTCTGTGCTTTTGGAGGAGCTGAGAAGTTTCCCTCCTTTACAAAGCAATTAATATTCCATCACTGAGGCATAATTTAGCAAGCCTATGAAAATGAAGCTTTTATCTGATGAAAAGGAAAAACTCATTTCGCCTGTTTTTCATTGTTGAGGAAAGTATCCCATGACCCACTGAGTCCCGGATCACCCCAAAGTGTGCGGTCAAAAACATCTTATGTTACCAGTACCTCCAATTATTTGATTCAGATATTACATTTGGAAGGTTGTGAGCAGAGAAGCCCTGATCTAGTATTCCAGTAAAGAAAACTTTCATGGGTTTAGAGTCACCAGTTCACACGCTAAGTATTAGGTGGGTAGCAACTGATTTTTATTTTTCCAGAACTCTAATGCAGATAGAACTTATTTTACTTCTATTACATCTTATAGCCTTTATTTTCAATCCTCCTGCAAACCATCCCACTCATCTCTACCCTAATTACTTCCTCCATACTACCCAATTCTTGGTCCAGTTGCCCAGCCTCCAGGTTTACATGCAAAATCATGACTACATGGTACAGCTAGATAATTCACCAGAAGCCAAATTATTCTGTCACTCACCTGTGAGGACTCTCACATGCTCTATCACTCACAGTAGGACATAGGATCCACTTTCCCAGGCTTATAAGACCCTTCACATTCTACACTGTAGAAGTACCACCCAACACATGTTCCCCATTGTGGCTTAATCTCTATCATCTAGCATATATGTCTTAATGCTGGCATCCTGGCTGAGGTTCTGATCCTTTTCTAACTCTACCAAATTCTCCTGGTTGACCCCTGGGCCTAAACTTAGATAGAACTCTAAGGACCTCTGAGAAGTTTAGCCTGACCTCTCAATACCAAGGAAGGACAGTTCTTCTGTATTTTCATAGTCTTTACTACTTCTGCCCTTTTGGTCAATCACCCTAATTTGTTGTACTCATTAATTTATTCATATTCCTTATAACACATACGTTCCCATGAGCCTAGAATCATTATTATAAAAACACATGCTCAGGGCTGGAGAGATGGCTCAGCAGTTAAGAACATTTATTTATCTTATAGAGGTCCAGGGCCCAGTTCCCAATATCCATATTGGGCAGCTCAGTCATCTGTGACTCTAGTTTTAGGGGATCCAGACTTCCTCTTCTGGCCTCTTCAGCATCTGCATGCACAGGCTGCACATAAACTCATGCAAGTACATATGCACATGCATACACACAAATACACACATGTACACACAAACACAAACATTTAAAAAAAGTGTTGCAGGATAGGTTTGCATTCAAAACTATCTGAATGAATGGATGGACATTCTGTGGATGATACATGCCTTGTTGATGAACAGGAACAGTGCAAATAAAGAAACTACAGTTTGGTGGTTATAGTGATTGTTGCTCAACCAAGTTAAGAGTTTTCCACACACAAACTGATCATTCCCTGTGTTTTCAATGGCACAAATTCAGGGCCTTAGGCATACTATGCGCTCAACACATGTCTTCAACTGAGTATCAGTGGAGAAAACTCTGGGTCCAGCTATGAATGTGTAATTTTCTGTGGGCAGGAAGCCAAATAGGACAGAAGGAAAACCAGCAGGGCCAGTGACCACTAAGTGAAGGCCACGGTCTCCATTTTTGTCCTCTCCTCTACAGTCACCTCAGGAAGGGTTGGAAGGAAGTCAAAACAGCTGTATGATCCCATTAACAACCAATAATCTAGGAATACTGCTAAATTCATTTGAAACCGAACTAGCCATAACTCCCTACGGGTCCATTAACCTGCAGCTGAAATTAGATTACGTAGAAATAACATTAAATAAAGAGCCACAGTGTTCAGTTAATTGAAAGGCAAACTTGTGAGTGAATGATGAGCTCATTCTCTTTGAAAGGCAGAATATTCCATCACCCTAAGACCCTTGGGGACCAGCCATGAGTACCCAGCTTGAGGTTAACTGTAGAGAAAGCACATTCTGCAGGAGTCCTCAAAGCCTATTTATGGTTTAAAAAGAACATTTTGAAATTAAAAAAAAAAAACTTACATGCGTTGGTATGACAGCATGGTAATGTAAGTTTAAATCTTGGGTCCAGGATCTGCTAGCTCTGAGATCTTACAGAAGTTATACACTGTCTGTTAGCTTCAGACATACTAGTCTATTGACTGGGGGAGGGGTGGCTGAAACATGTGTCTCCAGTCTTGTGAGGAAGAAAGCCACAAGTAGATCATTGTAATACAAGAAAGAGGGGACCCAGAAGGGAAAAACTGTGGAGCATCAAGGAGACCCAAGACAAGAGAGCTAAGGGCAGCTTCTTTCTGAGTTCAACTGAGAAGGACGAGCAGGTGCAACTGTATGAGGTGCTGGGCCACTAACCCCAGCCCTGGAGACCTTTGAGGTGCCCTTCACCCCAAAATGCAAGATGGAATTGAGTCCACTCATCAGAATGCCCTGAAGGTGAGGAGTTGTACAACAGGACCAAGAGCTTCTGTACAGTGCTTACAGTGGGCAGAATTCTTGAACAACAGTGGCTGCCTGAGCTTTGTTCCATTCAGTGCAAAGCACCCATTGCGGGTGACATCTGCCAGTTGGTATCATACTCAACCAGGTGTCTTCACCCAATGAGCCTCACAGCCCTCGGCTTCTCTAAAGAAACACTGTACAAATATATAAAGAAAGTTATTTTGAAGGGAGACAAAACCCTCTGAAGGCAGTTGCCTACCCCATGAGGAAACTCTCCAGGTTCAGTCCTCTGGAGTCACCAACACATCCACTGCTTTCGTGACCTCCTGTCAATGCCAGGTTGTCTGATACCCCTAAAAATGCAGGGCTAGAAAGGGTTCCAGCATACTGAGAGGGTGGCCCAGCACAGCACAGACCCAGCTTAGTAGGCTTAGTTGGCTTCTGCCTGAGGAGAAGCTGTGTCTTCTTCATGAGGCCTGCATTTGCCATTGCTTCCCAGCTGCCAGCCACCCTGTCAGTACACAGAACAGAGAGCTGGAGGTGGAAGCAACATGTTTTACTGGGAAAAGGCTTAAGAATGACTGTGACCTTGAATGCAACACTTACCTTTTCAGACTCAGGCTTGTGACTTGCTCGTCTGTAACATCAGAATTGCTGAGAGCAGTAAGTGGTAGGAGGAGGCAGAAAGAGCTCATGAGCTTGGCATTTTAATGGGCATATAGCATAAGGTCAAAAGGAAGTAGCCATCCGTCCTTCCTGTTCTCTCTTCCTTTCCTCCCTTCTATTCTTCCTTCTCTCTATTCCTTTCCTTCTTCCCTTCATTCTTTCATCCACTTCACTCTTTCCTTCCTCTCTTTGTTCTTTTCATCCACATCATCTCTTCCTTCCCTCTCTTCCTCTCTTCATTTCCTTCCTTACACCTCCCTTCATTCTTTCTTCCCTCCTTTACGTCCCTCACTCTGTGTTCCCTTGTTTTGCTCCCTCCCTTCCACCCTCCCTCACTCCCTTCTTTTTTCCTTCCTTCCCTTCTTTCTTTCTTTTACTCCTACCATGCCTGCAGATTCATTTTCTTCCCTTCTGTCTACTAATCTTCCCATAACCTCTCTCATCGTGGCCTCCTGAAGCCTGGGCAGAACCATCAATCACTGATCTCTTGGGCTCAAAGAGGACCAGACACTCCTGTTCCCTCTCTTCCTGATACAACTGGGTCCTGCTGAGGACCAGCTCCTCTCTGCCACAGGCAGATGGCAAGGGGAAGATGTGAGTCCCCACAGAGGAGCACAATATCTCCGATCCGGAGTCTCTCAGACTGCTCTGTCTGGGAAGGCATCCAGAATTGGAAGTTCGACATGACTTGTTCAAAGTGCAGTATATTTGTGACCCCTAAAATAATGAAGATGCAAGGTCCGTGTGAAGGACTTGAGATCTGATTGGTCTGACACATGAGGGACTGAGGCTCCAAGGGTAACAACATATGATTAGTATGAAATCCTCCCTGACCATGTGTCCTGTGGCACATTGATGAAGGTATTGTCTTTATGGATGGACAGACTGACACTCAGATGGGCACAGTAATATTCTCAAACTTACACAGCAGGTATTAAGTAGAAACAGGTCACATGTCTGGTCTTCTGAGTCTAAGCCAGGGTTCTTTCATTAGGATATGCTGCCTTTGTGTGCTTAAAAGCCCCTGGATTTTCTACCATGTAGACAGACAGATAACTCAAGAGTGCAAGTATAATTTTAATAATTTTGATTTTCACCATTTGACTTCAGTGTCACTTGTACTTTCCTTAGGAAAATGTTCTTCTTCTATGAGTCTCCACCTTCCATGGGAGCACCACACTAGCTACCAAACAAACAGCTATTGATCACCCTAAACTCATCGCTTCTCAAGCTCAGACCACTTACATGAACCCCAGGCCCTTGTGCCTCTTGCACCTCCAGACATGCATGCCATCTAGCAACCTACTTCCGACTCTGCCCTTAACAGTGAAATGCAGCGACTTGGAGCAGTATCTTCCATTTATGCTCTACCTATCAGTGAGGTGACCTTCTAGTACTACACACAACACATTCAGCAACCACTCATTTCCCAAAGAAAGCTGCTCTAACCGAGCTAGACACGGATGTCACACCCAATATTTCTAACCCTCAATAGGTTCACAGAGGAAGACACGGGACACTTTTACAGCTAGAACACACTGCAGTCTTGCCTCCCACACTGACCCACCCCCTGTGCTTTGTCCACTGCACCACACTGTCTCCCAAGTATGGCTCAGCCCACTCCCTGCCCCTAGATGTACACCACACCCCGTCTCCAGACACATCTCATCCATGAAGTTCCTCCAGGTGGCTTTGTATCTTTCTGGTCCAATCTGGAGATGTTTCCTCCCTCCAGCTGTCATTCCAAGCCCTTTCAGGCAGGGTAGGACCCAATTTTTCAACCCACCCCATTTTCTCTATGGAGCCCTTAGCATGTGTGTGAATATCACTTCTTTCTAATGTATGTAATACATACGTATATACACAGACACAGACAGACAGACAGACAGACAGACAGACAGACAGACACACACACACACACACACACACACACACACACACACACACACACACGATAAGCATGGATGAGGACCTGGAGCGGGCCCCAGGAAATGTTTCAGTTGGCTGTTAATGGGTAGGTCCTTGTTGGCTTCTTGAAGAAAATTCAAGACTTGAAATATCAACAAACAGGACTTACTCCTAATCAGCATGACTGCTGTTCTCTTAGGCCACACTAAAGAGACAGTTTCAGAAGACAGCAATCCCTCTAGGAGCTGCAGATGGAGTAGTTGGTGTCACTTTTAGAGATCATTTTGAGCCTGGGATGCACTGTTTTCCAAGGTATACAACTCTCATAATTAATCCCTTTGGTACTTCTGTGTGGTGTTGGGTCACAGTTCCAAACAGAAGATGACTCAGTGAAGGATAGGACATCTGAGGTCCATGGAGCCATGACCTCAGGCTTCTCAACATCAAGTCTAATGGAGGAAAACAGAATTTGTCCTTTCTAAATTAGTATAATGAAAATGTGGCAGCTAACCCAGACCCCAGGAAATATAGGACTCAAGATGGTGCCATCTGTGTGATGAAGGAGCCAGAATGTGGTCCCTATACTCTGTATGTAATAGTTGTGTCAACCAAGAGGGTAATCCAGGGATAGGTTGAACCCTCACCAATGGAATGTTTTCAGCATGAAATGTTTGGTTTATTTGGTCTGCTTAATATAAATGTATAAATTCCTAGAGCATAGTTGTCTTAGTTAGGGTTACTACTGCTGTGGTGAAACACCATGACCAAAGAAACTTGAGGTGTAGGGTTATTTGGATTGTACTTCCACACCCCAGTTCATCATCAAAGAAAGTCAGGACCAGAATTCAAGCAGGGGAGGGACCTAGAGGCATGGAAGAGTGCTGCTTACTAGCTTATCCCTCATGGCTTGCTCAACCTGACTTCTTATACAACTTTAGACCACCAACCCAGGTAAGGCACCACCCATAGTGGGCTGGACCCTTCCCCACCAATCACTAATTAAGAAAATGCCCTATAGACTTGTCTACAGCTTTATCTTGAGGCAGTTTTTTCAAGTGAGAGTCCTTTCTCTTTGATGACTCTAGCTTGTGTCAAGTTGGCATAAAACTAGCCACTACAATAGTCAATTTTTTAAAAACTGCTAGTTTTAGCTATGTAGTTACCAGACTATACAATGGAGATATAGCACACTGAAGGGTTCTCAATAATAGGACAAATACATCACTTACAGGATCCATATGTTAAATCAGCCCCCATCTTAATGTGATGAAAAAGTATCCTCCGCTAAAGGTATTAGTGTGATGAGGAATGTGGCCCCCTAATCTCCACTTTGGCCTTATCACTGAATCTATCATTACTGTTGCTCATAAACTATCACACAGCTATAAAACAACCTTCTTCGACACAGGATCTCCTGCTTCTAGTTTTCACACCTTGGGCCAGCATTCAGTCAGTATGAGGCCTCATGCCTGTGATGAAGTAAGAATCAACTTACTGTATATGCTAATGAACTTCAGAGAAGAAGTACACCATTTGTGTTCTATATATGGCCAAATTTACTAATTTTTAATGTTCATCATAATCTCTGAGGATCGCTGTATAATTACCAATGTTCCATTTTGGCTTTTAAAAGCCTCTCTGGCAACTGGGCAATGGTGGCACATGCCTTAATCCCAGCACTCAGGAAGCAGAATATAGGGTGTAGAGGCAGGCAGATCTCTGTGAGTTTGAGGCCAGCTTGGTCCACAAAGTGAGTTCCAGGACAGCCAGAGTAGTTACACAGAGAAACTCTGTCTCAAAACAACCAAAACAAACAAACAAAAGGCCTCTCTGGCTTTCTGGCAAGCAGCTTATAAAGGAAACATTTAAAGTTGTTTAAAAGTATAAAACATGAGTCAAATATATTTGAAGAAGTATGTTTAAAGGGACAAAGAGTCTGCAGGCAGTTGAACTATCAGTACAAGCTCTCTAACCCCTAAAGATTATCTACTTCTTGATAGAGACATGATGAACCACTCTTTGGTATCAACTCTCAAATCCGAATGGCTTAGTCATAAACATACTCTGCAGTCATGCTACGTGCACAGAAAGACTGGCAGATTGGAGGTCAGTCCATTCATCTTGGTCACTAAGGAAACCAGGTCAACAGAGGCTCCATCTCAACTAAGCCTCCCATGATCACTCAGGCATGATAAAGAGAATCTGCAATCCACATGTTGACTGTTAAAACTGCCATCTGGAATTGACACATCATTTATGTTCCCATTTAGCTGGATAAAACAGGTGATATTGCCAGACCTAACTTCAACAGGGCATGGAAGAGTAATCCTCCCAAAATTCCACAAAGGCCCTGAAATGTTGGTGGACAAACAGGAGACTACCTAAACATTGATTCTGCAAGAGACCTGCATTGCAACTCATACTTGGCAATGACATTCAACAGTGGTTTGGAAACATTTACTTGCATCAGCTGAATGCAGGGCTGTCTCCACAGGCACTGAAGAAAGTGAGATTCCTTTCCTTCAAGCTACAGTAAACAGAAAAGGGAAGAGACTCCCAAGTCTACCTCAAGTTTATGCCACTCTTCTGGACACACAAACAGGCTATGGCCATAGAGAGAGGCAAACTGCATGTTGTGACATTAAGAGGTAGACAACACTGAACATGTTAGAGGCCAACTAGGTTGCAGGGGTGGAGTCAAGGAAGAGTTGGCACTGGGTAAGTTCTTGAAGTATCTCTTGTGCTTGTCTAGCATACAAAGAAGGGCAGGGTAGATAAATGATCCCAGAAAAGGTGGCAAGAGCAAGCTACTTACACAGGTATGGCTCTCTGGCCAACCATTCAGGCCTGCTCTGTCCTAGCTTCTTTTGTAGTACTTTGTTCACATGCCTCAGTGATATGATTCCAAAGCATGTGGAAGAGCAGATCAGTAAAGGCAGATAAAAGTATTTTGCATAAGAAATACAAAAATATGATCAGCTTGCTCTAGCAAACATGAAATTATACTTTAGAAATAAGGGAATTTTGCTCAAAACAAGTCATTGCTCAATAACTAGCCAACTCTCATTAGAAGAACAGGAGAACAGAATCAAATCCTTGGTATTTGGGAACCTGTGATGAAAGTTTAACTTTGAATCAGTACAAAAATGAATAAAGTATTTTGAAAAAAAATCACCCAAGATAATCGAATAGCTAGTGGAAAATGTCCTTCTTCACATCACAACACATATAAAAACAATACCCAAAGATATAAATGATATGTTTTAGAAGTAAACTTTGGAAAGTATTATAATAAATATTTAGAGGTAGTTTTAGTAACAGGTTGGGAAAATTGTCCCATAGAAAGTTTAAAACATTTCATACTATAAAGAAAGACTGACATATTTGATTATGAAATGTTTTCTTAAATGTGCTTTTTGTGACAAATAACAAAACGAATTCAAAAGAAAAGTGACAGAGTAAGAAAAATATTTTAATATATATAATAAATGATGAATAATCAAAATATTCAGAGAGCTCTTTATAATCATTTATTTAAAATATTCATATAAACAACAGCATAATAAAAATTTTCATGTAAAAAAACCAACTAATATAAAATATATAAAAAGCTGTCAATCCCAGGAAACACCAGTGACATATTTATTGATATTTTAAAAATTAAATTTATATTAAATTATTAATGGTTAAAATAAAATTTTGCCGATTAAATCCAGTGATAGTTAAATTCTTGAAAATGAATGTTCAATGAAAATCAAACTGATCAGGAACATGCGCTAGAAAGCCAGAATGTTTGGTATCACAAACTTCTCAATGTAGCTTTCAACAACTATATTACCTGTCTTTGTTGTACTTTATTTTAAACATGTCTGTTTCCCAGGACTACTGTGATATTAAATGTGACAACATGGGCGATGCTTTGAGCAGCGGCTGGCACACTGCAAGTACTTGGCGATGATTAGGGTTTATTACCCCCTGTCAATGAGAGCATCAAAGTTAAAAATGCATAGCAGTTTCATTTATAGAATGGTGCCCTGCAGAAATAACCAGCCATGGGCATAAATTTCATTTTACAAGAATATCCATTTCAACATTTTAATGGTAAAAATTTATAGACTAACTTAGGTGTTAATTAAAAGGGGAGGAGTTGCATAAATTTTGGTGACCTTTTCTTTGTACAGCATCATGCAACTGTTTACAAAGAATGGGCTGGATCTGTATTTATTGAGATACAGGAATCTGTATGTACATATCTAGGGATATATGAAAAACAAAAGTCAGAGGCTCATTCCAATTGTGTGAAATCTTAGAAGTCATGAAGAGGAAAGGGGAATATGAGAATGGAGACTTCAGCGGGGAGAATGGGAAGGGTAGGAAGCAGAAATGGTAGAAGACATAACTGTTATTAAGGATGTTTGAAAGTTGGAGACCCACTGTTTTATAATCTTCTTATATGCGTGTGTTTATACATTAATATAGAAGAGTTTTGTTTGGGTCACCTGGGAGGATATTATGCTTCTCCCAGAAGCCATAGGCTGTGGAATAAAAATACCCAATTGCCAGATGTTAGATACCTCCTCTCAAGTTGTTCATAAAGCCTGTTTTAAAGGACCCTTCCACAAACAATTGATATTACTATTGTTCTTCGTTGTTCATCAGAACCCTACTGAAGACACTATACACTTTGATTACAGGAGGTGGAGAAATCAAGTTGGAACTGACTACTGGAACATCTTGACCTCAGGTTCCTAGAATAGAGTTGGGTAATTGTCTATGGGTGTCTCCATCAACAAGATCAAATTCTAGTCAAACCTAAAACAACCTCAGCAAGAAAATGAAATGGAAGAATCTTTGCATTGTCTTGTCCTGATATACTGATCAGGAAGTTTTGTCCCTACTGGCCAGCATTCATAGTACCAGAGGGTGCTATACTAGGTTAAAGAGGGAAAAACAGTAAAAGTTCTACCCAGCTGTGCATCCTATGAGCTACAATAACAACTAATATAGCATGATATGCTTATGGGTACAATAGTGGTACAGATGTTTTGTAGTTAGCCAGCAGATTTCTGACTGGTCTTAAGTCCTACTCCACTGGGAGAAACTCATTCCTGATATTGTAAATCTGGCCAAAAATTCCATGGTTGTGAAGCTTAAAATTGCCAGGGGTGAACCTATTACTATTATTCTACTAAATGGTCATAAAATCAAACTTACCTCTAAATTCATATCTCTATTACTACAGATTGGTACAGGTCTCAGACCTCATCAGAGAAATTTCTTGTTTAACAGACAGGATTTGATGTAGAAACTCACAACTGGTTGACGTGCAGAGCATAAATGTCTGTGGAGTGCCCAGCCACAAATGGGACATTTATGTTACAATTCTTCTCTTAAAGCCCTGAGACCATCATGGAAGACGAAGGTAAGCAGTTTGTAAGAGTCAGAGGTTGAGGAGAACTCAAATGAAACAGTATCATCTGGACATGACAGGACTGTTGTACTCATGAATTTCCAGCAGCTGCAGGTTGACTACACAAGACTTGCACAAGATCTAGCAGGTCAGCAGTCCTGAATGAGGGGTTAGGAGCTCACCAGTCACCCATTGACAGCTAATGGTTTCTGGGGGAGGAAAAGACAGCTTTCTTTAAGGATGTAGGCCCTGGCAGGCCAACCACACTCTAGGGAATGGCCCTATACCCATGCATATGTGGGAAGCATGGATTGGACGTGGTGGGTTATAAAACAAGAGGATCCAAAGTTGGGAGTGGGTGCTGAAGCCCAGTCTGGTCTGCTCTATTCTCACTGCCCCTTCCCAGTGTCTGCATGCCTTCTTTTCTGGGTCTCTCTGCAGTCAGTGGTTGTTCTTGGATTTTTTTTCCTTAGTAAAGCATGCAACACTTAAGTTTACTTCCTTATCAAGATCTTTATTGTTTTCCTTTTCTCCCAACAAAAACTGGTTTTTGAAACCAATTCAGTTGTGCTATAGTTAAGCTTGCAGGCAAGCTGCTGACAGCCAGAGTCTCACAACCATGGCTGCAGAAGGGTGAGGGGGCAGTGAACACTACAGAGAACCCAGGGACCAAGCTCTGTCCTTGCTAACTGTTGGCCCCAGAACTCACCTTCCAGGAGCCTCAGGGAGGCTCAGAGCACAGGCCAGTCGGAACCTTCTCAGAGCTCAATGTAATTTTGATGGCGATGAGGCTCAAAACTATGGACCATGGAGAAAGAAAAAAATCCTGAAGATCAATCCCCAATTCCTTTGTTTTGAGAGCTCAAAATGTCCAGGGAGAGCAGCTTGGTCATTGGCTCATCATAGTGTCTGGTGGGGCACAGGGTCTAGAACCACACACTGCTGTGCTGAAGGAGCATGAGGCCAAGTTAGAAGCCATTGAGAGCCCTGTCTCCTCTCTATAGGAAAGAGCATCTTGAGAAGTGTGACTGGCTCAAGGCAGGAGTGGGAGCCATTGTAGACACGTAGTTAGAAGCTCTGAAAGAGCCCACACCCCACGTCCTCCCAGAAACGCATCTGCCCATCACTGCAGGGTTGAGCAGATGTAGGCTCAAAGCCTTGATCTATCAATGATGGATTTTGAGATATGAGATTGTTTTAAAGATAGCCCATGTCTTCACACAAGCACTTCTCAGTTTCTAGGGTTCTTCTCTCTCCTCCTTGCCTGTATTCCTGTCACTCCTGGCTTTTACCATCCACTCCATGCTCTTCCTTTTCAGCGCTTCTTGCCTCTTCCTCTTTTGTTGGTGTGCCCATCCTAGATTAATGCTGAACCACATTATTCTTTCTCCTCTTCCATCTCCAATGGAAGACAATGGGCTGTAGTTCAGGTAGATTAGAGATGTATGTATCTCCATAGCTCTGGGTACAGCAAGTGGCTAAGAAGCATGCAGTATGAGAAGATATCTACAGTACAACCCGAGGGCTGTGGGAGAACAGGAGATGGTGTACACTTTACATGGTCCCTGTCCTGATCCACTTCTTACAGATGTAGAATTCACCCTCTGCAAGCATTGAGTACAGCACTTTTCGTAGACCGTTGCTCTCTCAAAACAGCTAATGAAATCTCCAGAATGAACTTTCTGTTAGTCCTTTACAACTTAGTATGAAACTGACAGTGCATTTCCTGTTTCTCTTTAGTTTTCCTCCTTGCAAAATCTTGTGTGAATCAAACAGTCAACAATTAAGAGAAGAGGGGGAGAATATAGAGGGTACATTAAACGATGGCCATCTTCTATGAAAACACCAGGTACTCACAACCTCCCTTCCTAACCTAGGCACTCTTCTCTTGGGCATCTCCCTCTCCTTTGAAGCCCCAGGAGAACAGGATCCCAGCAGGCGCTTTGCTTTCTTCACACCTACATCTCTATCTTGCCAGCCAGAGGCAGTTTGTTTCTTTGTTTCTGTGCTAAGAGGCAGCAGCCTTGTTTGGAGGGAGGTGTGAACAAACAGACCTGAGGCAATTCTTCCTCCCTCCACCCCAACAGCTGCTGCTGCCTCATTCTCTCCTCCTTCCTCCCTCGGCACTTTCTAATACCAGGAACAATGCACAGGCTGACAGTTCCGAATCTGTCCTGGATTCACTGCCGAGTTCTACAACCCTGTGGCTTGGCTTCTCCATGTGTGGCAATGTTCTAAGGGTGTTGTCCTCTCCACTATGCAGTCAGTTCTAGCAGATGGACCAGTGTGTGCATGTCATGGTTCAGTCGAAAGCATCTTACGTTTATTGACAGTGGACACTACAGTGATAGAAAGCCTGTGAGGAAGTTTATGGGAAATATTAGGTGAGGCAATGTAGAGTAGCCATCGGGGTGGGGATTATATACCACAAGACAATCTGTCCACATTTGGAAGACACACTCCTGACCTGGGCCCTACAATCTAAAGTTTTGGAGATTAGAGTTCAGCCCATTGGGTCTTATTCAGATAAGAGATCATTCTAGTTTGTGTCTGGGTTTCTCACACCCACATAGGGTCAGGTTTTGAATGCTTGTTCCATAGTTGGTGATGTCAGGTTAAGGGGCTAGGGAACCACTAAAAAGATGGGGTCTATCTGGAGAAAGTGGGTCACTGGGAGTGAAACTCTGAAGGTGACATGAAGCCTTTGGGTCCTATCTCACCTTTTTGACTATGGTGTGAGCAGCTTCTCTCACACGCTCCTGTTGGTGTGGACTACACCGCTCTGCCCTATCTTCACCGTGGTGTATCTGTCCTCTTGAAGTTGTCTCTGTCAGGTATTGTAGTCACTTCACAGCAACACAACATAAGCAACACAAGATCCCAAGTCAAGACTTTGTTATTCTGATTCCGGGGGAGGGGGGGAGGACGTGGGCTTTGGAGGCAGGCCTTCCAGACACAAATTCCAACAACTTCACTGGATTTGCAGAACTTGGCACAACTTAGTTGCAATATTTTCCCTCATCTCTAAGTGTAGATGATGAGGGTGGCAACCCTGTCGTGGAGGGGTAAGGCTGTAAATTGAAGGTACATCAATATATGCACTATACATTAGTAAGAATGGAAGTACAAACTGCATCAGACTGAACCATCTTGAAAGTAATAAGGGAGAGAATAAATTTCTGCCAGGTGCTGCATCCTATACTAAGTGCCATATATATATATATATATATATATATATATATATATATATATATATATATATATATATCTTTTTCCCTGGGTTAGACCCCAGAAGTCTTCCGTAGGTCTGTGATACCCACCTTCATGTCAGGACATAAAAAGCACATAAATAAAGTATCTGCTCCAAGATGCCACTTTGATATGAGGTCGCAACATTTCTATCCATGCTAGTGAGATTCCTAATCTCTGTTCTCTTCCCTTCCACGTCGAAGCCATTCTGGTTACATCCTGGGTACCCTGTTCTCCTCTGTCTGTTTAACTCACCTGGATGGATTCTAATCTCGTCTTGGGTCCGGACTTATAGCAGGGTTAGCTGTGAATCTGTGATGTTAACTGGGAGTCCTGCAATAAGCAGAAGCTTTCAGATTTGGGTGCCATGGTCAGCAGGGTGACCTCTGAGATCTCTTCCCCCGGTTGTCTGAGTATAGTCTCATGAGAGGTGAGAGTAAAAGTATTTATCAAATTACAAGAAGAAAGTGCCTCGATAGGAAAAGGCTAGCACTTTCGGAGGGATGTATAATTAAAGCCCAGTAGATTAAAATCCCTTTAAGAAATGAGTAATACAAAGATTAAGGCTCATCTGATACAGCTTCCTGAATGGCTGCTCAAAGATTTATAGGCAAAGGATAAATCAGCTCTGGAGAGAGGAGAAAGTGCATCTTGCTGATAGCTTGCATCTCACAATGGAAGGTATGTGTGCAGGAAAGGAGCTGGCTGCAATATCAGACCAGGATCAGAGGCTTTTCTTCAAATCCATTCTAAGGTGAAAGGGAAGAGAACCCCTTCCTGCAAGCAGGCCAAGGGCAGTAGTGTCCAGCTAAGGATTTGACATGCTGAATTCCTTTCTGAGTAGGTTATCCTTTTTTTTTCTCATGCACAGAAAATGAGCAAAGAAACTTAGAGTAATTAGGAGGTAATGAAGTTGTCAGAATAAGCTATTGACCAAAGAGCAGACAAGGGAGGAGATGAAAAATTTAAACGTTTCTAATTTAGCTGATGTGGAAGCTGCACATCCTTCGGCCATATGGGAATCATCCTCAGTGTCTAATGAATGAGATTTCTGGGCAATGCAGGAAGCATCCCAGAAGGCAACGGAAAAAGGAACTGGAATCAAAGTCCAAAATGATAATGGTGAGAATAATATAAATTATAATCAGTCCCTGACGGTTTTTATCCATTTTTGCAAAGCGCTTGGGAATATATTATCTCATTCAATTTTCACAGAAACAAGAGGAGAGAAACATCTATATATGTGAGTGTGGAAAATCTGCTGACAGGTTGGTGTTTGGGAGCAAGGTGCACAGGATAGTGTCTGCAACACAGAAAATGTCTGATACTGAGTTCAAAGATGGGAAAACAAAAACAAACACCTCCCTTTACCATCAGAAAAAAAAAATCTCAGTACAGTATTCCTAACATAAGAGCAAGGCGGGAGGGGTAGGGGGTTGAATATATTTTCACTTCAAAAGAAGCCTGGTACCCAACAACCACACACTGTGAGCAATATATTTGTGAACTTCTTAGGGTAGGGATTCACTCATATTCTTATGACCATTGAGTGCAGCAGCTTTTACACATCTCCCAGGCTCCTCTAGCCTCAACAGGACCTCAGCAGAATGTGCTTTCTCCCTTCATCCTCCATAGGACAAGACTTCCTGTGGTCCAGCTCACCAGCAACTGCCACTGTCAGCCTAGGAAGGTTCTTTGAGTGCTGCTCTGTGAGATCACAGTGACCAGAACATTCTGAGGGAGTGCTGGGTGGTCTAGAAGGGCACACAGCAGGATTGGCTTCCTAGGAACCTGTGGGGAGAGGCCAAGGAAGCCTAGGCTTCTCCCCACAGCACTAGGAGGAAGGAGCAGAGAAACAGGCATGTGGGTGGCCTGTGTCCTTTGTCCCTGAGCTCAGATGGTGGTGTCTTCCAGTCATGTGCCCCGGGAATACAAATGAGCTCCTTTGAACAAAGGTAAGCCAACTTGAGGTGATGGGGCAGGAGTAAAAGAAACCTAAGGAGGAGGATTTGTGGACCACTTCTCAGCCCCTCCTTCAATGTCTGCTCAGTTCTGCTTCCTTTCTCATCTCCTCCACATGAACTCAGAGGTTCACACCCCAAAATATGAGGCTTCCAAAACTCACTATCCTGCCTTCCAGCTTTTGTTCACCTTGCAGCTAATTCCCACCAGTGCCCCCACCCTTAGGAAACCTTCAGTTGAAGTGTTTCCTGCCCCACCGATGATGTCCTCTGCTCCTCTTGCCTGGCTGTGAGTCTACAGCCATACAATTCCTTTTGTGATATTAGTGATCCCCTCCATCTCACCCCCCACTGACCATCTTATCATTGTATTTGCTCAGAAAACTCGAAACTCCAATAAAATACAGTTGTCCTTCTATTATCACCCAGTAAGATAAGGCTAGAGACAAACCCACAGTGGCAGTGACCAAATCCATAACCATGAACCTGAAGTTTCAGGGAGTCCCTTACTGCTGGCAGGAAACAGCTTTGAATATTAGTCTCTTCTCTCCCCGGTGACCAGCCACAACTGTTCCCACAAGCCCCCAGCACTGGATCCCCACTTCTTGTTCACAGTGGGTGGTATTGCTCCCCACCTCCCAAGAGAATACCCAGCTTAGCAGAACTTCCATGGACTTCCTCCTTCCACACTACATAACTGACTTCACCCTTCCACTAGTACACAACTACCCGAACTCACTGCTCTGCTTTCTCACCTGGGCAGGTTCTGGAATTAGCTGGCACATTATTTTCTTGACTTTTTACTGCTATATCCACTAGAGAAGGGATTGGCTCAAATGGACTGTGTTTTCCACATTCCCAACATCATTCTAGCCAGATAATTCTGCCCAAAGGGAAGCAATACTGTGCTGTATACTGATAGGGAAAGTCTTAGGTTACTTACTCTTCCTGCAAAAAGACAAACCAGAGGGATCTTTAAGTAGAGGTCATGCATAGCACCCACTGCAGTGAGGATTTATGGATTTATACTTATTGCCAAGCACAACAATGTATATGCATTAGCTATTAACACCATTTTGTGTGTCTGTCATACCCTAACGAAGTGTTGCTTTAACATGTTGTAAATGTGTAAAGCAATCTCTCTTCTCTGTTACATCCTGAACAATTCATTTTGTAGAATTAAACGTAAGGTTTATCTTCTACCTTTTGGCTTAAGAGTCTGATTACATTCATGATAACTTTCAGACCCCTTCAAAAGGGATTCTACTTTTTAAACTAGTTGAAGATGTTTGAAAAGTCATAATATGAATTCCTTGGCCCATTCTTTCAAGCCATTGTCAGTGGTGTCAGTCATTGCCCTGCCCTGCCCCCAATATCCAATAAATGTTTTCCTTGACATGGCAACAGATAACTGGCTTTGTGTAAATTAATTAGAATGCGTGGGCCTGAGAATCTTGGGTGGACCTGGGAATGGGACCTCCCACTACAACAGCAAGTTATGCCCTTGTAGGGTCTTATGTCCTGTCCCCTAAAGAATGACCTCTGCCAGAAATCTTACGTCTCATGTAAGGATACTTCCCCCAAGGCCGTAGCACTGGCTTGTTTAAGTGGTAGTGGAAGTTGACAGTTGGTTATTATTGCCATTGAGGCAACAGGCAAAATAGGAGTCTGGTATACTGAAGACGTACTGAATCCTATTACCAAGGGACACTGGATGTTTGCTGCAAAATGAAAACAGGAAGATCTATGTCCTTTCCTTGGACACAGGGGCATGGCATAGAATTCCTATGTTCAGCAGCAAAACCCATTGTAAAAGTATAGAAACCTGTAAAGGAAGGCTTATAAAGTACCCAGACCTGCAGGAATAGAAGTCTGTGCTGGGATCTGCTCCTAGAAAAACAAACAAACAAAAAACAAAAACCCAGTGCGACAGAACAGAGCCAACAGCAAACTAAAATACTGATAAAGAGCCAGGGGAATGTGGGACAGTGAGTTGACGAACATTGACCACTGTCAGAGGATGAGTTACAGAGACACTGACCAGCTCTCCATTCTTGTGAGATTCAAAGCAAGCAACGGCTGCTTTTATCTTTCCTTTCTCTGCCATCTCGTGATTTCTGTTATTTGGTCACAGTGATGAGGAAAAATAAGCACTATAGATACTGTATGACTCTTAAGACGAAGCCATCTTTGAATCCTGTTGCCATGAGCCATCTCTCTACCCTGGAGCCCCTGGGTTCGTAGGAAGTCCAAACATGGGAGAGAGAGAGAGAGAGAACAGAACTCAGCAGGACGGCATCATCTCACCTCCAGCCAAAATGATCCACCTGCCCTCCTCTACACCAGGGACCCACCCTCACTGAGGTCTCCAGAGTATGATAGGCTATGCTGGACAAACCAAGGCTAGTTTATAGACTATCAAAGCAGAATAGGGCTGGAGAGATGGCTCAGCTGTAAGCACATTTCCTGCTCTTGCAAAGGACCAGAGTTTGCTTCATGGCACTCATAAAGGTGGCTCATAACTTCCTGTAACTCCAGTACCTAGGAATCCAATGTCCTCCTTTGGCCTCTTTGGACACTGGCACCCAGTGCACATAGTAATAAGCAGTCATATACAGATACTCATAGAAATTAAGAAGTGATAAGTAAATAGAACAGTCTTCTAAAGTAATTAATTGTATAAATTTATGGGATACACACAGTATGAAAACTCAGCATAAGTATTCAGTGTATAATGATCAAATCAGGAGAATTAACATTTGTATCTTAAAAACCTTGATAATTACATAATAGCTGTGCATACTTATGAGGTACAGCATGGTATTTCAACCATATACCATGTATACCATATGTTCTGATCAAGTCAGGGTAATTAGCGTTTCCAGCTTATCATGACTTTGTGTTGGAGTTCGTCTCTTCTAGTTATTCATAAAATACATAACAGGTTGCTGTGAACTGCAGTCGCCCACGGTGCTGTACAGCAGGCAGCAGCTGTTCAGCCACAGAATTGTGGGGCAGTGTGTGACACAGCAAGAGACGGGCCTGTGTCCACTTCTGCATGCTCAGAGGGCTAATCCTGTAAGCTGTGCTTCCTCAGTGCAGCTAGGCCAGGGGAGCCACTGGACAGACCGGAAGGCAGGGAGAAGGAGAAGCCTCTCTCTGACGGTGTCTCGGCAAAACTTACTTCTTCTCTGTGGTTCTAACTTTCCAGAAAGATGCTCTCCACTTCTGGTTTTGTCAGCATACTGCCCCTCCCACTCGTCCCCTGAGAGGAAGTTGAGAGTGGCCCAGTTATTGTTCGTCACAGTCTATGGTCTATGATCTCAGTTCTTCCACGTTTTTCCTTTGGAGAAAGTAAATACTTAATTTTGTTAGTTGGGGTTTCATCCATCGTATCCTGTTGTAATGAACGACCCTTGGTATTCCTTCTTGCTTGTCTTTTTGGTATGTTTGAAAGCCCACCCCCCATCATCTCACAAACATACTTTTCTAACCACCAACTGCCTGCACCTGCCCCCAGACGGTCTCTGATGAAACTCCCCGGGACACTCGATGTTGCATAGCTATTCTCTTTGGGCAGGAAGCTCTCCCCCAGATATGTTTAATTGCTCACCTCGTCTAGTCCTGGTGAGGCTGTCAATCTGTCTGTGAAACACCAGCCCACTAGAAGCCACCCTCCACCCTCCCAGAACCTTTTATCCTATTTTTTTTCCTTGACGCACTTGATACCTTTAGCACACCAAACAATGTTTAATGTTTATTTGCATTTGCCTTTCTTTCTATATAAAGTCCCATGAGATCAAGTTTCTTCTTGTTTATGTTTAATGATCTTTCCAAGTGTCTCAAATGGGTCTGGCACATGCTAGGTATTCTATAAACACTTGCAATGGAAATAGGTGAATATTGTAGCATGAATCTTAAAAGGTCTTATTAATAAAAACTTAGGGGCCATATATTGGTGTGAATGCTGAAAGGTCAGAGAAACAGAACAGGTCACAGCTAACCTCACCTGGCCAACTTCTCAGCTGATCCTGTTTCCTCAGACTGGAAGCCTCTGTGTCCTCATCCGAATGGATCTCAGCTGAACTGCTGCTAAAAAGCCTAAAAGTTTAACCAGGCTCTAATTCCTGGTCTTCATGCCTTATATACCTTTCTGTTTCCTGCCATCACTTCCTGGGATTAAAGGCGTGTGTCACCATTCCTGGCTGTTTCCAATGTGGCTTTGAACTCATGGAGATTCAGATGGATCTCTGCCTCCAGAATACTAGGATTAAAGGTGTGTGTGTGCCGCCGTTTTTGGCCTCTATGTCTGTTGAGTGGCTGTTCTGTTCTTTGACCCCAGATAAGTTTATTAGGATGCACAATATATTGGGGGACACAATATCACCACAGAATATTTAAGGAGAATCTTAAACCTAAAGCATGAGGAAGCCAAACCTCTGTGATTGGAGCAAGCACACAGGGCTAAGCACCCAGACCACTCCCTCTGTCTCCATCTATCTCTGTGATAGTCTCTTTGGGATCTACTAAACACAGCCCCAAAACCCACAACTCAGAGGATTGCTGGAAGTCCCGGCTTGCTCTTGAAAAGATCACAAGACTGAGCTGAGTGAGCACTTGTCACTTAAGATCCACAATGGTTGGTCCACAGACATCCTTGCTGAACTTTGACAAACAGTGCCCTCTAAGTTAGGTTGTGAGCAAATAAAAACATAGAAACAGATTTCCTTATTGAAAATCTCCTCAGAGACTTTAAGCTCAGGAATGTTGTAAGTTTTCGAGAGGAACTTGGGCTGTTTCCCAAGTGTATTGATGACTGACTCCCCGTCTCTAGGTCTGAGGAAACACACTTGGGACAGTGAAGCTCTCCTTACTGAGGGCCACCTTTCCACTCCATGTTCTAATTGTCATAATCACGATGAATAATTAACTCATAACTCTTATCTCTAATCGTGAGCACTGCCAGTAATTCTGTATTAATCCCAGGCCTGCACTCATGTGGCTGTTGTGATTAGCAATTCATCTTGAATGATTAATTGCAGTTCACTTCTTAGTCCACATTAATTAAGTGCCAGTCCTGAGAAGATGTCATGTCAGTGGGCCTGAGGAATGAACACTCACATGGGTTTCAGAGCTAACTCTGTTCCTGGCCTCATCACAGTTGTGACATGGAGTGGTTAAAAAAAATCAAAAAACTCCAGAGCCTCAGTTTCTCCTTTTTTGAAATGTTTTTATTTATTCTTTGAGAATACCATACAATAAATTTTGATAATATTCATTCTCCTCCCTTAACTCCTCTATATCCTCTCTCACCTCCCTACCCACCCAACTTCTTTTAAGAATAAACAAACAAAATAAGCAAACAAACAAAAAGCAAAACCTATGGAGTCCAGCTTGTGCTGGCCAACTATTCCTAGACAGAAGGCCTGCCTTGGAGTGTAGTTGGCATACCAAATGTCACTCGAGTGAAGAAAACTGCCTTTCCCTCACCAAGCAGCAATCACATGCCAATATCTCCTTTGCTGGGAGTGGGAATTTGGGCCCACCTCCTCCTCCTCCATGCTGGGATTTTGTCTGGCTCGAGTGTATGCTGGTCTTGTGCACGCTGTCTCAGTCTCTGTTAGTTCTTTTTTTTATTGTTTAGTTGATTTTTTTTAAATTTTATTTTATTTTACAATATCATTTAGTTCTACATATCAGCCACGGATTCCCTTGTTCTCCCCCCTCCCGCTCCCCTCCCCTTCCCCCCAGCCCATTCCCCATTCTCACCTCCTCCAGGGCAAAGCCTCCCCAGAGGATTGAGATCAGCCTGATAGACTCAGTCCAGGCAGGTCCAGTCCCCTCCTCCCAGGCCAAGCCAAGCAACCCTGCAAAAGCCCCAGGTTTCAAAGAGCCAACTCATGCAATGAGCACAGGACCCAGTACCACTGCCTAGATGCCTCCCAAACAGATCAAGCCAATCAATTGTCTCACCTATTCAGAGGGCTTGATCCAGTTGGGGGCCCCTCAGCCTTTGGTTCATAGTTCATGTGTTTCCATTCCTTTGGCTATTTGTCCCTGTGCTTTATCGAACCTTGGTTTAAGCAATTCTCGCTCATACAAACCCTCTCTTTCTTGCTAATTGGACTCCCGGAGCTCCACTCGGGGCCTAGCCGTGGATCTCTGCATCCAGTTCTCTCAGTCCTTGGATGGGGTTTCTAGCACAACAATTAGGGTGTTTGGCCATCCTATCACCAGACTAGGTCAGTTCCGGCTGTCTCTCGACCATTGCCAGCAGTCTATTGTGGGGGTATCTTTGTGGATTTCTGTGGGCCTCTCTCTCCCTTTGCTTCTTCCTATTCTCATGTGGTCTTCATTTACCATGGTCTCCTATTCCTTGTTCTCCCTCTCTGTTCTTTTTTTTTCCTTCCTATTTTTTTTATTTATTTTACAGTACTATTCAGTTCTACATAATAGCCACAGATTCCCTTGTTCTCTCCCTTCCTGCCCCCCTCCCCTTCCCCCCAGCCCACCCCCCCATTCCCACCTCCTCCAGATCAAGGTCTCCCCCGAGGACTGGGATCGACCTGATAGACTCAGTCCAGGCAGGTCCAGTCCCCTCCTCCCAGATTGAGCCAAGCGTCCCTGCATAAGTCCTAGGTTTCAAACAGCTAACTCATGCAACCGAGCCCAGGACCTGGTATCACTGCCTAGATGCCTCCCAAACAGATCAAGCCAATCAACTGTCTCACCCATTCAGAGGGCCTGATCCAGTTGGGGGCCTTTGGTTCATAGTTCATGTGTTTCCATTCATTTGGTTATTTGTCCCTGTGCTTTATCCAACCTTGGTTTCAACAATTCTTGCTCATATAAACCCTCCTCTTTCTCACTAATTAGACTCCCAGTGCTCCACCAGGGGCCTAGCCATGGATGTCTGCATCCAGTTCCCTCAGTCCTTGGATGGGGTTTGTGGCACAACTATTAGGGTGTTTGGCCATCCCATCACCGGAGTAGGTCAGACCCTGCTGTCTCTCGGCCATTGCCAGCAGTCTTTTGTGGGGGTATCTTTGTGGTTCATTCTTGTTCTATCAGCGCACTTGGTCCACACAGAGCTGACAGATTCAGGAAGTCTCTGGGAGCTCTCTTGTCCAGATGGGAACTCTGGGGCAGGATGGGAGCTCTTGTCCAGACAGGAAGTCCTGGGTAGGAGCTCTTGTCCAGAAGGGAAGTCCAGTGGCAGGATGGGAGCTGGGGGCCAGTCTCTAAGTCTCAGGAAGTGGCTGGTGTCTTTGGCAGATGGGCATGGGGGCAGGGCGTGGAGATAGGGCGTGGAGATTGCAGGGTCTGCTGGGGGTCTTGGAGAAGGGGTGCCTTCTAGGTAGGGCTAGAAGGGAACCTGCCTGGTGACCAGAACCTGGGTCCAAGTTGGGCAGGTCTTCCCTGGAGTGTCTGGTGCCCAGGGATGGGATCTAGGCTGAGCCCAGACACTCATCTCTTGTCCAGAAGAGAAGTCCGGGAGCATGATGGGAGCTGGGGGCCGGTCTCTAAGTCTCAGGAAGTGCCTGGGGTCTCTGGCGGATGGTCATGTGGGCAGGGCATGGAGATTACAGGGACTGCCAGGGGTCTCTTGTCCAGAAGGGAAGTCCGGGGGCAGGATCCTCTGTTAGTTCTTATGTGCACTTGGACTGTTGTGTCTGGAAAGAGCTACTTTTAGAAGTGCAGAAGATGGGGCAGAAAGATTGTAAAAGACTCAGTTTCTTTCTTTCTTTTCCTTTTTTTTTAAAGTGGACTCTTTTGATTCAGTCTGGATGTTTCAGGTAGTAAGATTCCCACCACTATGTAATGGTGACGAATGCAAGCATGCATTCCCACTCAAATGGCTTGGCTGCCTTAGCTTTTTGTACTCCAGCTGATGGGGCTCACTGATCCACTGCTACATCTTGTGTCATGTGTTAAAGGCTTGATCCTCAGGTGATGCTACCGGTAAAGCAATAGAGCCTTTAACAGCGAAGGGAGCTGCTCAAAGGTCTTTAGGTCATGGTGCGGTACCCTTTAAGGGGTTTGTGGAACCTGGCCTCCATTTTGGTCTCTGGTCCCTGTCCACAAGTTCAGTGGTTTTACTCTGGCATGCTCTCTCACCCATGTTGTGTCTCATTACCACAGTCTCAAAGCAACAAGACCAACTGATTCAGGAAGAAGGCTTTTAATTGAAGAGCCAAAGTAAACTATGCTAGGAAGGTAATTAACACAAATACTATGTGCCAGGGACTATCTGAACAGTCTCTGGTATAATGCCTATAAAAACCACTCCTATTCTTCCAGCGAGTTGTAGTAAGGAAGTAGGGACTGCCTGGATATGCTGTACTCTAGAGTGTAACTAGCAACAATGTTCTAGAGCTATGTGGACAGACACACACAGGCACACATGCCAATGTGTGTGTAAACTATGCAAAACAATGTATTGCAAGGGCTTAAATGATCATCAATGCCCAGGGAAGCTGGAGGAGCTTAGAGGAAAATGAGATGATCTTTATCCAGGATGGCTGTAGGGTCAGCAGCTGGAGGGTATCCACTCTGCTGCAAGAGCATTTCCATCTGTAATGAGAAGCAGGTCCCCAAAGGTTGAGCACAAGTCAACAGCCCAGAGGTAGAATGTCAGTGGGAACTGCTGGTTATTTAGAGGCCAGGCTAGAAAAGAGACAGGAGCATTTCTTCCTCCACGCTGCCTTGAATCACCAGGAAATCAGATACAATCAGACCCTGATTAGGGTGCTGCAGTTGACAACTTTTCACACTTCCAGTGGCAAAAAAAGCAATATGCACCTAGTAGACATTGCATTTTGATTTACCTTTTTGTTTGCTTGTTTTGAACTAGAGTCTTATTATGTAGCCCTGGCTGGTCTAGAACTTGTTTTGCAGACTAAGGTGATTTCAAAGTTGCTGTAATATGCCTGCCTCTGCCTCTCAAGCCAAAATGATGTGTTATATATATTTTTTTTTTGTGATATATATTTTTTATTTTACAATATCATTCAGTTCTACATATCAGCCATGGGTTCCCCTATTCTCCCCCCTCCCACGCCCTCCCCTTACCCCCAGCCCACCCTCCATTCCCACCTCCTCCAGGACAAGTCCTCCCCCGAGGACTGTGATCAACTTGGTAGACTCAGTCCAGGGAGGTCCAGTCCCTTCCTCCCAGACTAAGCCAAGTGTCCCTGCATAAGTTCCAGGTTTCAGACAGCCAACTCATGCAATGAGCACAGGACTTGGTCCCACTGACTAGATGCCTCCCAAACTGATCAAGCCAATCAACTGTCTCACCTATTCAGAGGGCCTGATCCAGCTGGGAGCCCCTCAGCCTTTGGGTCATAGTTCATGTGTTTCCATTCATTTGGCTATTTTGTTTTCAATAATTGAGTAAAACTGAAATTTATTATATGCCGCAGTCGTCCTAGGGACCTCCATGCTATATATATATAGCCTCTATGGTTCTATGGGTTGTGGTCTGATTGTTCTTTATTTTATATCTAGAATCCACCAATGAGTGAGTACATACCATAACTGTCTTTCTGGGTTTGGGTTACCTCACTCAGGATGATTTTTTCTAGTTCCATCCATTTGCCTGCAAATTTCATGCTTTCATTGTTTTTCTCTGCTGAGTAGTACTCCATTGTGTATATGTACCACATTTTTTTCATCCATTCTTCCGTTGATGGGCATCTAGGTTGTTTCCAGGTTCTGGCCATTACAAATAGTGCTGCAATGAACATAGCTGAGCATGTATCTTTATGGTATAAATCAGCATTCCTTGGGTAGATGCCCAAGAGTGGGATGGCTAGGTCTTGAGGTAGTTTGATTCCTAATTTTCTGAGAAACCGCCATACTGATTTCCACAGTGGTTGTACAAGTTTACATTCCCACCAACAGTGGAGGAGTGTTCCCTTTGCTCCACATCCTCTCCAACATTGGTTGTCATTGGTGTTTTTGATCGTAGCCATTCTAACAGGTGTAAGGTGGTATCTCAGAGTCGTTTTGATTTGCATTTCTCTGATGATTAAGGATGTTGAGCATTTCTTTAAATGTCTTTCAGCCATTTGTAGTTCTTGTTTTGTGAATTCTCTGTTTAGCTCTTTAGCCCATTTTTTAATTGGACTGTTCAGTGCTTTGATGTCTAGTTTCTTGAGTTCTTTATATATTGTGGAGATCAATCCTCTGTCAGATGTGGGGTTGGTGAAGATCTTTTCCCAATCTGTTGGCTGTCTTTTTGTCTTATTGACTGTGTCTTTTGCCCTGCAAAAGCTTCTCAGTTTCGAGAGGTCCCATTTATTAATGGTTGTGCTCAGGGTCTGTGCTGTCGGTGTTTTATTTAGGAAATGGTCTCCGGTGCCAATGCGTTCAAGAGTGCTTCCTATTTTCTTTTCTATTAAGTTTAGTGTAACTGGATTTATGTTTAGGTCTTTGATCCACTTGGACTTGAGTTTTGTGCATGGTGACAGATATGGATCTATTTGTAATCTTTTACATATTGACATCCAGTTATGCCAGCACCATTTGTTGAAGATACTTTCTTTGTTCCATTGTATAGTTTTGGCTCCTTTGTCAAAAACCAGGTGTTCATATGTGCATGGATTAATGTCAGGGTCTTCAATTCGATTCCATTGGTCCGTATGTCGGTTTTTATACCAGTACCAAGCTGTTTTTATTACTATAGCTCTATAGTAGAGTTTGAGGTCCGGGATGGTGATGCCTCCAAGGGTTGCTTTATCGTATAGGATTCTTTTAGCTATCCTGGGTCTTTTGTTTTTCCATATAAAGTTGAGTATTTTTCTTTCCAAGTCTGTGAAGAATTGTGTTGGGATTTTGATGGGGATTGCATCGAATCTGTAGATTGCTTTTGGTAAGATTGCCATTTTTACTATGCTAATCCTACCTATCCATGAGCATGGGAGATCCTTCCATTTTCTGATATCTTCTTCAATTTCTTTCTTTAGAGATTTAAAGTTCTTATCAAAAAGGTCTTTCACTTGTTTAGTTAGTGTTATCCCAAGGTATTTTATATTATTTGTGGCTATTGTAAAGGGTGATGTTTCTCCGACTTCTTTCTCAGCCCTTTTATCATTTGTGTGTAGGAGGGCTACTGATTTTTTTGAGTTGATCTTGTATCCTGCCACTTTACTGAAGGAGTTTATCAGCTGTAGAAGTTCCCTGGTAGAGTTTTTGGGGTCACTTATGTATACTATCATATCATCTGCAAATAGTGAAAGTTTGACTTCTTCCTTGCCAATTTGTATCCCTTTGATCTCCTTTTGTTGTCTTATTGCTCTAGCTAGAACTTCTAGTACTATATTGAATAAATATGGGGAGAGTGGACAGCCTTGTCTTGTTCCTGAATTTAGTGGTATCGCTTTGAGTTTCTCTCCATTTAATTTGATGTTTGCTGTTGGCTTGCTATAAATTGCTTTTATTATGTTTAGAAATGTTCCTTGTATTCCTAATCTTTCTAAGACCTTTATCATGAAGGGGTGTTGGATTTTGTCAAAGGCTTTTTCAGCATCTAAGGAGATGATCATGTGGTTTTTTTCTTTCAGTTTGTTTATATGGTGTATTACATTGACTGATTTCCGTATGTTGAACCATCCTTGCATCCCTGGGATGAATCCTACTTGGTCGTGATGGATGATTGTTTTGATGTATTCTTTGATTCGGTTTGCCAATATTTTGTTGAGTATTTTTGCATCAATGTTCATGAGGGAGATTGGTCTGTAGTTCTCTTTCTTTGTTGCATCTTTGTGTGGTTTGGGTATCAGGGTAATTGTAGCCTCATAAAAAGAGTTTGGTAGTGTTCCTTCTGTTTCTATTGTGTGGAACACTTTGAAGAGGATTGGTATTAGTTCTTCTTTGAAAGTCTGGTAGAATTCTGCACTGAAACAATCTGGTCCTGGGCTTTTTTTTTTGGTTGGGAGACTTTTGATGACTGTTTCTATTTCTTTAGGGGTTATTGGTCTATTTAAATGGTTTATCTGGTCTTGATTTAATTTTGGTATGTGGTATTTATCCAGAAAATTGTCCATTTCTTCCTGGTTTTCCATTTTTGTGGAGTACAGGTTTTTGAAGTATGATCTGATGATTCTCTGGATTTCCTCATTGTCTGTTGTTATGTCTCCCTTTTCATTTCTGATTTTGTGAATTTGGGTGCTCTCTCTTTGCCTTTTGGTTAATTTGGCTAGTGGTTTGTCTATCTTGTTGATTTTTTCAAAGAACCAACTCTTTGTTTCATTGATTTTTTGTATTGTTCTCTTGTTTTCTATTTCGTTGATTTCAGCCCTCAATTTGATTATTTCCTGGCGTCTATTTCTCCTGGGTGAGTTTGTTTCTTTTTGTTCTAGAGCTTTCAGTTGTGCTGTTAATTCATTGGTATGGGATTGCTCCATCTTCTTTATGTGTGCATTTAGAGCTATGAATTTTCCTCTTAGCACTGCTTTCATAGTGTCCCATAAGTTTGGGTATGTTGTACTTTCATTTTCATTGAATTCTAGGAACTCTTTAATTTCTGTTTTTATTTCTTCCTTGACCCATTGATGTTTCAGGTGGGCATTATTCAGTTTCCATGAGTTTGTGGGTTTTCTATAATTTTTGTTGTTATTGAGTTCTAACTTTAAGGCATGGTGGTCTGATAAGATACAGGAGGTTATTCCAATTTTTTTGTATCTGTTGAGATTTGTTTTGTGTCCAAGCATGTGGTCAATTTTTGAGAAGGTTCCATGGGGTGCTGAGAAGAAAGTATATTCTTTTGTGTTAGGATGGAATATTCTGTAGATATCTATTAGGTCCATTTGAGTCATAACATCTGTTAAGTCCTTTATTTCTTTGTTAAGTTTCAGTCTGGTAGATCTATCTTTTGGTGAGAATGGTGTGTTAAAATCTCCCACTACTAATGTGTGGGGTTTGATGTGCATTTTAAACTTTAGTAGTGTTTCTTTTATGAATGTGGGTGCTTTTGTATTTGGAGCATAAATGTTTAGAATCGAGACTTCATCTTGGTGGATTTTTCCCGTGATGAATATGTAATGTCCATCCTGGTCTCTTTTGATTGATTTTAGTTTGAAGTCTATTTTATTAGATATTAGGATAGCTACACCAGCTTGTTTCTTAGGTCCATTTGCTTGGAAAACCTCTTCCCAGCCCTTTACTCGGAGGTAGTGTCTGTCTTTGGAGTTAAGGTGTGTTTCTTGTATGCAGCATATAGATGGGTCCTGTTTTCTTATCCATTCTGTTAGCCTGTGTCTTTTTATAGGTGAGTTGAGACCATTGATATTGATGGATATTAATGACCAGTGATTGTTAATTTCTGTTATTTTTTTGGTTGGGTTGTGTTGTCCTTCTGTGGTGTATGTTGGTGTAGGATTATCTATTGCTTGATTTTTCATGGATGTGTTTAACTTCTTTGGGTTGAATTTTCCCTTCTAGTGCTTTCTGTAGGGCTGGGTTTGTGGACAGGTGTTGATTAAATCTGGTTTTATCCTGGAATATTTTATTTACTCCACCTATGGTGATTGAGAGCTTTGCTGGGTATAATAGTCTGGGTTGGCATCCGTGGTCTCTTAGTGTCTGCATGAGGTTTGTCCATGATCTTCTAGCTTTCATAGTCTCTATTGAGTAGTCTGGTGTTATTCTGATGGGTTTGCCTTTATATGTTACTTGGTCCTTTTTCTTTGCAGCTCTTAATATTTTTTCTTTATTCTGTGTGTTTAGTGTTTTGATTATTATGTGGCGAGGGGACTTTTTTTTTTGGATCCAGCCTATTCGGTGTTCTGTAAGCTTCTTGTATCTTCATAGGTATTTCTTTCTTTAGGTTAGGAAAGTTTTTTTCTATGATTTTGTTGAATATATTTTCTGTGCCTTTGAGTTGGTATTCTTCTCCTTCTTCTATCCCTATTATTCTTAGGTTTGGTCTTTTCATGGTGTCCCAAATTTCCTGGACGTTTTGTGTTAGGACTTTTTTGTCTTTAGTGTTTTCTTTGACTGACGAATCTATTTTCTCTATCATGTCTTCAGCGTCAGAGATTCTCTGTTCCATCTCTTGCAATCGGTTGGTTATGCTTGTTCCTGTAGTTCCTGTTCGTTTAGTCAGGATTTCTATTTCCAGCATTCGCTCAGCATGTGTTTTCTTTATTGTCTCAAATTCATTTTTCAGATCTTGGAATGTTTCTTTCATCTGTTTAATTGCTTTTTCTTGGCTTGATTTGATTTCTTCCCATTTTTTGTTCGTTTTTTCTTCCATTTCTTTAAGGGAGTTTTTTATTTCCTCTTTAATGGAGTTTTTCATTTCCTCTTTAAGGGAAGTTTTTATTTCCTCTTTAAGGGAGTTTTTTATTTCCTCTTTAAGGAAAGTTTTTATTTCCTCTTTAAGGTAGTTTTTCATTTCCTCTTTAAGGAAAGTTTTTATTTCCTCATTGAGGGAATGTTTTATTTCTTCTTTAAGGGCCTCTATCATCTTCTTAAAGTCATTTTTAGGGTTGATTTCTTCTGTTTCTTCTGTCATGGTATGTTTAGGTCTTGCAGGTGTAGAATCACTAGGTTCTGATGTTGCCATATAGGTCTTTATGTTGTTGCCTGTATTTTTGCACTGGCGTCTACTCATCTCTTCCTCTGTGCGGTGCAGGTGGTGTCTGTGTCTGAGAGTGCCTCTCTTGTTCTAATTTTTAGTCTTGGTTTAGTAGTGGTTCTTGGTTAAATTGGTGCTATTGGGCTATTTCTTCAGGGGCAGCTGATTTCGATCGGTGAATTATATACTTATGATTCTGGTGATCTGGTTTGGTGTCTGGGTAGCACCTTCTTCTGTGTTCCCAGGTCACGTTTTGTTCATTTGTCAACTCCTCAGCTGATCTTGTTTCTTCAGACTTTAAACTGTAGGCATCTGAATCCTCTCCCAGATGGGTTTCAGCTGAGCAGGGTAATCTCACCAACACCTCCAAGTTGTTGGGTTTCACAGGATCAGCAGATGGGCCCTGGGTTGTCCTCAGAAGGAGTGTTCAGATTCTTCAGATTCGTTCTGCTTCTGACCCACGGAGATAGCTTCTTCCCCAGATGTTGGGGTTAGGGGCGTCCCTGTTCCAAGCTGTGTCTGCTTTTCTCCGTCCCTGGGCCTGTCTACCTCTGCGGTCCGCCGCCGGGCCTGTATGTCCCTGTCAGCTGCCGCTGGGTCTGTCTGCCTCTGGGAGGTGCCACTGGGCCTGAATGTCTCTGCCGGCTGCAGCTGGGACTGAATGTCCCTGTCAGCCGCTGCCGCCGGGCCCGTTTACCTCAGCGGACCGCCACTGGGCCCGTCTACCTCTGTGGGCCGCCGCTGGGCCTGAATGTCTCTGCTGGCTACCGCCGGGTCTGAATATCCCTGTCGGCTGCCGCCGCTGGGCCCGTCTACCTCCACGGGCTGCTGCTGGGCCCGTCTACCTCTGCGGGCCGCCGCCGCAGGCCTACCTGCGTCTGCTTGTCTCCGCCGCCGGGCCTGTCTACCTCTGTGGGCCGCCGCTGGGCCTGAATGTCTCTGCCGGCTGCCGCCGGGCCTGAATATCCCTGTCGGCTGCCGCCGCTGGACCCGTCTACCTCCACGGGCCGCCGCCACAGGCCTACCTGCATCTGCTTGTCTCCGCTGCCGGGCCTGTCTACCTCTGTGGGCCGCCGCTGGGCCTGAATCATGTTATATTTTTTAATTTGGATCTTTCCTGGGATAATGGCCCACAGCGCCAAGTCAGTCAGATTGTGAGAGAGTCTTCTGAATTTTGATTACCCCCAGGTTAGTAATATGTTGTGTGATACCCTCTCTGGAAAGTTGGCAGGGGAAGTGAGCTGCAGATTCCAGGTAGTCATGTGTACTGTTATTAAGCTAAGATGCTTAGTAGCCTAGATGCACTGAATACCTTCTCTACCCAATGACTTTGCACCTTACAATGGATTTTCTGTGACTGAACCCTATGATGAGTCCAGAACCTTCTGTACTAGAAGTCAGATGCTCACACTCTGCATTCTTTCTACACAAAGGATACCCACTAGCTAGCTGGACTCATTTTTTAATGGAGGAGAAATAGGGCACCTTACTTGAATAGTATGACCTCTACTCTCTCTCTCTCTCTCTGAGTCTCTGGGCCTATCCAAATATAGAGGATGACATACAGATACATTGAGGTAAGAGTTCAAACATATTAGTATTATTCATTTGAAAATTTTAAAAAGTGTTTTGCTGGGTGTGGTGGCACATACTTTAATCCAAGAATTTGGGAAGCAGAGATAGGTGGATCTCTGTGAATTCAAGGCCGGCCTGATCTACATAGCATGTTCCAGGCTAGGGCTACATAGGGGTACCCTGCCTCAAAAAAAAAAGTCTCAAAAGCTTAAATATAAGACATTTAGACAATTTAGGCAAATATCCTCAAATAGAGCCTTGTTCCATCTCCCCTTTCCAAATTGGGGACAAAGCTCTAACCTATATGTTCATCATTCAGGATTAAAGATGGAGTAAGCTTGGTCTCCTGAGTCTCAGGACTTAAGCAGCAATTCTGAACAGAAATCCTTAAAACATGGTGTAAATCAAGGAAATCTACCCCCCCACACACACAAGGGTTATTTATGGATTCAAATCTCCTTGTCCCTAATATAAATTAGGAAAATAGTACGAAGAAATCAAGAGCACTTTTTAAGCATGATCTCATTCTCTCACCCATTTCCCAATACTCTTGACCACTTCTTTGCACACTTGTATCCTTTTCAGTCCTACTTGTAAAACTGAGTTAGAACACTGAAGACTATGATAGACATGTGGAATGGATCCCTATACTTGAGCTCTTGTTGCATAAAAAGAAATTATAATTTACCAAAGAAGGCTTAACCAAGAGGTACAGAAGTACACTGAGAATCCTTCTCAATATTGTGCTCTTAAAAATAATCCCAGAGTTGACCTAGGTAGCTGAATTAATAGCAGCAAAACTTGATTCTAGTTTAGGAAAGCATCCTTAAGTGAGAGCGGTTCAGTCATCTTATTTTCCTCTCACTAGTACCACCTCCACACACTTCTTTCCAGTCAGGTAAATAAAGCTTTATAATTGCTGTCTAGAATGTCCTATGAGCCATGTATGTATCCCAAGGTCAATTGTAACCTAAAATCCTTGATGTGATGAACAATCTTCTGATGAAAAAAATCCATTATGAAGACAAGCTCGTAAGTACTGACAGATATCTTAATAACTAAATCCTGACTGCTTACAAGCAAACACATTTTTAATTGGGCTTCCTCGGAGATCACCTCCTCTGTGATGTCCCGAGGAAGGTTTTTGTCTGGCATCCTTGTGTGAAGGGCACTTCACAACTTTGGGTACTAATTATCCTCTGAGGAAAGGGGACAAAGACCTCAACCAGCAGCTGGTTGCACAATATAGGTCAACTCCCTCGAGTGGGTATTTTGTTATTTCAATTTCTTCAAACTCATTATCAGGAGGGACCTATGAACCCCTGATTTGCCAGGTCCCAAATGAATGTTAGGACTCACTGTTCAGTAAACTTTTCAGAGCCTTCATCTCCAAGGGCAAGAGAGAAACAACAACAAAACCTGGGAACGGGAAGAATAACTTGGAACAACAACCAAAAAAGGATGCTTATGCAGAAAAGCATGTGTAGCTTAATGACAATGTTATGATTTTTTTTAAAAGAAAATAGCAACCACATTTTTGCTTACTTCCCTGGGTCAGGAGCTTAGATGCAGTTAAGTAGAATGTTTCATCAGTGTCCCACATGATGTCAGTATAGGCAGTTTGGATTGGAAAACATTTTTTTTTTTAGGACCATAATACTTGATGTTAGTTGAAAGCCTCACTTTATCTCTATTAGACATCTTTCTCTCTAGTTTACTCTATCACAGTCTTTTTTCTGCTGCAGTAACAAATGTATGGCGTCAGTATTTATAAAGAAAAGATGTTTATTTAATTCATTGTTTTGGAGACCAAAAATTCACAATAAGGCTGTCCATCTAGCAAGAGCTTCATACTGTTTTTGCAACATGACATATCACACTCTTGGAACACATGTGAGAGTATTGAGTGGTATGTATAGAAGAAAAAACATGGCTACTTGGTGAGAAGGGAAGCAGGTATGAACAAAGAAAGCCAAATGATATTATAGTAATCTACTCTCATGGTGGTCAGTCTTATCCTGTAAGACCCAATGCACTCCCATGAGATGAGCACTGTTCTACGCTGAGGGTGCCACTCACCAGCCCTAATCATGTTTTGCTAAGTTCCACCTCCATGATGATTTACATAGATTGTAAGTTCCACCTCCAGGATGATTTACATGGACTGTCAACTTGACAGGGTCTAGAATCACCCAGCAGACAAACCTTTGGGCATGTCTGTGAGAAAACTTCTAGATATTTTTTTGAGGCAGAAAAACTCACCAAAGCATGGGGGGGAGCATTATTCCATGGGCTAGTGTGTTATACTGAGTAAAAAAAAGAAAAAAGTGATCTGAGTATCAGCTGTCATCTCTCTGCTCTGTGACCATGGACAGCATGTGACCAGCTGCCTCAAGCTCCTGTCACTGTGCTCTCCCAGATGTGATGGCCTGTACTCTATAATAGTGGGCCAAAAGAAACACTTATTTCCTCAAGTTACTTTAGTCAGACATTTTGTCACAGTAGCAGAAATGTTAATGATGAACACAGTCTCTAACAGTTATACCACCTCTTAGTGCCATTAGGCTGGGAACCAAACCGCACACAGACCTTTGAGGGGAAACTATAGCAAGTGTCCATCAACCAGGAATCTAGAGATGGAAGATTTCCTCCAGGGTGTACACCTCTTTGGACGCTCTCATCTCCAGTCTCTCTGTAAGATTAGTCTGAAGAACATTGAGACATTGAGGATACCAATAACCAGAAGGAAAATGAGGTTGTTCTACCTAATGAAGGCTCCTGGCACCCACTTCGTAGGCTTCTTCTGACTCTTTTGTGTGAAGTAACTTGCATGCTTATATGACAAACACAATGGGCAGATTTCATCAATTTTCTTTCTTTGGCATAAGTTAGAGGTCTTGGTGTGTCTCAGTGTGAGATTTCTTCTAACTTCTCCCTAGTACACAGCATTATGGAATGTAAACCATATGTCAGTTATGAGCCCATCCTTCAAATCTACTGCCCACATGTAATGTCTCTCCTTTATCTCATTACCCACCTGGCTGCAGACTTCAACAGCTGTTCTGTTCCCCCTGAAGAGTCCACTTGTACCAACCCATTAGTGAGCAATGTGGATTAACTGACAATTATGCAATGGAGAAAATTCACAAAGCACAACCCTCAGCAAAATTAAGGGAAAAAAATATATCCCTTGTTACACATTTCTCTTTCCTAATTCTATGCTCTGCAGGATCTCTGGGAGCATGTTTCCCACTCCAATTTCCTCCCACTACACCCAGATTCCTAGGATCCTTTCTCATCTCTGCCAGATAGTTCCAGATATTTCAAATTCATCTTTACTATTCTATCCAAAATAATCCATCCTCTTCTTCCTAACCACTCCACATTTCTTAGTGACATCTTTCGGTTTTAAAAACCCAGCCTTTGAAAACTATAAGGTAAAACAAAGATGAATGTTCTGACTTGGTTCTAATCACCTTTCCCACCATTCCCATCATCATGACTGAGACAATGGGACATGAACTTAGAGGTTACCTCGGGGTTTCAGTTCTTCTTAGTTGCATGCTCAACTATTTCACAGGCATCTGCTGAGAGCCCCAATGCATTTCCATTGTGCGGTCCTTATATATGATGGCTGATATGACTGCATGCATCTAACATTTGGGTACATGCACACATAAATATAATAATGTGCAGAGGGATGGCATAGGAGGAAATAAATGGTATATTATAAAATTGTAGAAACTTCTTTAGACATATATTTAAGGACTCCCATAGGCTTGAGACATTTATGCTAAGAAGGATTCATTCTCTGGCCAAACTCTTGATTTCATCCTGTCTTTTTCTTGCTTCCAAGAGAATCAGTTCAAATAATGTTTTTTAAAAAATCAATGTGAGTAAGTCTAGACTGGCAAAGACCTTTGAATGTCCCAGAGAGAGCAAAATAGAGTGAGCACGGGGAAAATGGTTCACTCGAATTCAGAGGCAGGTTGAGCCCTGATTGTACTTAGTGGGGTATTGTTCAGAGGTGTCTCTGAGTGCACAGTTAGGGAAGAAGAGCCTCTTTGGGCTTCAAGTATTATGGAATAAAAGCAGTTTAATAATGAGTTATGGCTTAAACACAAGGAAGGCACTGGGAAGTGGGTATCCAGAGGACAGAGAGCTAAAAGGAAAGAGAAATGGTCCCTGAAGCACCACCGAGTTGTATAGTTTAAATCTAGAAAGGAAACTCAACATTACAAATAAGTCAGGGACCAGAAGGGAGTTCACAATGGAAGTTGAGAAGGGAACTCTGGAATGTCTGTCTGGTGAATAGTAGCATTGAAATAACTGTGGCCTTAGTCAGTAGCTGGGAGAGTGAGTTGGGTGCAAAATAGTCTGGATAAGTAAGACCACCTAGCTCTCTTCATGCCTGTTGATGGCTGTGTACAATCCTTAAATCTTCTAATGCAAGGGCCCAACTTTATGTCTACCTCCAAGATCCTTAAGCTAGAATCTTAAGGGGGAAATGAAGAAGCCCAGAATCCCCAGCACTCCCAGGTTAGAACGGGTTTTATGCTGATCTACAGACTGCTTTGGAAACACTGATGCTTCTCTACTACCCTTCTTACAAACCATTGTTTCTCCTGCTATCATATTCTGTGTCTGATTATTGCTCACAAAATCCCTAAGGTCAGATCCTTCATCTCTCCCTGATTCTAGAGAACAATAGTAGGATTACACATTCTGTTCTCAGCCACTGTACTCTCCCTCCACAATTTCAAATACTTGTCTGTGCCAAGGCTTTAGAAGGGTTGGAGAGAGTTGACTCTCCCCAGGAGACCACTGTGTCTTTAGGTTAAAAAAAAGTTAGCTGAAGAGACAGAATCACCACTGGTTTTTAAAGATCATCCAACATCTATTATTATCTTTCCAAGTGTTTAAGTATTTAGTAGCAAAGTGATAATGCCCAATATTTATTGAGAATTTAATACATGTTTGATACTGTGATGAATTCATTAAAACATTTATGTATTTTATCATCATATTAGCCAATGAATTATGAACTGTTGAACCTGTATTATAGAAGATGGGACTAATGAGTTTCCAATTTCCTTGTCTTGGCTGCTAGACAGTCTGAGATAATACAGAATCCTTTATGCTGAAGGTATATCATGAATTAATAGAATTAATGGGTAAAGCATAATAATTTTAAAAGAAAATTTTAAAATTTTGTCTCTACTATAATTTCCAAGTAAGAAAAATTAATAAGCACAATAAAGAATCAGTTGAGAGTTCAAGTGTGGGCTCTACAACATGTTATACTGTGGTACCCTTAGTGGAGAACAGACAGCAGTAAATGTAGAAAATATTGGCCTTGTCTGGGGTTTCAATGTCACATATACACAGGAGATAGGTCTGCAGTTAGTGATAGGTGGGAAGTTATAACTCAGGCTGTGGAAAGCTGGAACCAGAGTAGAACTTAAATTCTTAATGAAAACTAGAACAAGAAAAATGCAGCTATAAAGAGTAGGAATTCAAAAAGTATCTCTCCTGACAAAGCTCTATGGGAAATAAAAACACCAACTTTTCAGTACAGATGTATTTGAGGACTGGACTCCACAATGCAAGTTCAGAAATCTCAACCTAGCATACTAATAAAAAACATGATCCCTGGGCTATGACATCCCTGAAGCCTTTGATGGGAGCCAAAACAAAGTGCTTAGAAGCACAGATTTGTTCCCCAAATACATGTGTTTCCCACAAGGCAAAATTAGCTCTCTCTGAAGATGAATTAACAAAAAGCATGTACAAATTACATGAGCAATGACTTACCACAGGAGAATTTCAATGATCCTGGTAATCGGGGGACCCAACACTTCCAAGACGTTGAGACAACAGAACAGTCCAAAGGGACTACACAGAAAGAATATTCTAAAAGTATTAATTAGATGAGCAGAAGAGCAGTAACCATAAGGAAACAATAAGACATTTGAAGGAATGCTCTCTTACTTTACAAGGTAAGGAACTTGAATGACTAAATGATAATAATTGAGTTCCTGAACTTAAAAATCTACCATGTCAGTCAAATATCAAACTAGATGCAGCTGAAGAAGATGACTAGGGAACTGGAAGATCAATCTGAAGAATGTAGTCAATGGATCAAAAGATAAAACTTACAAGGGAAGAATAAGAATATCTAATGGACAGAGAAAGAAAATAAAGTGTTTCACTAGTGTGATTTGTTGAAGTTGAAAGATTGGGGAAAGGCAGTATTCAAAGTTGTGGACATGGGATTTCTAGAGTGGATAAGACACATTATCAGAATGCAAGTCCTCAACAGTAGGTGAGTTGACCTTTTCAAGACAAAATAGCAAATAAGATGAGGAATCCAGATTCATCCAGAGTGTGATATTCTTCATTGTAAACTGCACACCAGCACATCCATATTGCAAATGCAGCATCTTTGGCATCCTTCTTGAGAGCTCAGATCATGACTAATCCATGGAGCCCTTAGTGCTATAAAAACCCTCCAGATCCTGTGTGGCCCAAACCCAGTTCCAATCATGCAGCTGTCAACGCAGCATTTCCTAAAATGTGTTTAGTAAAAAGATAGTTTTACCACATGGTGCTCTTTTCAGGGTGGTGAAGGGTGAGATGAGTTGGGTTGTGTGGTCAAGTAAGTTTGACAACTATATATGGTAGATCTTTTCATTGAGTTAGTAAATATCAGCACATTAAACTCAATGATTAGTTTGAAATGATGACCTCTGATTTTATAACCCATTTCCTCCTAAACACTGAGAACTCTTGCCGTTCATACAACTATCACAACCCTAACATTTTGAAAACAAGAATAACTCTTCCAGATAGTTCTATTGTTATGGAGAGCATTATCCACTGAGGCAGCCCTCTGTTTCATATAGCTGTTATTAACAGGGATATTTTCTATATGGAAAGGATGTGTTTCATATCCTTTGGATGGCTAATAATTATGACCTGTAAGGTTAAAAAACAAACATGATGATGGTGATCATAATGATGATGATGATGATGACAGTAATGATGACTATGAAGATGGTGATGATGAACTGAGTGATGATGATGTTTATGGTTATGATGTTGATGGTTATGACAGTGATTATGATGGTGAGGAAGATGATGGTGGTATTGACAAGAAACACAGCTGAAGAAAAGCCTGTGGCTCTACTCTGTCCTTTACCCATACCACATCTTATAATCCTCATAAATGTCCTTGACTTGGGAATTCATTATATTCATTGTACAAATGGGAAAACTGGAGCTCAGTCAGTTTAATTAACTTAGCCAGATTCACATAACTTAGTCATGGCAGAGGTTATCTTACCATAAAACTTGCTCCCTTCACCTCTGATGCATACTGCCTTCCTGAGCAGCAATGACCCTGGACACACCAGAGAAGCTGAAGATTAGTCAACACATTTCTTCTTTTAAGAACATATGCTGTGGGATATTAATGTCCAAAACAGAGATCGATACTCTGTGATTGCAATGTTTGAATCAAGAATATGTTGGCACATCTTTCACAAGCGCGTGTCCTCTAAGCACCTGGAGGGCCATTTGTACATTTAATGTACATTAAAACCATCTGCACATTCTGGGTACAATAATCAACAGAATAATTTATGAACATGAGGTGTCTCACAGATGGAGAAGTGCTTTGCTTTATATCTCCTCTGAGTGCTAGTGACCACCTGAAACACCGTGTTGTGAAGACTCCGGAGAAGTCCTCAAGGAGAAGTGTAATCAATAAGAAATGCCGGGTGAAAGGAAGGAAGGAAGGAGCTGTGGTTAGAGGTACCAAGCATTTGCTATCGCTGTTTAGGGAGAAGTACCCATATGCTCCCAGGAATGGATCATCTTTAAATTAATAAATGACTTCATATTTAATGTTATTAAAAGTGGAAGGAGAAATGAATCCAAATTTAGCGTCTTCAGATGAGAGTGAGCTTCGCCTCTCACGGCACAGTGCAGATGGGAAGGAGGGCACACGCTATAACTTTTGCATGGCTATGATTGCAGTGCCTAACAGAAACGGCATAAGGGAGGAGTGGTTTGTTTGGGCCCATGGTTTCAAAGGGCTTCATTCATCATGGTAGGGAAGGCATGGTGGGGCAGCTGAGCTCAAAGCAGTGGGAGTCCATGTCAAAACTTGTTCACATAGCTCTGGACCAGGAAGCAGAGAATGTACAGCAGGAGCTGGGGGCCAGGTAAACCTTCAAAGGCTCTCCCCTAATGACCTATCTCCACCAGCTGCTACATGGCTCTTAAAGGTTCCACAGCCTCCCCAAATAGCACCCCTGGCCGGGAACAAATATTCAAAACATGAGCCTGGAGATGTGTTTCAGATTCAAACTTGAGCAGCAAGCAAGAAGCTCACAGCTCTCAACTCACTTTCCAAGACCTGTAGTTAGCAAGGGTTAGACATGGCAGGTAGCTTCTTTTCTTTTGTAGGCTCTTGCTACTTAATGACAGCATACCACCTTCTAAAATCCCCCAAGTTCACCAAAATGTCTCTGTTCAACTAGCTCTTTTACTGTGGTGTGTGACGATTCCAGGACACCCAACACTTTTCTCATCTTTCCTCCTCCTTGCTGGCTGAAAACTCACTCCTTTCAGAACACAAATGACTGAGGAAACACACTCTGTTAGACCAGATCGTGCCTCCCAAAGGTGGCAGGTTTGCATCACGACTTAACATAAATGCTCTTGGCACTGTCAGTGGGCGGTAGGCAGGAGGATGGCTCTGCCATGAGACAAATATAGAGCTGCCATCCTTAAAACTCTAGCGGGAGACTAACCCTTAAGGGAGATGCCATGCAATAAATAATTTTTGCCACAACACATTGCTTCCCTTTGCATAAATTTAACACCCCATTCTCTGTACAATATGTGATCTTCCTGCTAACTCTCCATAGACAGAAATAGCTCTGGTAAGATGTGATCAAAGATAAGTGACAGAATGTAAGGGAGACACGACACACTGAAGAACTTGACTCTGATGCTGGCTTTTCTGCAGAGGATATTATTTTCTGAGAGTAAAGAATACTGAAAGAGTTATAACAATGGGGCAGATCACCAATCTGAGGGAATCCCCAGAGCATGATGTGAATTCTAATTTTAGACTCTAGAATATTGGTTCCCTATTTGCTCTACAAGTTACTACCTGGCAGCAGGCTTTTGCCTCCCTTCTCCTTCCCATTGCAGTGGAGGACCTCACCCTAAACATGAAGATCAGCCTAGGCAACATGCTCAAGAGTCAATCCTGCCTCCAAGGAAAGGACTCTCAGGTGAACAAAACATAGTCAGCTAGTTTTTCTCCAGTCTATACATCACTACAGGTTGTCCTGGAACTTTTGATGCACATCTGCAAATTAATAGATCTATTTCTGGAGTTTAGACTGTTAGATATTTCAAATCTACTTAAGTCATTTTTCCTGTATCTTGTGTTTCTCAAGATACAATGCACCTTTTGGCAATAGACAATCTTTAATTTGGAGTAGCACGGCATGTTCTTTTTGGTCTACACAGTTTGTGTAACTTTCATGTTCTTTCTGAAAAAAATCCCTCACCCCTGCAGAGAGAGGACATCTGGTTAGGTAAGTTCATTTTCTTAGTACTTCATCACTGCCAGAATTCAGTAACATAATTCTCTTGTGTTGTCTTCCTCCCATCCATGTCATTCTGAGAATGTTATGTCCTGCAATCCATCTTCCTGTATCTATAGACTGCAGTGTGACCGCATAACCTGTAGATTCCATTTCTGAAAATTGGGCATCAGGGGGAATTCTGAGGGACAGGCAAATGACATTTTTATTCAATTCTAGACATGTAGTTTGATGGCCAATGTGAGAGGAAATGAATCACATGCACAATATTGGCCACAGGTCTTCAAGTTTCAAGTGACAAAGTCCCTAACTTGAACAGAAAAGAAAACCTATAGGCCCATGTAAAAACCAAGAGTAAAATTATTATAGATTCAGTTACATCAAGGACAGCAAATGACATCACGTGCTGCCATGCTGCATTGTGATCACTATCAATAAGCCTCTCCTGATGTGGTAGCCAGTGTGTGCACTGACAGTTTCTGGCTGAAGTTATTCATACTGGCCATCTGGAAGAAGCAGAACACTTCTGTCCCAACTGCTTCAGTTCTATGAGTGACTTAGATTTTCCCAGGTCATGTCCATCAGCCTATTACTAATCCCAAATAATAGCTTACACTAGTTTGTAGGTACCATTTGGTCATATGAAACTCAAAGAAATAGATGAATGGACAAACAAGATAGAACTAAACCCAGCTCTCATCTGTCTAGACAAATCTATAGTTGCCTAACACAGCCGGTGTGAGCAGCTATGCTCCTATGGCCCCTCTGCCTCTTGTCATTCAGTCCCTGCCATTCTAGTTCAGACTGTTGTCCTGATATCTTAGTCCCACTAGAACTTTGTCCCCCTGGATACTGAATCAATGCCCTTTAACTTAGGAGCCAGTGTTGGAGGATTGTGGAGCTCTGGCCTCCCTATGGGATGAGCAGTTTGCCGGGTTAGAGTAATTCAGTTACTAAACATCTTCACAGCTTCCATGCCACATCAATGTGTTCAACAATCGACTGTTCCAAACTGTTCCTTCTCAACCTGCTCTTGCATGAATGCACTCAGTCACGGTGAATAGCAGTACTCTATGTCCAATTCAAAAGTACAGAGGCCATCTCTGCTAGCCACTGTTCTCGGGAGGAACAGAATGGATAGAAAGGGCATGTATTATAAAGGGGATTTCTTACATTGGCTCATATGATTCAGTCTAGGTAGTCCAACAATGGCTTTCTGAACACTAGAGAGCCTGAGAGGCTTGTAGCTACTCATCCCACTCAGTTGGATGTCTCTGAAGTCCCTATCTAGTGCTGATGGCCTGGAGGAGGATTCTTCATAAACCAGCCAGAGACATGTCTTTTAGTTGGTCCCAGATCCAATCAATTTGAAAATCAAGATTAACTGTCACACCCTCCTTTACTTTGCTCACATCCAGCCAGTCACTCAGGTCTGTTAAATTCAACTCCCCATAGTTCTTTTCAGCACAATCTACTTCTGTCCCAGCAGGTTGACCTAAGCAACTAGCATCTCCCTTCCCGACCACATCCTGTTTCCAACTGGCACAACAAAATCCAGAGTGAGCTTTTCAAACATAAGCTGAATGGTGGAAACCTGCACATGGTGTGCGCTAAGTGTTCCTCTTAGTCTTAGCTTATATTTATCTTTCATACTCTTAAGATTTATTTTTAATTATGATGTGCATGTATGTATATATGTGTATAGGTACATGTACATGGAGTATAGGTGGCCACAGAGGTTGGAGGCATCCAATCGCCCTGTAGTGGAAGTTATGGGCAGTTGTGAACCACCTGATATGGGTGTTAGGAACTAAACTTGGATCCCTCATAAAAGCAGTAGACACTCTTAGCGACTAAGCCATCTCTCTAGCCTCTATCCTTCAGGTATTAAATGCAGCTTCCTCAGATAAATTTTTCCTGGGCAAATTTTATAGCATTCCATCTTAGTCCATTTTATACTTCTATAATAGAATACCTGAGGTAGTAACTAGTAACTAGTTTGGGCTTTACTCTAGCGTCTGGTGAGTCTAGCATTAAGATGATGCCTGGAGATCTTGATGCATCATAATGTGGAAAGAAAGCATCACCTTGTAAGAGACCATGAATGAAAATAGCAAGAAGTGGGCATGTTGTTACCCTTGCAACCTGTGCTCAGGATAAGTAGCCCATTGGTACAACCAGGGCCCTTTGGTGACCTAGTCACATCTGACATGTGAAATTCTCAACACTGTTGCATTGGGGAGTAAGTTCTCAACATAGGAAATTTGGGGAAGACGCATTTTAATTTATAAAGCTTGATAGAGTTAAAATTCATAGAATTTACTACAACTGCAAAATATCTATTGTCTGCAATGCTACTTATTTAATGTCTGCCTTTCCAGGGAGATTAATTCTATAAAGTGAACACTGTGTATAGTTTTCCTTGTTTCCCTCAAACCTAGTTCCTCATGAATTTAAGGACCCATAAATATTTAATGAGTTAATTTATGAATGAATGCCACAATACATTCAAGCGGTTTCTAAGGCCTACCTAAATATTCATTATTCTGGAATGGCTCAAAGGAAAGCCCATGAGCAGGGCTGCAGCAGACAGAGCTTAGAATACTTTCCAGGAAATACCTTGCTCCTTTCGTTCATCATCTTCATGTTAAACACTGGCCATCCCTGCTCAATGTTTCAGCTGTGAATGGAGGAGTCTCTGAAGCTCACTGTGACACTTACTAACCTGTCACCAGAGAGGCGATGTTGTCATCATTGGTCGCTATGCTGTGTTCTCTAAGTCACTTCATTTCCATTTCATTTTCAAGCCCTTTCTCCTCCACAGGGGGTGAGGGAAACATTTCATTGACTCGATTTATCATCATCTATAAAAAAATTAAACCAATAAATTAGGGGATAGTTTTAGGTCTTATAAAAAGATTCACTAAAGGGATTCCTTGAAACACTGTGCTCTCTAAGGACATTTAAAATTGGATTTGATTTACAAAAATTTGATTTGCACATAAATACTCAGGAACGCATTGATCGCTTTAAGTGAGCTACACAGGGACATGACTACCTTTAATCTTTTATAACAAAGGTGGCAATTAAAATTGCTTTTGCTAAGCAATTTTGAAATTGAGGGTTCGATCTCTTTGCTGGTTTTCCCTCATGCAAAAGACTCCTCTTTCCCCCCAGTCCTTCCTCCTCCTAATTAAAGAAAGGAAGTTTGGATTCTTAGTAGACTAGAGTTTCTGATAGAGTGCCGTGTCTTCTCATGGATGCTGTACAAGCCAAGTTCGAAGTTTAATTTCATTTGGCTACCCTCTGCTAATGCAGTGCCTTTTACTGTCACCTCTCAGAGGTACTGTTAGAGAAGGATTCTTTTGTCGGTTATTAAGAAGTGCTCGTTTACCACAGTATTTGATGAACCTGTATTCCTCAGTTCTATTGTCATGTTCACCCCGCACAAAAAGAACTGCCTTTGTTTGGGGCCTGTTTGTTTGCTTTATTTAGCCTGAGGTGTCAAGTGCCTAATAAGGAATCCTGACAATAGTTTGCTCCATCTCTAGATTGAATTTCTTTATAGATCAACCTCTGTAATTCATTTCCCAACTGGTCCTGATCAATACAGCTTGGCTCAGCTTAAGGTTAGAGAAACTAACCATGGTGCTGATGGGGTGCCTCAAAGCACTGCCTTCATAAAGATGCTCTTTGATAGTAACCTGTCAAATTGACCCACAGCCCTGTCCCAGAGTCTGGGTCTGAGCTCCTTCTAAGTCCCAGAGCTGTCATTGTCTTGTTCTCTTTGATTTCATAAAGCCAGAGGCCAGAGAGGCTTTTACAAAACCAGCATGTGTTGAGGATACACGTGTCATGCACATTGGGGTCCCTGAGCCTAGACCTGACTCTACTGCAAACTGGCTGTTGAGTTTCAGTGACTGAAACTCAATGACCATTTTGAACTTCTGTTTTAGCTTGTGTATTTTAGGACTGCTGGGCCTGTTGATTCCTGGGACTCCACTGCTTTCAACATGTTCAGATTCTGCATGAAGAAAGAGGAGCCTTGTTTTTCAGCTCAGAGGCCACCACTGGGGTAAAAGTGATGGAAAATCCTTGCTTATAAATCATGGAACCAGCAAGCATGCTCTGCCAAGAGGATTCCCAACTAGCTTTTCAAAGTTCCTGGTTTGAGGTCCTTGGCCAAGCCCCAATATTTCTCTCTGGCCCTGCTTCCTTCTCTGAGAAATGGTAACATAGTCTGCTATTTGTCCACTAAGAGACAGCAGTATTGACAGAGGTCACCAGTGTCCTCTTTGTTGCAGCTATGGTTCATACTGAACCAGGAACCATGGCTTGTTTACAAGTCGAGTGCAGATTTTACTGCAGGTGGTAACACTGATCCTTTAGGGGAGGTACAGATTTACCCAAAGAAGCTCAGCCAGCTTGTCCACCTTACCTGGGTGAAAGCACTGATACCCACTGGCCAACCAATCACATCTCTGCCTATCATGTCAAGAGCACTTGGTTGACAAAATCCCCAGGGACAGAATCAGTCATGAGAATGATCTGTCATCATACCTTTTAGGTTAGCAGAGACATTCACAGAGTATCCAGTAAGGACATAACATGAGGCAGGAGGATGCTATTAATTTTATTCCTTCAATGTTGTCTCTGTAGGACTTAGGTTCTGGGAGTATAATTATACTCAAATTATATATAGCAATGATTTTTAAAATATTTATAATGTCCTACATTCTTACTCTGAGCAAAGTTTTGCTCTGAGCATATTATATAAATGATTCCGCTTGGTGTATTCTCTGCAATATCTCTGTGAGGTGTTACTTTAGTAACCTTTCTGGAATAAATGGGCAAAGTGATGAATTAATACAATTAATGAACAAGTGTTGACTACTTTCTACATGCTAGGCACTGTGTTAAGCTTTAGAAATTCAGATATGAGCCAAATAGCCCAGAAGGCAATTCTTATTGACTTTAGAGTCTAAATATGTTGACCTCCATTTGTAAACAAACAAACTGAAAATACAGCAGATGAATTAACTTGACCAAGGTCATATAGCAAGAGAGTGTCAGGACAAGAGAGACAAATAAGTTTGGCTTTGGCCACAATGAGATAACTAATACAGACAGACTTTCCTGACCCAAATTCTGATAAAATTATAAAAATTGTATGAAGATAATGTTTCTAGGCATTGGGATCAAGCAACTCAAAACTGAAATCTTGAAAAAAAATGAGAAGCTCACAAAATGAACCTAATCTCTTTCCTGCCTTTCAGTTCGGGGCACTTTCTCAAGTTGCACATGGAGAGGTAGGGTCCAGGGAAATGATATTGCTGAACTGAGAAGGTCAGAGTCAAGTCTGCTTTAGAGAGTACCAAAGTGGTTGGAGCTACTAACAATAGGGGTGAGATGTGTATGTGGGGAAGAGTCTTGCTTCTTACACACAGGAAAAGACTGTACCACAGTCCAAGAGAGAAGCATCTATGAGGCAAAACCTCAAGGGAAATTGCCAAGGTCATGGAGAGATCAGAGATATGAGTATCCCAGCTCAACAGTTCAAACCTCACTAGAACATGTTATGTATCCAGTTGAGATACAATTTCAGAAAAGGTGAGATTATGCATAAAGACCAATTTCTAAAGCTCAGATCAATCCTTAGGATAAAGAGCCACAGGGTTAAGAAATTACAAAATTGGGGCTGGAGAGGTGGCTCAGTGCAACATAAATTTCTAAACGGTCTTATTAAATAAAAAATTCAGGGGAGCCAGGTATTGGGGGTGAATTCTGAAAAGTCAGAGAAGCAGAACCAGCCACAGCTAACCTCACTTCACCAACTTCCCAGCCTATCCTGTTTCCTCATATTGGAAGCCTCTGAGTCTTCATCTGAATGGATCTCAGCTGAACTGCTGCTGAAAGCTTAAAAGCCTAAAAACTTAAAAAGCCTCTAGTTCCTGGTTTCCACACCTTATATACCTTTCTGCTCCTGCCATCACTTCCTGGGATTAAAGGCATGTGTCACCATGCCTGGCTGTTTCCAGTGTGGCCTTGAACTCACAGAGATCAGGATGGAACTCTGCCTCCAGAATGCTAGGATTAAAGGCGTGTGCTACCACTGCCTAATCTCTATGTTTAATATAGTGGTTGTTCTGTTCTCTGACCTCTAGATAAGTTTATTGGGGTGCACAATATATCAACCACAGCTCAGCAATTAAGAGTGTTTGCTGCTCTTCCAGAGGACCTGAGTTCAGTACTCAGCACTCAGGTTGGGCAGCTCACAACCATCTGTAATTCTGCTTTAGAGGATCTGACATCCTCTTCTGTCCTTCATGGGCAACTATATATATACACACCCACACCCACATTAAAAAACGCTGGATACTACTGGCTAACAAATTAAAAACCCAGTGCCAGGAATGGAATATCTCTTGGAGTTATTGGCCAATGAAGACTCATAGACCCCCAAACATAGCAGGCTATTTTCAATGCTCTTGGCTGCCCTTCATAACTTAAGGTAATTTTCTATTGCTAAAGACACCATATACTTGGATTCTAGAACGTGGAGAAATTAAGCAGGTCCTCACCTGGAAGCTTCACACCTGCTGGCTAGCTTTAAAATTGTTAGACATGGAAGGAAGCAGTTAGAATAAGACATAATCTGCAGAAAAATAGTCAATGGATACTAACCCCAAGATAATATAAGCACTGGAATTTGAAGGCAGAGGCTTTGAAACAACTATCATAAATACATTTAAGGAAGGTGTGAAGATGGAGTTTCCCAGAGGAAATGACAATTACGTGATGATCACTGGGCCTTCATATCCTTTCCAGTCAGGGGCTGAGCATTTCATACACTAAGCTTGGGTGGTAAGGAATTTGACTCCCACCTACCTTCTTGGATTCTGATCTCTCACTGGCTGTATAGATGGGGTTGGCCACTTCGATGACCTGGTAAACCCCTGCTCGTCACATAATGGCATCTTTTCAGCTCAATATGGGGTCCAGACATTGGACAGGCATGACCTAAGGTGTGATGGAGCAGGGCTGGGGGCTCCTGAGTGAGGACTTGACTGTGGACCTGGATCTACTGGAACTCAGCCAACTCACCTGTTACAGGTGATGTGCAAATGATAGAAATGGCATCTGACTTGAAGGGACTTAATCAGGTGACTACTATTGATCAGTCAGACTGAATTCCCCACTTGGTTTGAGCTCGGGCTCTCCAGCAACAGTAACCATGTGGCAAACCAGGAATCCTCTGGGCTGGGGTCGGCCCAATATTACCAAGTTGATCATTACCAAACAAATACTGCCCTCTTCTATTACCATGTCTCAAGGAGGAATGGTTACTGTTGCTGGAGAGCTTCTCTCCAGGTCCCACCAAGCCCCGCAGTCCCACAACCCACGTATAAAATAATCACTCAGATGCTTATATTACTTATAAACTGTATGGCCATGGCAGGCTTCTTGCTAACTGTTCTTATATCTTAAATCAACCCATTTCTGTAAATCTATACCTTGCCACGTGGCTTGTGGCTTACCGGCATCTTTACATGCTGCTTGTCCTGGCGATGGCTGGCGGTGTCTCCTCCTCCTTCTTCTGGTTCCCTCAATTCTCCTCTCTGTTAGGCCCGCCTATACTTCCTGCCTGGCCACTGGCCAATCAGTGTTTATTTATACAGAGCGATATCCAGAGCAGGTTATTGTTAACCCAGCCACGGTGGTCACCTCCTGTGAGCCCCTACTAGGCCAAAGAAGTACAGCTGCCATCCTGCCCAGCCAACAGATATAGATTGTCACTCAGGCAGTGTTGTAAGCTGCCGCCGTCGCTGCTTCTCTGCAACTGTCTCCACCCTGACTACAGTCCCTTCCATCACAACAGAAATCTCAGCCCTCAACTCAACAAGTTACCATTCTGCAGCAACCTCTTCCACGTCAGACCATACAACTACCTCCACTTCAGAAAGTTAGAGTCAATTTACAACAGCAGCCACCACCCCGGCAAGGCAAGGTTGTGCCTCCACACATTGTGAAAATGCAGACTGTCTTGGTCCCTCCGACTATGGATAGCAGTCCTGAGCAGTCTATGACCTGTGGCCCCAAGGCCCACATGGTAGAGACAACTTCTCCAGAGACACCCTGTGAAATGATCACAGATGCAGCTCCTGAGACAGAAGTCTCCTTCTCTGAAGAGTGTTGAATTGGTGAGTGGGTCCTCTGTGGCACTCTCACCCCAACCTCAGTGCGTGAGGTCTGGTTGTGAGAACCCTCCGGTTCATCAGGAAGGACTGGGGCAATGAATACTGCAGGAATGAGTGTGTGGTGAAGCACTGCAGGGAGGTATTCTTGGCCTGGGTGGCCTCCGTGGTGTGTGTGACATGGCCTTTCCTCTTCTCCAAACCACTGAGGATTCATCTGCTGGACATGAGCCCAAGAGCCTGGTGTGGATACACAAGCTGGGCTTCCAGTAGTGCATGACCTCTACCCATGGTCCCTCATGCTCCTGCCTCCCTTTCCTCTCTTCAGCAGAGGCCAGACCATGAAGCAGACCAAATTACAGTGAATTTACTGTGATTTGGAATTGCTTTTTACTCTCAACTGCAAGCAAAAATACCAGGTTAATAGCAGAGGGAAGGGTAAATGGAATATGGGAGCAAATCACAGGGAATTATTAGAAGAATCGTGTTGGTGAAATTGTCAGGAGACTTGCCTAAAATGTTATTAAAATGATACGAAAGTACTTAGCTTTAATCCTAGGAGGAGACAGTGCTGGGATAAGAGAGGCTTGAGGTTACAACTCAGTGGTAAAGTGCACTGGTTTTAATCCCAAATTAATAAATGAGTTTTAAAGAGGAATGAAAATACTGATTTAAACTATAATATCTTTTTAAAAGGGAACTATTATCAATCTGTATGGTGTTTTAAGAATAAAGATTTGGGGGGCTGGGATTATGGCCTCGCACTAACAAAACTCTGAGTTCAGTCATCAGGCAGGAAGATCAAAAGCTCAAGGTTACCCTTGGCCCCAAGTGAGTTTGAGGCCATTCTGGTGTACATGAGCCAAAGGTAGAACCAAAGTTTTGAAGAGCATGGTGGCCCATGCTTTTAATCCCAGTATTTTAGAGGTGTAAGTAGGAGGATTTAAGAATTTAAAGCCATGCTGGACTTACATAGCTAGACCTTGTTTCAAAAAACACAGAGGCTAGGTGTGGTGGCACTCTTTAATTCTGCACTTGGGAGGCATAGGCAGGTGGATCTCTGAGTTTGAAGCTAGCCAGGGCTGCAGAGTGAGATTCCCGTCTTAAGGTCTGCTCTCTACACTTAGGAGCATTGGACTGGAGAGAAAATGACATCTTCCAGGAGTACCTTATTTTTCTCTCCAATATCTCTACAGTCAAACTGTATCTGACTTGATTACCAGTTTTACACGTAAGAGGCAGAAGCATATACCCTTACTAAGAGGTTTTACAAAGAAAGATAAATAAATTTAAGGATGTAAAAAAAAAATACAGATGTAACAACCAGAAAGGCACGGAATCTTAGAAATAGTGGAGACTTTTTGTAACAATGATTTTGAAGTTACAAAACTTAAATATATGCTTAGCATTTGTTTGATAACTTACTGTGTTAGAGATGACAGAAGAGATGAGATAAATTTATGGAAATAACCCCAGTGGGATTGGGGGTTGAGGAGACAGCTCAGTTGGTAAAATATTTGCTGTGCGAGCTGGGGTATCCGAATAGAACACCCCAGCATGCATACAAAATTCAGGTGTGGTGGCTTGCACCTGTAATCTGGGTGGGGGTGGGGCAGTGACAGCTCAGTGCCTGATGGTCTTCAGCTCCAATGAGTGAGTGACCTTACCACAAAAAATAAGATCAAGTGTATGTACTCATACCTGCACATACTTGTGCACAAAAATGAACACTTACACATAGAGAGGGGGTGAGGAGGGAGGGAAGAAAGGAGGACGTGAGAGGGAAATAATCTTAACTCAGGAACATGGATAAAAGGCTTTGGAAAAAGAAAATGAGCCTCAGCGACTTGTGGTATAAGATCACATGTCTACTGTATGCATAATCAAGGCCTGAGGATGTAGAGAATATGACAGAAAATTGTCTTCCTTAGGGATGAGCACACCAATTGGTTATCCAATAACAGTCAGCCCGGAGAACATTCATACAAGTAACAGTATATACACTGAGCAGGTTGCGTTTAAATGCATTTGGGAATATACATACATGTATACATACATACATGCAAAAAGAGGCTATGAATTTGAAAGAGAGCAAGAAGGGGTATATGGGAGGGTTTGCAGGGAGAAAACAGGAGGGAAAATTACATAAATCATATTATAATCTCAAAAAATAATTTAAAAAGAACATTTCTGGAAATAATTGTCAGAATTTCAAAATTTAATTAAGAAAATCTGCCCATACATGCAAAAGCCTCAGAAAACCTGAAGCAGAATAAGTATAAAGAAACTGGCATGAATGAAAGACAGGAAACAGTATAGATCTTTAAAAAATAATGAGACAAGAAAGGCATATTTTAAATAAATTCAACAACTTGAATGATATGAAAAAAATCATCTGAAGAACATAACTTTACAACAGTTATAAAGTATTTCTGCAAGTTAAATTATTTCTCAAATTTATACGGGAAAACAACACAGAAAATTATAAAATATTGATAATATGTGCCATCTGATTTTGAGAATTGCTATAAATCTTCACCATAAATACCATGTGTGCTTGAGGTGGGCAAATAAATCAATAAAATCTAGTGGAAGTACCCAAAAATAGAGCCACACATTTGGATCAATTGATTTCCAGTAAATAAGTAAATAAATAAGCACTCTATCAACTTAACAGGGAAGGAACATCTATTCAACAAATGGGGTAGAAAAGGAACTCAACACTCTCCTACTCAAGAATGAAAATAGGCCCTAGATGGATTGTGTGTGTGTTTGTTTATATGTGTGATGTGTGTGTATGTGTATGTGTGTAAAAGTGGACACTATTCACACTACTTTATTTTTATATATATATATATATACTTATATATATACTCAAAAAGCTCTCACCCCAGAGAAACAAAACTTTATCAAATGTAAAAACTCCCTTTCATTGAGAATCAGTCCATTAATAAAGTGAAAAGGAACACTACAGGTTGAGAAATCATTCATGTGCATATTACAAAATATTCATATCTCTAATATAAAATGATTTTATGAATCAATAATTTTAAAAAGACATTAAAAGAAAAAAGACATTTAAAAGGGTCTAAGAGTTGAACAGGTACATCATGAAAGATGATCTCTAAGGAAGCGATTAGCCTATAGAATGAATCCACCATCATAAGTTTAATCAGGAGAAAACAAAGTTAATTCACCATCATTAGTTTTATCAGGAAAAAAAAAGTTAATTCACAATGAAATATCACTATAAGCCTACCAAGATGGCTAAAATTGAATCAATAATACCAACTGTTGGCTAAGATACTAAACAACTAGAATGTTCCTGCATCACAGTAGAAATGTGATGATGAAAAAGCTTTGGGGAACTCTTTAGCAGTCTTTTACAAAAATGAAATCTGAAGTGCAGCCTTTGGGCCATTTTTGGCTGCTGTACTCATGACTCAACAGCAGATGAGTTACTTACAATGGGCCTGCAAAAGAGACTGGACCTGTCAACACTCAGTCACGGATGAGGGAGGATTTGCTGGGGAACTACTGGGTGTTGACAACTGCTAGGATTGGAGGAGTCATTGTCTTCAGTGACCTAATCACTGGTGAATCCTTCATGCTCCGGAGGATAGCTACACACCTATGCTTACATGGAAGGCCCTGGTTGAACTCAGCGCATCACAAAATGAAACCAAAATCAACATGAAGGATATGAACCAAGAAGGGAGACAATTTAGAAGGAAGGAGGTTTGCACAGGTGGGTAGGAGATATTAAAGAATAGAGTTGGTTAGTGTGATCAGATTGTATTATATACATGTAGGAAGTTGTCAAAGAATAAGTTTAATAGAAAAAGAAAAACACAAAAACTACGAAGTTAAATTCTATTTCTAATTCTATTCTATGACTTAGAAATTCTACTCCTAGGAATTTACTCAAAATAAATGAAAAGGCATGTTCAAGACTACAAGGAAACTGTTTTCCAGACTCAACAGGTTAGTTGCACATATGAAGTCACAGTAGTTGTGACAGCATGTGCAAGACATGCCCACACTAAAGCCAGATAAAATCCCAGCATGGAAAAAGGATGTGGACATAACAAGGCACATCAACCAAGGAAATATTGGTAATTGTTAGCTTCTGGGAGTAGAAGAGTCAGTTTTCCTTAAGGGTATGGCCATTGCTGATAGTGTGACCGAGCTCTAGTGGATGCTGATATACCCACAAATATATGAGCAGGATCAATTGAACTTTTTTTTTTTTTTTTTTTTTTTTTTTTTTTTTTTTTTTTTAAGAAACATAGAGTTGGGTAAGGAAGCAGAAATTGGAATCCAAGTTTGGGGTAGGAGGTAAATATGATCAAAATCCATTGTGTGAAATTCTCAAAACATAATACAAAAAGAAAGATGTCCAAGAAGAGGCTTTCACATGAATATTACAGCTCAGATAGCCCATTCTAGAGTTAACCTGTATACCCACCAACAAAAAATGTGTAAGAGTGTGTTGCCACTTTGATTCAAAGAAATTCTAGCAAACCATGTATGCATGCTGTGACAGGCTGATACCCATAGCAACGTAAGTGCATCTTAAGAATGCTGTATTAAGGTGGCTTGAGAGATTGATCAGTAGCTAAGAGTACTTACTGCTCTTGTAGAGGACCTGGGTTCAGTTCACAGCAGTCACATGGTGGCTCACAACTGTCTATAACTTCAGTTCCAGGGGACCCAGTGCACTCATCTGGCATCTGTGGGCACCAGATATGCCTGAAGTACACTCGAATACACCCAGAGAAAACATCATAAATATAATGTTAAAAAAAAAGAATAGTGATTACATTTTTTAAAACAATGTTGTATTTAGTGAAAGTAGCCAGACAGAGCCCAGGCTGATTTATGGAATATGAACATGAAGTTCGTACTTACTGATACAAATGCAAAATCTCATTGATCTGTACCTGTAGCAATCTGTGTATAGAAATTTTGCATCAGTTAAAATAATCCAATCTATCTGACTTCAAAGACCAGACTCTTTCACATCCTCTGCTGAGCATCAGCAAAACTTAATCCCTGGGAATTTTGCTACTGCTAGGGAAGGCAGCACAATGCAGAGGGATAAGAATGATTCTTCTGTGAAATGTGCATATGGAAGAAAATTGTTTATGAACTGTAAAGGTGATAAACATATTTATAATTGTTTCAAAAGCAATTACTATAAACTGCTGAAGCAGTATTGTACCTTGGGGGCTTGGAAAAAAGTGGCTGTATTAGTTACCTATTGTTGCCTAAGAAATCACTACAAACATATGTGCTTAAAAGAGCAGAGCAAACTATTTTATAACTTATGGGGATCAAGAACTTGGGGTGCAGTAATCAGATCAGTGAATACCCTAACTGTCATCATAGAGCCTTTCTCCAGTAACTGATGGAAGCAGATGCAGAGATCCATAGCCAAATATCAGGCTGTGCTCTGGGAGTCTAGTCGGAGAGAGAGAAGAGGGATTCTATGAACAAGGGCATCAAGATCATGATGGGGAACTCTACAAAGACAACCAAACCAAACTAGTGGGAACTCATAAAATTTATATCAACAGTTGTGGAGCCTGCATGGGACTGGACTAGGCCCTCTGCATAGCGAGATAGTTGTGTAGCTTGATCTGCTTAGTAGGCACCCTGGTGTAGGATAAGAATCCATCCCTGGTACATGAGCAGGCTTTTTGGAGTCCACTACCTATGATGGGATGCCTCAAACAGCCTTGAGGCAGAGGAAGGGGCTTGGGCTTGCCTCTACTGGATGTACCTCCCCATAGGAGGCCTTACCTTCTTGTAGGAGGGAATAGGGGGTGGGATGGGAGAGGGAGGCGGGGGTTGAAGGGACCAGAGGAGGGAAGAGGGGGATCTTGGCTTGGTATGTAAAATGAATAAAAACTTTTCTTAATTAAATAAAAGAAGAACTTGAGGCATTTTAGCTGAGTAGTTCTAGCTCATAGCTGCAATCCATCTGTCAGCCAAGGCTGCAGACAGCTGAAGGCTATAGTTCACCCAGTGGTCACTGGCTTGCCTCCTTTCTTGACTGGCTGTTAGCAGGATAATGAAGAAGTGCTGGTATGTAACTCCAAGACTAGGGTACAAAATTGTCTTCAGCTTTCATTTGGTCTCTTCAACTTACTCTAAGGGAAGCCAGAGGATTGGTCATGTGCATGTGTAGTCTGTAGAGAGGCTGGGTAGGTGAGGAAGTAAGGTCTCCTTCTAATAGGCCATGTAGCTCTCTCCTGTCACCAAAGAAGCTCCCCTTTGCAACAGACAGAGACCATTACAGAAAATCACAACTAGTCAAAATGTAGAGAACAGTTGATTTGGGGGTGACTGTGCCCAATAGATTCATCTACAATACTGCACCTGAAGCTCAGGAAAAAAATCAAGAGAGAGTGGAAAGATTTTAAGAGCCAGAGGACCAGGAAATCTGATGAGATTATGTCTCCCAGAAATGGCAAGGAAATGTCACCTCAGCAATATGGCTTCCTAAAAACAAAATCAGAAGTAAAACAAGAATGATGCTCATATGGATAGGGTCCTACCCCTGGACAAAGAACTACAGGCAACTAGGAAAGCTGAGAGCAGGAGAAATCATCTTTACCATAATACCAAATAATCAGCCCTGAAGTCACGTGCATATAAGCAACACCAAATGAACTGAGCAGGTTGTATTTATACATTTATACATTTATACACATACACACACATATGTAGTGTTGTGAGTGTGTGTGTGTGTGTGTGTGTGTGTGTGTGTGTGTGTGTGTGTGTAACAATGACAATTAAAGGACATGCATTTGATAGGGAGTGAGGGGTTCATGGCAGGGTTTGGAGGGAGGAAAGGAAAGAGGAACAATATAATTACATTTTTACTTAAAATTATTTAAAGAGGATAAACTAATGAGTTTTCATTTTTAGAAAATTATGTGGAACATGTCTAAGAAAGGGAATGAAACAATTGAGGCCAATAATCTACCATGAGAGGATAAAAGTTATAAGAACTCTCTCAGAATCTCAGAGTACAGGGTGGCTGAGGGAATGTCACTTTGGGAATATTGGAGGATCCCTTTGCTTCTAGAAGTGAAGGTACTTGAAAAGTAAGTTAAAGGGAAGTCTGTATGGAGTGATGTAAGACAAAGCTCAGATTATCATGATTCAACCATGCTCTCCTCCAAATGCTGGCTGTGGCCCTGTTGACTCTTACCGGGCCTTTAATACCTTGGAGTCTTGTTTTTTTCTAAAACCTAAGTAAAAATAAAACATATTAAGGTTATTGTAGAAATTAGCATGAACAAGAGTGTATGTAAATTATTGCCATAGAGACATAATTGTGAGTAATTAAATGAACTTGTTCTCAGATATCTTTAAAGTTCTAAATAAACTTCTATCAGTGTGAGTCAAAATCTGTAGCATGTATTGTCCTTCAAACCCAGCACTGAGTAATTTGTTGCACTTTTCATCAAAAGGAAATAATAGAATCTCTTCTAACCTCATTCTGAATGTAAAACTTCCACCCTTTCCCACAGGAAGTGGGATCTGGCTTGCCAAAGGAATTCAGCATTCAACCTTGCTTGGCTTCTGCATTCCGGAAAGGATCTGTGAGCAGGTCAGAGCAGCCAATATGAATAGCATCAGAGTAAATGTGTGCTCCCTTTGCTTGCAAATCCCACAGATGATTCCTGTGAGGACCCTGAGAGACTAAGCTCTTTTACATGTCCCTTGTCTGCTTTCTATAACCAACTGTGTATCAAGATGAAATATACCCTACACCCAAATCCGTGCATATTTATAGATGTATGTATGGATAAATAATCTCTCATATGGTTTTTCTGTATCTACTGGTACTCATCTTCTCAATTAATCTTTATGAAGCAACCCCTAGTGGTCTGATTAAAAACCCATAATCTCATCACTCATCTTTCTCAGCAAAAGGCAGGGGGAGCTTTTAATGGATTCTCATTAACATAGAAGCTCAAATTTGTTAGCAGTTAGTCAAAAGGCCTCTTGGAACTATGTGATCCTGCCCTGGTCTGTACCTCAACCTCTATTTAAGTTACTCAATTCCACCAGACAGCTGAATTCCTGATGGCTCTTTAATATTCTAAGTCATTTCCTCTTAAAATCTTTGCAAAAGCTGTTTCCTGAGTGGACCATCTTTCCCTACACTATAATATCCATGTTTATCTTTCTGGATCAGTTAAAATGACACTTCACCTAGTGGTCCTCCTTGAGTCCCAGCCGATCTCTTCTGCTAACTTCTCATTTTTCCTAAGTACTTACCCTGGGTTCTTACTATAAATATATTTATAAAAATAAATAAATAAATATTTTTGCATTTTATCATATTTAATTAATACTGGATGAAAAACAAAAGTAATGTCCTGTGCCTGATCCTAGAAAAATATTCACTAACATGTTTGTATATATATATATATATATATATATATATATATATATATATATATACATATATATGCACATATATATGCATATGAATGAGTATTTAGTAAAAACCTGAGCTATCTCCAAAGCTCCCAAAATAGTCTTTACTGGAGCCTCACCTATGGATCTAGGAACCCAGCCTGAAGTCAGACTTTGTTAGTAGAAAAACAAATTTAATGCTCTTGACATCAAATAGGTTATGGAAGATTATATTAGGTAACTCCTAAAGTCCATGTTCCTCTCACAATCAATTTTTATAATAAGAGGGTGCATACACTGGGAAATAGTAGTATATCATTGGATATAACAGAAGCCCAAACTCAAAGTAAACAATGTCTTAAGTAATATTGAGGTTGGTTTCTAGCATTTCTCCTTCTGGGTCTGGGTTTGAGCATTCTAAGCTACAAGATTCAAGCTCTATTTGCTTCTTGAATAGACATTTCACTGTATGGATAGAGTGTACTCCAACCAGTAGGACTGATGGATGAGTAACAGGAATGTCTTGTGCCTTTAAAAACACAAGTGATAAAGAGAGCCTCCCCTTGACTACACCTGGCTGAAAGAGCCTTGGAGATGCATATTTTATTATGAGTTGATATGGGCTTAATTAAATATTCAGAGATTCCACTACTTTGGAAAACCAGGACAATAAAAACCATTTTCCAAAATCGGAGATCGTATCAGAGCCTTAAGTAAAGAGATGTGTCAGAGAGTTCTGATATCATGAGAAATATGCTAAGTAAAGAGGAATTTGACTTGCAGCCTTCTTGCATAATCACAGGATGTACAAAGCTTGGAACATCTAATAGAAGTGGGTTGCAAGAAAGCCCAAGAGTTATATAATTGTGTTTCCTTTATGCAGAAATCTATAACATTCCCTGGTTTCTCTTTCTGAGTTTGTTTATATATAGAATGACTATCCATTAATCAATTATGCTTACAATGTGTATAAGCACCATAAAAACTCCATGTAAGAGACATTTCCCTTACTCACAATTTAATCAAGAGGCAAACAACAAACATGGTAAGTAGTTCATGAAGAGGTCAGTGGGAGATAAAGAAAGGAGGCCATATGTAACCATCTCCGAGAACTTGTGGTTCACAAAAGGGCTTCTGAAGATACATCCTAAGCTGGATCTTGAAGGGTAACTAACAAAAATAGTGCCTGGCAAGAAAGAAGAAAAATAGACATGCATATCACCTTCGAGTGATGATAAGAAAGGAAAAGGAAGGGAGAGAGGGAGGGTGTGAGGAAGAGGGAAGGAGGGGAGAAGTAAAGGTGGGTGGGAGGGATCAGGAAAAGAGAACACACTGCACAGAGAAACATTCCCCAGAAGCTTTCAGACTGCGAGTCTGGTGACAACGAGAACTGATCTTAGGTTTTAAAAACACACACCAAGACCAATCATTTTTATTATTGAAAATGGTGGTAATGTTTTGTGGAACAAACAGGCTGCGCTCCTCTTTGGCTAGTCCCTTTCATGCATACACCATTGGTCCAGGTGTCTTATCCACCTTGGGCTGATTTGCTTGCCCTTCTCTATCTTGATGGTGAACTCCAAAAGGCAGAGGTTAGGTCTACTTCTGTCTCTGGCCTCAGACTCTGGAAGGGTCTCACATAATAGCAGGCTCAATAATTGCCTGGCAAATTAACAAATAAGCAGGTGTTCATCTGGTGAAAAGGAACCGGACTTCCAAGAAGCAAAACTAAACACACAAAAAGACCGAAGAAGGGATAGTTCATCACTAGGGGAGGAGGGTATGCATGCTACAAATGGGAAAGAAAACATCCGCCAATGCCAAAGTCTCTTCTGAACCCCAGGTCAGGTACCATGCTGACAGCCCAAGCCTTGCTTTATGGTACCCATTGCCCACTGTCTTTGGTAACTGAGTAGCGAGTGCACGGTGACTAAGCATGCAGCTCACTTCCCTAAGTGCTGGTCTTCTTGCTTCCTGGGTGACTTTGGGCAAGTCATTCAAACTCTTGAAAAAGTTTTTTTTTTAAATAGAAATAAAATATTTTTCATTTGCTTATTTAAAGCTCTAAATAAAATATTAAGTGTAGCATGAATCTTAAAAGTTCTTATTAATAAAATCAAACCTGGGGCCAGTTATTGGGGTGAATACTGGAAGACCAGAGAGACAAAACGAGCCACAGCTAACCTCACCTGGCCAACTTCTCAGCTGGTCTTGTTTCCTCAGACTGGATGCTTCTGTGTCCTCATCCCAATGGCTCTCAGATGAAATGCTGCTCGAAAGCCTGAAAGCTTAACCAGCCAAATGCTTAACCAGCCACATGCTTAACCAACCAAATGCTTCTAGTTCCTGGTCCTCACGCCATATATATCTTTCTGCTTTCTACCACCACTCCCTAGGATTAAAGGCTTGCTTCCTGGGATTAAAGGCGTGAATCACCATGCCTGGCTCTTTCCAATGTGGCCTTGAACTCACAGAGATCCAGAGGGATTTCTGCCTCTGGAATGCTTGGATTAAAGGCATGTACTATCACTGCCTAACTAGTGGCTTTTCTGTTCTCTGACCCCAGATAAGTTTATTAAGGTACACAATATTTTGGGGAACACAATACCACCACAATTAAGTTTAAATGGTAGGTAAAGGAAAAGGGAGAGAGGAGGGGGCATAGTTTAGATTTGTTTGTCCAGCTCTATTGCCAGTAAAGAAGAGGAATGCATGGATTGTGAAGGCAACTTAGCAATGTGGATGGAATGGGAGTTTGAAAATATTTTCTATAAATGGAGATTGAAAGAGTGAATATTGAAGATGTGTCTGGAGTTGAAGGCAAGAACCAACCCCACAGAACTATATTGGCTTGTGCTAAGAAGTTTGGTCTGCTCCCTGAGGACTAGCCCAGGTTCCTGTAGAATGAATCTTAAAGGTCTTATTAATAAAAGCAAACCTGAGAGCCAGGTATCGGAGTGAAAGCTGGAAGATCAGAGAGACAGAACAAGCCACATCCAACCTCAAAAAAATAAAACTAAAATCTACTTTAAAAAAATGGTTTAAGTATAAGAAAAGCCTAAAAAAAAAAGAGACATGATGGAGTTGTGATGACTAAGATGGAGAATACAGAATTGAAGAATGTCCTATAGCTATAAGGATCCTGTATAGAGCTGGTCAGAAGTTAGGAGGAGACAAGAAGACCCGCATACTGGGGACAGACAAAAGGAACATCTAAGACTTTCAAAAATTCCAAGTATAGTAGGACAGAACTCAGAGAAGTAAGCCTTGGAGCTATAAATGAGACTGTGTCCCCATAGGCAGATCAGTCCAAAAGACAAGAGGGAAATGAACAACTGGACACCATACTGGTTATATTGGGGTGTGTGGATACATTTAATACATTGTAAGGTGGATGTTCAAACTATTGATGTCTAGATAAAGCTTTGGAAAGTAATTAATATTGTCATCTAATTTATGAAATAAGAATTCACAGAGCTGAAAATAGAACCCTGGTCTTTTATTTCTAGCAAACTGATTTTCCAGTGACTTAGTCATCATCAGAAAGGGTTATTTTGCCCTGTACAATACATTTAGAAATGTGTGAAGCCGTTTGTTGTTGTTGTTGCTGTCACACTGATATTTGGAAGGTAGAAGCCAAGGATGCTTCTAAACATCTTCAGTGCACAGAGTAACCCCCACAGAGAATCATCCCACATACCAACCGCACTGATGGAGAAAACTGGAACTTCATTGCTGATGTCAGAAGCAATGCACTTTGAAGCAAATGTGTTTTGTTTAAAATTAACTTTTTATTCCCCTTCAAACATTTAGTTTGCACCCATTCTTAAGCATCAAGTTCCACTGTTGTTTAGGCTTGGATGTTATGGAGTTGCACAAGATTCAAAATCCTGCCACCTCGGAATTTAATTGTAATGTGAATACCATCAATAACTATGCCAGCCAGTAAGAGGACAATATACACACTATACAAAGCCATTAAACTTGATGGGTTTATCTAATAGTAGCGAGTCAGTGAAGGAGGGGCAAGAATGTCCCCTAAAGCTTTGGTTTTTGAAGATCCTAACAGGGAAGATTTGGTGAGATGGCTTTAATAGTCAAGTGCTTGTCATGCATGCCTGAGGACATGACTAGGACTCCCAGCAACAGTTTAAAAGCTGGGTATGATCCACACTTATAATCTCAAAGATGAGGCGTGGAGGTGGGGTATGTGTGTGCAGAGACAGAGGGATCCCAGGAATTCATTAGCCAGCCCGCTCTGTCTACCTGATGAGCTTTGGGTTGAATGAGAGACCCTGTCTCAAAAGTTTTTTTTAAATCATTTGAGGAAAACACCTGACGCCAGTATCTGGCCTCCACATGCATGCACATTTGTGTGCACATTCCACTTTTATGTATGTTGAAACACTCATGTGAACATGTTCACACAAAAATGGAAAAACAAAAGGAAGGTGACTGTATCAGATTGGTCCCTAGATAAGGGAATCTAGAGAATGTGGGCTTCCTAGAAGTCAATGAAGAAAGTGTCTCAAAATGAGGGGAGTGACCGCTGGGAATGTGTCTGGAAGTTCTGGTCTCACCAGCCCCCACCAAGAGAAGAGGCCATTAGATTTCTGTTAGCTGCTTTTATTGTGGGGATAAAACAGCGTTACCAAAGGCAATGGAGGGGTTTGCTTTGGCTTATGCTTCCAGAGTGGGAGAGGGGGCATCCAATAGGCAGCTGGAACAGGCTCCACCTCCTGAAGGCTCCATTGCATCCCCAAACAGAGCCATGAACTGTGAGCCAAGAGTTCAAACCATGTGAGCCTGTGGGAGAAGTTTCTCATTCAAACCACCACATATTCCAAGAATCTCAGCTTATCTCTCAAAGGCTTATTTCATTTTCCTGAAAAGAGGGCTTCCCAAATTCACTGTAAGAGTAAAATCAGTGAATGAAGACAAAATCTTTGCACATTGCTTTATGAATGAAAGAGATCACTGTATCCTCCAAGAAAGCTGGTGTACCTAGATTTTTTGTTTTAGACTTTTCTTCCTAGTAGAAAACACAACAAAATGAGTTTTCTGATAGGGATGAAAGGTAATCACTTCTGATCTGAAATTTGCAATAGGGTAGATCAGAAATGCCATAATGCGGACCTGATTTTTTTTAAAGCTGCAATGTTATTTTTCAAGTTCACTAATAATGCTCTAGATAAATGATTTTCTTGTGAGATATTCTTAAGTTCACTTAGAGAGCCATTTTCCTGACATTGACTTAAAGCCAATATGGCCTCTAATCACGTACTTTTGTTGTGTATGAGATGAGTGAAGATGTTTCCCGCAAAGGATTCTGAGAGTTCAGGAAAAGAAACAATGAAGCAAGTGATGGGCAGGCAGCTGGAAGCGTCCAATGAGGGGCAGGCAGCTGGAAGCGTCCAATGAGGGGCAGGCAGCTGGAAGTGTCCAATGAGGGGCAGGCAGCTAGAAGTGACAAGTAAGGGGCACTTTCACCTGAACCAAGCCTTAAATGCGGACCTTTGGTGATTTATTTATATGTGTGTGTATGTACGTATGTGTATGTGTGTGTCTGTATGTATGTGTGTCTCTATGTTCATGTTTAGGTGTGGTGTGTGTATGTGTATATGCATATGAATATGTTTGTATGTGTGTCTATGTGTGTGAATGTGTGTATATATGTGTGTAGGTGATGCTGGCCTCCCACCTTGTTTGAGACAAGATCTCTTGTTTGCTGTTATATATAACCAGGCTATCTGACGTCCAAGTTTCTAGAGAGAATCTTGTCTCTGCCTCCTATCTCACAATAGGAGTGATGGGATTACAGATGCATGCTACCACATTCAGCTTTACATTGGTCCTGGGAATCCAAACTCAGGTCCTCAGACTTGCATAGCAAGTTCTTTACCCAGAAAGCAATGTTCCCAAGGCCTGGACTCTTTTTTTTTTTTTTTTGGTTTTTTGGTTTTTTGAGACAGGGTTTCTCTGTGTAGCTTTGCGCCTTTCCTGGAACTCGCTTTGTAGACCAGGCTGGCCTCGAACTTACAGAGATCCGCCTGCCTCTGCCTCCCGAGTGCTGGGATTAAAGGCGTGCGCCACCATCGCCCGGCTGACTCTTTGTTTTTTAAAGTGGTAAATGTTCACAGCACACTTACCAGGCACCAGGCATCATTTTGAATACTTTGTAAATATGTATGCATTTGTTCTTTTCAAAACTCCTATAAAGTTGGTAATCCTGTGATACCTATTTCACAATTGTTGACAATTTAAAGACTGAAAAAGAAAGGCGAAGTGGTACTTTTCAGTGAGGTATACCGCTAAGCAAACACACCACATGCAACAGAGTTAGTTTACTGGGGAAGAGTGAAAGCGTGAAAAGCCATGCTGAAGTGGAGACATGAGAGTGAGGCAGGCAGACAGAGACAGAGAACAGGGAAGAGACAAAAGGAAGAAGGGAGACAAGAGAGGTAAGAGAAGAAAGAAGAGACAAAAGCAGAGCAAGAGGCAAGAGAGCAAGGTGTGCCTTCTGGACACTTTTAAGGGGTGCACGTCTCATAGCTGACGGTGGAAAGGCACCTGGCGTCAGGTGATGATGTAACTGCTCTGGCAGCAGAGGCAGGCTGCTGCGAGGTGGAAAGTAACAATACTGATACTGATAAACTTCCAGAGGTCATCTAGCAAATATGGGGCATAGCTGGACATGAACAACATGTCTGTGCTTACAAGTGTTCTGTGTCCTTCCACAAGAGAGGTGAGCTGAGATGGGCAGAGAGAGGTCAAAGGATTTAGCCACAGTTGATCTTTGGCTGACATGGAACAAAAGCACATTTACAATGTCAGCCGCCAGTCAATAATCAATCCTGTGCACTTTGGGTTGTTTTATACATCAAATGAAGACTAGGATTTTTTATTTGATAATTTGAAAACACCTGTGAATAGTGGAGGAAATTAATAATATCAAGACAGCTAGCCCTTGAATGTAACCACTGGAAGTTAGAAACCATTGTCCCAACAAGCCCTTGCTGGTGCTTCTGGGTCTATGTCAACCCTAATCCTCAGGTTGTTAACTCTCAGAGAAAAAGCAAAGTTTGTATAACAGACCATTTGTAGAAACACAGTTGGAATAGGTTTGATGCTTTGCTAAAGCTAAGTACCCATAAGAAGTGAAATATTTGCTGCTGGCATCTGCACCACTGAAAGTCATCAAGTACAGCATCCCTGACCATCCTGGGGAAACTGGGCACCAAATGAGATAGTTAGATAATTATGTTTCCCTCTGGGATTCATATAGGCTACAAAGGAATTAACGAGGCTGAATTAAGTTAGGGCTTGGAAAAGGCAAGCTATTTTCTACCCAGGAGCAATCTGTTAAGATCATAGAAATCTGGACAAATAACCGTAAAGCACATCTCAGGGAACCATTTTATCTAGCAAGCAATGCGAAGTGATTGTCTGGACGAGCCCTGTCCAGCCCTATTACCTCCAATCTTATTTTTGGCAGGTCTCTGTAGAACCATCTAGACAATATCATCTCTCAACAGTGTTACACTGGATGTGCCTGAGAAGTTAATCCTGTCTCCTTTTTCTGCTTCTTCTCTCCTCCCATCTTGTCCAGAAAAATCCCAAGATGAATTCTGCAGTGGGCAAAGTATTTCATTTCTGATTGACCCTGGCTCATTATAAATAAGGAAGGATATGCATGCCTGTGCAAGACTGAGGTGAAAATGAAGAGAAAAACAGAGTTGCTTTGTGCCTTTGACATTGAATGCATTTTCTCCTGATTAATTTTGGCGCTTAGATTTTGCACTCATCAATGAAAGAGATTTTTAACAATGTATTTGTTGTTTGTAACAATTGAATAAAGAAACCAGCATATTCTCCTGCTTAATAAAAAAGCTCTGGCCTATCATTGACCATTTACAATGATATACATGTCGATGGATGGATAGATAGATGGATGGCTAGACTGATGAATGGAGGGTAAACAGATGGAAGGATAGATGGATAGATGGATGGATGGGTGGTATGAGCATAAGAGTATAGATATATGACACTAAGCTTAAAGCTTACAGAGATAATGGAATGTGTATTTATAGAGAAAAGGTATTAGGATATTATTAACTACAGTTATTTTTAGGATCTTTTGTATATCTGTGTATCATCAATGATGCTACATCAATGTTTCAGAGGTCTTTTAACAAAACCAGAGATTTTATACTATTATACCCACTTAAATGATGAGAAAATTTTTGCTCAAATTAAAGATTAATGACCAAAACTATAAATCAAGTGGCCAATGAGAATTTAATCTTGATATAGACCCACTGGTCCAGGCACTGGGTCTTAACTATCAAGTCATTTTACCAAGCAATACAAGTATCTATTGTGCTGAAATACATGGATATTATCCACTATGTTACTGGAGCCATGAAGCTCATAGGCACTAATTCTTACTTCCATATGCCAGCTATGACATTTATAAGGTTCAGGGTATTAGACAGGCCGTAATCTCACTCCAACTTGTTTTTCCTAAAAGTGAAATGAATAAACTAAACTGAAATCTTCCCAAGAAGATCCCTATTGTACTGAGTATGCACTGAGTCTGGTGTCATGGACCATTTCTACTGTCTTTAGCTACCTGAATTTCAGACCACTGTGACTTTCAGGTTCAGCAAATCACTAAGAAGATGATCTGTATCCCCTCATCGCCCAGATTGATTAGCCGCATCTGTCGAATTCTGGTTACTTATTCGATTTCTAGAATAAAAGAAATATTTTTATACCTCAGGATGAAAGAACTACCATTTTGAATATCAACTAAAGATGCCAGAGAATGCAGCTGAGGTTGTCAAGATTGAATTTTTACTTAGTTTGAAGCAAAAAAACAGACAAAGCCTAGCAAAAAAGTTATCTTTGCAATCCTTTCTCTGCAAAATGCTGCTACACAGTGGGGCTTCCTCAAACATCCCATCATTCCAGAGTGGCTCATACATGGAGAAGACCCCCTTCCAAGCAACCTGCTGAGCCTCCATGAAGCTCACTGGGATGCAGTGGCAATTAATGGTAACATATGGTTAGCTTTCCTTGCTCCTATCCTTTGCTATTCTCTTCTTTACTTTCAACACTCTGCATTCACAACTGCTAAATAATAAAGCATCAATGACAATTAACATCTTTGAGTTTTGCTAGGACACTTGAGATTCACACATTTGTGAATGTCATGCATGTGAATTCAGTATTCATCTGATTATAATAACCCTATTTTCACCCATGGTCCAGGAAATTCCTTGTTCTTCTTATGGTAGAAGTCAACAGGAAGAATGCAGATGTTTAGGTTGATGCCCTTCACAGCTAGTATGGCACCCCTGAATTCACCTATTATCAAGTTTATATATATATGCTCAGATAACACAAAACAGGTCAAAGCAGATTATTTAAAGACTTCCTTTGCATAATTTTCCACTAGACTTAGAGAACAAACCCAGATATAATTCTTTGGATAATTTGTCACTCACAAATATATCTGCACATACCCTCAAACCAATAAGGGATTAATCACAGTGTCTGAACCAGGCAATGATGAGCCAAACAGTCTTTTCTTCCTAAAGGAAACACTTCAAAACAGTAGTTGCGAACTTCAATACTGGAAAAAAAATGCCTAAAAAAATCAACATTCACAAATTAATTTAATCAGTAATAATGCACAGTATGATTAAATAATACCATTACAAAAAACTTCGTAGTAAGAGAAGGTAGACAGTTCCAAATATTCAGGGGCTCTTGTAGCTGGTGTCTATAGATAAGGCAGTGGTGGTCTCTAGAGTGCTCTGTCAATATCAGTGAAAAGGGACTGTGGATGTACATCAGTGGTGGAGCACTTGGCTAGTACTTATGAGGCCTGGGTGTGATCTGCAGCACTGCAGATGATGATGAGGAGGAGGAGGAGGAGGAGGAAGATGGAGGAGGGAGAATGACGACAACAAGGAAATGATGAAGAAGGAGTATAGAGAGGAGAAGGAGACAACTTGGAGAGAAGGGAATGATAGAGGAAGTGATAAGCTAAATGAATGGACCAGTAATGAGCTTCTATCATACTTTGTTCAGAGTCTGGATTCTACTGTGTTGCCTAGAAAGTCTCATTCCAATTTGTCTCCTATTTCTGCTGTACTCTGGTTTCCGAATTCCTGTTCTTATCACACTCCTCATCTCCTCATCCCAATGAAAGGCAAGTACCTTGTCATCTATAGCTACACATTGCCTTACACTGAATGTGGTACCTTATCTGGCACTTATTCTCACATTCATTCAACAAATATTATCTCTCATATACTAGGTTATGTATATATACATGTATTTTACACACATATACAATTATTTAAAGCATTTTCTTTTGGAGTTTACATTCCATTGAAGAAAGACAGATTAAAATCAAATAGCCATAATAGCAGTGAAGTGGACCAGGTAAGTTAGACTCTTTTCTTTCTCAGAATTGTCCTGAAAACTCCACAAGGGCTTCCAAAGAAAGTAGAAATGCATAGAGACTTCAAGAGCTTGAGAGGAGAGGGTCCCAGAGTTATGAGAGAAGTTTGTACCAGTTCAAATGAGGGCATAGGAAGTGTATGGTCCTTTCTATAGAAGTCAGGGGAATGTCCTACCACGTTAATAAGGTCTTTAAAGAGCAAGCCATGTTGCAACTGAGACTTGAATTCATTCTCCAAGCAGGTAAAGATTTGGCAGTAGTTTATGTGGAAGGGTGTGTTAATCCAATCTTATTACTCAGTACGCCCTCAGATTGGCCACATCAGCACCACTCAGGAGTTTGCAGAAATGAATAATCCCAGGATAACCCTAAGCCTGCTTAATCAGAAGCTTTCTCTAAACAAGATGCCCAGTTGACTCTAGTGCAAATTAAAGTTTGCGAGACACCTATTTCAAACAGGTTTTGAAGATTCATAATACCAAACCACATCCTCTGCCTGTTGTATCAGAATCACTGAGGGTGATGACAGAGAAATTTTCAAAGTCTAAGCATGTCAGAATATGAGATTTCTTCCTGAGTCTTGCCTATGTGCACTGTTGTGAGTAGATACTCAAATGGGACACAATTTGTAGGATAAGAAACCATACCTCTGGCTTTGGCTATTGCCACCTTCATGGAAAGCTCAGTTAAAGAAGCAAGAACTTCTAATCAGTAAGAAGAGAAGAGGTGAACACAGTCACCTTTTGCAAAGTGGATTCCCCTTCCTGGTGACAGGATGGCAGATTTGCCCCCTGAAGGTGGCTGTGCTGTTGCAGACACAGGGCAGAGCTGACACATGCATCCTGCATTCGCTGTTCCTTCCCGAGCAGCACATAACGATGCTGGAAGAAAAGACAGTGGGACTTTGGAGAGAAGGAGAGCACGTTGTCCCTAATCCATATCGAAAACAGGCTCTGTTCTTGAGGAGCAGCCAAAACACTCATTTCTCACCCAAACTGAGTCATACTCAAAAAGTAAATAGAGCCAACATGCAAACTTTCTCCAGAACTTTCTTCCCAGAACCTTAGTCTTGTGTTATTTGCCAATAGCACCCCAGTATTCTTTGAACTATTTCTCCCTGAATTCCCATCATCAACCTTAAATCAATAGGAAGGGAGCATGGCAGAAAGCAGGGACCTAGAGGGCACCCCCACTGGAGCATCTGGGCTTGAATACGGACTTGGATCTGGCAGGAATTACTGTTATGTCTTAGAAAATGATGTAATCTCTCAACTTCATCTCCTGGAACATTGTGAAAAAATGTGAATTTCCCACCAAGTCGCATCCTCTGGTCACACTTCTGTCCTTTTCCTACACTGGCATCAATATTTAGGGAAGGAAAGCTAACATCTTCTGTAAGAATGAACCAAAAGATGTGACTAAGGGCAAGTTTGAGGCCAAGAAGTCCAGAATTATCTCTGGGTTTAGTGGTAAAATCTATTGATCTTTCTTGAGTTATTGATTCATTTGATTTTTTTACACTAGTTGGTTTTTATCTATTCTCATGGGTCCAGCTAGGACTTTATCCCAAGAGCTTATAGTTTCTAATTCAGATGGTCTCATTTTTGAAATTACTTCAACTAGATAAATTCATATAAACTTCAACATTGACCCTGCATGCCTCTTTAAAGGAGGCCACTGGTATCATCATCTAGTTATTCCTGCTAAAAAATGGTTCTCATCCTTAATCCCCACCTCCTTTTCTCCACCAAAAATTGATTTCCAGCTCCCATGAATACAGAAGCGAAAGTGTCCTCTCATGTACAATCACACTTCCAGGCATGATACCAGCCTCTGTCCTTTGTCTTCCAGAGCACTGCTCCTGTCTTCCATGTCTGACCTGGTCTTGAAACCTTACAGTACTTAGAATGCAAATCTGGTCATGTCACTTCTCTCTTCATCCCATGGCAGCTCCCTTTCCCTAGAACAAAGCCCAAGTTCCTCAGCCTGCCTTTAGCGGGGATCTTTGGGGACAGCCCCATGAAGTCACAAAGCTGTAGCTTTCATCAGCTGTCTCTGGAATGCATGCTGTGTGCACTGTGGACTCCTCTATTTCCAAGTGAAATGTGCTGTTGTTACTCTGAACCTGGAGCCACAGCTTTACTTCCCTTCACTCACTCCTTCAGGACAATTTCCTCATCTTCTGCCTCCCACAGGAAGTTGGTTTACAGAGCAGCTCAACTGGGCATCTGATAATTGTACTCAAGGTCCCAGTGTTTCCTTTGTCATGGGCCTTAGTGGACATCTACTATTCAATGACAAAGGTGGACTAGATGAGAACTTCTGTGAGAAGACAAATTTCATCTTTGTGCCACAGTTCTGTTCATAGCCACAAGGAGACGCCTATTACTGTGTTAAAGAACCAAGAGGCCCGTGGCCTCTGTATACTACTTACACCCATCTAGCCAACCTTCCACATTGTTTCTAACTTAGGTCAGACCTTCATCATCTTTTGATGATGCCCCAACTACAAGTCTTCCTTGGCTGTTTTCCTATATCATTTTGTCCTGTTTCCTTCTGTAGAGACATCATTCTTCCTCTATTCTGAAATGCAGATTTGATCATTTCCCTTCCTTGTTAAAATATTTCCATAGGTAACTATTGTTCACAGGATAAAATCTGGCCACCTCAAAATAATATATAGATAAATTCCTTTGCAGCCATCTCCAGTTTCAAAACTCAGGTAATCTGGAACTCTCCACAGATTCCCATGTATTTCAGGGATTTCTCATACTTTTAAAAACATTGTGTTTGTTTAGCTTGAAATGGCCTTCTGACATGTAAATACATCATTGTCTTCAAAGGTTTGTTTCATGTATCTATTATGAATAACATATACTGTCTATCAACATCTGAATCTGGCACCACAGCACCATGATGGACAAGCAAAACAGATTTTCCCCCCAAAATATCTGGATTTCATGGGGAGAACGGGGCACTTGTGTTTCCCATCCTAATCGATGCCTGTCCTTATGTGAAACCTGTTCCCTGATTCATTAGGCCCCACTCGGCCTGTCAACATGTCTACTCTTGCAGCTCTTTGTTTGTGCGGGTGTCAGATTATGCAGGAAAGAGCCATGCCTGCTCATCTGGCATTCCTGCACTGGAGAAGCACCCGACACACGGTAGTTATTGAATAAGTCCTTATAAGATAAAGGTGTAAGAACTCACTTAGTTTGACCAGTTCTAAGGCAGTAGAACACAAAATACCTGTCACAGATAGCAAAAAAGCAGTGCTCCATAGAAGAAGAATGGATGGAACTGGGCATTCCCCCAGAGAGTAGCTCTACAGCCAAGTGCAGCAAAAGCTATCAGCTGCTGTGAAAATGAAGGTTGTGGCTACAAACAAGTGGAGGCTGCCCCACAAAACAGGATTTCCCACTGGACTCCACCCACAGGCCATCCCCGTTTCTTGCATATATTGGATTTGAGGTTTGGTTGTTGCTGGTTACCACAAAGAAACAGATTTTTGTTTTTTAAAATTTAATCATGATTTAGAACTGTTGAAATATTTATCAAAATTCAACATGCCTTTTCCACATGACCGATCAGCAATTTTGTGCTAATGGGAAGCTGAAGCCAAACTAAGTGCCTATCACTAAGGAAATGGATTCATATAATACAGTACTTACATACCTCTAAATTATATGCAATGGGAAAAGGCATTGAACTTGATAAGCTTAAAATAGCATGGTTAGTCCAAAAACAGAGTAGAAAAATAGTAAAATAAAAAGAGAACAGGGATTTCAGGACAGAATTATTTATATTTTTTAAATGCATACACTCAAAATGGTATGCATTTTTACAAGTATATGAATGTGATTAAAGAACACATATATTCTTTAATATATATTCATATGTATGTATTTAAATATTCAACATTAAGATGGTTGACTATAACTTGGTAGGGAATGGAAACACTGAGGCACAAGAGGGAAATTAAAAAATAATAATAAGACCAGAATCTTGAATTGATTCTGACATGAGCTAACTTTCATCCTTCAAAAAAAAATTCGTTAGCCATGCTCCTGTAAGAAGCACAGGTACCTTACCCTTGGCTATCCCACCAAAGAAAACATCTTTCCCGTGGCTGTCAATCACTGAAGTGAGTTACTGCCTTCTGGGTGCCTCCTAGGTGCCCTCTATCTCCATTACCCTATTCAAATCACTTCCTGTCGGTACACTGGGGGGTCTCCTTTGTGCTGGAAGACCTTCCTGACTCCTTTTCTACTACAGACCTTGGTTGTGCTGGCACAGTCTCCCCAGTCTGATTCTCTTCTGTGACTGCCTTTAAGCAAGGTGGATTATTAAGTGGGGAGTCTGAGTCTTACTACGTGGTTCAGCCTGAAACAGAAAGTGAACACAATTCCTGTGTGTGGAGGCTACTGAACAAAAGTGCTAATGCTTCTTGATCTGGGGCTTGATATTACCGAACCCTGCCACCGAAACCTTTCTTGTCTGAGCCGTATGCAGTTCCTGTGTGTGTCAATATGATAAGATATCTTGCAATATGTCACTTCTATACTGACATATCTGCATTTCTTAGGGGGCAAAATCAGAAAGCTCAAGAACGTAGGCTGAAAGGAAAAGGGTCTCGTGTTTTATCCCACTAGTACTGCCCATGAATTGTCCTGAATGAGCTTCTATACAAATAAAATGTTGTTGCTCTATCTGGAAACATCTTTCTATTTCCTGCTGTAAGCACCTCCACTATACTTTATCCTGGAATCTTTTCTAATAAAAATAAACAGAGAAGAAGCTCTTAAAGACAGAGCTCTGGATAAATCATGTCTGGCTAAAACAAGGCTGTCCTATGTAAATGAATGATTGTGATTCAAGAGCCCATAAGACAACACAGCACTTGGGTTCTCATAAGGCAAAAAGCAGATAAAGGAAACATTGAATACTGATCATTTTTCTGAGACCAGTTAACACATAAAGCAACTATAGAAAGAAGTATTTACCTCTGCTTCACAACTAGAAAGCCAGAGTTTAGCAAACAGAATGCATTTTACTTCCTGACATGAAATGAAGAAAAAGAATAAGGATTTGAACTCAGGCCTGGTTTATTCTAATGCCGTCTGTGGTCTCTGCAATGATAAAATATCCCTAGTTGCTCACTGATCACTGGGTAGTCCAGCACACCAAATACTGTTAGGCATGACTCCACTTCTATGCATGCTACTAGAAGGTAGACACTGTTTCATCCACATGACACTTAAATCTAAGCAACAGGCTGATCAGGCTCTCATTTAAGATTATAGAGCAGAAAAGTGGCACAGCTAAAATCAAAACAAGTTCTTGCTTTACCATAAACCTCTGATCTTACTGCCTTTCCATATGCCTTAATGAGTCTCAGAATAGATGACCCCATTATTCTTCCCATTCATTTTCTCTAAAATGTCTTGATCCCTGTGCTTGGGGGCATGATCCTAGGATCCACGACATCTATTAAATGACTCTGCTCCAGATATTTACTGGTACTTTCTCTCAAGTTTCATTGAATTCCATTTACTTTATATTCTTTGCACTTGAAGAAGAGAAGGTGGAGTTTATGATCTTCATCTCCTTTCTCATAACCAGGCCTGCAGATGATCACAGGAGAGACCAGGAAGAAATAGAGGATGCATGGTTTGTTCGGGGGTTGATATAGCTGCAGGGAGAGTAGAAAGAACATCTATTTCTTTTTTTGTTTGTTTGTTTTGTTTTTCGAGACAGGTTTTCTCTGTGTAACTTTGCACCTTTCCTGGAACTTGCTTTGGAGACCAGGCTGGCCTCGAATTCACAGAAATCCACCTGCCTCTGCTTTCTGAGTGCTTGGGATTAAAGGCACCTGGCCTGCAAATTACAAATCACAAAGCATGAACACTAACTCTTAAGTAATTTGTGTACTGTGGACACTTGAGGAATAAATATGAATAGAAAAAAGTGCTTTGTACTATTCTCTGAGGGCCACTAACTATGGATATGCCAGCATCAATCCAATGTCTAGGTGAGACAGTAGTATCCAGCCCTGGTGTCTGAGGTCTGATCTTCATTTATTCTCATATGTCTTTTCCAAGTTGCATCTTCTTGGAGTACAATGGGAGAGTTCAGGGGACAACCTTATTTAAAAACAAAGAAAATGTTTGCATGAGTGGTATCATTTACCCCTTAATCTATCTTCCAATTTTTCAATGAAGCTTCAAATATTGTCACTAAAGGAACAAGATGAGTTACAAAGACAATATTTTTATGCTAAAAATATGCAAAGGATGAAACAATGCTGTTGAATACACCTTGCAAGTTTGACACATAGGAGTGTATAATAGTCCACCGAACACTTCTGTTCTGGAATTTAAAGTTATTTTTACTACCTTAATGCTATATTATTTTAATCCTTTTTGCATGTAAATATCTTTGTGAGAATTTACTGTTACTTACTTAGGAGAGTGTTCTAGAAGTGGATTGCTAAGTCAAAAGTCCTGACACTGGTAGAAATACTCACTGGTAAACGTTTCTGAAACACAGGTTTTCAACCTCTATGATTTTGAAGTGTTTTAAACACTTGGCAAATGGATTGCTATTAAACATGAAGCCAGGTATCTCCCACCCCCTACTTATGTCATTTAATTTTGTGTCTATGTTTACTTAACACAGATGAGATCACTCTTACTAGCTATTTTAGATGCATGATTTCTATCTGATTTTGAGTTTTATAGTCTCAAATATAAAACTCAATCATCCTCAATTTTGGATCAAAAATAGGAATGTCTTCAGAACCTCTGTCTGAATTATAGATGTGCTTCCCCAGGTCTTTCTTCTCCAGGTTGGAAGGAATGTGCTAATCGTGAACATGATGTATATTCAGTTCTGAGCCACTCCAGTACATTTATGAGTCATAGACTGCCCAGACGTCCTCAAAAATCAAGCTGCAGCTCCATAGATAATGTCAAATAACTTGATATTGAGGGTGATGGCTTTGAGGAATCATCATATTTCTGGGCACTTTGTTTCCATGCACCTGTTCAAACTGGCACAATTCTCTGCCACAGCATGTTTTGGGGCAGACAGTCCACTCATGAGAACCAATAGATAAAATTGACCATGAAGGACCAATGTGGGCCAGTCATACAACATCAGGGGAAGAATAGCAGTGTGGCCTTGTGGCCTCCAAGGTTCAAAGCTGAGGGGCAGGGTGGTGCCTCTGCAGTAGAGTTTCAAACAGGGCCTGGAAAGCAGTGGCAGGTGGAGCTGAGAGAGACACCAGCTGGCCAGAACTGACAAGGAAAGAGAGGGGAAGCCGCCGCAAGCTGGGGGCGGATGCTGTTTTTATGACATTTTCTTCAAGCGGTTTTGCTTTCTGTTCTAAGATTTTTGTTCTTTGATCCAACTCAGAATTTGTTTTTCCCATTACTGATGATGTTATATGTCATGTATTTGTTTATGCCTTTCCCCCCTTCTGCCAGAAGGATTCTTACCTACTCCAAACACGGGGGAGTATTTGTGTATACATGCCTGGTTTCTTTATGAACAAGTGCCTGTCGCTCCGGGTTAATGCAAGAGGTGATCTGCATATCAATTATGAAGCAATGCTAGAGTCTAAAGCTGCTCTAGAGATCTCTCTGTGACATGAAGACATATGGCAGAATTATGCAGGTCTGAGTTAACTGTTTGTCCAAAAGAAGCCTCCTGCTACTGGGGAGCAACAGCCTAGCAGTGAGAAGATGTGGGTTCAAATTCTAGCTCAGCCACAACCCGCTTCCCAGCTCCCCACTTCCCTATCTACCAAATCAAGACTTTCAAACGCCAATCACTTCATTCTTCTACCTAGTCATGTCCACAAAGTGCATGCTCTGTGCAGGAGGAATTCAAGTCATCATTTGAAAACCCTCCTTCCACTCCTATCCCACTCCATCCTCATACTGATGAGACCTCGCCAGAGTTCTCCCTAGACCTGAGCACTGAGTTTCTGTCCACATCCTCAATCTACCTTTTTCATTCTTACCTGGAGCCATGGCTATGTGTTGGAGCAGGAGTGTACCCTCCTCTGACAGACCTAACAAGAACCAAGAAGACAGGATGTGCTGTAGCTATAGTAAGCAGAAATCTTCAGAACATTTTTAGGTACTTTCTAGTTTTTGTGTGCCTTTGCCTCTTGCTCTACATGGTATGTACTGTGTTTAGTGGAACATTCCATTGTAACTCAGAATACTCTCAGCAGATTGAGCTTTATCATTGTGCAAACTGGAGTATTGAGGAAGGAACAACAATCCACAAGAACTGATGTTAGAAGAACATTCATATTCTGGAAATTTCTACTTGGGAACCTTTTCTGACCCATCCCAACTCCAGGTTCTTCTTACAGAGAACTGGAGGAAGGAAGCCAAGCTTCTGATGAGTGAACTGGAGGACTTCATTTGCCCGGGACTTCTGCTTTTCCAAATGGCAGACTCAGAGGAATAATAAACTTTGATTTTTGTGAAGAAAGCCTAAAGTTTATTATGGCTGGAATAGAAGGAACAAGGAACCACATCTAATCTAATATTCCCTTCTCCACAGTCAGCTCATTGTAGGGATGATGTTCACTTTCACTTTTCTGACTCTTCTGTGCTGCTGTTTGATATATTCAAAACCACAAGAAGGCCCAGGGATATTCAATGCCCCACTTTAAAATCTCATACATGAAAGAGTTTGTTTGGAACCTTCAGATATGGTCACATGTTTGAGGCTAGCCTGGTCTACAGGTAGAGTTCTAGCCAGCCTGTCTCAAAAAGCCAAAATAGATAGATAGATAGATAGATAGATAGATAGATAGATAGATAGATAGATGATAGATAGATAGATAGATAGATAGATAGATAGATAGATAGATAGATAGATAAATAATACAAAAACAAGAAGCAGATGTGGTCATTTGAAGCTCAAAGTTCCTAGCATGGCTATGGTGGAAGGCTTCTGTGCATCAGAAAAGGACCTCCATCCTGTGGTTTGTGGCATTTTCTACTGTCGTTGTATGAATAACCATTAAAAAATACCAGCTGTAGGGAAATAGTGATTCCTGTTCTGGGTCTTTCTGGCTGATTCTGACTTTAGGCAAGTATTAACTCACATGAAGATCTTCCAAGCCCTTCCAGGGAAGGTCTGCCTTAAGGCAGGCATTGCTTCCATTTATGGGCTTTTAAGCCAGTGGTAGGAGGAATAATCATTTTGCTTCTTTAACTGTGTTTCTCAGTAAGGATTGTAAGCCAGGACTTAAAATTGGAAAAATGACTAAATTCCACATGAGCAGAAGCACTGATGTATAAGGGTTGGGTATTGAAGCCAAAATGCTAGTACAAGGGACCAGATGCATCTACATTCTTAGATTAATAAATCACCCTTAAGACTGATGCCTTATCCTAATTCACGGTTTACATTTAAGAGACCTAGAGTTTATTTCATCCACTAACCAGTGCTGATCACAAAGATGGGATGGAGAGAGACAGAGAAAAATATAGAAAGATATATAAAGATAAAGAATAAGTAGATAGTTAGATGAAGATAGGTAGATACATACATATATCCGTACATACATGCATACATGATGAACAGAATGTCATCAACTGAAAGGTTATAGAGTTTCCTATGCCATGGGGTAAATGTCAATTTCTGAAGTTGACTTGGAGAGTAAGTAGTAGCAATGTATCTAATTTTGGATGAATTCAATTGGTTGATTTTTAAAAAGCTCATCTTTTGATATCAAAGCAGGAAATAGAAAAAGAAAATAGCAGGATAATGAAGCCTTATAAAAAGGCAGGTGCCTTTGGCAAGGGTTGTGCTCCAGATACATTCAAGGTAGCTGTTAATTTCTAGAGGATAAGGAGAACAGATGTGCATAGGAAACAGATGTATGCCTGGGCCTAACATTCTTAATGATGGAGTGAGTGGAGCAGAAGTCATGGAAAGTAGTAAGAACAAAATAAGTCTTGTACAGAGAGAAAGAGTCAGGGGCTGAGCAAGCAGATGTCGATTCTCTAAAGGTTAGTCTGGGACCAGAAAAGCCTGATGATGCTTATACTCAAAACGACAGGTTGAGACATTATTTAGGGCAACTCAACAACCTGCTTTTTAAACTCTCAGACAGTTGAGCCAAATGGTTACACAGAGAAGGATGACAGAATAAGTAAAATGCACACCCAAGTTATGGAGTTGGGATCCAAGAAAAGGATGGTTATTATAGAGGAACCCTACAGATGTTGTCAAGGCAGGTCAACACAGGCCTGCTAGAAACCATTCCTATGTGTGTGTTCTGTTCAGAAGGACAAAGGTCCAAGATCAGCTTGAACTGTGGATGGTTCTGGAAGCCCCACCTCTTCTTGACTGTATTGTACTCACTAGTTAAAAATCAAGAACGCTCTTGAAAACAAATTCTCTTGTCAGTAAAATTGAATGAAAAGAAAAAAGAAACTAAACACTATGGCAAGAGGGTATAAAAGGAAAAGAACATTTAAGAAGAAAGATAATAATATAAAGAATTCCTCCAAAAATTTTAGCTATGAGTTCAGAAATTAGGAAAAATAGGACCATTAAGGTATATGTTCCAAAAGGGGGAGAAAGAAGACAGTTGTTACCAACATCACATTCTTAGGCTTCAACAGATGCAAAACTAGAGCTAAGGGGAAGTAAAGCTCTAGAGTGAGACTTCAGAGGAGGCAGCCCAGCCCATGAAACTTTTAAGTCCAGCATTTCAGAGGTCATCGACTCTGCTAAGGATCCCTTTGCAGTGAGAGGCAGAAGTCAGAGTGAGAGACATGGAAGAGCAGAAGCCCTGTATTGAAGCAGGGGTAAGTTGTGCTGGATGACAGGCATTCTGGCTAATGGTGACATGAGAACCAGAGGCACCATAGAACTGCTAGCAGGTATGGACATACAGAAGGCATGTATGTGATGGTTTGAAAGGAAAATGTCCCCCATAGGATCATGTATTTGAACACTTGGCCCCAGTTGATGGACCTGTTTGGAGGGAGATTATAAAAGCTTGATGAAGCGGAGCCTTGTTGGAGGAAGTACTCCACTGGGACAGCTTCAAAGGTTTGTAGCCTCATCGTATTTCCTGTGCTCCCTCTTGCTGCTTCCTGTATGTGGATATAATTTCCTGCTACTGTCTCCAGGCCCACCTATTGCCATACCTTGCTTGCCATTATAGATTCTAGCCATCCCTCTGGAATCATAAGCCAAAGTAAACTCTTTTTTAAAAGTTGCTTTTGATCGTGCACCTTATCAATCAGACAGAAGTATCCCAACAGCTACCATCAAAGAGCAGAGGCAGAGAACACAGGGAAGTATGGTTCACATGGAACCAAATTGACCTGACATATGTATTCTTCACTCTCAGCCAATGGATCTGGACACCTCGCATAACCTACCTGGCAACTGTAACCAGGATTTGTTGTCTTCTCTAAGATGTCCTGGGATTCTTTTGTATTTTTTGATGGCAGTGATTATCTCTCTTGAATTAGAGATCAGACCCTAGGAACATCATTTTTTTCCCCAAGATAGCTAAATTGATGGTGGGGTGGCTGAAAGCTGGAGAAAGAGCAGCCTTGTGCTACTGTCCTTTTGTTAGCTCTTTAAACACTGTGACAAGACAACAGTTAGGTTTCAATCAATAAGGAGTTCTGGAAGAAGCTGTGCCCATACCAGCCTAAGGCTGTCCACTTAGGAGCAAGCTCAGCAAGGCTAATGTCAGGAGGATCACATGTCCAAGTCACCTTTCTTTAAAGGTTCTTTTGTGACATTTAATCCCAATGCAAAGTATCTATTGAACAAGCTGGGCTTACTAAAGGTTCTGGAGTGAATAATAGGGAGTGGCTAAGGAAGGGAAAGTGGCTAGGGTTCAGGAAAACTTATATTGGAGTGTTGTGGAATGTCTTTCTGTATTCTGTGAATGTGCGTTGGTTTTTATTTATTAACCACTATTTATTGATTAATAAATAAAGTTGCATTGGCCTATGACAGGGCAGAGCAGAGCCAGGTGGGAAAATTAAAGAGAGATGGTGAAAAGAAAAAGGAGAGTAAGGGGAGACGACAAACTGAGACAAGGAGCAACATGTAATGGGAGATGCCAAACTGCCATCCAAGGAGCAGCAAGATGTCAACAGACCAGGAACACCATGGCCATGTGGCAGAACATAGATTAATAAAAATGGGTTAATTTAAGATGAAGGTGCTAGCTAGCAAGAAGCCTGTCATAGGCCATATAGTTGGTAATTAATATAAGCCTCTGAATGATTATTTTATAAGTGGCTGCAGGACCTCAGGGCCAGATGGGACACAGGAAAACTTCCGACTACATTGGAGTCTTCTATGGCAAAGGTTGACCTTCTGGAAAGAGTCCTACTAGGGAAAAAGCAGCAGGATTGAGGGTACTTGTGGCATTTCTAGGGTCTCTATAGTGAGTGTTGTACAACCCCAGTTGGTTCATAGAAAACAAATTCCCAATGAGTGAAGAAATAAATCTGTTTCTCTGTTTCTGTCGTCTGTCTCTGTCTCTCTCTTCCTTCCTCTGCTCAAAGTTTCACTGCCTCCTGTCCTCCACTCTCAGTTTTTCTCCCCATGTACGTGGATAGATTTGTCTAGTTGAGAAAAATGGGCAGAGACGTGGTACATGCTGCTCTAAGAAAGGGGGTGGGGGTTAATAAGCAACCACTGCTCCTCTACTTTGGATGGCCAAGTTCTTCCCAGTGGAATGCATATAGGAAGCCCAGGCATGCTTTTATGGGTAATCTTTATTCTCTGATCCTTTCTTTTCTCTATTTATATTGGTTGCTTTTCTTGTTGCTGCAAGAAAATGTTCAGCAGAAGCAATTTAACAGAGAAAGACTTTTATTTGGTTCATGGTCTCAGAGAATTTCAGTCCCTTATGATTGGGAAAGCTGGTGGGGAGGCTCCTGTCTCTGAGCTGATGCTAGCTTGGCAGCTCAACCAGGAAAAGAAGAAGATGGGAGAAGAATCAGAGATAGACCACAACTCTCAAAGGTAAGCCCACAGAGACTCACCTCTGCTAGCTACTCTCTACTTCCTAGACAATGCCACCAGCTGCATAGCAAGTGTTCAAAACACGTGGACTTATGAGAGACATCTCACTTCAAACCATACCAATCATAAAATTAAAATTTTCAAAAATCTTTCCCAGTCTGAGAACAGTTGTTAAGTAACTTGATGCTACAGATTACGTTCAGTGAGTCTTCGGGATAATGTAAGAATTTGTGGGATGTGAGTCTCGGGGGATGAGGCTGGTGTTGTTTGAGCCACCTGCTTCCACACCCACACTCTGCTTCTCTTTTCTCAGGACTTTAGAAACTTGGTGGTCAGACACACTGAGAGGTGTTCTGTCCTTACCTAAAATAATACAATGTCAAAATTTAGCTATGGGTCATGCTCAGGGCATTGGGTTTAGTTTGTACTATCTGATAAGAATCCTAAGAGGAGACACATTTTCCATGTCCATTTCAGAGATAAAGAAACTGGCTTAGACAAGTCACAGGACCTATCGGTGATCACAGTCATAGCACACATCACCATAGGCTCAATCCCAGCACAATCAAACATAGAGATCCATACCTGTCTTCTCAGGGGTATTTTTTTTGAAACATCTTTTGTCATTTGATAGAAGAGGGAAAGAAACTCTACATTTTCACCCCCAAACCAACCTTCATCAAACTTCAACAAATATGGAAAGAATGCCCCTGTCAGAAATAGATGTCAGTGGAGAATCTCCCATGTTGTGGAGACTGCAACTGAACAGAAGCCTATATACGGTCAGAGGAATTCAAGCAAAACCTTCACAGAGCTCAATTTATTGATGTGCAGCAAGTGACTCCAGGAAAATAATTATACTGGGGCATGGAGACACACGTGCAAGGTCGTTTCCTAAAACATCATTTGTAGGAGTGGAAAATAATGACTTAAACAACCCAAATATCCACCCTCAGGAGGACTGGTTAATGCATCAGAGTAAATCTATCCGATGTGCTCCACTGTGCCATGTACAACAGTAACATGGATCTGTGAGAATTAGCTTGGAAATCTGTTAGTTGACACTGGCGAGTTACAGGAGAGTATGCAGAGTAGCATCTCTCTCTCTGAAAAATAAATACAAGAAAGAGAGGAGGGAGAGGGTTCATAGGGAAAAGCAAAGAGGATGCAGTAATCAGATCTTAGCAGTGCAGGGATCTATTTGTGGTGAAGAAGGGACCCTGAACCCAGGGAATGCAGATCTAACTCTCAACTCTGTTACCTTGAATGTGTTTCTGGGCCACTTCAACTCCCACTGCCTGTTCTTTTTTAAATTCTTTTTCTGTTTTTTCTTTTTCCATTAGTGTGTGTGTGTGTGTGTGTGTGTGTGTGTGTGTGTGTGTGTGTGTGGTTTGTATGTATGCATTGTGTGGGCACATGTGTGGGGTGCATGTGTTCATGTATTAGCATGCATGTACAGGCCTAAGGTCAATGTCTGCATCTCTGTGGCCCTTCACCTTTGGGTCATTGAGGCAGAGTGTCTCTGTCAAGCCGAGAGTTCCCTAATATGATTAGTCTCAATAGCCAGCTTGCTGTATAACCTTCAGAGGCTGGAATTACAGGTAGGCCATCATGCCAACCTGGTGTTCATGTGGATTCTGGGGATCTGAACTCTGATTCTCATGCTTGAGCGGCAAAAGCTTTAACCAATGAACCATCACCCCAGCGCTTTTCTTATCTAAAAACAAATTTGTTCTTTCTTGGTGGTGTGGATTGGACCATTAAATGAGACGATAGATATGCAGTCTCAGTCTAGAGTGGGGCATGTGCTGGGCAGTTGAAAATGGCATCTGTTTTGATACTTGTGGGGGTATTTCTATCATCTAGAGCAGTGTAAGTAACTTCCCTAAACTTAGTGGCTTCAAGAAACAACCATTTATTATGACTCGTGAATGCGGTAGGCTCCAGATTTAGGTAGGGTGTGGTTGACTCTTTGTTTTCTGAGGCAGCCCCTGAGTCATTTGGGGAACTTGCTCCTGAAGCATCCAGATTGCTTTGCTCACATCTCCAGCACGGGTGGCTGGAGGGTTAAGCTCAGCTTGTACTCTGAATTAGAGTAGCAATGAGTGGACTTCCCAGGGGGGTAGCTTCAGAGCCACTGGCTTTTCTACCCAAGGACTGACTTCCTGTGGACTGAATGTCTCAAGAGAAACCAACGGAAGATGTCTGATCTTTAATGAATCCACACAAGCCACATAACACCACATTGACCACATCCTTGGAGGAGGCAATAATGAGTGCTCCCAGACTCCCCAGTCAACAAGAGCATCACAGTGTACTTGTAGGTAAGCAAGAAGATATAAAATATTGTTGCCACCTTTGGAAATCTCTGACATGATCCTACATTCATGCATTTTACTATTTCACAGTTATAAGATGTTTGTGTATATCCCAGGATGCCTCTCCCTAGACAGAGACATAGCCACACTTTATATAACTGAACACATGAGCACACAGAGACCCAGAGACATGGACAAAAATACACATACATTCTGTGACTGAATCACGGCTGCTGTGGAGGCAGACCTGCCTGCTTCATGTGAAGTCTAAAGTGTTTGTGCAAAAAGGCTCTGGAAAGAGAACAGAGACGCTCACTGCTGTATATATAGAGTAGGTTTTGCCCTTTACAATAAGATGATGCATTTCATTTTGCTTCCCCTGTTGCCATGGTATCTGTCACTTTATTTATAACTGTGTCTCTTCAGTCGTATCCATGTACTTGAGAGGCTCTTCTGTTCAAAGTAATAACATGCAAGTATGGGGGTGGGGTGTGCAGCGGGCAGAGATCCGGGTGTTTGTCCTCTTTCTCTGCCCTCCCTGAGCTGTCTTGATAGTTCTCCAACACCCTCCCAACAAAGGGGTCTTTCATGCATGTTGTCCCCTTTACCTGGCCATGCATGTCAGAACTGAGGTCTACCCTGAGATCTCTATGACCTCAAGAATTGTGTGACTCGGGGCAAGCGGCTCAGCCTGTTCGAGATCACTTTTCCTCCCTAGTACCTTTATAAAAACAAGAAGGCTAAAGAAGAACTTAACTGATATCCCTTCCCAATCTACTATTCTCTGTGGGTGCTCTATGTACCCTCACATACCGGCTTCCTTTGCTATCCGTCCTCTTAAATGTCACCTCCCCCTGAGGAGGCTTTGTTTATTCACTCACTTCCAGTAGATCTTGGTGCTGTGGTCATGCTCACAGCCTTAGATCTAGTCCCTTTGTTTTTTTTGGCAAGCTGGCTCTCTCTTTGGAATCTCACTCTTAACAGCCACCTCCAACCTGCACCCCCCCCTTGCCTCATACCACCTCCTGCCTCTGAGGGTGAGCTGCCATCAGAGAGAGCCTCAAATATTGAGGATTGGCCTTTGCCAGGCACAACCTTTAATCAAAGGAAGAATGCTGGGAGCAAGTGAATGCTGCTGCTCCCTTGTCCATGATATTTGAAGTTCTGGGATTTCCTTGTGGGTTGGGCATAAGTCTCCCTTCTTTAGGATTTAGACTGAAGCTGCTCCTTAACCATTTTCTTCTTGTCTGCTGCTTTGTCCCACTTCCCCATTCACTGGGTTTCTCTCAAGAAACTTCCTAATGCATCACTCTGCACTTGTTCCCTGTCCAGGTCTGGTCCTAGGAAAGCCACCCTGAATCACCTTCTAAGTGAGGTGATTCAATGAGCCATCACCCTAGCCCTCAACTTTGACTTCCTCAACTGAAAAGAAACTTGATGTTCTTACCTGACAGTGTGCCCTGGAGGATTAAATGAGGTGATACACATCCAGTTGTTCTGGAGTCATTTTTTCCTCTGATCACCACCTATTGTGGGGAGGATCTTCTCTCAGTCAATCCTTCATAGAAATGGCCTCTGAGACCTTCCCAGAGACCTGTTTCTTAGTTGACTTCAGATTCCATGAAATAGACAGTCAAGAGTACCCATAAAGTATCACCAACATGACCACTCAAACATGAGCTGAACAAGGTTGACAACAATGAGCATTCCAAACTGGACGGTGATAAATCCACAAAGCCTCATCCCTACCCAAAGAACTATAGGCAACTGAAGAAAAGTGGGAATCAGAGAGGTAGTCCTTCCCACAGAAGAGCACATGAGTAGTTGCCCAATGCCAAACACTGAGCCCATAAAACATACATACAAGCAATATTATATGGACTCAAAACTTTATATTTGGGAATATATGTGTGTATACAAATATACACATGCATGCAATCGCAATTAATGAAAAAGGAGGCCATGAATTTGAAGGGAAAGAGGAGAGGGATGTGTGGGAGGATTTGGAGGGAGGAAAGGGAAGGGAGAAATGCTGTAATTAAATCATAATCTCAAAAATAAACACAAAAAGTGCCCATCACATTGATATTGAAGAAACAAAGCCTAAAATCAAATGCAATGCAATCCCAGCCACAGCCAGGCCTGTCTGATTGCTTCTCTGACTGTGGACATTAAAGGTGCAAACCCATTAACAGTGCAGGACCCAGGAGCCAAGCACTGCCACCTTCCCCAGACAATAGAACACACAAGGAGCTATGCGCTGGTATGGGAAAAGAATACCAGAGACTTGATTTCCAGAGATGGGATCCCTTGTTGAAGGGTCCCAGATGAAAGGCAAGGGTTGAATGGGCACTTGAAAAAGAAGTTGAACTCTCCTGCTATTCTTTCCCTTTCTCATCACTGCACAGGCACAGTAAGGGCTGGCTTTGTATGCCCCTGAGTCAGGATCCTGCAGACTCAGGTGGGAGACCCACTACAATGCTTGGTCCATGAAAAGCCCAGGGCTTCTTGCCTACCCCTAATTATAACAAACACTGTGTTTGCCTTCAGGCTAAGGACAAGGACTTCAAGAAGGACCCAGAAAAATGAGCTGGGTTCTGGGGATGTAGTTTGACCATCTTGAACACACTCCTTCTTCCTCTCTTCTGTTTCTTCACCAGGCCTCACAGACCCCAAAGGGCCACCGTGCTGGCTTTGAATACAGCAAGGGTAGGATATTAGCAGGGGACACAGAGAAGGGTTTGAAGGCTGAACCACGTACATGAGCCTATGGGAAGACGCCAAGAGCACAGTCTGGGATTCAGAAGTCATCTTGGATGCTTGACATTGCTGGGGTCCCCAAATGGGGAGGGACCCTTCTTAAACAGGACAGTTAAACCACAGCACCTACCACGCCTGGTCATCAGAAATCCAAGAAGCCAGGAATCAGTTTTTCAAAGTGCCACTTGCCATTGACAGATGCACGGAGGAAGAGGAGTTGCCTCAATGGGCCCCAATTCTTTGCGGGTGGTACCAGCATCTCAACCCGTCCTCGGGACCTCCTGCCCACCCACCCTCGTCTTCTTGGCCTGCCAGTGGCTCTGCTTTCCTTGTGCTATTTGTGACTTGCTGATTGTGAAGCTTCTTCATTTATTGATGTGTTCAGAACAAGGGCTGGAGCCCTTGGGAAGCAAAGGACTCCAGAGACTTTTCAATCAGATCAATACACAAGGCCGAGAAACTGTTGGAGGATTCCAAGAATCAGCTTACTTTGAACTCTTCTTAATGCAAAAGCAAGGGTCCCAAAGAAAAGATGTTCGCTTTAATGTCTGCGTGTCTTTGCCCATGTCAAACATCAGGAGTTGCTGCTAGCCCTTGGGTGGCCCTTGATTTTTTAAAGCAGACATCTCTTTTAATGAGAAAATGGCATAGGAGTGAGGTTCTAGGGACTCACATTTAATTCCCATCTCTGTTTACATATGAATAACTAGGACACTCACTTAACCATCCCAATGATTGGGTGCTGTTTCCTCCTATTGATTGAGTTAGTGCCCAGACTGACTTCAATCAGGACACTAACTCAATCACTTGGGTAAGTTAATGAAGACACCCACGTGTGACTTGATATTTGCCTAGATGCTGGTTTCTAATGCGTCTTTCTTACACTCACTGTGATGTGTTTGCATGTTCAGAAACTTTCATCCCCTAGTTTTTAGCAATACTTCTCTTTTGTAAACCTTAGCTCCAATCTGGAAAAAAATAACAATAGTATTAAAAATGGTTAATGAGTAGATAAATTAACAAATGCATCCATAAGGGATCAACTGTTTATAAAGCTGAAGCATCTTGGTACTGACTATAAAACTTCCTTTGGATGAGAGATTAGTTATCTGCCTTGGAGAAATGCTCAGATGTGGGAGGGAGACCTTATCCAAAATTCCAGAAAAAAACATGAAATCCAGGACAAACATTATGATCCCAAAGTCATCTAACCAGACAGACCTTCCAGAACACTGGCACGGAGATTGTGACTGGGATAAAGAAAATGTGTAGAAAGAAGAGGAGAAAGAAGGGGAATAAAAAGCATCCAGGCTCAATGCCATGGTTCTGTATGATGAGTTGGAGGAAGGTAGTGATATGGGTTGGGATACATGGATGATTTACAGAGGGTCCCATATAGAATTGTCTGCCTGTGTTTTTAGTGGCACCCAAGCTCAACTCTCCTCATCTGGTTTACTGCAGTGGTATATCACTAGGTGGAATTTGATGTCTCTGGTTCTTTTTAGACTGGGGTAGGATGGAAAGTGATAAAATAAAAGTAATAGAAAAATGGAAATAGCATCACTGGTTTTTCAAGGTTGAAATCTGCCACGAGAGCCATGCTGGCTGCCCTGGATGGTCAGTCTCCTTTACTAGTTGCCAGAAACACCACTTAGGCAGGATCCAGGTCCTCCTGTCTGTCATCAGTTGTCTAGCACCTGTAAAGTCAGCATTCTGTAGTCCATTGAGGGGATAGGAATGGCATCAAGGGCCTCAGCTCCCGCAGGACTTCTAGCTTACACCTGTTCCAAAGCCAGTATGCAGTTGAGACAGCGTGGGTGCAAAGATGCTTCAGGAGGCTACCCAATCATCACACCACCTCTTTCATGCTTCAACATTGAGTCTCTAACCCTATGCTCTTCATCCTCACCAGTGGACAAACTCTGCTCATCAAATACTGTTGTGTTTAGAGAGTGGTTTATGCTGGATGGATGAATAAATGAACACATGGACTATATATATACATATATACATACACACACACACACACACACACACACACACACACACACACACACACAGTCTTTGGCCTGCCAATTGCAAAGTCTATCCAGATGTGTTTTTTTTTACTGTGGTTTGTATTGTTCCTTGACTAAAGGCTTGTGTGCAGCCCACTGTGGTAAAGGATCTGCATGCACTATCACTTTGCAGGCCCCAGGAGCTGTGCGGGTAGCAGCGCTATGCTGCCCATTGCTTTGCTCTCGTTTGAGTTGGGACACAGGAGGGTCCAGTCTTCAGTGTCAGGCAGGGACTAGTGAGTGATTGTCCTGAGATTGGACCTGTGATCGAGTCTACAATCGTGGATTTTCAGCCTCCATCCCTGGCCTCTACATTGACTTGATTTAGATCCAAGGATCTATGGAGGAGCATGAGCAATAGCCCCAAGTGCAAGAACAAAGTCGGAGGGACAGGAGCAAGGGAGCCCATGGCAGAGTCAGGGTAGGTTACTCTTCAGATCTTCCATATGTAGTCAGGGATTGGGGGTGGAGGTGGGGGGCATAAGAGGAAACAGAACTCCCTGAGAAAGCACAGCCAGTTGGGCCTGAGCCAGTCTTGTTAATTGCCTAGAAGCGCTCTTCTCATTTTACATTCTGCCTCCTGGTCCCAGGACCACTCTTAGCTTTGCAATTTGCCTCTCTTTAATCTTTTTTTTTTTCTGTTTTCTTTCTTTCTTTCTTTCTTTCTTTTTTTATTAACCAGACCTGACAGGCACAAGGATGGAGCCACCACTTGTTTCCATAATCGTTTGACGAGTATGTAATGAGAATTACTTATCAGATAAATATGCTGCAATTAGCCTGGAACCACAATACCATCTGTGGTGTTTTGTGTTTGTTTTTTTTTTCTTAAATCCAAGTGTGGTTGAAGTTGGTGACAGAGCTCTCCTGATGATGCACAGACAAGCACTGAGAGGGGGTGCGGACCCGATGGAAGGACGTGGCCAGGTGCTGGGGACATAAGGCTGCAGAGACAGCAAACTCTTCTGATGACTTATTTGGTAAGGCTGGGATATCTCTGGCTGGGAGGTAGGAAGATACTGTCACTCTTGAGGTTCCAGGCTCCTCAGGAGAGGAAGGTAGTCAGGACACATCTGTTCCTTGTTTTAATCACTGTGTTAATTGGCCCTGGAAGGGAATAAGTTCTCTGTGCTGCAGAACACTGCGTGGTTCATAACACATATTTGATAAATATATACAGAATTGAACCACATAAAGGTTTCTGTTAAGTCCAGATTGACTTTCCCAAGTTTAGACAGTTCCTTCAAGGACATGACAAGGAGGGACCCAGTTAGGAGGACCCATGTGTTAGAAAGAAAACAGAACCAACTTGGAAAAATAGAGTTGTCTAGGTTTGGGCTTGAACAGTTAAGCACAAGCAAAATTGAATTGTAAAATCTCTCTAAATCTTCTTTGCCTTCTCCCCCTTTATAAGCTGCTGCTGTAGACCCTGGCCAGCTGGGTAACAGAGGTCACAAATGAAAGCACACCAGGGCCGACCTTTGGCTGAACTTAATAAAAACTCAGGCAGGGCAATACAGCCAAATGAACACCTGAAAAAGAGGTTCACCCCACACACAAATCAAAGACATATAATTAAAGTAACAAGGATGAATCTTTCCTGCTTGGAGGCTAGTAAAGAGCTAATGTTTATGAGACTGGGAGGGACCTAGAACTTTCATCCATCACTGTGAGGTGTAAGCGAGGAACCGCAGGGAAGCAAGAAGATATACTTGGCAGTGTTGGCATGCCGCTCCATCTTGCACCTACCTTGCTAACGGTGCCTTTGCGAGGCACCAAAGCGTGCACAAGTGTGTCATGCCCCAGGGTAAAGCCAGAATCACTAGTAACAAGTAACAAAGAAGGAAACAGGAGAAAGAGGAGTAAAGAGATAAGGGAGACTAGAAAGGAAGTAGGGGCGGGGAGAAAACCCTACCTACCTGATGTACTTGGTGAAATGTCTCCCATAGACCTATTTCAACTGTTTGAAATGGTTATGGAACATTTAGGAGGTGGAGCCTTGCTGTAGGAATTGAGACAGGACATTAGGGCAGACCTTGAACTTCCATAGCCCAACCCTACTTCCTGTTGTTCAGTCTCTGCTTCCTGAGCACAGGTGCAAGGTGGCCAGTCTGCTTCCTGCCTGCTGCCATGCCTTCCCTAACATGATAGACTGTAGCCTTCTGGAACTGTGAGCCAGAACAAACCCTTTCTCCCATAAAATTGCTTTTGTCAGGGTGTTTTATCATAGTGACAGGGAAGGAAACTGAGACATTAGTAATTAATAGGGAAATGGATAAAATGCTATTAATTTTGAGCTGTGATATTTAGCAGTTAAATTTATAAACTAGACACACATTTACAGACCTGAATTTAATTTAAAAAAACATACAGTAACAAGACTCAAAAATAAAAAGTGTATCTGAGTATATACACGTTTATATATAATGTCATAAGATTCGTGTGTGTGTGTGTGTGTGTGTGTGTGTGTGTGTGTAGCTTCTAAAACTACACATTTTTATTAAATGCATTAAACAAGTGTTTTAGGAGCTGGAGAGATGGTTCAATGATAAAGCAATTGCTGTACAAATGTGAGAACCAGAGTTCAGGTCCCCAGAGTCCATGTAAATGCCAAACAGAAATGGATCAGCTGTAATCCCAGTGTTTGGAAGGCAGAGTTGTTGACTCCTGGAGTGAAACAACTAGCTGGATTAGCCCAACTGAAGAACTGTCAGTTCAAATCAGAGAACTTGCTTCAATATACAAGGTGGAGAATGATCAAGGAAAACACCTGACATAAACCTCTTTCCTTTATATGAATGCACATGCGCACACACACACACACACACACACACACACACACACACACACACACACAGACACACTGTAGAATATTATGTTAAGGTGTGTTACTTTTGAATACGTTGTGTTTGTTTAACTCTGTGAAGCTGTGTTACTGTGCCTGTCTAAGCCACTTTATGGTCTAATAAAGAACTGAACAGCCAGTAGTAAGGCAGGAGAAAAGATAGGCATGGCTGGCAGGCAGAAAGAATATATAGAAGGTGAACTCTGGGAGGAGAAAAATGAAGTAGGAGCCAGAGGAGGAACAGGACATCAGGGGACAGCCACCAGCTACATGACAGCCACCAGCTACACAGCAGCCACAGAATAAGAGTAAGATTTACAGAAGTAAGAGAATGGGAAAGGCCCAGAGGCAAAAGGTAGATGAGATAATTTAAGTTAAGAAAAGCAGGCAAGAGACAAGCCTAAGGCTGGGCATTTATAATTAAGAATAAGTCTCTGTGTGTGATTTATTTGGGAGCTGAATAGTAGGCCCCCCAAAATAGTAAAAATAAAACAACAACAACAACAACAACAACAACACACACACACACACACACACACACACACACACACACACACACACACACCAAATCCACATGACTGATAAAATGTGAATGTCTTTACCCCAATTACCTCCTGAAAGCAGGAGAGTTGAATGTATAAGTTTCCATTTTATGTTTTACTTTTTAATGGTATATGAAGTGAATCTCAAAGTGGAGGTTTTGTTGGTCCTTCTCATTGCTTTGTAGGTTGTGCCATAGCTCAAGCAATTAGAGCTAAGCATTTTTTGGGCCCATAACTGTGGCTATGAATTGAACCACTCCAACATCCACTTCATCTATCAACTGCTGGAGCATGTGAAGGGGCCAGGCCCTTGACATGACACCAGACAACAACAGTATATGCAAGGGGAATCCCAGTGAGGGCCAGTACCAAAGGTGTAGCAGAATCCAGAGGAAAGCCTTGAGCCAGACCAATGACTCATTGCAATGAACACTTAAAATTACAAATGTATAGACTCACTGTGTCCCATTACAGCATCGATGCTGAGATTTTTGGTTGTTGCCTTTTGCTTTTCCTTTTAAATTTGTTTTATTTCGTAGGGAAGGTTGCAAGGGCAGAGGGCAGTTATGAAGGGATGGGGAGATGAATGGGATCAGGATGCATGATGTGAAATCCACAAAGAATCAATAAAAAAAATCTTTTTTTTTTTTAAAAGGTGAGCACTGTTTGTCATGTCTGGCTGTGAAGCATGACCATGGACAGGCTAGGGAAAGCACTGGCTCTCAGCTGGCAGGAATAGTAGGCCTTCTTCCCCACCCAGAACCAAAGTGGGATGCCCTTCCTAGTTTAAGATGTCTCCTTTTCTTGAGCATAATCTTTCCGATTTAAAATATAATCAGCACCACCACCTCCAACCCCAGATACCACACACTTAAGAGAGCAAGGATTGCTAATGGCCTTTAAAGATTTATTTACTTATCTTGATATAACAGGTGGTCTGGATTAGGAACCAAGACCTTAGTATCCCACAAGCAAGAAAAATAAGAAAGTACAGCTGAGATTTGCAGCCATTGTAGAGAACATTTTAAAAGTTTTATTTTTATATGTAAAAAAGGAAAAGTTTTATGTAAGAATGCAATCTCTTAACCAATTCTATCTTTAAATGAATTCTAACCTTTGGCATTATGGGGGTATGACAGGCCTGGGTACTCTTCCTGCTTGTCTGTACCTCTTTAACCATTCTACTTAGATACGAAGCTTCCAGAGCACAGTGCTCACAGCATTGCTGATGTCCTCTTGAAGATAAGCCAATTTTTATTAATGTCAATGTTGATTATCCATACAATTTTCCTGCTTGCCAGATACTGCACCAGGCATTAGGTACATTACGCCATTTGATCTCCACAACTACCCTAGAAAATATTCTAATCTTCGTATTTTATAGAGACAATGAGACTAGGAAATGTGTTTAAGGGCACATGGATGGTAAGTGCTAGGGTTGTCTCAACATAATAATGTGGCTTTGTATGTTTGTGATGAATATGAAATATATGTGTGTACAATCTTCATTGAATAATATCAGCTCATGCCATTCTTATAACAGAACAAATTATTGTCTCTGGTTTGTCCATTCTGTCTGCTCCATACTACCTTCTCTACATCCCAATCCAGAGATGCAATTCACATGTTGAATTTAACATGAGTGCTGTGGATATTGCTCTGTATGCTGTGAATATGTTGCTCTGATTGGTTAATAAATAAAATGCTGATTGGCCAGTAGCCAGGCAGGAAGTATAGGTGGGACAAGCAGAGAGGAGAATTCTGGGAACAGGAAGGCTGAATCAGGAATCACCATCCAGACACAGAGGAAGCAAGATGTAAAAGTACCAGTAAGCCAAAAGCCATGTGGCAACTTATAGATTAATAGAAATGGGTTGATTTAAGATATAAGAACTAGATAACAGAATGCCTGCCACGGCCATACAGTTTATAAGTAATATAAGTCTTTGTGTGTTTACTTTGGTCTGAGCAGCTGCAGGAGTTGGGTGGACACAGAAAAACTCCAGCTACACATGAGTTTCAAGGCCCCATCTCTTTTACAAATCATTGCCTCTTCACTATTTTCTGAGATAGTCAATGGCATCAGGGTTCATTCCATGGTCCACAATGAAACCTTAGAAAGCAGTCTCAAGTTCACTTTGTCCCTCAAACTCCATGCAATACATCAGAAAGCTTCCCCCCAACCCATCCAAATGCCATTGACCTGACCATTCACCAAACCACTGATACAGTTAGCTTTAAGTGTCAACTTGCCATAAGCTTGACTCATGTGGGAAGGGACTCTAAATGAGGAATTGTCTAAATCAGGTTGGCCTGGAGGCATGTTGGTGATTATGAGAATTGATATGGGAAGACCCAGACTAAAAGTAGGAAGTGCCACCCCTGTTTGGGTCCTGTATAAACTGTATAAAGAGGAGAAAGTGCGCTTAGCTGTGAGCACACACACACACACATTCTTTCTTTCTGTTTTTGACTGTAGATGTAAACTACATCTAGTTTCCTGCCTTGACTTCACCACAGTGATTGACCATGACTTGGACTTGTAAGCAGAACCAGCCCTTTCCTCCTTAAAGTTGCCTTTGTTGGTGTATTTTATTACAAAAACAAAACTAAGACAATGGAGAGTGCTGTGTGCTCAGCAAGACTCCATGCTTGCTTTAGTGCTCTGCTGGCACTGTCCTGGAATTTCAAATAATTCTAGGACAAAGAGCCCTGTATTTTCACTTAGTCCTGGGCACCATGAATTGTGTCCCCGAGCCTGCCTATATAGACCTTCTCATAGCTTTCTTTTGACTGTATCTCCTATTCCTCTCTTCTTCCAGATCAGCTCCAAAGACTTTGACATCCTTGTTGTTCAAATACACCAAACCCAATCAATCCCTTATTGGGGCCTCTGCCTCTGCTATTATGTCACCAAAATTATGTGAGTGGAATACACACACACACACACACACACACACACACACACACACACACACACACACATACATATATATATACATATACATATACATATACATATACATACACACATATATGATATGATATGATATATATATATATATGATATATATATATATCAAGTGTGAGCTCTAAGGTTGCCTCCTCTGAAAGGCCTTCTTTGAGCATCCCACTCAATGAACATCTCTCATTTGCCCTACCCTCTCTATCCAATTTCCCTATTCTACTTTTTAAATAATAGTTATCTGTATTCATCTGTTCATGTTGCTATAACAAAATATTTAAGACTAGGTACTTTATTAAGAAAAGAGGTTTATTTAGCTTACACTTTTTAAAGTTAAAGAGTCCACTATGGGAGGCCACATCTCTCAATACTGTCACAGAGACCAGTCCATGAACAAACCATATCCAACATGACCTGGGTTCATGACCACCACACTTGCTTCTTTGGGCAATTACTTGTCTTTTCTCAATAGAAGACAAGCTCCGTGAGGAGAAGAGATTGGCTTTTAAAAAATTTTTTACTTTTAGAATATTTGTTTATTTTTCTTTTATGTGCATAAGTGTTTCGTTGCATGTATATGCACCACATATGTGCAGTATACACAGAAGACACAAGAGGACACTTGATCACCTGGAACTGGTGTTACAGACAGTTGTGAGCTGCCATGGGGCTGCTGAGGATAGACCTGAGTCCTCTTCAAGGGCAACAAGTGCTCTTAAACCCTACATTGACTCTCAGCCCCAACAATATTGTTAAAGCAATACCCAGGAGAAGCTCAGTGAATATTGGAGGAGTGTAGCAGGAAGGAAGAACATAGATCAGCCCCAGCCCAGACCATTGTGACCTCAAGTCCCCATGATGTCTCTGCATCCCAGAGTATCCTTTGAGAGACCACCCTCTCCCATTCTCTATTCATCTGTCTCTGGCTCCTGTTGAAACAGAATGACAATTTCTGTGCTTTGACTTCATCACCACAAGTATCAAAGTGCTACTCATTCTCTGCTGGATGCTGACCTCACTGACTTTACACCATCTCTAACCCTCCTGAGGCCAAACCACTGCCATAGTTACTCTTGCAGGTCATTACTGAGGCATAGATGAGAAACTTGTCCTACAGATGCCATGACCCATGTGGCTCTCATGAAGAGTCACCAAACCATGAAGAGGTTCCCATTACCAGGGATCTGTCTCAGACAATTCATTTCCTGCACAATAACCACTCTGTACCACCTGAAACTTTTAGCCTTTTGAATGAATGTTTTGTGAGAGAATTAATGACCACCCACTACATGGCAGATGCTATGCTATGTATGTGAAGCAAACATTTGGGACATGGAAAGAGCTGAAGTAAAAGTGAGAACAACATGAGGCAGAGGCAAAAGGACAGGGGGAGAGATGTGAATGGGATCTCAGGGACAATGGCTCTGTGCTAAGCTGAAAAGCAGATATCCCCGGCAGAGGACAGAGCTGTGCAAAACTCCACAGCTTCAGCTTGCTTCAGGGGCTCCACAACAACCTTTAACAAGCTCTGAAGTAGTTAAACTGATTAAATTGTTCCCAGTGAGCAGATGATAAGTCAAGCAATTCACTCAATGACATGCAACAAAGAAGAGGCAGGATCTTCCTGATGAGGTCTTCACAGGCCTTTGTAGTCAGCTGGAACAGGTCTGTGCACGTCTTGTGAGTTTCCAGGTCTCCATTCTAAGAGCTGACAATGGAATTAGCAGACTGAGAGGAGATGCTGCTGAGGAGACACTGTAGCAGGAGTCGTGGACATGATTCATGGAAATTTTCTGAGTCTCAAGTCACATTTGAAGATGAGGAAGAGGTCTGAACAAAGAATTTAAATTCATGGTTTGAGTCTTGGCTCCGCCACAGGCTTACAAAAGGGTCTTTGACATACTAATTGCTTTCTGAGCTCATTTTCCGATATAAAAATAGATTTATTCTCATTAGAGAACTAATGCAATAAGTAAATGAGATACTGTGAGCTTGAGGGGCTATACATATGCTGTATTTATTATTTTATCGTGTTATTGCATATGGTTAAATTACAATAATTATTTTACAATTTATTAATATCATATTATAATTAATAACATCACCACTAAATATTTTCCAAGGTGAGCTATATTTTAATTGGAGAGTGCATGGGACCAGGCACCCAAGTTCAGTTAATCATCCACTAATAGAGAGGTGAAAAAATGTGAACCTTATAAATGAAAAGATACAGGCTAGAGAGTCAGGTGGCTTGGTGGCTAAGAGCATTTGTCCAGCCTCTTTCAGGGTACTTAGGTTCAGTTCCCTGCACTCAAGTGGTGACTTACAGCCATATGTAACTACAGTTTCAGGTGATCTGACACCCTCTCCTGACCTCTGCAAGCACCAGGCACATAGGTAGCACACATACATATCATATATGCAATCAAACACTCTATACATGAAATAAATCTAAAAGAAATTTAAAAGATAATTCCCAGATTAGTACATGTGGTGAATTATGATGTAAAATTCATTATTTCTGGATGGTCATAATCGAAAATCCCCAGAAACAAAACTGCCCTTTCATGGTTTGAATGAGAATAGCCTCCATAGGCTCATAGATTTGCATACTTGGTCACCAAGGAGTGGCACTATTTGAAAGGGTTAGAAGATGTGGCCTTGTTAGAGGAAGTGTGTCACTGGGGATGGGCTTGGGGCTTTGGAGTGTTTCAAAAGCTCAAGCCAATCCTATCATCTCTCTCTTTCTGCTGCCCGCAGATCTGGACGTAGAACTCTCAGCGACTTCTCCATTGCCATGTCTGCCTGTCTGCTGCTGTGCTCCCTACTGTAATGACAATGGACTAAATCTCTGACATTACAAGCAAGCTCTAGTTAAATATTCTCTTTTATAAGAGTCATGGTCATGATGTCTCTTCACGGCAACAGAACACTGAGCAAGATACTCCCTAAAATCAGAAAAGTTGCATAGAGGAATCAGAGGTCTGTGCATTAGTTATGAGTGAGAAGGACCTTGGAGTGATCACATCCCATCATTCCTGTTGCTTGAATAGAATCTGAAGCCCCCAGAGAGCTTAAATGCTTTGACCAAAGTCACAAGTCATACAATGGAAAACTGGGGCTCTAGCATATGGTACTTGACCTTTAGGCCTCTATCAGGAAAGGGGTTGCTTAGATCTGAGAGCTACCTTCTACAGACCTATGAAAGAACCTAGAAAATGTTTACTGAGCAGCTACTTAGTGCTTAGCACCATGCCTAACCCTCAGGAGCTGATTACATTGTAAAGTGCTTTCTGCTTTTTGAGAATTACTTATTTTTATTATATATAATAAAATATATTTTTTAAAAATACATTTTATTATATATTTATATAAAACTGTATTGTCTGCATGCATGTACGTGTATCATGTGTATTCCTGGTGTCCATGGAGGTCAGAAAAGTACATTGGAATGGTTGTAATATACAATTCAGGTGCTGGGTGCTGGGAACTGAACCCAGATTTTTCTGCCAAAGCAGTCAAGTGGTCTTAACAGCTGAGCCATCTCTTCAGCTCTGAGATGTTTTCATTTTAATAGGCAAGAAAATATACATACAAAACATACACTGCAACATGAATTAATTGATTGCTGGTGGAAACAATAGAAGGAATAATGAATAGAGATGCAAATTCTACTTATGGTTGGTTGGACATGTGAAAGGTGAACCATAAATGATGGAGAGTTCTATGCTAGTTTTAGACCTGCCTTCTGATCACAAGGGAGTTGTCAGTATTTGCTATGATGCTTCTGTCCAAGTTAAAAAGAAGAAGAGGACAAAAACTGTAGTGTCCTGTGCTTACATGCTTATTTATATTTCATCAGGGACAAAATATTAGCAGAGGGAAGACCTTTAAGATTAATTTTCATAGGTCAAAATCTGTGACCTGGCTATTCTTAGATGCATTGGACTATTGAGAAAGCAAGCACTTCACTTGAGCTGATCATTTTGCTTTGAACAAAACTGGGATTTTGATTATCAAAGAATGGGCAGCATACACTAGGTAGGTGGATAATTGTGATGGCTGCACACATCCTTCTGAGTATTTCTGTGTTTGTTCATGGAAGTCTTTGTGTTTCATGTATACTTTTCCATCCAATAAAAGCAAAACGTGCACATGACACCCGTTTTTCCCTCCAGTGTCCCTCCTTCCTGACATAAGTAGAACACACACAACAACCAATATTTTGCCAACCATCTTATGATCATGAAGGGAAGATGAAGATATGCTCAGAGTTCCTGGTCTTGATGTCAATAAATAGCTCATCTAAGGCCAGAAATAGACAACTCCTACCTGTCTTGCTTCATAAGAGAAACAACACACACATTTATATAAGCTGCTGTGTCCAGCTTCCTCTCATTTGTAGCTAAGCAGAATCGCAACTGACAGAAGTCAGTGTGAGAATTGAACAGTTTCCTTTACCACCCCGGGCATCTAGCTGTTGCCTCCATTAGGAATTGTACCTTAACCCACCTGCAGGTCCCAGGAGAGAAGGAGATTAGCAATTCATTTGTACTTTGACACAGACAAGTAAAAAAAAAAAATGAGGTCAGAGCCACTTAGACTCAAGGCCTTCCTCGCTGATGATGCTGTGTGTCTACTGCACTCTCCCCCACAACCAGGCTAAGAGTATGCTGCTGACCCCTCATCCTAATAACCAAGCCACATCCCATATCCTGTTCTAACTTTGCATACTCCACCATGACTGACTAGAGCTTGGTGTCCAGCTCTGTCTTGGTAAGGGTCCTAGAATGATAGCTCTGATCAGTTTCATCTCTGCTTTGTAAAATCTCACACTCTGCTTATTTAGCAAGCTGTGCATTTCTTCATTCATAATTTATTGCACATTATTGTTCCTGGTTTTTTGTTGGTTTGATTGTTTTACAAATTACAGGCTCCTGCTTTAAATTAACACTGATTATGACTTTCCCAGATGTGTTATATTTATCTATATTAAATCTCATCTAATTTGCTTCAAAAAAAACTTGCATTTTTTTTTTCAGATCCTCCAGTATTCACTGTTGTTTGAAATTTGGTGGCATCTGAAATGTAATCAACCTGTCTTTCAAAGTCAGAAAAATATTTTAAAGGTATGTTCTAACAGATATAGACAAAATAAAATAAAACAAAAACAAAAAAAACCCCACCACACTAGCACACTAATGTTTATTGCCTACTGCATATCCCAGCTGGGATTCCCACAAAAACACACAGAGAGGTGTGGAGCTGTTGTATAACATGTATATGGGGGCACAGTGAGGGGCTGTAGTCAGGAAGTAGAAATGGAAATTGTCAGAAAGCATGACAGGCTGTGTAACCAGTGGGTTACCGCTGCTGGCTTCTGCAGAAGACCTTCCAAGGGGCTTTACGAAAAAGCTTTGCTAATTTCTGTTCATTATTACATAATGGTTACTCCGAGGAGTAGGAGATGGTAGAGGAAACAATTACCTGACCTTGAGCCTGGCCAACTCCAGTAGCCAGAAAAGGCAGGCACGTGGGCAAAAGGTGCGGGTGACAGAGTAAGAAGGCTCTGCTTGTACCCAGTTCTACCACGGGTTATATCCACCACAGTTGTCCTCTGCTTTGGCCAGGGCTCTGCTGGTGTAAGTTTCTGTGCAAAACGGCACCTCAACGCTTGACCATCAAGGATGAAGTCCTGTTTACCATACCTTTGTTATGCCATAGCTGATGTTCACTGTCATTGCCAACAACACGGACAACCCCAAGAAGTACCCCAGTAGATCTGCTCATTTTCACACTTGCTTCTCTCTGTGCTTATCCTAATCAGAAGCCTCCACTCTCATGGTAGGCAGCTAATCACCTCTATGACTCGTAACTACTTTGATTCCAGCCTTTTGATCTACTAGTATAAGAAGCCAGCACAACAAGGCAACAGCCAGTATCAAGCTTAGAAGAAACCTTAAGATATTGTCTTGCAGAAATACCTTTATACATCATTCCTGGTAACTAACACATTTAGTCCAACAAGACCAAGGTTGCATGCTTTTAAGAAAAAGGAACTTGTCAAAGAAATTTCCTGGGAGTGATGGCATCAGGGCCAGAGAGATCTATATTCTCTGTGTCCACTCATTTTGTTTATACCCGTGACTCTGCTGTACACACCTTTGCTTCCATTCTCCCAGTCTTGTTTTTTTTTTTGATACTTATCCTTTCAGTTAAGCCACTCACCACTCTACATGTCCTTTTCTCAGGCCACATGAACCCCCATCCAAAGGTAGTGATCCATCTCAAAGTTGATGCACTCAGATGCTCTCTCTACTGTCACGAATCCTATTGAATCAGGCAGAATGGGGCAGCAGAGCATGGTCAGCATGCTAACAAACAGAGCTAGCCCACCCAAGAACCAGGACTGAGATTTTCACTCTCTACCACTGGTCATTGGGGGAGGGGTCCCTGTGCGATACCATAGGTGGTAGGAGGGAGTCTGGTACAACGGAAACACATGACAAGGGTTACCTGCTTGTGTAACTTACCTGTGATTTCTTGACCAGTCTAAGTTTGATCCACTGTGGACTATTTTCATCAAATGATCAATGTTGCTATACCTGCCCACCATTATTGCCTGGCAGAGCTGACCATACCCAAATCTTGATGGGCAGCCATAATTGCATTGTCATTTGGTGTCCTGTAGACATTTATTTGACCTTTACTAAGACCCAGTAGTAGACATTTTTCAGCACTATGTATTTCTCCATGATAAAAAGCACATTTGTGAACCAAAATCTAGAGACCTATTCTGATTTCTCTATTGAATTTCCCAGGCTGTCTGATATTGTTTTCATCTACCGTGAATGTATATGATGACATCATTCTGCTGTACTAAATGGATTCATGTCAGAATAACTTTTAATGCACCACAAACCCATTGCAAGGCCTTCTTCTTTTGATGCCAATCAGTTGGCAGACTTTATACAATAGGGATCAGAGTTTCCGTATTCTAAATCCAAAGAGGCCCACCAAGCACTCTGTCCATCTTTTATTTAAGGAAGCTGAAAAAGATATGATAACTGGCCACAAAGTGTAGAGGACAGATCTTAAAATAATCCAGGTATCTAATTTCTCACAGTTTCACAGAACATTGCCAATATTCCAGTTTTAACACAGTCATGGGCTGTAATTCCTACTCTCCACCAGAGTCAGGCTCAAAAAAAAAAAAAAAAAAAACAAAAAAAAAACAACAACAACAACAAAAACAAATCAAATAGTATGTTGGCTGCTGAATGCTTTAAACTGAGGGAGATTGGGGGGCTTCAAAACAATCTCTTTGACCTTTGTCCTCCTCTTTCCCATCCCATTTCCTCACCCAGGAAAGTCACAGAAACTAGAACTTATCTCTCTAGACGTGGGTTGTAGGAACTAGACCTCTACTTCCCCTAAGCAAGCCATAAACCTAGATAGGCCCCTCTTTAGCCAACTTCCATTGGAATGAGGTTATCAGACTCTCATTACACAGTGCTCCTCCCCATACCTAGGGAGAAGGAACTTATAGAAAAGCCAAAAATATTCTCCCCAAGTTTGTTACCATTGCAGCATGCTCCTTTGGTATATTTATCTTTGTGCAACTCACCACTTCTTTCATTAGACATAATATGAAAACATGGTTTTCCCTGGATCTTGATTTCATAAGGCTCCTGTGGCGTGAAAAAACTGCAATAATTTTCTGAGGCCTTTCTCTTTCTAATCTGTGCTGGTTGATTTCATGGGAATATTAGCTATGACCCATGACCCTAGTGATGAATGAAGTATTATCTTTCCTATCTTATAGAATTCTGGCTTGTGAGTTGTGGTACATCCCCAGTAGTCTCTAACATAAACATGCATACACATATATGTGTGTAGGTACAATGGCATTGATGTGCTTAGCAGTTCATCTCAAGCTTTGCCAAAAGAAAACATGAGTACAAAAAAAGAATATATTTAATTCATCTTTTATGTCCAACATGTCTCACTTCAATTCTCCCAGTCACAATAACACCTATAAGTCCAACACTGTGGATTCCGCGAGCTAAGAGCCCCATTCATTGAAATGCAGAAATCACAGAGGTTTGCTAATAGTCTAAACTATGACAATTAGTTTGTGTTAAGTAAACAGACTTTAGTACAATTAATCTAGTTAGTGGAATCATCAGTTTCTTAATCATTTGCATATTCCATTTATGCATAAGAGAAAAAATGATTAAAGGAATGAGAATCAGCTGGGGGTGGGGGGAATTAAGGAGGGTGTGCATTTCACTAAGGGAGCAGAGAACCTCCAGAGCAGTCCAATAGGAACAAAGGAGGAATAATGCATGTAGACCACAAGGGGATTGTGATGCTTGTGTGAGAAGGGAGTGTAAAGCAATGTCAAAAGTGATAGATTAGAGAAAAAATATAATCCTCATGACAGGGAAGGGTTTTTGTAGTTAGAGCTCTTATAAATTAAGACAAAATAGGCCAACAGCCCCAAAATTTCAAAATATGCCCAGGATTAGAAATGGTTAACTCTCACCAGATGATCCAAAGGACCAGGGGACCTAACTGTTCTTAGGCAGAAACAAATTCATTCCAATAAAAAGCGTCATAGTCTGCACATTGGAGAGCAATTTCATGCCGAATAGAATGGAAATGAAGTAGCTAAGCTTTTGGAATAGGGACAAAAGACTTGCAAACATGAGCTCCCTCCAACTTGAGCTCAATGGAGCAGAGCACAGCTCCCAAGCAAAGGTACCTGGGAGACTTCCTGGAGCCAGGAACTTGCTAGAAAGACTTAAGGTACCAAAAAGCCCTGAGCCTCATTCTCATTTTGGTAAACACCCACTTACTTGCACACAGACTCTCTCTATCAAGGTGGGAGAATGGAAAATGGCCAAGTGTATATTTAAGTCCATCACTGCCATTTGCTAGCTAAATGGCCTTGGCAAGTGCCACAGATTGGACTGTGGACCCCTCCCCAAAAGATACAATGAAGTCATAGCTCTCAGTCATCCAGACCCTGACCTTATTTGGAAACGATTATTACAGATGCAATTAGTGAAATTAAGATACAATGATACTGGAGTCAGTTCAGGTCTTCCATCCAATCTAACTAATGTTTGCACAAGGAAGTAAGCAGAAACACAGAGACACCCGTGAGGGACGATGGGTATGTGGCTGCAGAGATGGAGATCAAGCCAAGAAGCACTGAGGATGGTGTGGGACCACTACAAATTGGAACACGAAAATGAAGGCTGTACTCTCTAGGCTGCAGAGGAAGTTCTGCCTTCCTGACGCCTTGATTGGCATCCAGCCTGCAGCACAATGAATCATTTAGTCCCTGCTATTTTAGGCCACACAGTGTATGGTCCTTTGTGATGGTAGGTCTAAGAAATACCACAGCAAGTTGCCTGAATATGTCATAGTCTCTCCTTGGACAGGAAAGCCTCCTGGCCTCCTAGGGGTGGTGGGAGGTAGATGCTTTGCTAAGCACACGTATCTCCCACACAGTAACTTCTCAAAATCTCTGTGTTCCGCTCAAACATTGTGCGTTCAAAAGGAAGATGAGCCTGCTGGCATAGTGTTTTCTATCTCTTCATATGTATATAAGATGCGTTAAAAAAATAGAAAGTGCTACTGACGATGCCCAAATTAGACCCTAGAAACTGCATCAAATTCACCTATTTTAAAATGGAAAAATTTGGGGCTTTTTTTCTCATCTTTGGGCTCTGGGACTCTGCACAGTCATGTTTGGGAGTCAATGTGGGATGGCAGAGGATTGATAAGAAAGTGAATGGTGCCTGTAACTATAATCTATCCCACAGAACAGGAAACAGTGTATATTTCTGGGAGTGGTACCAGATTTTTCATCAAAATATCTGAGTTCAAATTCCAGCTCTTTTAGTTCCTTGCTATGCCATTGAATACAAAACAGCATTTGTTTGCAGGGGCTGCTGTGACAAACTTCTACAAATATTGTGGCTTAAAAGGATACACACACACACACACACACACACACACACACACACACACACACACGCAGTACATATGCAGTTCTAGAGGTCAGAGCCCTAATCCCAGTTTCAAGAGGATGCCATCAAGTTGTTGAAATGTCCCTGCTCCTTTGAAGGCAAGGGGTCAATTTTCATTCATCTTCTTATAGCAAGGGCTGCATCCCTCATCCCTCAGCTCTTGGCGTCTTCTATTTTCAAAGTGGGCAGAGCAGCAACTAGCTCAGACATCATTTTGGATGCTTATCACTGATTCTCCCCTGATTATCTTCGGTAAGCGTCCTTATTACTACACCTAAGCCCCACACAAATACTTACCCCGTCTTAAAATCCTTAATCAATTTTGCAGAGTTTTACATGCAATATAAGATAATATGTAATGGCTCCAGATATTAGAACCGGATATCTTAAGGGCTGACATCTTTCTAGGATAAAGTTTATCTAATAGGGAGGCTGATAGACGTCTGTCAAACCAGGTATTTGAAAGCATCTAGCAGTCTGCAAATTAAGAATTGAGCAGTGCCACATGAAGGTCAGCTGTGTGAATCCATGCTCTTCCTTATTGCAGGTCCTTCCCTTACCCGCTGCTCCAGCCAGGGAGAGATGCTCTCAGATGAAGAACACCACTCAGTTTCCAGGATTCCCCCAGCGCAACTGAGACAAAGCAGGCTCTTCCTTCCTTCCCCAAGTATTGTGTGAAATGGATCTTGCAGTTTCATTTTGCCAAATCAAAATTGTGTTATCTCTTATTGCTTCAACCTTTAGGGAAAAGTTGTGCTTTTATAAAAACAAAATTCTCAAAACCTTTTAATATGGATTTGCCAATAGATTCTTGGGGCTTTCAAAAATTCTCCAATCTCTCTCTCTCTCTCTCTCTCTCTCTCTCTCTCTCTCTCTCTCTCTCTCTCTCTCTCTCTCTCTCTCTCTCTCTTTCTCTCTCTCCCCCTTCTCTCTCTGTGTCTGTGTCTGTCTGTCTGTCTCTAGCTCTCTCTTTCTCTGTGTCTGTCTGTCTGCAATACATATGTATTACCTTTGTTCTTTTATAATACGTTTAATCCATTTATTTATTTGGGGGGTGGGGGTGGCATGTGCTATCACGTATGTTTGGAGTTGGTCCTCTTTTCTAACATGTGGGAGCTGGGGCTCAAGCTCAGGTTATCAGTCTTAGGTAAGGGCCTCTACCTCCTGAGCCTCCTTTCCACTGCCCTTTGTCTATTCTTGGTGTAGTCAAGGGATCTTTTCACACTGTGTTCTTAAGCTAGACTGGTTCTGTGAACCTATTTTCATTAGACATCTGCTTAGAAATTTTAGTCAGTGCATCAAATCATAGTCCTTTTTGACTGTCTTCTCTTTCTTTTCTTTTGTAAAGCTGGAGATATTTAGTAAACTGTCAATCAAAGCTGACAAATCAATTTTCAGAGTCATTCTGTTCTAGGAAGATTTTTCAAAGAGAATTTCTCAAAACTCAAAGCAGTCGGATGGCATGGCTAGTGTGGCTAGGTGGTTCAGAGAAGGGAGGCAGAGAAAGGCAGCCGCAAAGCCCTGCTTGACACTCCACAGAGCTGTATCCAACTCTTGTTCCAGTTTTAACTAACCATGCAACCTTGGCAAAGTGACTTAGATTTTATTTTTTCCTCTGGTTCCACATCAATAAATGCAGCCAAATTCAATTTTCATAATATAGCTGTGAAAATTAAACTGAACTACATATGTATAGTGCTGGAATCCCACCTCTCTTTCTCATACATCCCCCAAACACATCCAACAGGCATCGAGCTATCCACCTGTCTATCCCTCTCAAAATTTATGGCTGTGTCTAGATAGATAGAGATGAACTGTGGGGGAATGGGTAAGTAGATAGATGATAGATAGGTAGATAGATAGATAGATAGATAGATAGATAGATAGATAGATAGATAGATAGATAGATAGATGATAAAAAGTGAGGGCCTAAAGTAATGTTATAGAAATAACTTGGTTATGGCTATAGAGACAGAGGTAATTTTTTCCCTTACAATAAAGTAGGTAAATCACTAAGAGACTTATCAAAGCATCCATCAATCATCCATTAACTCATTTATTGTTTGAACCTTTGCAGAGCCCCCGTGGGGTCTGGACAGGTGCTCAGGGTCCTCCAACTTGGACTTTTATGGCAAGTGCTGCCCCCTTTCCAGTAGAGCAACTGCCACCTGTACCACACCCACATCACTTCCCCTTTAGCCTTTTCTGCTTGCTTTGGTATCACTCCATCTGCCCTTCTCTTCTTCTGAGGCTTCCCTCGCTGCTGGGCCCTCTGCTTTGGTGAGAATGGGAAAATACTAAGGATTAGAATGTCTTTGAGTAGCTCTGGACCAATGACTGGTGGGAGCTGGGATCTCCAGGTGGAAATCCTCTCAGAAACTCAAGTGTCTCTTCAATAAACAAAGAGAGTTGGCTTATCAATCTTTGCAAGGGCCCCAGATGGTCTTACTGAACAGGCAGAAACACTGAGTTGCCAGAGCCCCTCCTCTTCCAACTCAGTTCTATCTCTCCATTGTCACCCCACCTTCTCAGGCAGGGTGGCCAATATGTCCCTCTTTACTGAATACTTTCCTATCATTAGAAATAAAGCTGTCTACATCCTGGGAAAACCTCACCCCACAAAGCCCTTCATATTGAGGGCACGGCAGACAATCTGTCCCCTTAGAATAGACTGTAGTGATTTTGAACCCAACAGAGAATGCCCTAGGAGGTGTGTGGATTGAACTTGCCTAGTGGAATATGGATGATTCTAAACTGGGGCCACTCTGGACTAGAGTCACACCACTGCCATTGTACATCAGTGTGACTCAATGAGGTACTGTGCTGCGTACCACAAAGCTTAGTATCAGCTATGCCGTGTGACATAAAGTTTGGTGTCAGCTAAATCCAACTCCAGGTCTTTATAATGTGTCCCCATGTGCCCTCAACAAAATCACATCAAGTCCCCTCTGTGAACAGTAACTTGATTGGACTTGCCTTCTCAGCGGTTGGTGTAGGAGAATCAAATGCACGCCGACAATGTTCTGCAAACAGACTTGGGCTCACAAATGATAATATACTGCCTTATTTTTCAAATGGACCAAGCAAAAGGGCCTAGATGATAAACAGGAGTCAGGCTTCAGGTTTGCTTCATTGCTGATTTGACTTTGGAAAGTATAAACCAACCTGCCTGGGATCTGCTAGGAAACAATAGGATCCCAGTAACTGGGATTTCCCCAGTCCTGAGAGCAGAGAAATCTAAACCCATATCAGGAACAGAATCCAGTTGATCTTCTATGTTGTGCAATATTTTCTTCGTGTTTCTGACAAATGAAGCTTGCCTGGAGATCAGAGGGTGGAGTTAGCCACTAGTTAACCTTAGAAGCTGGGCGGTGGTGGCTCATGCTTTCAATCCCAGCACTTGAGAGGCTCACACTTTTAATCCTAGCACTCAGGAGGTGCAGACAGGAATATTAGGTGGCCCTTTTTTTGGTTGAAGGAACTAGAGAGGTAAGAAGTAATTGGTGGCTGCTCCTCTGCTTCTCTGATCTTTGAGGTTATTACCCAATATTTGACTCCTGGTTTTTATTGATAAGACTAATTAGGTTCACCTTTCACTTGTACTCTGGCTTTCAATGTGGGTAGACAGGTCCTGGGCAAGTCTTTCTGGGACACCTGCTCAAAGTCGTTCTCACTATTGCTCTTGTAGATGATAGACTGCATGGATTTCCATTTCAGAGTAGCCTGCACAGACTCTGTGGGATGAATGGTGAATACAACCTACAGGAGTATATAGCAATGATCCAGGTCAGACATGTGTCCCTGTGTCAAACACTGCTACCCTGCTCAAGTCCTGACAGAGCCTCAGAATCCTTCTCAATGCAACTTTGAGATGGTTTTTACTTTTCACAGGAGTAAACAGACCCAGAAGGGTCATGGAACTTAACAAAGCATCCTTTCTCTTTCAAAATCAGTGTGCACAAAATAATCCAAGAAAAAAAATAGTAAGCACAAGACAGATTTGTGTAATAATTACTTGTTAGTTTCTTGTTAGTCTAATCAAAACATTTTATGGGGGAGTTACTTTGTATCATTCCTAAATTTCCCCTTTCATTCACTTTGCCTGTAAGTGGAATACACATTCTCCTCCCACCCCTGCCTTCTCTACTGGCTATTATTTGATGCAGGAAATTCCATGTGCATGAATAGGACTTTTGTTCATCAGTTGTATGTTAGTTCATAACAAGGCTGTCTAAGACACTGTGCTAACAATTATCCTTTCTAAAAATCTGTGGTTGTAAATCACAACCTTGTAAACAACTTTGTACTAGGGCTCTGTCTGCCTGAACAGGTTATCATTACAAGATAACAGCCTGCATCCTCAAAGAGAAATATGCTTTTTCACAATCCTGAAGGTCAGAGTTCTAAAATCAAGATACTGGGAGGGACTGATTTCCTCTGAGGCCTTTACTTGTCTTCTCCATGGGAATCTTTCCTGTCTTCACATGTGCTTCCCTTTGAGTGCATTTGGGTCCAAATTCTTTCTTCTTAGAAAGGATGTAGGTCACATTAGATGGTATCTACCCATACAACCAGACTTTAGACAGATGATATCCTTAAAGATTATCTTCCGGTAAAGTGACATGTTGAGTTCCTTGAAGTTAGCACTGCAAATATGAATTGGAGGTCATCACAATTCAGCTTGTAACAGCTCCTCTGTCATTTGGGGTCCTTCTCTGAGTTTCATCTTGGAGCAGGCACCACTTGCTTTCTGGCTGTCAGTGCCTTGCTCTCTTGTTTCTTGGTATGTCTGGGATCTGATCTGGGAATATATATACCCAAAGAGCAACTTCTGACAATAGAGGTATGGGAGATGAGCTAGCACTTGATAATAAAGCCCCTTGCAGAAGGGCAAAGGAGGGATTATGGGGAGGAACAACTAACACTAATAATCTTTTGAAAAATCATATGGAAACCTACTACTATAGAAGCTTCCATATATATGTATGTATATATATGTATATATATATGTATATTAAAGGAATATAAATGGCTAAATGGAGTCACCAAATAATAGGGGACACACTGCCCCTACTCACCATCTTATGCTGCAAGGTAAAACCTCCAGTGCTAGGAATAGGTTACATCTTTTTGATTCATTGGCCAGGGGCCCCCATAGAATCCCAATAAACATCACAACCTATTGTCAATTGCCAAGGCTGTTTGTCACTCTCTACAACCTAAGCCCTTATTGCTGAAGACAACACTAACATATGTCATGAAACAGGGAGAAGTTGAGTTGGTGCCTAACTAGAAGCTTCACCCCTAGTGACTAATACTAATGATGCTGGCAGGTAACATCTCCCAGCTATAATCCCTGCAACCCGCAACAGTGACCTGACTACAAGATGTAGTGGTCCAATAGTGGTACAAATGATATAAGAGTGACCAACCATTTTCTGATTACATTGAAGGCTTGTTCCATGAGAAGTAACCAATACCTGACACTGAAAAATTAATCAAAAACCTGAAACTAGATAAGTTATGGGCCTAGGGGAAAACCTGTAACTTTGTTGTAGTCTAAAATGTGAAATGCCTCCCACAGACTTATGTGTTTGAATTCGATCCCCAGATAGATGTGCTGTCTGAAAGGTTGTGGAGTCTTTATGGAAGTACAGCCTAGCTAGTGAGTCCCTCTGGGATGGGCTTTAAGGGTTGTAGTCCTACCCCCATTTCTGCCCAAAGCTCTCTCAGCTTACTGACCTACAGGGTCAGTAATAAGCCATCCGCCAACAGGGAGCCCAAATAGATGACTCCTCCTTTAAGTTGCTTTTGCCAGGTATTTTGTCACAGTGACAAAGTAACTAACACACCCCCATTCTCAACTTCTCTGCCTCCTGACCCACACAAGTTGGCTCTCCATGGCATGGCATGATGCCTCTTGTGAAAGCTACAGCAGTCATTGCACTAGTCACCATTCTGTTTCTGATCTGTTATCCTCACAATGCATGAATAATAAACCCTACCTCTTAAAACATCCACCCCTCACCATTGTGGTATCTTATATCTGAAAAAAATAAAAACTTTAGCACACAAGCTATCTCAGGCTCCATTTTTTTTTAGGAAGGATGAATTAAGCCAGTACCATACCATCCTCAATGGCCAGCACTGGGAAAGGCACTCAACCATCCTCATGTAATTCCATTTAAATATGAAATAGTTTATTAGACAAAGGAAATAAGGAGTTCTGTCATTGTTTTTTGTTTTGACTAGTATGTGAGGAAGGGGTTGCTTTGTTTGTAGTGTTAGGAACTGAATCCAGGACCTCACACATATATGTGTGGCAAATATTCAACCACCAAGCCACATTCACAGCCCAGGGAACAGTTTTATAAGTATAGTTACATATTATTTTTTCTCCAGAAAGATCGAGCAATGCAAAACTTGGGTGTCTTTCTATCTCCGGAAGTATTTGTTTTTACACTAGATATTCTCTGCTAAATCAGAAGCAGTTTTTTACTTAATGTTAACAATAACGTTAATTGCTAATGAAGATATATGTTTGAAATGTTAATTTTATTGATGTTATTGTACTACCAAAGAATACACAGGGTAAAAACTTCTGTACCAACCACAGTTGACTTGCAGAGACATAACTTAGTAATTAGAGTTGTATTAGGTCCTAAGAACTGGCCTTCCAAAATAGAGTACCAAATTCCTGCCCTTCTTGCATGGGGACTGTCACTCTCTGAGATCCTCTAATCAGGGATTGTACATCCAGGTTCCAAGCCACCTGCTCCTCTTGAGTTCCCACTGTGACCAGGTCTTCTTGAACATCCCTCCCTCCATGCATACTCTGGAATGTGCTTCCTGTATCCTGGGGGCCTCTGAACTCCCCCTTTAGAAAAGTAATACTTGTTGGTAAAGCACTTTGAGATTGTTCCAAGAAACCTGGATTCTTGGGACAAGGTGTTATTATTTAGTTGATAGGAAACAAATATCCACCTAATAACCGTAATTATACTGTCAAAACTGCTTAAAATATCCACACTGCTGGGACGGCAGTGATGTCAGGGAGTTTTGTGACTAGTAAATTGGAACATTATCATGAAATTAAAAAAGAAAAGTTACATTACCAAGTAATTCATCGGAATGATTTGATATTTCAAGGATAACCACCAAGCAATTTCAGGAACATGCAATTATTTTTTTTTCCACTTGCTATTTTATGATGCATTACTCAGTACTAGGTGGCTGACTGCACCCTGTAAAGTGGAAGGATAGTGAATAACAAGCCATTAACAGATCAAAGTATATGTGGGAATAGAACTTGGGTTTTCTTGTTCCTTTCCTTCTCTTAGACTTGAAATCCTCATTCAGTGGCAGACATCCTATCATGTCATACCCTAGGTATGTGGGGTATCCCATACCCTAGGTATGTGGGGCATCCCATACCCTAGGTATGTGGAGCATCCCATACCCTAGGTATGTGGAGCATCCCATGTACACAGTGAGGGCTCAGAAAACACTGCCATGCTGGTGATTTTTCCTCCTCATTTAACTTTTTCTGTGGCTTCTGTACCTCTTGCACATGCTACACATGTTGCTGAGATGTTCTTTTTCCTTGCTAATAAATCCTTAGGTATTCATCAAATCATATCAAGGCTCTTGTCTGCAAAGCCTTTTCTGAGTTTTCCTTCTAAAATCAGGGATCCTTTCCATAGAACATAGCTGTCCTTGGCACAGATCTCTTTTCATATCCCACACATGGGATATAAAGTGTTTCCTTACCATCATCTTATTGCATAGTAAGCTCTTCAAGGATTTAGACAGTCTGCCTTCTTGTCTTTCTGACAGTGATTAGTACATATGAGCTAAGCTCCGCATGGGTGGGACACTGTGCTAGCCACTGGGGACAAGGTGGGAAACAAGCCAAACATATGACACTTGCCCTCATGAACTCTTGGTGGTAAAGAACTTCACTGACTTTGTGGTGTGCCCTTCTGTCACAAATATGTTTGTAATTATGCAAGAAAGAAATGGCAGAAATATAGGAGAAAAGAGGGTGGAGGGAGCTGAGAAAGTGGGGAGGTACCTGAAAGATCTTTCTAGTGATGTCTGTGGAATATGAGGTTTCATTCTGAATAAGTATGGGCAAATAGAAGACTTATCAACTCCAGTCTCTCATGGAGAAGAACTAAGGGACAATGGGTGTAAATTATGAGGAAATGGGATGCCCCTGCCATTGATCAATTGATGTAGAAGGAGAGACTAAATGGGATAGAGTTAGAGATACCAAAATGGCAGTAAATGGCTTTGTACTTACACATAGGAGGAAAGGAAAATGGGAGGGGAGGGACCCATTGAGAAACTTGTCTAAAAGAGCCCACGTATGAAACTGCCCAGGGATGACTAGAGTAACAGTGCCACAAGGGTGAGCACATGCAGGTACCTGCTCACAGGTCCAGGCTTGCTGAAATGCAGCATCCACCACCATCTCCATCCCTTCTTACACATCACCCCAGAGCTGTGCAAGAGAGATGTCTTCTGGTGAGTTTGTGCTGTTGCCAAGGGCCATTTACATGATGAGATGGAATAAGTGGATCTGCCTTGGCCACTCAGTTCTAGTGGACAGGTGACATGACAGCTACATGGATGCATTTTGATAAATTGTCATTCATTGGAGTTTGCCTTACAGAGACATTGCAACTACCCCAATTCCTCGGGGAAAAAATGGCCTCTAGATGTTCATTTAACCACACTTTAATTATAAACATTATATATGCAAGCAGAGGTCAGAGCTAAATGCCAGATGTCTTCTGCTATTTCTCTCAGCCTTACTACCTTAAGACATGGTCTGTACTAAACTGTAAGCTTGTATTTTCTGCTAGAATGGCTGGCTAGTGAGCTGTAATGACATACCTATCTCCACCCCTTAATGTTGAGGTCACAGGCACATGTAGTTATGGGTGTTAGATTCAAACTCAGGTCTTCATGTTTCCACAGAAAGTACTCATACCCACTAACCATCATCCCAGGACCAGGTATTGTGTTTTTTTAATGTTAGAAAGTAAGTCATTAGTTAGGATATCTTGAAAGGTATAGGATAATTTATATTTATTATTATTTCCACTAAAGTTAAACAAAATAATCTCTCATATCTAGGAATGGTCTGAAAAGCAGGGCCAAGTAAAAATTCTATGTGACTTCAGGAAGACAAAGAACTTGATGCTGTGAACCTCCCACTTACACAGACTCCCCACCTAAAACCTGATCCTTCTCAGGGCAAGACCCTTTAGCCAGTGGAACAGATGGAGGAAGGTGTGTAGAAAGAACCCATGAAAACTCAGGGTGGTTTTGGTGGTATAGAAAGATTAAAAGTGAATTTTTATTCATTTTATACACCAACCACAGATGCCCCTCTCTTCCCTCCTCCCACCCTCCTCCCACCCTCCTCCTTCAACCCACCTTCTCATCCCCTCCTCCAAAAAGGTCGGGCCTGCATGGGGAGTCAGCAAAGCTTGGCATATTCAACTGAGGCAGGTCCAAGCCCCTCCCCATGAATCGAAGCCGTGCAAGGTGTCCCACCATAGGTAATAGGCTCCAAAAAGCCCGTTCATGCACCGGGGATGGTTCCAGGGGACCCCTTAAGCAGAGAGCCTAGTCACATGTTCTCCTCTAATTGGACCTCTGTTTTCTCTCACCACACATTCTTCTTACTTTTCAACGAAACGTCTTACTTCAGAGGTGCTGCCGCCTGGCTTTTCTGACAGCAATTTGGTAGCAGCCACATAATAGTGTTTGGGGAAGATCTTTGTTTCTGTTTTTTCTCCACATATGGAAACATGGTCGTGGCTCCTCCAAGCCTGTAATCCCATCAGATACCCAAAGAGTGCTCAAAGGATGATGTCTATGTAAACTGTTGACATCCAAGCCATGGTGAGGCACACTGGAGCTAAAGGATCCTTTCACACCCACTCCTTGGACCAAACATCTTCACTACTCTCTTAAGTCATCTGTGGTCTGTGCTGGAGGGGTCTAGCTTATGTGTCATCTTCCATTTAATAAAGACCCTCCCGGGTCCCATCTTTGAAGCATTTGTCCAGTTCTCATATGTCAATTCAGTCCATCTCCCTAGCCTTGTTCCCCTTACTGAAATCTCATGCTTAGTATCTGTTCACCAAGTGGATCCATAATTTTGGGAATTTAATTGAGATGTATGAACTCAGAAAGATTTTACAGCATCATTACATGTGTGTTCTGCAGCCCAAGCTGGACCCATCAATCATTTCTGAATACTTGTCAGGAAGGTGAAATAGCCAGATGTCTTATTTTCACAACTTTGTGATTTTCCTGGAACAACAAGTGACAAAAAAAAATGCTCCAGCCAGAAAATATGTCTCTTCTCAAAAACATGTTACCTCTATCTACAGCTGCCCACATAACAAAGTGTGCTAGATCCCCCCCTATAAACTCTCCCTGCTGAGACCTGTCTGGACTCGAACAAATGAGATACAGGAACACAGAAACTGGGAAACTGAAGTTGTGTTCCTGGTGGAACCATGAATGACAAGTTAGTACACAGAGTGTGCAACACAACATATGGAAATGGGTGAATCATGGCCATATATTTCACATAGTCAATGTGGCTACATGTTCCTGCTTTTTACTTCAGCTTTTATTCTTAGACACTCCACTTCCAGGGCTCTTTTGCCCTGAAAAAGCTTCTAAAAAATAAAGTATAGCTTAGTGAGCAGCAAGATATGGCTTAGACACCTAAGTGACATTGTGTATGTGATCTAAACTGTCTGAGATTCAGTTTTCTCATTTGTTAATGTTGGTTCACAGTTGTACTTATCTCTTACAATTGCCACAAGATTCTGAAAGGGCAACTCAGGAAAAGGCTAACCTAAGCCCTTTACGTGGAGGATGAACATTGTTGTTGACATACGTAAGTATAAACTAGTTATAGGCAGTGTTTACCTCTAATCCCAGCACTTAGGTGGAAGCAAGGACATCAGGAGTTGAAGGCCAGTTTCATCTACTGAGATAGATTAAGGCTAGTCTAGGTTACATGAGAACTGGTCTCCAAAAAAAAAAAAAAAAAAGCAAGCAGATACACACAGTGTACAAGCATGATATGTGGACTATTCTGTGAAACTATTGTTTATAGCAAAAGAATGATCAACAGCATCACATTAAATTGACCTTTAGACTGAAAAGTACAAAGTTCTGTACCCTAATGACATACAGACCTCATTTGAATCTCACATATCTATATTGGATTTCTGTAAACTTTGACCAATCTTTATTTTCAGTCTTTAAAATAGATTTAGTAAAATTATCTGCCTGGGTTTCATATGAGAATTAAATAACAGTGTACAGAGAGAGTCAGGCTTCAGGGAAGGGTGACAATGATTATTGGCTTCCTTCTTGGCTTCTACTAAAAGTTCATCATGAGAAATACTGACTTATATGAGAAAGTCAAAACTGACTCATATTGGCTGAGATGGCCAAGAGGACAGAAACCCCTGTAGGACACACTGAACTGCTTTTGTTCCTCCTTATTAAAAAAGCTTAAAGAATGTATGCTGACCAGGCAGTGGTGGTGCACACCTTTAATCCCAGCCCTTGGGAAGCAGAGGTAAGCAGATCTCTGTGAGTTTGAGGCCAGCCTGGTCTACAAAGTGAGTTCCAGGACAGCCAGGACTGTTACACAGGGAAACTCTGTCTCAAAACAAACAAATAAACAAAAACAACAACAAAAGAATGTATGCCAAATAATAGCCACATATCAAGTGCCAATAAAGATAACATCTGTGATATGGTAGTGTTAGTTGTGATATCCCTCGTTAAACTGACTAGCCCTGTATCTGTATAGATTTTTCTACAGAAACTTTGCTACTATGTTGAATATAGGATACCTGATATCTGATACAGAAGACCCTCCCTGTGTCCTCTGTTTCTGATGGTGGCACTAATGTTGTAACTAACTCACCTGGAAAATGATAGATCTCTGGCTGATCCCTGTATAGTGGTTTTCAATCTTCCTAATGCTGGGAACCTTTAATTCAGTTTCTCGTATTGTACCCCAAGCCATAAAATTATTTTTGTTGCTACCTCAAAACTAATTTTGCTACTGTTATGAATCATAATGTAAATATATGCTATGCAGGATATCTGATGTATAACCTCCAAAGGGGTCACAACCTGTTGGATGAGAACCACTCTTCTTGTAGCTAGGAAGGGATTACGATTTTATGAGCTTCCCCTCAGAGAGAAGATTCAAGAGGCTCTACTTTGGGAAGAAATCTTATATGTGTTGACTTTACCTTTCCTGTTTTAATGGATTTTTTAAACACAGGTCATAAGATGAGCACAAGAGTTTAAGTTCTGCCAGAGGCTACAGATCTCTATCGCCTCCCCACACTGAAAAGACAGAGAACACAGAAGGTAAACCTGCAGACCCACAGCTCTGTAATGAAATGGATTCAGCCCAAGTCTCCTTCATTACTGGGCCTTTTACTTGTCACCTTGACAGGATCTAGAATCATTGAATAGACAAGCCTCTGGGAGTGCCTCTGAGGGAATATCTTGATTAGGTTAGTTGAAGTGGGGAGACTCGCTATCTTAGTTAGGGTTTCTATTGCTGTGAAGAGACATCATGACCATGGCAACTCTTATAAAGGAAATATTTTATTGGGTGGTTTATAGTTTCAGAGGTTCAGTCCATTATCATCATGTGTGATGTAGTGGCATGCAGGCAGACATGGCACTGGAGCAGAAGCTGAGAATCCTACATCTTGACCCGAAGGCAGCAAGAAGTGGTCTGACTCACTAGGTGTAGTTTTAGCATATATGAGAACTCAGAGCTGGCCTCCACAGTGACATACTTCTTCTAAAAGGCCATACCTACTCCAACAAAGTGCCACTCCCTGTGAGCTTCTGGGGCCGATTACATTCACACTACCACACTCACCCTAAATTTGGATGATACTATTTTTTGGGATGAGACACTGAACTTCATAAAAGGAAAAAGCAAGATGAGCACCAGAATTCATTGTTGTTTGTGTCAGAAGAGAAACTCACAAAAGAGGTGTAAAGAATACAAGGTTGAGAGATATAAAAGCTTAAACTGTTTATCTAAGAAAATGTTTTAAGGTCTAAACAGATATTTTAAAGATTGTAACACAAGTTATGATAAAAAGTAGTTTAGATGTAAAACTTTGGACTCACCAAGATAGGATAGATAATAGAGAAATTTCTTCAAATTTGCCAAATATAAATGTACTAAGCATTTTGAATGTAATTCTCACGTGATAGTTGTTCTTATTATAGAAAGCTTTACTGTGTTAGAGTAAAAATACTTCCTTTTAATTAGACAAAGCGGGGGAAATGTTGCAGAATATTTGTTTGCACTGTAAAGATGTGTCTGTGCCTAAGACACCTTCTGATTGATTTAATAATGAGCTAAATAGCCAATAGCTAGACAGGAGAAAATAGGCAGGACTTCTGGACATAGAGAGAGAACTCTGGGAAGAAGAAAGGCAGAGCCACCAGTGAGATGCAAAGCAAGTCAGACATACAGTACAGAGGAAAGGTAACTGAGCCATATGACAGAATGTAGATTTAAAAATATGTATTGATTTAAGTGATAAGAGATAGTTGGGGATCTAAGCTAAGGTCAGGCTTTCATAATTAATAATAAGTCTCTGTGTTGTTATTTGTGGTTGGCAGTCCTGATGAGAAAGTAGAACCACGCCCTCCTATCTTCATACATTCTCTGTCAATAGCCCTTGGGTTCTGTTCTTCCTATGCCAACCCGGCTCCCTTTCCCCAGGATTCTGTCCACTGATACAGATTAGCTAGCTCCTACAATTCTGTTTGCAGGCACATTTCTTCTTGGCCTCATACTAGGCTGAAATGTCTAGTTATTAACACAATAATTATGGGGAGAGGCATACATATCTTATAGAAAATGATCATGAGCTTGTAAAGGTCCTGTTTTGAGTGCAATGGGTTTGGGATCTCTAGACACAAAAGAGGGGTCTCTCTTCTGAAAGAAGAGAAGCAGCAGCTCCTGACAGGGTAAAATATCATGGAAATCCAGAGGATTGAGGTTTGAGGCTCTAAGGCTTGTCCACTCAATTTGGGTCTCAGTTTATGAAATTGGCATGGAAGACATGTTGAGGCTGTGGGTTGAGCTTTGTGTGCAAGCTATTACCCCTATAATCTCATCCTGGCTCTGATTTTCAGTTTAATAATCCCCATAGCTATAAGAGATAAAAATCTCTTTATGTGGAGCTGCAGACTTTCTGACTTTCACCACAATAGGTGGCTATACCAGGTTGGTCATTTGCTTTCTTTATGGCTGCTAAATCCACTAAAAAAAAGCAGCCCATTCTTAGAACCTAAAGTTACCATTTTCCTGTTGCCTCGTGTATTCCACAACTCAACTTCCTTCCACCTGTGCCTCCTTCTGATCACCAATGTAACAGTCTTTGGGAATACTGTGTTCCTGCAGGCCAGTGCTTCCCACCCACTGTCTCAATTGCTTTTCCTGCTCACCAGTTTCTAGACCTCCATTCTGATAGACTTCTACATCCACTCTAAATACCAACTCTTTCAGGATGAGCTCCATTAAAACTAGGGTCTGATCCAGGCATATATGAGCCAGTAGTTTAACTGAGAGAATATGGAGGATCTAGAGGAAGAAAATGTATGAGAGGAGGAGGAAGGGGGTGTGTCATAACAACAGCGATGGTAGGGTGAGTGTCTTGAGCACTTGGAGACACATACTCTTCCTATGCCCTAGTGAACAGTGTCTGAAGTGTGTTGGATGGCTTACCAACCAGGAAATAAGCAAAAAAGTAGGATTCTCACCACTTGCGGGTTAGCATTGAGTATGGAAACCCTCTGAATTTCTAGGTTCAGTTGGAGGTTGCTAGGTAGAAGTTCACTAACAGTTACTACAGTCCATGAAAACAATGGAAAAGAAAAGAAAGAGAAGCACCATATGAGGGACACAGGAGTTCTGTTCACACTGTCCACCCCAACAGCGCCAGAACTTAAGAGATGATTCAAGCTGGGCCATGAGGGATCTGACCCATTGTACATGACAAATGATTTTAGACTGACTTAAAAAGTATTTGAGCCAAAATAGTCCCTTACAGTTCTAAAAATCTGATTCATCTTACTTTGAGTTGATACAACAAAGATCAGGTGTTGAGTTAAAATGTCTTTCAATCAAGTGTGTGATGACAGATTTCTGAAAACAGCTGGATGCTTGATGAAATTTATATTCCGTTTGCCTTCATGTTCACACATGCGGGCACACACACACACATTGAGAAAGGAGGGGCAGGATGAAGAGAGGGGGAGCTGGAGTCTTTGGGTGACAGCAGGGAGAGCAGAAGCATCCCATGCATCTGTTCCTGTCCTGTTCTCATGTCCTATTTCCACTTCCTAGGCCAGTAGTAAAGAGGAGATCTCTTTACACACACTCTGTGGTGTGTGGTAGGAAGGAGGGGCATGTATATATTGAACTTGGACTCTATCACTGTTCTAAGGTCTTTGAAACACCCTACTTCATAACCTTCAGAAATTCCATTATAAGCGGTGAGCAACTGAGTTCACCTTTGCAGAAGATAGTGGCTTTGTCATAAAGAAACTTCCTCTCAAGTAGAAAAGAAAGATTATCACCTGTCCAACACACACCTTTCCTTGCTGCCCACAGCCATACATATACAGAACAAAGCTCCTCTTCTTAAATGAATAATCTAGTCTGCACAGTGGCAGCTACTCCCATCTGTATGAAAAGTTGCTCTCCCCATCGGCAAAGATGAATGTGTTTAATCTTTGTTTTTCATGAAAATGTGTCTTTTTATGTAGCATTTAGAATGGAAATTGTTCATTACTTAAGTGTGTGTATAGGGGGAAGAGGGTGTCTGTGTGGCTGTGGCTGTCAGTCTGTCTTCCAGCTTGCTTGCCTGACTGCCTTTCTGTCTAATCATTTTTTTTTCTGGGGCATCAGGAACTATAATACTGAAGATACAGGAATAGCATGTGGACCTAATGGCATCTCCAGCCATGGGAGATGGTTTCACCTTGGATTGCATGTGCCCACACATAGAATGAAAGTAACAAGTGATTCCAAAGGCCATCCACAAGATGTCTTGTGTCCTGTGGGATGCCTGAGTTCTCATGAGATGGTCCTGCTGGAGGGTACACTCATGATGACAACCATGACTTCCAGAAGCACTGGGCTTCTTTGGACAGACTGAAATAAAGTCATTGCAGGCAGACCTTAGGTCAGCCAAGGAACTTGGTCCTGTAGAGGTATAGAGATGTTTTCAATGTCTCTCCAAGGTGCTGTAGGCAGGAAGGCTACCTTTGGCTTAGTGAAAGGGAAGAGAAGTAGCTGATTCCAAGGTTCTTAATTCAGGACAAGCCTGGGAGAGGCTCTGCCAGCAGATAAAAGTAATTTTATCCAGATCAAAAGCTTATGAATTGAGACGTGTGTGTGTGTGTGTGTGTGTGTGTGTGTGTGTGTGTGTGTGTGTGTGTGTGTTATGCTCAAGCCTATGGGTAGGTTCTATCAAACCATTACAGAGGCACACATCTCAGGGTGCTGGGTTAAAGAAAACAGTGCCATTATATCTCGCTAATGGTCACTAAGCCAAGGAAGGCTGATAACTTCCAGCAATGCAGAAAGTTCTTCAGGGAAAGCACAAGTGAGTGAGAAGTTGCTACACCAAGGAGCATGAGAGAGCAGAGAGCTACAGAAATACCCCAGATAGGAGGAATCTAGAAAAAAAAAGTATATTAATCAGGGTTCTCTAGACGAATAGAATCAATGGGATAAGTTAGTTTACATTAAAATAGTAACCACAGATGCTAAAATTAAGCAGTTAAGCTCGGCAGTTAAGAGTTCTTGCTGCTCTTCCAGAGGCCCCATGTGGTGATATTTTGTTTGTGCTCTAACAAATAAAGCTTGCCTGAAGGTCAGAGGGCCAAGCCAGCCACTAGTTAACCATAGAGGGCAGGCAGTGGTAGCACACACCTTTAATCCCAGCACTTGGGAGGAGAAAGCAGGAAGATCTGGAGCTGAAAGTCAACCTGGGCTACAGGAGATTGACTCTGTCTAGAAGAGAAACAGAGTCAGGTGGTGGTGGTGGTGGTGGTGGCTCACACCTTTAATCCCAGAATTAGAGGGGTAGAGATAGGATCTCAGCCCATTCAGTCTGGGGATTCATAAAGAGAGGATCTCCCCCTTTTGGCTGAGGAGTTGGCAAGGTGAGAGGTAGCTATGGCTTGCTCCTTTGTCTCTCTGATCTTTCAGCATTTCCCCAAATATCTGGCTCTGGGTTTTTATTATTAAAACTATAGGATTTGTGCTACAGGGTCCAAGTTCAGTTCCTGGTATCCCTGTCAGAGGACACACAACCACCTGGAATTCCAGTTCCAGAGAATCCAGGACCTCAAACCTCCTAAAGCATGCACATTGGCATGCACACACCCCAACACAGACACATGCAACTCATGTGCCTAAAAATAAACTAAGTATTTTAAATATAGTAAGAGCAGCTGAGAGGCTGAGGTTCTGTGTTTGCATGGTCTTTGACACTGTGTGCCTCAGCAGTTGAAGTACTCCCACAGTGGCTGTCTCTCAATGGGAGCCAAAAAACATGGTAGTCGCTTAGACCGCAAGACCGGGTACCTCAGCTGACTCAATCTGACACCAAAACCCTGGGAAGAGCCCACGGTCCTTAGATCATGCCCAAAGACTGAAAACTCTGTTTTTGCATCAGCAAAGCAATCTGCAGCAACAGTGTGAAGAGAAGACCAGAGGAACAAAAGACAAGACCTCTTCCTTCTACCATGCCTTTTGTATTTGAACTGCCACCCATAATCAGGGTGGATCTTCCTGTATCCAGGAAGGCAATCAGTTCTTCAGTTAAGGCTCCCATCTGGGGTCACTATAACTGTGGGAAGCAGATACCAAACCCAACTGTAATAGGGGAAGGGCAAAGAGGAGTTCTTGGTACCCTCAGGTACACAGGAGGAAGGGAGCAGGAAAGGAGGGGGGGAGGAGGGTGAAACTCCCGAACCACTTCAGAGGATGCCAAAATTCCTCTAGGGTTTGATTTTCTTCTTTTCCTCTAAAGCACTTAGCTATTCAAGTCACCTCTTTGCCAACTGATGTCCCCTTTAAGTTGTCTAGCACAGACAACCTGAATCCCTACAGTGTTGCCTCGTATGTGTGCCATTTGCCATCATTTAGCTGAAATAATAATAGTTAATGACTCCTGCATTTACATCAGTTTAAGTCCTTTTCACCCTTTCCAACTCCCCTTACCCCATTTCATACAGAAATTGAATCTGAGATGAGCTTTTAATTAAAAAGCTCATCATAATATATACAATCCTGAAGATAAGGAAATTACATTTTAAATATGGATTCTCTCCCTTCCCTTTTCTTTTGATATTTCCTGTTGTTTGTCATGTACAAAGTTTATTAGAACAAAAGGAGACAGAAAGACTTTTAGCATAACAAAGGGCATTGCTGAGGAAGGTTTATCTGGATGTTGTGGAAGTCTGATTGTCTTTTTAAATGAATTTTTAATTAAAATATAATTACATCATTTACCCCCTTTCCTTTTCCTCCGACAAACTCCTCCCATCTCTTCACTTCCTCTCAAATTCACAACCTCTTTGTCTGCAATTTATATGTATACATACATACATACAATATATCGATACAACCTTCTAATTCCATCCCATGTTGCTGGTACATATATGATTTCAGGGCTTACCACTTGGCACTGCACAACCGAATAAAATCAAGGTCTAGGAGCCATAATACTTGAGGGTTACTGGTACCTCATCTTCCCTTAGGCTTGCTAAGTGAATTGGGCATGTCCATGTCAGCAGTAAGTGTGTTGGAGACTGGGAGAAGTGAGTAAAGAGGTACAATGGATTAAAGGCTTTAATGGGGGTAGAAGAGAGATCCCAGTGAAGACAAACTGTCTCAACAAATGAGAATTGGTCCTTTACTTGCCTAAATTTGACAGGCTCACAGGACACTGTTTTTTTTGTTTGTTTGTTTTGTTTTGTTTTGTTTTAAATTATGGAGCCAATGACTCTTCTCTTGTGTGATAGGGGAATAAGTGGCAGTTGTGGAAGAAACAAAAATAATCTCAGCTTATTTAACTACCATAAATGTGTTGCTTTGATTTCAAGAACATTTTTAAATATTTTTATTTATTTGTGGGGGGAGTTCATGTCATGTTTTTTTGGCCATATCCATCCAAACACCTTTCCCTAATTTCTCTCAAATACATACCCTTGTCGTTACTCTTTTGTGGTGATATTATGTCCCCCAATATACTGTGCACCTTAATAAACTTATCTGGGGTCAGAGAACAAAACAGTCACTAGATAGACATAGAGGCCAAAAAAAAAAAAAAAAAAAAAAAAAAATGGTGGCACACACACCTTTAATCCTAGCATTCCGGAGGCAGAGATCCAGCCAGATCTCTGTAAGTTCAAGGCCACACTGGAAACAGCCAGGCATGGTGACAGTCACCTTTAATCCCAGGAAGTGATGTCAGGAAACTGAAAGGTATATAAGGCATGGGGACAAAGAACTAGGGCTTTTAAGCTTTTAGGCTTTTAGCAGCAGTTCAGCTGAGATCCATTCAGGTGAGGACTCAGAAACTTTCAATCTGAGGATTCCTGGAAACAGGATTGGATGAGGAGTTGTCCAGGTGAGGTTGGCTGTGGTTTATTCTGCTTCTCTGATCTTTCAGAATTCACCCCCAATATCTGGCTCTGGACTTGTTTTTTATTAATAAGACCCTCCAACTTTGTCTCTTTTTAAACACCCATCAACTCCAATTTCTGCTGCTCATATACACTAGGACATGGTTGACCTACAAGGAGCCACACTCTTTAAGTAAACAGACTCTCCCCCTGAAGCCATCAGTTGTAAATAGCTCCTTAGAGGTGAGGGTCTCAAAAACCCTCCCCATCTCATGCTAGAACATTGATTGGTTTGGTACAGGTCTTGTGCAGGTGACCACTGCATCTTTGAGTTCAGGGTGTAGCAGTCCTGTGATGTGTAGAAGACACTGGTTCGCTTCCAGTCATCCTCAGCCTCTGCTCTTACGTTCTTTCCCTCATCACCCCTTCCATGATGGTCCCTGAGCCTTTGGGGGTGTGGTATGGTGTAGACATCCTTTTTGTGGCTGAGCACTCCACAGACACTAACTTGCTGCACTTTGACCAATTGTGAGTTTCTGTATTAACTGCCATCCACTGCACATGAGAGCTGCACTAATCTACCAGTAGAAAAGTAGAAATTGAGGGGGCAGTTTGATAATATGTCCCTTTAGCATAATAATCATGGTAGGTTCACCCCTGGAACCCATGAGCTCCCCAGCTTTGGGCTCTTGACTATTATCACTATGTCAGGCATGTATTTCCTCCATAAGTGAGGATAGAGTGAGAAAACCAAACTGGACCACTCTGTTGGTAGAAAGAATGGTTTACTGGCGGATCAAACTACCAAAGCTGCCTCTTGGAGGCACATAACAGCAACTTGGCAGAAAAGCAGTCTGATTTTATATGAGTCAGCATGTGGGGGTCTTTGGGCTGATACAGGCTTGCTCTGGTTAACTAGATGTCCTTGCCTGAGGTAGCTGACCATTAGAGAAGATAGGGAGGAATTATTTTCCTGGTAAACAGAATCTCTCCTTAGGAGATTCTCCAAGGAATGCTGAATTTAGACTTCTGTTTACCCAATAACAATCCTTCTGTTATTTTAACAACCCTTTACCCAGGTCAGAGTTCTTCTGTTTAGGACATGGTCCCCAGCACTGCCATTTTGGGGAACCATGTTGAACCCAAAATCCTTCTTAAATCTACCAAACACATTCTTGCAAGAAAAAAAAAGATCTAGTTATTTCATAGGTAATGCCAGTGTATCATCATATGGGTGTAGAAAAGTCTTAGAATTGTAATTCAGTAAAAGGGTCATTGAAGAATAAAAGTCCATCATTTGCCATTTCCAAATGAATAATTTCTTTGGATGTGTAGAACTAGATGCTCAGGAGCCAGCACGAAACAGATGCTTGGAGGTTGCTTTGGCTAACATGTGTTGGCTCTGCTCTTCACTTAAACCCACAGGTAACTAAATGAAGCATAAAAGCCTGACCTCTCTGCCTTCTTCCTGTGTCTATCTCCTTTACATGGGGTCATCTGCTTCCTTTGCAGGCCAGCGTGTTAGTCACTCAAGGACTGGCTGTCTAACCTGTCTCACCCCCTGTGCATGCTGAAGGCACAAAGGTAAGTCATGGCCCTTAACCTTTCTTCTTGAATCACCTTGGATCCCTAGAATAGAAGAACTCTGAAGGACACACCCCTCCTCACTGTGAAAGCAACAGCTGTCCAGGAGGCCCAAGTCTTCTCCTGGAGAAGGAGCCATCACCTCCCGAGAACCGTTTTATCCCCTCAAGCAACAAGGAAGTCTTCAGATCACCTTGCAGAGCCAGAGCTGAGACAATGATGAGGGGCTCCACTTTCTACCAGAACTGCACAACCATGCTTATTTCTTGCCCTCTGATTTAACCTCAAGCTCTTATCAGTACCCCAAGACTCACTTAGAGCTACTCTACCCCTTCATTTGTTCTCCTTTTCTTTGTGGCCACATCGAACTGAACAAATCTTTTCTTATTGCTTGCTGTTACTTGTCTTTTTGTACATACATATGTACATGTGTGTGTATTGTGTATGTAATACACTCATGTGAGTGCACAAATGTATTCACCTGTGTGGGTGCATGCAGAGACCCAAACAAGAGATAGGGTGTCTTGCTGTATTGTGGTCCACCTTATTGCCTTGAAACAGGGTTTCTCACTGAGTTAGAAACTCACTGTTCAGGCAAGTCTGGCTAGCCAGTGAGCTTTGGGGATCTTCCTGTCTCTGTTCATCTAATGCTAGGATTACAAGCACATGATATAGCTATACCCATCTTTTTATGTGGATGCCTGAGAGGATAGGTAAGATGCCTCTCAAGAGATGATTACCTCTGCTCCAGGATAAGGGTTTTTGCCTTCATAGTGGGGAAGGTTATGTTCAGCAGTCTTCTATTCTGGCCATCCAAAGTGACTCAAGAGGAAGGTTAAGGACAATGATTTATCTGTGCATGATGGGGTCCTCATGCTTGCACAGGAAGTACTCTTATGCACTAAGCCATCTCCTTAGTCCTTGTTTGTTTCTTTAATTGATGTTCAGGGACAGAAGTATAACATGAATCTTAAAAGCTCTTATTAAAAAAAAAACAAAAAAAAAAACAAAACCAGAGGCAGATATTGAGGTGAAAGCTGAGAGATCAGAGGCATAGAACAAGCCAGCCACAAGTTCTTACCTCTAGGAAATCTTTAGCCCAAGAGACAGCTACTTCTTGTATACTCACATCTATATTCTTTCTGTGCCCTGCCTTCGTACTTCCTCTCTCTACCCAGCTACTTTACTTCCTCTTTCCACCCAGCTCTATCACTTCCTGTCTATCTGTATAGACCTCCAGACCTCAATGGCTAACTAGGACTGGGATTAAAGGCATGTGCCACCACACATGGCTCTATTCCCAGTGTGGCCTTGAACTCAAAGAGATCAGGGTGAATCTCTGCCTCCTGAATGCTAGGATTAAAGGTGTGTGCTACCACTGCCTGACCTCTATGTTTAATATAGTGGTAGCTTTGTCCTCTGATCCCCAGAACAGCTTTATTTGTTATAGCACAAATAAAATATCACCACACAGATGACTCAGAAGAACTTGTTGCAGCTACTAGTGGTCTGGTCTTTACTTTAAAAGCTCTGGTTATAAGTACATACAACTCTCATGGGAATATTTTGATACAGTCAAAAGCCAACTCTTGCTGGTATAGTCATGAGACCTTACATCTGTTATGACAGATCCTGGGATAAAGAACTCATGGTGTGGGCTGGGGAGATGACACCATCAGTAAAGGACTTGTTGTATAAGCATGTGGATCTGGTTCAAGCTCCATAAGTAATGTGAAAAGGTTGAGCATGGAGCTAGCACTGGAAAAGCAGAGATAGGCAGATCCCTGGGACTCACTGGCTAGTGAGCTTAACCTAATCATTGCATTCTAGACCAATAGGAGGTCCTGCCTCAAAAACAAAGTGGGGAGACACCCAAAGCTGACCTCTGGCTTCCACATACAAATTCACATGTGCAACTTCCCACATGGGTGTGCACACACGTGGGAAGGGACTTGTTTGGAATGCCATGTGGAGGTGAGCTAATTACTTGGAGGAGGATGGAGAGGAAGTGATGAAGGGAAAGGCCTCGGACAACTCAAGGCTTGCTATTGTGAATTCAGGACACATTTGTTTGTTTAAACTCAGCCTCATTCTGAAAATAATTTGAGGAAGTCCTTACACATAGCACAGCAAGACAAAAAAAAAACTAAATAAATCAGAAAACTGGGACAAAGAGAAAATAAGCTGGAATAACAAGATGAAAACAAAATAAAAGGAGGTCGTCAAGCAGAAAAGCATGCTGTGAAGTTCAGCATGATTATTCCAGTTGGGCCACAAACTTATTTCCTAGAAGAATGCACTCGTATTTGTCTTTTCTTTTTTATTCCAAGGTGGAGACACACAGTCCAGTTCCATAATTAGCATTTGAACTCATTTCCATGCAGTGAGAAAGGCTGAAGGAAATCTTGTTCAAAGGAGCAGAGAACTGTCACTAAGGTAAAACATAACTGCCCCCAACGTTTTCTTTTTAACCCTTGGGCAAGAGAATGTTCATGAAAATAAAAAACTTTGAAGCCAGTTTGGCATGTCGTTGATTCACTCACTTCGTCATCAATTTCGTGGTGACTTTTGATTTCAACAGACACTCATTTCCTTTCTCTGTTGAGCAAAGCAAACAGGACAAGGACAAGAAACAAGCATCTTCACTTCCTGGGTGGAAGGAGGTTCACCTCCCTGGGAACCCACCTTCATGCTCATGGGATCCTAGGAGCCTATTCTCAGCTCCTCCATGATGTAGCTTCCATGTAAAGGAATTCACAGTCCCTTCCAAGCCAGGACTTCAGACCATCATCATCATACATCTCCACAGAAGGCCTGAGTGGTAACCAGCTCCTAGAATTTTCTTTCTTGAATAACGCCCTCCTCCAAACTGCTTCTGGACTGGCACTGGGACTTCCTAACAGGGTGTGGTGGAAGTGATGCTGTGTAGCTCTCTAGGATAAGCATTAAATATCTTCAGTTGACCTCTTCCAGAAAGTTCCTTTGGAAATTATCTACCATACTGCAGGAAGCCCACACCTCATGAAGAAGTCACACCAAGGAGGACTAAGGCCCTTCAGTCATCAGCCCTAGCAGAGGCTCCCATTGACAGTCCATACCAGTTGCTAAGTATGCAAGCGATACTTTGTAAATTGTGGCCTCGCTGAGCCATCCCATGACTGCAGCCAACAACTGGCATCCCATGGTGAAGAACTGCCTGCTTGAACTTATTGATACCATAGAATCATAACAGATAATCAGTGACTGTTGTTTTTAAGCCTCCGCTTGAAGGGGTATTTGTTGTGTTCTTTCTCTTGGAACAACTCACAAAGTGGTCCTATTGGTCCTCTTAAAAAGTGTAATGTCCATAGTAAGGGTTGGCTGTGAATGGGCTCAAACTTTCCAATGTTCTACCTTCTATGCATAGGTAAGGTAGATACATACTTTTTTACCTTTGACAGTAGGGCATCAAGTTAATTCAGCTTGGCAGAGAGTCTCACATAGTGTGTCTCACTCAGAGACTGCTTTGAGTCTTCTCACCAAAAGTAATTAAATATGAACAAGGGATTATAATAGAGACTGTCAGTGTGTTGTCTACATGCCTCAGGGCATACAAGGGAACTTGAAATGCCAGTGTATTGATAGGTGGCTTTTTCTAGTCCTTTGCAATGATTACTGGGATAAAATTCCCAGTGTTTTAATTACTATTCATTTACTGTGACAAAATGCCATGACTAAGGTAACTTATAGAATAAAGATTTTATTGGGGCCTTCCAGGTTCAGAGGGCAAGTCCATGACCATCATAGCCAGGAGCATGGCAGCAGGCAGGCAAGCATAGCGCTGGAGCAGTAGTTGAGAGCTTACATTTTGATCTGCAAGTAGGAAGCAGGGAGAGCTAACTGGGAATGGTGCGGGTTTTTGAAACATCAAAGTCCATCCTCTAGTGACACAACTCTTCCAGTAAGGCCACACCTCCGAATCCTTTCCAAATTGTTCCACCAACCGAGGACCAATTATTCCAGTACATGAGCCAATGGGGGCCATTCCCATTCAATCCACTTACCATATCCTTACTCTGCCTAAGATGAAGTGATGCTAAGGTATATGACCTTAATCATTTCCCAGAATTTTCCAGTGAGATGAAGTTCTAGGGCATAAAATACAATCTTTAATAGCTATTTTTCCTTTGGAGAAACCCAAATTAAGTCCCTCATATAGGCAAGATACCTTAAGTCAGTGCCTAAAACTTTTCCATCTTAGCACATATTAATTTAATTTTCAATAAGCTGATAGATACTCATCTAAAAATTAAATCCTCAACCAACTCACTAAACTGGCATTCAATTTCCTTATTTGTTTAAGAGCTATTCCAATGTCCATGAAGCAAACTTTTCTGGGCTTGTTTTAATATCTGAAAGTCTGCCATGCAGTCAATAAGATGAAGTATTCTAATCTCAGAAGAGGAATCCATAAAACCTACATATTGTTTCATGTAGGTTTTACAAATACCTGTACTGAGTGACCAGTACAAAAAAAAAAAAAAAAAAAAAAAAAAAGAGGTATATTTAGCTCATCACTATGGGGATCCAAGAGCAGTTCACCAGCCTCTATCCAGCTGATGAGGACTTCATAGTAGATGGCATCACAGTGTTAGAGCACATGTGGAACAGGCAACATGAGCTGAGAAGCCATGGGAGGGGCCTGTTTTTCTGTTATAACAACCTACTCTCTTATGAGGCCTCAGTTAGGTTCTAATAAGAAGTGCCTTAATCTCTCCCAAGGGTGGTACCCCTAATGACTACAATACAGTTGAACATCATCGCACTGGGGAGTGAGCTTCCAAGTTAGGAAGCTTCATAGAACACACTTAAACCCTATCCAGACCACAGCAGCCCCTAACTTGTCTCCAGTGTGTGGTGTGTAGGAAAGGGCTGTGTATTTGTTGGGCACTTGCTGAGTAGCAAACATATAGTGATGTTTGTATAACTCATTTTAATCTTCACAGCAATTTTCCCAAGATTGCATTATCATCATCTCCACTCTACTGATGAAAATGATGCTAAAGGAGCTCAAGTATCTTGTGTCAGTCATGGTTACCCTACCAGTAAGTGGCAGAACTGGAATATGGGCCCTGGTTGGGAACCCACAGGGCCCACCCTGTTAAACACAGCACTACACTACTTCTTATCAAAACACACAGAAAATTAAGAGAAATAAAGTGACACTAAGTTTTAAAAGTCCTTTTGTTTTGGATTCATTCAAAAACACTAAAATTTAAGAGAAAAATGAAAAGCCTACTCTTTGAAGAAGTAGAGCTATGGCTAGATAGAAAGCTACATATTTTCTGAAAACATGATGCGGACTTCATCTGCACAGGGTGTTGATCAAGGGTAGAAGAGACAGAACAGTGCATTGTCACTCATCACTGAGAAGAGTTTTCTCATGGTAGAAAATGTCAAACAATGAACCAGGTTCTTCAGCAAGTTTATTTTCTCTTTGAGGTAAGAAGGTAATTGAGACAAGGCCCCATGTAGCCAATGCTAGCCTTGAAAGTCCCAGTCTTCCTACCTCAACCCCCTCTAATGCTGATACTACAAAAGAGCACCACCATGCCCAGCTCATTTCTTAGTCACTAAGAGCCTTAGTGCTGATGGCATATGCTTCTTGTCCTGGTGTTATGCAGGGGAGTAGTGCACTGAATAACAACTAAGCTAGAAATCGTTTAAGACCCTCCCAGCCCCAAGATTCAACAAGACCAGTTAGTTGATGCTCATTACTTTAGTGTGGGAAACACTGTTAACTATCTGTGATAATGAGTTATTACACTTGCCAATGTGACTCTTGTCTTTCTTCACACACCCCAAATCCAACCCTACAGGATAGTTGAAGATATAAGAAAATAAAATGTGGCTGGCAGGCATGCAGAATGGGGATCTTCTGTGTGTTAACCATATGGTGACAAATGGGGGTGAAGCTTTTGCACAAATGACTCTTATTTTGCATGGAAATCCCATCAGGAAGGTTTCTTTACCCCACCCTCCACCCCCTTTAAGTGAGGACCTTGAGAATGAGAAAGGCATCCCAGTCCCCCAGTCCCCCAGTCCCCCAGTCCCCCAGTCCCCCAGTCACCGAGTTCACTGTTTCCCCCCAGGAGGACTTTCTCACCAGGGCTGTCAGGCAGCCCCAGTCCATTCTTACCCATCCCATAACCCACTGCGGCACGAGATATATTCTCAAACTTTTTCTGAGAACAACAGGAGTGGCATAATTGAAAGGACATTTTTGTAGTAAGAGAAGGTTGTCTTTTTATTCCTGTGATTGTCAGCTCCTGAGACAGACACGCAATTAATGAACTCACTGAAAGTAAGGCTTCTCAAATGATCTTTTTTTTTCCCCTGAACCCTAGAGAAATTGTGATTGTTCTGTAATAACTGCTGCTGCGGCATAGATTACCTTCAGCAAAGATCACATGTGCTTACACTGCTCTCACCCAGTGTCGTGGCTGCCACTGTAACAACCAGACAAGCTAAGATTTCCGGTTACAGCACTGACCTCCACAATCGGACCTTTGGAGGTCAAGTTCAACCCTGCCAGGTACATACAGAAATCCAGTTAATAAATATTAGTTAAATGGGTGTTTGGTAGGAGGCTTAATTGTTTGGGCTTTATTTTGTGGGTTTTGTTTGTTTTTTTTTTTTTTTGAAGGTTTTGTTTGTTTTGCTTTGATTCGTTTTGACTAGTTTTGCCAGACTAGTTTTGCCAGAGAGGTCTTCGCTTTGTTTAATGCTCTTCAAATTGCAGCCTTGAAAATGACTCCAGCATGGGAAATGGGGACACTGTTTCTGCTTGCTAACCTTGAGCAAGTCACTTAACTTTCGGAACTTCTTTTTTTCTTGCCAGTATTAGATAGCAGACCCAGGGTCTTGTGCATGCTAAGCAATCACTCTACCATGGAGCAGTATCTCTATCCTTGGATCTCATTATTTTACAAGAGGGAAGGGAGGAAGAAGGAGAGAGAGAGAGAGAGAGAGAGAGAGAGAGAGAGAGAGAGAGAGAGAGAGAGAGAGAGGAAGAGAAAGGAGAAAGAGAAGGAGCAAAATAGGAACTAGAAGATGGTGAATGGGAATGTCAGGGACTGATAGTCATCAGGCCACCTGGCTCCAGACTCGGCCATTCTCCAGTAGCATGGAAGTTGTAGTTGTCCACATCTGAGCAATGCACTTGGCTTTCAGGGCCACATATGGCACTATGCACTTGGGCATCCAAATGAACCATTTGCCACTGTTGTCACGCACTTCAAACTCTTCCTATGCAGACTAGAGCGGCTCTGCAATCCCTGTCCCCAAATGTGCATCCAGGAAGAGCTGTGTGTATGCCTCACCATATAAAAGACAAGAACGCTGCAACATTGGCATCAGGCTTGGCCAATGGATGCTAAGCTTGGGCAAGTCAGTTTATTTGGATTCCTCCCTGACACACACTTTTTTTTAAGTACCAGGGGTCAAACATAAGCTGTCTGGGACATATGCCAAACTGACAAATACTACTTCCAGAACCTTCTTTGCTCTGTCCTGTGCTCCTTTGCTGCTTCCCAGGAGTAGCTACATCTTCATGTTGGCATCAGGATCACACACTGTGGTAAAAGATGAGCAACCAAGCCAGAAGAGGTATGTGGGATGAGTGAGGAATGAACCGTACTGTTGGGAGTTGCTTACATAGAGTTAGGGTATTATTTACACAGAACTAATGTCTTATTACAGTATATTGGTTACAAGGACCTTCAGGGATGGGACAAGTGCAGGAAGTAACATGCAATAGGAAGTGACAGTACCAGACATTTCCCAACCACTATTCAACTGATGCAAAGCTCAGATCGATGCCTTCACTGAGGAAGCTCACACTAGTGCATCCCTGTTTTGGGTACCTCTTCCCTGTCTACATATACTCACATAGCCTTCCCGTAGTTCCTACTCCTGCCCCAAGAGGAAGCTCAGTGGAACTCCTGAGTCCATTCTCAGACCTACAAAGAATACAGAGAAGAAGTTTCAGTTTGCTCTGTCAATTCCCATGTAACACAAAAGACTCCTGTGAACACTGAGCCCAGAGGCTCAACCAAACTTCAACCTGGCTTGCACCGTTGCTAATTCATGTCTCAAGATTGTCCCCTGGACCAAGTCTTTGACATGAAAATGTGAAGACAAAGTGTGCCTTGGTCCCACCCATACTTCCAAAGCTCCTTTCCCAATTCTGCCACTTTCCACTCGTCCATTACATCCCCATGGGGCTGTTTTCATAACCCCTATAGTTTCCATAGCCCTCTCTTTCCCTTCATCCTCATCTGTCCTCACAAGCTGTTGTCACATTTGACTTAGCTGCAGACATGCTTTTACTGGAGTTTTCTGGATAAAACTTATTTGGACATCTTTAACAAATGTTTAGCATGTTTCCCTTTTTGACATCACAGACCCTTGGGTGGGGGGCTTCTCTGGTAGGCATCATCGCTGCTTGGGAGCTCCATGTGGGATGTTTCTGTTTCTTACCTGGAAGTACTTTCTTAAACCAAGTGCCAATGGACATAAGAGGCTTCATGCACTGGCCTCACCCTTGGTCTTCCAGGATCACGCATCTGCCTGTCTTTGAAGCATGTTGTACTTCAAGAGTGTATTACCTCCCTTTTCTTGTCACTGGGGTTCTTGGATGTGCCACACAAGCAAGAGAAAGATAAGCTCAGTGCTCTCACACTGGGGAATGACAGAACCAAGCTATGTGCAACACCTGCCCAGGAGCTCTCTGCTGGTTAGGTGAATGGAAGGAGATGCAGATATTCCAGAGAGAAGCAGCTTCCTGCAGATGGGTTGGAAACAAGGTGAGTGGCGTGTGTGAGTAGGCAAGTCCAAAATTATTAAGACATTTTAGAAAAGATTAGGCAGGAAATGAGACTGCAGAGCTGAGCAAAGCCAGAAGCCATTGGGCAAGGGTAGTTAAATGAAGACTTACCTTAGACCATGAGGCAAGGATGGGGAAATGTGCATCCCATTCCTTTTTTAGTGCATGGCCATTAGTCTGTTAATATCATTACTCCTAACTCATTAGGAGACTCTAAAAGCTAAATAACATTCCAATGAAGGTTACTCTGTGCCTCATACTCTGCCAGGTATTCCATTCTCATGCCTCACTTTACTTTCAAAAGAAGCCTAAGGGGAGGTATTATATTCATCCCTTTTGTACAGGGGAAGAAACTAATGCTTGTTTGGATCTGTAACTCATGTGGGATTATAGAGTGGAAATGGACTGAAACATGACTGTGATCCAGGGATCTGGTTTAAGATACCCACAGTCCTAAACTCGGGGGCCCAGTGTTCCCCAGGTTCCCTGATAAAAATTTCCCAAGGTGAATGTCAAACCTTCAGGTTACTAGGAGGTCTCAGCTGGGGGCCCACAGGCTGCTGGCTGTACTGGCTTGCTAGATATTGCAAGGGCCCTGGGTGATTATTGTCTTCAGGGAGGTTGGGAAATCATAAAGACATAATGAACCTTTGTTGGACTAGAGCTCCTGTTAAAGAATGAGAGCAGAAAAGGAGAGAGCAGATGTGTAATTCCTGACAGAGGGCATGAGGTCAGAGGGGATCTGGCTCTCCTTGCAATACAGAGTTTCTTCTCAAACCCTTCCAGGACCAAGAGTCATGGCCAGTTTCCAAAGATGCAGAGAGGAGCCATCAGTCACCCTAGCTTGCCACAACAGGCATTGGAGTTCTAAAAAAACAGGAAGAGTTGCTTGGCATAAGGAGTGTGCTGGGACCTTCCCTGAGGCAGAGGCCCTGTTTGAGCTGGGTTGGTATTACTGAGGACCAGCTCCTGTATCGTGCCTGCATAATCAAGCTCACTGCCTGCTCTACCCAACCCTCTCCTAAAGCATCAATGCTTCTTACTTACTGCGTATTATCCAGGATCATTAAAAGCCTCTGAAAGGCTAGAATTAGTTGACTCTGTCTCAATTTGTCATGCTTTCCTTTTTGTGTCTGTATGGGACCTGAAGGCTCCTCTTTTTTATTCTGTCACCTGTGTTAGTCCCCGCCATTGGCCAGTAACCTTGATAGTGGATTGTTGTCTATTCTGTTCAAACTTGAAAACGTGTAATGACTTTGCCCTGGTTGCTTCTTTTCCTTACTAAGTTTACATCCTGAGCTCTCCAAACACACCCGTTTCCCTGACTTTGACCTGCCAAGCCCTTCAAGATTGAAGCTCGCCTAGAAGCAGATTCCGGCACCAACTCAGTGCTTTGTTGCAAAAATAGTTGGGTGAAATAGTTTCTAGGGACACACATGAAGATAACTGGCACACACTTCACCTAAGTCAAAACCTCTTATGTTTAATTTGAGAACAAATCCCTCAAGAAGCTTATTAAAACCTTCTCTTATCTGTCTGGAAGGGGTGGGAAGGGCAGGTAGTGAGCCTTTTATAAGAGCAACGAGGTGACTTCAGTGCTGTTGGCCCAGGGCCCTCACTTGGAGTAGAAGATGCCACAAAACTTATTTTTGAGCAAACTCAGCTAGAGATCATGACATTCTGTGTGTGGATCGTTTTCCATGACTATAACAAAAGACCTGAGGTAAGGGAAAAAGGTTGTTTGGGATCACAGTGTAGAAGGATTCAGTCCATGGTCAGCTGGGTCATTTCTTTGGGGCCTGTTCGGTAGCATACTGTGTAGAAATATATGACTCAGGAAGATGCAGCCAGAAAGCCAAAGAGATAGAGGAAGGGCCCCATGCCCCCAAACCCCCTTCAAAGGCATGATACCCCAAATCTACCCTTCTCCCACTAGGCTCCACCTCTTAAAGATTCTACTACTTCCTGTAACTGTCACAGGCTGTGATCAGCCCTCCTACTCATGGGCCATTGAAGACACTAATCATTGTATCTGGGAAACCACTCTCAATCCATCAGAGCTGGCAACCTGTTCTGCTCGCTGCTTTCACAGCGATTGCCACCTATATAGCAGCCATCTGTGTCTGCCCCCTAACCATACAGCTATGAGCTGACAAGAACTAGGGCTTCTAGATCTCTCTCCAAGCCCCTGGCACATTTTGCAGTACACTTTCAATTCACATGAGTGAATGAATTACAATTAACATTGAATGAATGGGTGAGTGAATGAATGAATGGGTGAATGAATATATCTGGGGTAGATACAATTAAGTACATCAAATTCTGAGGCTAAGAGTTGGAAACTATAAAAGGCTAGATAGGAAAGATGTGAGCATTGTGAGCCATAGTTTATCATAGCCTTTCATTTTCACCAGAATAACATATGAGTGGTGAAAGGGAATATATACATGAATGATGAGCATCCAACGCTGTGCAAACATGCTATGGGTTGATTGGATCCAAGGGCCATAGTCTGTCAACCCCTGGGCTCAGTTATTTGCCTTTTGTTTTTATAAGATCAACCAGTTACTCGTTGAATCCTATCAGCCTACAAAAGCAACTAGATAGAAAGCTCATTTAACCTTCTGCAAACACAAGTGAGGCCCATCTACTTAAATTTCTTAACTCAGCCTCAGACAGTTCCACCAAAAGAATGTAGGAAAGCTTTTCCATGCTCATCCAATACTAAAGCCTCTGCTTCCCTAGCAGATGTGGCCACCGGTCCCTCTTGTAGCTCGTAGCTTGTCTTTGTGTTTAGGAAGCAACTCTAAGCTAAGGCTTCAGCTCTGGGAAATAAACTCAGCTTTGGGGATCTAAGCCCCACACCATCCTATTCTGTCTGACCATCATCCGAGTTCAGCCTGGTGCAGCTGAGAAAGACACAAAGTCTGATGTGGTATCTAACACATCAGAAGCACTGTGCCACCTTCTTCTCCCCCTTCTTTTTATACACCCAGAGGAAACATTGCTTGTTGAAATGGGCAATGGGAGAACAGAGATGGCTATTAGACAGGTCTCCTGGCATCCCTGGGACAGTAACATAAATTGTGACAAGTCTGTACATCCAGTTATCTTGCCCAACTGTTCCCACCAGACTGTCCTCTCACTCCGAAAGACTCCCAGCAGGCAGAGCAGGACAAAGACACACATCGGTGCAAACAACTCCTGTCTTTCTCCCAAGTTCTCTTCTGACACTTGGCACTCGGCTCATTTCTCTTCCAGTCCCTTCCCTTCCCCCTGTGTATTTTAGACCTGGGCAAGCATATCTCTGTGAAGCTTTCACAAGTTCAAAGTGAAGTAAGAAAAAAAAAGCATGTCTGAGTACCTTTTCTTGCTTCTGCCATAGGAGTATACCTTACTATCCCAATTCTTACCCTCCAGCACACTTTTACAGATTTCCGTCTAGGTTTTTTTTTTTTTTTTTTTTTTTTTTAACAGATATCTCCTTTGAAAATGGTAGTCTCGGTGAGAGGAGGACCATATTATTCCATCCACTTCTGTGAGTCCAAAACATATCGTGACTTCTGTGTGTGCCAGTGACAGGTCCCACAACGAAGCTCAGCAGGCTGTGGCACTGTTTCCAGCCCACCACCAAATGTGGTCTCTGATGTTTAGCAGACATGCTGTCAACAGTTTGGGAATGAGGAATACTAAGTGTTTTGTAAAACTAAGCTTACTCAGCGCAAAGAACTTCATTCCAAAAAGTGTACCCTCCACACTGCCTCGTCCCAGAACTGTCTCTAAAAACAACAGAGTAGGATTTTTTTCTTTTAAAATATTAATTAGCATTTTTTTAAGTCAGCCAATGATGTGGAACCCAAAGTTACTTGAAACATGGAGACGTCATAACATTCAGCACTCTGGAAGCCTCAGCACAGCAGCATCTACCATGTTATTATTATTATTATTATTATTTTATCATGCTGTTATTATTTCACATACCATAAAGTCATCCTTTCTCTCTCTCTCTCTCTCTCTCTCTCTCTCTCTCTCTCTCTCTCTTTCTCTCTCTCTCTCTCTCTCTCTCTCTCTCTCTCTCTCTCTCTCCACTTGTGTGTGTGGTGTATGTGTGTGCCCATGCATATGTGTGGGTGCATGTATCTATATGCATATGCAAAGGCCACAGGAAAATGCTGCTTGTCCATCTTTTTAACTCTTTATGTATTTGAGACATGGTCTCTCACTGAATCTGGAGTGCATTACTTTTGAGACACTTTGGCATTCAACAAGTCCCAGGCATTTGCTTGTCCCTTCCCACCCTATCCCACCCAGCACTGGGGTTGCAGACTTAGGTGACTGAGCATGGCTTTTTATATGAGTTTTGGGATTCTGAACTCAGGTTCAGATGCTTGTGCATCAAGTACCCATGCCTGCTAAGCCATCTTGCCAACTCAAATTCACTCTTTTAAAGCATAGAGTTCAGAAATTTTAACATATGAACCACCACTGCTCTCTAATTCTAGAAAAATTCTAATTCCCCCAATTATTAGTAAGTCCTAGGAGTTGTCAGCCCAATGTTTCTCTAGAATAATCCTCTGGTTATCACTAATATACTTTCTATTAAAAAAATTCTGGATGTTTTATGTAAATGAAACCGTAGATCATGGGATGTTTCATGTCTATGTTCATTCAACCAGCGTGTTTCCAGTTTTTTGGACATCAAACCAGTATTGCATTCCTGTTTATTGCTGAGTCATATTCTACCTTATGCATATGCATATACAGAAAATCTTTTTCCAGTTGTCAGTTAAAACACAGGGAAATATCATGAACAGTCATGAATTTGGTTACTGAGAATATTCCTAGCTGGGTGGTGGTGGTGGTGCGCGCCTTTAATTCCTGCACTTGGGAGGAAGAGGCAGGCACATCTCTGTGAGTTTGAGGTCATCCTGGTCTACAAAGTGAGTTCCAGGACAACCAGGATTGTTACACAGAGAAAGCTTGTATTGAAAAACCAAAAAAAAAAAAGAAAGAAAGAAAGAAAGAAAGGAAGGAAGGAAGGAAGGAAGGAAGGAAGGAAGGAAGGAAGGAAGGAAGGAAGGAAGAGAAAATCCTACTATACATGCATAAATTTCTTTAGAAGTATTTTAAATTATTTTGGTTATATATCTAACAGTAGAAATACTGGGTCATATTAAGCAATAGTTATCAAATAATTGCCAGTCTCTCTTCTGATTTTATAATCCTATCAGCAACGTGTGATGGATGCAGCCTCATTACATCCCCACTCACCTTTGTTCCACCTGTCAATTGCAGCCATATTGCTTGGTGTGCACTGGAATCTTACGGTGGTTTTGATGCACATTTCCCTGGTTGTTAATTTTATTAACTGTCTTTCCATGAGGATTTGGAGTTCACTTTTACATCTTTTTAGTAGAAATATCTATTTAAATCCTTTGCCAGTTTTTGTCTTCTTGCTATTCACAGCAGAATTGTTGACATCATCTATTCTTTGATTCATTTATCATAAACCCTATACAGACAAAGGCCAGATCAAGAATCCTCTGGATTGCTTCTGGCTTTCTAGCCCAACAGGATCTTGCTTTCTCCATGCACTCATTAGCCCTCAAAGGTAGAACAGATTCAGACAGTCTTCTCCTAATGTGCATCCTGTTCCTAATAAGTTGTTATAAACCCGGCGTCGCAGTAGTTGCTATTGAGGGATAGCACTGAATAAAGGGATATTGAGAGGTAACAAGATTGATGGTTGCTTCTGAGAAAATGCTCAAGAGGGAGCTAATGAGAACTATCTGACTCAGCAGGGAATAAGCACACAGTGAAATATGAAAAATGAGAAAGGGAAACTAGAATAGGAAGAGTCAATGGGGTGGGGGAGGGGACTTAAGGGTGAAGGAGGGAGTATGGGGAGGGACAACTAACACTAAAGGGCTTTGAAAAGCCATATGGAAATCTACGACTGTAGAAGTTTCTCTCTCTCTCTCTCTCTCTCTCTCTCTCTCTCTCTCTCTCTCTCTCTCTCTCTCTCTCTGTGTGTGTGTGTGTGTGTGTGTGTGTGTGTGTGTATGCTTTAAATGGAATTTCCATCTAATGGTGATACAATGCTGTAACTAGGCATCATATGATATGTAAAGGCTCAGTACCAGGAATGAGCTATATGTTGTTGAGTCATTGGCCAAAAGAGTCCCATAGACCCACCCCTACACACAACATTACAGGTTATTGCCAGTGCTATTGGTTATCCTCCATACCCAACCTGATGCTTGGGCTCTATTACTGAAGATAACACTTACTTTTATCATTGAACATGGAGAAACTGAGCAGGTATATGAACTAGAAGTTTTACCCTTACTGACAAGATTTCTTAGTGCTGGGGGCGGGTGGCGGGTACTAGAAACACTACTGGAGAAGAAAAGTTATCATCAGTCTTACATAGCTATGGACCCTGTTATCTACAAAAATGACCTGCTTGCAAATGATACTAATACAATAGTGGGACAAACGTTAGGGGATAATCAACCACTTTTTGATTACATTTAAGGCCCATTCCATGGGATGGAACCCATGTTGGATACTGTTAATGGAGCCAAGAACCTGTGACTGGATTGCTCATGGGCCTAAGGGAAAACCTACTGCTGTTATTCTGGTAAAGAAATAGTAACAAAATTCCTCTTAATGATATATTGCTATACCCATAGATCAAAGCATTACTCAATCTTCTTCTTGCAGAATATGAGGATTAACCCACAACTAGACAATGTGAAGACAGTAAAAGACCTTGGGGCACTCAAAAATAAATGGAATTTATACAACCTTATCAAAGCCTTCCCCTCAAGGCTCAGGTGTCTATGTGGAAGAGGCAGTAGGAAGGTTGTAAGAACCAGAGATAATGGATGACTCCAAGAAAATAGCATCTTCCATACACAAGACAGATGTGCATACAAACTCATAGAGACTGGTGACAGCATGCCCATGACCTGCACAGGTTCAAATCAGAGAAAATCCCAGCACAGAGAAGAAGAAATGGGCACAAAGAAGCTATTTGAAACTGGTAGCTGCTGGGAGAGAGAAAATCCATTTTCTCCAGTGCAGTGACACTGGGTATATCAAACACACACCGGGCAGACCACATACTCAGGAGTAGTTGTCCAACACAAAAGCAGACTCCGTGGTCTACTATATGTGCTGCTGCTTCTTGTTATGACTTGGTGTTTTTTGTCTTTGGGGGATTTTGTTTTTCTTTTTAGAGAATGTAAACTTGAGTAGGTAAGGAGGTGGGGAGAATCTGAGAGTATTTAGGAGGGTAGTATGATCAGAATATGTTATATAAAAAAATGTAGAAAAAAAAACAGGATACCCAAGTAAATGTGAATCTCAGTTGATGATTATTACATGGGTACTCCCAGTAAGAAATTATTTGTTGTCCATTTGAAATTCATCTGTAACATAGACTGTGTACTGTGTGTTAGGAAACATGTCTGTGTGGACTCAATATAGCCCTGATGGTGTACTCTGGTCAATAGGGTGTAAAGTGAAGACTGATGGGGTCCTCTGCAAAGGTCCATGCTTTTCTAAGGAAAGGGTCCTTGTCCTTTAGCATCACCTCTGTCTCCTTGTGTTACTTTAAATACAAATGCGGTTTCTGAAGACTCATGCACCACATTACAGCCATCAGGTGACAACTATGACAACGGAAAGACTGATCATGGGATGAAAAGGCACAAGGGTCCACATTCCTACAGTTTCCTTGAGGAACCCAGCCCATGCCAGAAATCCCGTACTCCAGACTTTATCAAACTGACCTGTGAGTCCGTGTGAGGCCTCGGTGATGGTGCCAGCTGACCCATGCAATGCTCTGTGCAGGTGCAGTAATGTGACAGGGCCCCAGTACATACATGTTCAAATTATTAGCATTCCTTTCTACCTCAAAATTCACTAACACTCAGTTAAGACAAACTGTCTGACTTTTCCATGCACTGAGGAATAAGAACCTGCCTGAAATAACAGGGGCATGTGTGGCGATATTGTGTTCCCCAGTTTATTATGCACCCTAATAAATTTATCTGGAGTCAGAGAACAGAGCAGCCACTAGATAGACTTAGAGGCCAGAAAATGTTGGCACACACACACCTTTAGTCCTATCACTTGGGAAGCAGGGATCCGTGTGGATCTCTGTGAGTTCAAGGCCACACTAGGAACAGAGCCAGGTGTGATGGCACACACCTTTTATCCCAGCACTTGAGATCTCATGTCGTGCTTGGGATAGACAAATATCTTTAATCCCAGGAAGTAATGGCAGGAATCAGAAAGGTCTATAAGGCATGAGGACCAAGAACTAGAGCCTAATTAAGCTTTTAGGCTTTGGAGCAGCAGTTCAGCTGAGATCCATTCAGGTGAGGACTCAGAAGATTTCAGTTTGAGGAAACAAGATCAGCTGAGGAATTGGCAAGGTGCGGTTGCCTGTGACTTGTTCCATTTCTCTGATCTTTCAGCATTCACCCCAATATTTGGCTCCTGGGTTTGTTTTTATTAATAAGACCTTCTAACAATTCATGCTACAGGTGTAGATTTATTCTGCAGCAGTGTAGTTTCTTCTGCAGCACCACTCCTACACCTGGGTAAGAGTTTCTGACTTTCCCATAGGTCTGCCTAGCAGCTCTTATACCTTCTTTAAGGGCTACTCACACTAAACGTATTTACTTAGTCTACAGATGTTTGTTGAATGTCTTCTAATATGTCAAACACTCTCCTGGGACTAGAGGTTCACAAGTGCATAGTTTCAGTGCTGAGTGTTTAAGGTTTAGTCTGAGTTAATCTAAACCCTTTACTATGCAACAGGCACAAATACTGCCATGAGTCTTGCCAAAGCAAATGCTTAGAAACTTCCAGATTACCATTCATAAAGAAATGTATCCGTGAGTTTTGGTATGATGTGCAATAAATGATTAATGATCATTGTCAACTTGAAATAATTTAGAGTCACCTAGGAGACACACCTCTGGCTATGTTGGTGTTCTGAACACTGCAGAATCAAGTCTTTCCATCCTTATAATGTTTCCAGTCTCGTTTTATAGATAAAGAAACCAAGAAAATGAGATGTCTGTGAATTTCCAAGATCACACAGCTAGCAAGCGGTCAAGCCCGGATTTGAACCCAGGTTTGTGGTTTCAGAGTTTAATGGCATAAAACCCCACCAACATTTTCATACAAGGATAGATCTGCATAAGAAGGGCTATAAAATGAAAAGCTTAGGGCCTGTGAGAACTCAGAAGGGAGAGTGTTCATGAAAAGCTGTGGAGGATATGGAACCTTTGAGTTGAGTCATGAGGCTGGTTTGACCTGTTCTCTGGGCAAAGGAAAAGTCCAGATTAAGGAGTGAGGGAGTTAACATGTTCAAGGCTGCCTGAGATCTTTGATAGGACAAAATCAGAAGGATTGAAGAAGGAAACTAGTAACAAGCAGACAGAAATCCAGCATTTGGTTGATCCATTTCAAAATCCTTGCCCTTTCTTTATGAGGAAAGGACAGTAATATAGCTTAGGGGCTACTTATTCAAGCTTTCAACTATGAGATTGCTTGAATTCAGCTTCTTAGCTGTGTGAACTCAGACCTCATTATGGCTCATTTCCTTATATATAAAATGAAGATAATTATGTGATAATCTCAGAGGGTTAGGGTGAGTAGTAACTGGGTTAATACACACAAGACTTTTAGAATGATGATTGTGATGTAAGGAGACATCATCTTCATCATCATCATCACCAACACCATAATAATCTGGTTTACTTGCTTGCTTAACATCATCCCAGACTATGTGAAAAGGATGGATCCATGGTGGGGGTTGGGAGTAGGAAACCTTGAAGCTTATACTTTGAGCAACTCTTGCTAGAAAGTGAACCCAAGGCTAGTGAGGGGAGGGATATGCTCCCAGCCTGTCACTTGGAGTAATGCAAAATGTCCCCACATGTCCCTTTTGGATGACAGCAAGCAAGGCCACTGCTGAAAGACAAGGACTTCTATTAACAATGAGCACAAAGGAGTTCAGCATATTAACATTTGACTTTGCGGAAGGGGAGAGAAGGGCACTAAGTGGGTCTCAGATTCAGATACGGCTTTAGGGGACCTTGGTGAGGGTGCTGTCAGTAGAGAGCTCCTCTGGAGAGTCCGCCAGTTTCAGTTGACCCTAAAATAGACAAGAAAGACTCCAATAGCAATGACGACATCATTACCATCTTCTGATAGGTTTGGGAGGGTTTTAATTTGTAACTCTAGTTTGTCAAATCTAGAATCATAACCAAAACTTTTTTAACCTCAGGCCAAATATGACTTACTGTACATTCATCTCTCCTCTTCTCTGATTTTCTGAATTACATACAGGGAACATTCTAGTTCAGGGTCAACTTGCATAAAAAACAATGTCCTTGTCCTAAAGGAGAGAGCTGTGCCATCACTACTGCAATGTGAATAATCACCACCAGGGGCACTATATGGAGCAAGGTATCCTGAAACACACATTGGGACTATTATTATATATACATAGAATAGTCCTAAACTCTGAAATTTGATGGCTCACTAAAACATCAAAAAAAAAAAAAAAGAAAGAAAGTAAGTGCAGGGTTGGCAGTATTATTGTGCTTGTTTTTTTTTAAGTGAAAAAACTGAAAACCAACACTGAAAGAAAAATCCCATATAAAGTCACAAATAAGTTATTTCAGGGTCGTCCCCCCCCCCCCCGCCCCCGGCACAAAATTAAGATGATTCAAAGTGAGATAAAGGTTGTTCTTCAAAAGACTGGAAAGGTGAGAATTTTGATGTGTATGCTACCAGGGATTCTGAGTATTCCAGATCACGTACCACACAATTCAGTGCCAGGGGGCACCATTCCAAAGAACTATTCTGATCATGCCTTTGTGTTCTCTCTTCCCCAGGAAGCAGAGGAAAAATTGTAGGAGGTAAACTGGCAAATTACTTCTATAATTTGCAGTGTTCCACACAAGTTAAAGCAATCACCTGGTCCAGGTACCTGAAGTTATGCTTCAATGGTCACCAGGAATCCATTAAGCCTTCTTCAAGGGACCCTTGCCCAAAATAAATAGCTCACCATCTCATTCCTTTCAGTGTTGTAGTGTTCTATGCGATACCTCAAAGGAACTGCTTTGCAAGGGAATATTATTATCATTGGCTAAAGTCCCTACTTGGCTCAAATACCCTCAGTTTTTAACCTAATGACCCAAATCTCAGATGCCTTCCAGGATCCCATACTAACTTCTTTCCCCATGTCCCATCAGACTCCTCTGGAGGTAACAGTTCCATACGCTTTCTGTGTTTGAGATGACCATGATAGTTTTCATCATGTATTTATAGAATTCTCTTTCACTCGAATTTATCGGATGCTTTCCTCATGGTTACACAGCATTGGGAAGAAAGCTTACAGAGTCATAGCACCATTTCCTTCATGTATCAGGGAGTGGATTGTCAGTATGACTTATCACTCTTGGCATTGACCATGGTCACTTTGCTGAGCTGGTGTTTGTCCAGTTACTTTGCTCTAAAGTTGTTCTCCCTGACCCTTTCTGGATTAAATAGCTCATAACAAAGTTGGCCATAACCCACATGTGGGGACTGGAGTACTCTCCTTGCTTGAGGGTGGCGTCTATGATGTTTAGCATTCTTCTCTACTGAAGATTTGCCTGCTCTCCTCTGCTAATTTATTTAATTATTTGTACCATTAATCACCACTAAATATTTACTTTATATTTAGGGTTTGTGTTAGTTACTTTCCTCATTGCTATGATGAAATACAAGTTGCCAACAACTTAAGGGAGAGGTATATTTTGGCTCAGAGTTTGGGTGATATAACATGATAGGGAAAGCACCACAAAAGACTTAATGTTCAGCTGGGGACTCATGAGGCAGCTACTTGTCATATGATTCAGCAGATTAGAAAGAAGAGAACTTGAACCAAGTCCACTCAAATGCCCTAGTTTTGAAAGGCAGTCCTTACCTTTTAAAGGTCCTAAACCTCCCTATCTTTTAGGGACTGGGTGATAAAACATGAGCCTATGAGGAACAGTTCACATCCAAACCACAGCATGCTACCCTGGTACCCAGAGGTTCATGGCCATCTCATTAGGAGAGATACATTCAATCCAACGTCAGGAATCCACACAGTCTTAACAGTTTCTACATTGTTCAAAGGTCCAAAGTCTCTTCTGAGACTCAAGGCAACCTTTTAGCTATTGGTCCTTGTAGAATCAAAAAGAAAGTTACATAGATCTAATACACAATGGTACAATGTAAACATTCTCTTCTAAAAGCACTGGGAAAATGGCAAGGAAATATTGATCAAAGCAAGACCCAAACCCATTAGTGCAAGCACCAAAACCTGTAGCCCCATGTTCCTCATTCTGGTCTCATGGGAATAACATGTGGGTTCCAGTGAGCTTAGATAGCTCCGACGCTACACATCTGTTAGTTATAGCACACGTTTATCTTAAAGGCTGACTTCACTCACTGCCTGAAGTTTTCCTCAGCTTGGCCTTTGCTGTCCATGTTTCTGTCAGTGTTCTGGCTTCCTCACTCCTACCAAAATGTCCCTTTAAGCTCTCCTTCTGTGTCTAAGGACTTCTCTCTGGCCCACGTTTCCAAACCCTCCAATATTCTTCTGACAAACTCGCTGTACAAGCCTATAAGCCTCATGGCCACATTTATTTCAGTTATGGCCTTGCTTCTCAGGAACATAGACTATCTCTTAATTTATTCAGATTATTTTTAAAAAATTTCTATAAAAATGTAGTTTATGGGTGTTTAACCATATATACAATAATAGGTTTAAAACATAGTCAAATATTCATCATTAATATATAAGAAAGCAATTAATTTTTCATAGTAATCTCTTGCCCTACAGTGTCTTTATAACTCTTAATAGTTGCCAGAGACTTTTGAGGGGAGCATCCTTTAGAGTTTTCTTTATAGACAAACACAACATCTGTAAACAAATACAATTTTGTCTCTTCCTTCTCGGTCTATATACCTTGTTTTTCTTCTTTTCTTCCATAATCATCCCCATCATAATCACCACCAGCAGCACCATTTTTCTCTTTCTCTGTTTTATCCTCTGCTTGAGACTTCTGTTTTGGAGTTGAATGGTAGCGAGAAGGGAATTCTTGCCTTGTTCGTAATCTGAGGAGGTGAGCACCGTGTCTCACTCTAGTAAGTGTGATGTTCATCGTAGGTATTTTGTAGCTGCCCCTGATCACAGGGAGGATGCTTGTTTTATTCCTAGTATCCTGAGAGTTCTGTCGTGAATACATATTTTGAAAAGCTTGGCATGCATTAATTGTCCTGGTCACATGGTTTTCTTGCTTTTACCTGCTTTTCTGATTATTTATTATATTTTTTCAAATGTACAAATATCCTAAATACCTATAATAAACTAATTTAGTCATGTTATATAATCCTGTTTATACAATGTTGGTCTCATTTGTTATTTTGTTGTTGTTGTTGTTGTTGAAGATTTTTGTGTCTTTGTATATGAGAAATACTGGTTTATATTTTGTGGTAATTTCTTAGTCTGGTTTTGATGTTGGGCTAATGCTGACCTCACAGAAGGACTCAGAAAGTGGTCATTCTATTTTGATTTTGTGAAAGAGAGTTGGTATCATTCATTCCTGAAACATTCGTAGAATTTAGCAATGGAATCACTTAAAACCAATGCTGTTTTAGAGAGTATTAGTCATTGATTCAAATTATTTAGTAATTACCATAAACTCATTCAGATTATCTGTTTCTCTGGCTGTGAATTTTACAAGGTGTTGTCTTTTTCAGGAAATTGTTCTATTTCATCTAAATCATCACAGGAAATTATTCTTAATTTTTCTCATTGTCCTCAGACATCCATTGCATCAGTAGCAATTATCTCTCTTTCAATTCAGATATTGGTAGTTTCATTGTTGTTACTCAATCAAGAAAAGTTTTAACAGTGTATCGATCTTTTTTAAAAATTGGCTTTATTTTTTATTCTTTTCTTTCTTTCAAGTTTATTGGTTTTTTATATATTTTTCATTCTTTTCTGCTGATTTAAGCTTAAAGTACTCTACTGTCTTCTAACATAAACCTACATTGTTAATGCTAAATCTTTCTTCTTATATAATGCATTATAGTAAAATGCTATAATTTCCCCCCTTAGCATTACTTTCACTACTTCCAAAATTTCTGACAAGTTATATCATCATTTTCTTTTTGTTTAAATTTTTCCTCATGTGAGAGGAGCTGTCGTGTAGGGGCATTATGGGTCAAGGACACAGCCTGGCAAATAGAAGGCGTAGAGTGAAAGAGCAGAATGTGCCATGTTCACAGAATACAGATTGATTTTGTCTGATACTGAGAGGAAAGACTGAGGGGGAAAGAAGTTAGACTGTGAACACCCTCATGTGTCATGTTGAAGGGAAGAAGAAGACAGAATCCTCTTTGCTCGTTTTGAAACCAGATACTGTCCTTCAGCAAGAACACAGCGCTTTGCTACCTAGGATCTAATAATGTGGCTTATGGGGACCAACTGTCCAAAAGCCACCGTGTCCAGGCCCTGAGGGATACTATTGAAGCCTACACTTAAAGAAAGTGCTAACATGAACATAATTCTTTCTATGGGGCTACTCTAGGGGACCAGCTGCATCTGAGCATCCTCAGAAATGTCTCCCACATGGCGCACACCATGGCCAATATGTCTGCCTCCCTCTCTGAAGGTACAAGGTAGGCACAGTAGGATTCCAAGTTTTTTCTCCTCAGCTCTTTCAATGACTGAGCAAGATTGCACTTGATTTTTAAACTGTTTCCTGCTTAAAATGCCTGGGGGTGGGGAATTTTACTTTTCTGAAACACACCCAGTTTTCAGCACAGGAATGGATCCAGAATCTAATATGCATTCGGTTTGACATAAGAATGGCTTCATGTCCAGCAGAAAATTGTATGTTGGGTGTGCTTGGCTAATATTGGCTTTTTGACAAGGCGCCGCAAAAACAAGATGTACTCAGGGGACCATTAATTGGTTTATAAGCAAAAATGGAGTAGAGAGTCCATAAATATGGGGCCTGGAAGGATCAGAAAAGCTGATTTTAGATTCCAAATGGCAGATAATAATATTGATAAACCCTTTTCTCTAAAAGGGCAAACAGTCTGATCAAACACTGCAACAAAGATCAAGTTTAAAATGTGGTCTGCCGCTTAACTCAGAAAGTGTCAATCAATGTACCATGAAATTGGAAGAGAACGGCAAGCGGTAAGAAAGCAGAGAAACAACGGATTTGAAAAATTTAGCAGTTGGTGCTGGAGAGATGACTCTGTGGGTAAGAGCACTTTCTGCTCTTCCAGAGGACCCAAGTTTGATTCCCAACAGCCATGTTGGTGGCAATAAACATTCATAACTCCAGCACCAGAGAATTTTATGCCCTCCTCTAGCCTCTGAAGGTAACACATACATGTGGCATATACTCACACAGACACCCATACATACACAAATAAAAATAAATTCCTTAAAGATCAAGAGTCCACTAAGATTTTGCAGGAACTATATTACAAATTCAGGTTAAATAGATCCTTGATAATTTGAAGCTCAGGGCCAGCACTGGTCCTTCAACTTTCTAATAGCAAACGGTAGGCTGCACCAACTCCTTGGCTCACAAAGCTAGTCTCTCTCCAACACCTGCTTCAGGTGTATTCATGGAAGAGATGAGAAATTAAATCCCTCTCCCCAAGAGGTGAAAAATGGGACCATAGAGGAAAATTAAACAGGACTTCTGTCCAAAGAGTGGAACAAAGTTTGGGGGATTTCCTTGATCAAGAAAGGATTCCTCATGGGGTATGTGCTGCAGGAATCCTACCCTGCTGTGGATCCTCAACTGTATGTGTTTCTCTGCTGACTTGTGAATGAACTTTGGAATTTTGTCTTCTACTTCTATACTGCATATATAAAGAAAAAAAATAATCTGTAAGTTTAGTTTTAAAGTGTCTGGACCCATACGATACTCATTGCGGTCCTTTCCCAACTAAGGAGACAGTGTCCATTGAATTGGATCCCTGAATGACCATGAGGAACAGAACCCTCTTCTGGTAACACTGAATGATGAGTTGAAATTGTGGATCTGCTTGTTATGGCCACTAGAGTTAATCACCCTGGCTGACTAATTGATTTAGAAGCTGACGTCCCACGCACAGGAGTGCAGAAAATGCAGACCCTGAGCCCAGATCTCCTGAACCTCACCCAGCAAGTTTTCTGGTCTGGCAGCACACCCTGTGCCAAATCTAAAGTGACCAGTTACTCCCCCAAGGCCTGCCTTTACTTGTTAGAATAATGAGAGGGTCTTGTTGTTTTGCCGCCAACCAATCTTGTCTAGCTTAGAAAGAGAGATGGAAGCATCATCCACTGACCCAATTTCTCTCCCACTACCATGCTGAAGGATTTTATGAAGGACTGTAACTACACAATCACCCTCCTCCTTTATGAGCTCAGACAACCTGCCCCCCTTTATTACATTTACTGTCCTCGCTTGCCAAGGCACTTTTACGACTCTGGGAACGATTGCCTCACTCTTGAGGACTCGGGAGTATCCCTCAGTGCTTCATATAACTTGTCACAATATTTTTAACAACAATTCTTCTTGTGCGCTGCTGTGAGAACCTCTCGCCAGCATCTCCCCTGACAGCACTGTTCAGGGCTGTAGCAGCAGGAATCATCTTCTTGAAGCAGCGGGAGGAATTTCCTCAGGCCATGCCCACCACCAGCTTCTCTGCTCTCTAAATTCGCCATTCCTACTCTCCTCTCAAACCCCGAGAGTTCAGGTTAGAGTGTGCAGACCTGGTGCTTTCCACTGCATGTGTACAAAAAAAAAGAAAGAAAGAAAGGAAGGAAGGAAGGAAGGAAGGAAGGAAGGAAGGAAGGAAGGAAGGAAGGAAGGAAGGAAGGAGAGAAGAGAAGAGAAGAGAAGAGAAGAGAAGAGAAGAGAAGAGAAAAGAAAAGAAAAGAAAAGAAAAGAAAAGAAAAGAAAAGAAAAGAAAAGAAAAGAAAAGAAAGAAAGAAACCATTCTGCTAGAGAGTCTGTGGTTCAGAGGATCAAGAGCAAAGAAATATCCTGACCCAAAGCAACAATGACATGAATAGCAACATTGATTTGCACAGTGTTATTTTATGTAGTGCTTTTCTATCATGGTACAAAAGACCAGAGGGGCAGTATTGTAACTGGTGGCCAGTCTTCAAGATTCAGGTCTTACTGGCCAACCTGGGAAGTCTCTGGGCTCCTACCATCACCCCCACTTTATTTAGAGGCCTTGTCTTTCTTTTGTTCTCACTTAATATCCATAGCTTATCTCTCTTGCAATATTTATCTGCTTTGAGAACAAAACAGCCATTCATCTCTGAATCCCAGACACCTTAACCAAGTGCCCGGCATGAAATGAGCAATCAATATTCATTAATCCAACATTGATTGAACACCTGCCATATGCCAGGGCCTGTACTAGGCATGGATGACACCAGAGTGAATGACACATGCAAAGCATGTGATCTCGGCAAGGTTTAATATTCGTCTAAGAAATGCATTAAAAATTAAAGGGAGCGTGCCCAAGTGTAACATGGTCATAGTCACGGTGAATCAGAGTGGAGGGACAAGGAGATGGCCAAAGAGCCTCTCAGAGAAAAGACGTGTGGGCCACAACCTGAACAAGAAGAAAGAGGATGCAAGAACAATCTACCGCAGAGGGAGTGGCCCTTCATTAATGAAAAAATAAAAACAACAAAAACACAAAGAAACCAGTGAGGACCATGGTGCCAAAATGGGACGTCCAACAGCATAAGCAACAGACAATAAGGGCTGAAGCCATGGACTTTTTTTTTTTTAATGAGGATAGTGGCAGCCACTGGAAGGTCCAAGCAGGGGAGCCACTTGATTTGGTTCATAATTTTAAGCAAGAGACTCCGATTGACCGGCGGGAAACAGCTGACAGCGATCACAGGGACAGGGTGGGAAGGTGTTGCTGCTCCAGCAGGGGCTGGCACTGAGGGAGGCACAGTGGGAGGCGGTAATGTGCTTTTGAGGTAAAGCTGACCAGAGCATGGCTTCCCATTGAGGTGGAGATAATCCAGCCTCCAAGCACAATATGCCATCTGTCGAGCAGCTACTGCCTGCCAGGGCTTTGTGCTTGTTATCTCACCCTCGCATTTATAGAACATGGTTGGATCATCCTATACAGCAGGTATTTGGAAGAAAGAATCATCTCAGGGCTTGAGAAGCTCCATGACAGAAATGGGTTTATCCAAAGTCTTTGAACTTGAACCCAGATACCAGCAAAACTTTATAGTCCATGCCACTCTGATAATGATAAAAAATATATGTCCTGTGATAGATCTCAACAAGGGAGACATCCCTGGGGCTTTATTTCCTTCTTTAACATACTCTAACCACATGTAGTAAATTTACCTGGCATTTCATGTACAGTCATTATGTCCTGGACACTGGCCAAAGAACGATGTTTATCAGCTCATTTAGTTCTTGACAACTCGGTGTAAGAGGGAATGAAACTGAGGATCAGAGAGCTAGGTAACTCACCCAAAGTCACTTACTTACAAGTGACCTTGCATGGTACCAATAATGAAGATAATCTTCAAGAATCACTAGGTAGTTCAACCAAGTTTGGAAACCCCCAGCTGTGTTAGGCAAAGTGCTATTGTGATGTTCTGCTCCCCAGTGATACACAAATAGAGTCTGAATTATAGAACCTGTATTATCCTTCATCGCACTGGGTACCCCTGCAGAAATCATATCAACCCCTGTAGGACACCGACTGTGGATAACCTCAGGCTTAGGTGTCAAAGGTCATGCAGACTGGAGGAGGTGATGCTGGGTGAGGTTGTCGCCTGAGACTCGGGCTTGCTCTGCAGGTGGATCTCCACAAGGAGAACAGCCCTGTAGCCTAGGGCTCACTTGTGTGGGTCAGTCTTCAGTGAGCACATCAAAGGGCCTGAAAATGCCATTACAGAGAGATCCTTTCAGAATGACACAGGAGACCCTCCCCAGAATGATATTGAAAACATTGCCAATAAAAGTGATGAACCACTTTTGCAAGTGACCCAAGACTGAAACTTTTTTTTTCTTCTTTGCCTAGCACGGCATCCCCTTCATCTGTCTTACATTGTAATCAGATACAACCTTGATAGAATGAAAGCAGAGGTCACACTGAACAAACTGGCACTTTACGTGCTTGGGAAAAGGCTCCTTTGTAACAGGGAAATTACAGCATTTCTATAGAGCGATTTTTCTTAAAAGAACAGGTTGCTTTGTTCAAAATGCTGCTGATTTCAGCGCTCTGAGGAGATGGCCCGTTCACACTGTCGACCTGCAGAAATTTGTGGGGTTCCTTTTGTTTGTAGCAGCCTGCATATATTACAGGGAATGTATTAAAATAGAACATACAAGCCATTGTCAGGCAATCTTTTGATTGTCCAAAAAAAAAAAAAAAAGCCAGACAAAATGCAAAATGATTGATTCTCTCTGTACATTTTACCGCATGTTGGTGTCAGGTGGGAGTTCTGTGAAACAGGGTTCACCAGCTCTCTGTGGGTCCCAAGACCTGAATTTTGTCCCTAAATGGGATAAATATCCCAGGAAGAGAAGTAATGCATTTAAGCAATAGTATTTCTGAACACAATATCAGACCATTGTGTAAAATGAAAATACCAATGCCACCCAAACCAAACTCTTGCATTTAGCCAATGCTTAAGAAAGAAGGAAATACAAGTGAGTCTTCAATGCTCTGAAACCCATCTAGTGGAGCCAGGCCAAAATTTTGTGCTAATACCACAAAGTAGAGTATGAAACTATAAGATGTATTCAAACAAACAACAACAAAAAAAAACCCACCAAGGTTTTGTGTCAATTGAAACACTAAGCATGCCATGTCTCAACATGAAATGTTATCAAAAATTAAGCAAAGTGTTTCATTTTCCTAGTGTCAATTTTAACACTTAGCAATATTTTTGGCATTGTAATTACTGTTTTCATTCCATTAGGCCTTTTGTGAATAGAGATGTTTGTCTACAATTCTAATAATCACTTATATTTTTACCAACAGATGTATTGCTTCATTAAACCTGATTGTTTATAGCTAATCATAAAAGTTTTACCAAACCAACTAAATCACATAATTTGTGCTTCGAAAGCATTTGTTTCTCACTCTTTTCACATGTTGTGAATGAAATTAGTATTGTCATTTTTTTCATAAAACAGCTATATTTGTGGATGGATAAAAGGAGACTTCTAATCTCTCCTAGTATTAAAAAGGAATTCCACCGACATGCTCTTTAATTGCATTTACCATGTAGAATGCTTTGTCATCTAAGTCAGCAGGCAAGGGCTGCATTCATCAAAGCATCATACTTCCACTGCGTTACTTTCCCTAAGACATGGAGGTAAAAGTTTGATTAATGAGAAAATCATAAATGTGTGCACAGAACCAATATGAAGAGGAAAAAAAATCCATTCTGTGGGTATCAAAGCACTTTGATTTTAGCTACACTGAGAGAAACCTAGAAATAGTCTAGAGGAAAAGCAAGCCATTCTGCATCCATATTGCAATCCAGCCTGCCCAGTAAACTTCATTATGTTAAGCCCTTGGGATGCCAGGGTTTATGTGTTGCTGCAGTAGACACCCACTATTCCAACTAATATGCCATCCCTCTCAAGGCTGTCTTGAAGATCAGATGAGAATTGTATATAGACCTCCCAGAACACTGTCTTGCATGTGTTCCCTGAATGCTAGCATCTCCCTTACCAATCTGTCTATACACTGAGATTGGGTCATGAGCACAGAGAAGAACAGAGAGATTCCCTTGTGTAGAGCCGGGATGGTCTTATTCCTGCCTTGGCTCACTTCTCTGAATATCCCCACTGCCTGGACAATGTTATAGTCTATCAGTGTGGGCATTTGCAAATAAAATCCAATAGCCCAAACTACAGAAAGTTTGGAATGCTCTTGGGCTAACAAAAGCAGCTCTGATGTAAAGAGTTAGAGAGTCCTTTGATGCAAATACCTGTTGGAATTTCCATAGATGAGATAATGAGTATTTGAAGCAGTATAGTTCTGTCCCAGGGGGTTGATTGAAACAGTATTCAGTGGAGATGGAGTGGCTGGGTGTTCTGACACTGGCTGTGGCCAGAGACAGACTGGGAATAACTACATTTGCTACAGAGGACATCTGTTTTTACTGAAATGGGCTCGGGCTTATTTGTTCCCTCCTGGACACAGAGCTCAATTGTCTTTTCTGTCTCCAGCAAGCTATCTTTGGGGATGAGGACACTGCTGTCTAGGGCTTCTTTCCTTACTTACAAACAGGTGGATCAGAACAGATGAGATCTGCACCTTTCTTGCAGCAATAGCAGATTCCATTTTTTCAAGCAAAGTCTTAGCAATCTAACACGAAAAGTCTGAACATAGAAGTGTTTAGGTCAGCGGTTCTCAACCTGTGGATCTCGACCCCTTTGGGGGTTGAATGACCCTTTCACAGGGTCACATATCAGATAGTTTTACATTATGATTCATAAGAGCAATGAAACATAACTGTGAAGTAGCAATGAAAATAACTTTGTTGTTGGGGGTCACCACACCATGAGGAACTGTAGTAAAGGATCAATGTATTCAGTAGGTTGAGAACCACTGATTTAGGCTGAGCAGCACAGAGGACACTCAATAGTCACCTCAGCAGCCCTGGAATCCTTCAATGTCCCGTGTGTTCTCAGACACATGTATCCCTTGAGTCTCAGGTGCCTGTGGTTCTGTGAACCTCCACCTCTCTGTCCCATGACTCCAAGCAAGGCCCGGAGTTACCTGCTCTCTTGGATTTACTTTGCTTTGAAAGTTTTTCTCTGGATTGTCTCAAATTGAAAGTTAGGACATTTTTCTTTCAATGACCTGGAAAGTTGTCCTTTAATAACAGAATCGGGGCCCCTGGGTTTCAGGAGCTACCTCCTGCCTTTGCTCAACTTAAGACAAACAGCAAGCAAAAGACAAATGGTGCTAGGGTAACACGCGTGTGTTTGAAGTCTTCGGAGAATGGGAAAGGATGAGTAAATATACGGCCATCTGTGACACTTGCTCAGAGAAGAGCTCTGGGGCTCCTGAGTCGTGAGGTCTCTCTCCAGGCCACCACTAGCCTCCCTCTTGACCCGCACCTCCACCACCATCTCTTTATGGCCACCACAGCTCTTACCTTCCTCTCTATCACCTCAGCTTCAGGGCCTACCTGACTCTTGCTTCCAGCTTTGCTAGGGATAGTAGCTCTGTTCTCTGCGTAGAGAGTACTCTCAAAGTACAGCAAGTCTGGGTTCTCCCTGAGAAAAGAGAAGCCCCACCCCTAGCCCCAACTCATCTTGGTATCTTCTAAATAGCAGAGCAGATATTTCAGACCCCATCGTCCAGCCTGTCCTGGGCTTCCCAGCTACCAAATTTCTGCTTCATCATTTCTGTGTGTTAAACCCTAAGGTAGGACATTAAGTAGGTAAAAGGGGACTCATATAATAGAGAACAGGGCCCACGTCACCTGGACTAAGTTTACTGCAAGCTAAGTGTTAAGATCTTCAACAGGACTGGCTCTGTGTTTTTGTTGTTTGTGTGTATTTGCTTTCAGGGCTGGCCACTCTGCGTTGAACAACCAATAAAGGGCTCACGCCCTTGGAGAAGCTAATTCTCCTCCCAGCATTCATGCTGTAGTTCTTTGTCTAGGGGTAGGACCTCAAGATATTAACTGCTTCCACATTGATGTGTCCATTGATATTGCCATTGTTTCAGTCTTGTTTATGCAGCCATTTCTAGGAAAGACTTTCACAGCAGAGCAGACCTCCTGGGATTCTGGCTCTTCTAACCTTTCTTCCCCTTCCTCTGTGATGTTTTCTGAGCCATAGATGCAGGAGCTGTAATATAGATGTATCTGTTGGGACTGGGCTCCTCATGACCTGTGGATCTCTGCTGTTGTGTGCCGTTGTGGTTTTCTGTGATGGTCTCTATATGCTGTAAAGAGGGGCATCTGTGATGAGGGGGGGATATCTATATCTGAGGATATGGAGCTGGGAAGGATGGGTGAGAGAGAACATGTTGCATTTGTCTTTCTGCGTCTGAGTTATCTCACTTGGTATAGTTATTTCTAGTCTCAGCTATTTATCTGCAAATTCATGATTTCATTTTTTTTCTTTACAGCTGAATAGTATTCCATAGTGTATATGCACCACATCTTCATTATCCGTGTGTTGGTTGGAGGACATTTAGGTTGGTTCCATTTCCTAGATCTTGTGCATGGAGCAGCAGTGGACATTGCTGAGCAGCAGCTGTGCAGCAGGATGTCCAGTCCTTTGGGCATCGGCCAAGGAGCAGTATAGCTGGGTCACATGGTAGGCTTCTTTTTAATTTATTGAAGACTCTCTATACTGATTCCCAGAGTGGCTGCACTAACTGCATTCCCACCAACAATGAATGAGGGTTCTTCTTTTTCCAAGTCTCACCAGCATGTTGTTGGTTGTTTTGCTGATCTTAGCCATTCTGAATAACTATATACATATAAACAACAGAAACAGACTCAGCAAGTTGTGGATATGTGTGTGTGTGTGTGTGTGTGTGCGTGTATGTGTGTGTATTCTTGTGCATACACATACATACATGCATGCATGTACGTGTGTGTGTAACAGTAATAATCACAGTAAATTAGGCATCAACTTAAGGGGGGACATGGGATGGGTTCAAGAGAGCATAGCTGGGAAGGGCTAGAGGGAGGAAAGGGAGGAGGGAAAGTGATATAATTCTATTTTAATAAAAAGACATATTAAAAAATCTCTGACGATTCTAAAAAACTGGTAGCATTCTAAATTCACGAATGGAGGAGATAGTTAAAACATGCTGTGTGAACACACAGAGTAATGCTACTGACAACAGACAACTGGCCTTGCGTTCTCTCTCTCTCTCTCTCTCTCTCTCTCTCTCTCTCTCTCTCTCTCTCTCTCTCTCTCTGGCTTCTGAAGCTTTTAGTGCAGTACTGTATCTTCCAGTTATTGTCCATGGAAAGGAAACAAGACCACAAAATACTATTGCTTTGTATTACAAACAATTTTACCTGAAAACTATTAGACAATCTTTCAGAACGGGCAGGATTTTGTCTAGTCTGAATCAACATTTCTATTCTTGACTATGGAGATAATTAGCATAACCTAGAGTTTTTCAAGGAAAGATTTATGGTCTCCAGCAGTGGGTCATAGCATAACTCTTAGACTAGTAAGTGGCACCAGCCATACCCACCCACTGACCAAATCAGTCTCAACTGCCCTCTAATGTATCACATGACCTAAGACACTGTCACACGTACAAGGGAACCCAATTAGGTAGTGAGCAACCCTGACACAGTGGAATTTCCAAGTTGTTTTGGTCACAGTGTTTATCATATCAGCATAAAACAAGCTAGAACAGAGACCAAGAGCAGAACACATCCATGTACCAAAAGGTACCCAGAGTACGCAGAGGCTGAAACATTATGTCATAAAGACCACTGCCTTCTAAAAAAAAAAACAGAATCCCTGCTTTGGGGAGCAGGAGGTGGCAAAGAGATCTGGAGAGTCTTTAATCTAGAGTGTGGATGCTTGACTTGGCCTCTGCAAAGCACCTTCCTCACAGTTGTACCTTGGAGCCTACACCACAGCATGATGCATAGAAAAACATCTCCATAGGAATGAGTGCACTAGTCCTCTCCTCAAGGCTCACCATAGTGTGGAAACAGTAAAGAGCAGCAGGAGTAGAATGTGTAGATGTATGACCTTGAGATGTTGCTTCATCTTCCATGTTTAAAAACATCCATAAGTGTCTATATATGCTTGGGGTGGGGGGAACTGGCCAGTGAGGTCCTTAAGTAGACAATAAATAGGCAGAAGTTGAAGAAAGTAGAGACATCATAGCCTGGAAAAGATGACAAAGATATTGAAGCATATCCACTGTGATATACAGGCAGGGTTAACTGGACTTTAGTAAGCAATAGGACCTAGAGCAGTGACCTGGAATTGGATCAGACCAGGAATACTGAAGTAGAAACCCAGGACAGGAGGGCCACAGGGTTTGCCTTCCCAAACACTAGGAATAAGAAAGCTTCCTTGTGCTGGTTAGTTTTTTGTCAACTTGATACAAACTGGAACCATCTCGGGGGAAAGAAAATCAATTAAGAAAATGTCTCTATCAAATTGGCCTGTAGGCAAGTCTATGGGGCATATTCTTCATTCATGATTGATGAAGGAAGGCTCAGCCCACTATGGGTGGTACCACCCCTAGGCAAGTGGCCCTGGGTTGTTTCAGAAAGCAAACTGAGCAAGTCATAGAAAGCCAGTAAACAGTACTCCTCCGTGGCTTGTGCTTCAGGTCCTGCCTCTAGATTCCTACCTTGAGTTCCTGCCCTGACTTCCCTTCATGATCAGTTCAAAGCTGTAAAAATGATGTAAACCTTTTCTTCCCCTAGTTACTTTTGATCATCATGTTTATCACAGAAATGGAAAGCAATCTAGGGCAGACAGTATCTTAATAAATAAATGAAAAGGGGAGACCAATAAAAGAGCAGCAGGATAATTGTAGTGGACAATTTGGAATGAAAAATGATGGAATATTTCCCCAAAAGAGACTAAACATACTTAAAGTACACTTATGACTATTTTAGCTGAGAAGATTCAAAGTTGTATTCCTCTGCCACCACCTACCCATTACTATCTCTAGCAGCTATAATGAGGGGGTCTCCCAGGGCAAGATGATATCACCTGCATAGAAAAATATTAAACTGTCATTTGGGCACATCTGGAGTGTAGTGTGTAAATTTCAATTCACCGCATAAACAACAGAAATACCAGGGTGTTGAGCGAGAGAGAATAAGGGAAAAATAAATAAACATTGGTTAATATAATTAGGCTTGACTGGGATGATGACATTTAAGATGTGACTTAAGAAGTGATAAGAAACTAATAGCCAGACAGTGATGGCTCATGCCTTTAATCTCAGAACTCAGGAGGCAGAGGCAAGCAGATTGCTGAGTTCAGGGCCAGCCTGGTTTTCAGAGCAAGTTCCAGGAAAGCCAGGGCTACATAGAAAAACCCTGTCTGGAAAAACCAACAACAAAAAAGAGATTTCAGGTAAAAAGAACATGTCAAATGGTCCTGGAGAATAGAAGGAGCATGTGAGGAATGATAGTACATGAAAGCAAGGCATTAGAATGACTTGGACTAGAGAAGTAAACACTAAGTGATCACTTAGGTCCTTGTGAGCTATAATGAGTTCAGATGCCCCTTACTAGAGAAAAAAGGCACTGAGGGACTCCAGAGGAGCAAAGATAAGGTACAAGCAATATTTTTAAATATCCCTTTGGTAATGTGTAGTTATTACTGTCTGGATCAAGGGTAGAGTACCGGGTGTCAGGAGGACATGGCCATATGTTGTGCAAGGTATGATGGTGACACTGACCAGAGCAGCAGGAATGAAAGGGGAGGACACACATAGATTCGCAAGTGCATTGCAATGGGCATCACCCAGGTTTACTAATTGCTGATGGATTAGACATGGGGATGAGAGAGGAAGGAAGCATGACATCAGGTTTCTGGCTTGAACAGTGATTGTCATTTGTGAAAAAATTAATGGAGTCTACAGAGGACTTAAAATATGACCACAACTGTAACCTCTTACTTCCTCCTCATCAAGAAGTGGATTCTGTGACATCACCCATCAGCTCTTGTCACTATGTTGACTGAAGTACAAGAAAAATGACCAAGATGTTCAAGGTCAGCTCACAGCAGACAAGGACCTCCACCCTCAATTCTCTGTAGCACACATTCTCAAGTCCCCAAGTCACCACTGCTGTGGTACTTATGACAACAAAGCAATGTACACAAAACTTTGGTGATTGAGAAACTACATATGAGGCTTGAGAACTCTGAAAGTCAGAAACCTACACTGAACACAGCAGAGCATTCTCATCAAGTTGGCTTGGAGATGGAGTGCCTGGGCTGACCCAAAGTCTCTTCTTCACATAGTGGGGTATCTGGTCCTTTGAATACCTCTAATTCTATTACTACCTAATCTCTTTATACATTTTCTCCACATGATAGCTCCTGAGCCACTAGGCACATACATGCTAATCCCATACTCAAGCTGTGCCTTGGGAAAGAGAACTAGGTCAAACTTATAGCACTTTCTCTAGACTATCCCCAGAGGACATGCAGCATAATTGTATTCATTAGAATCCAGGCACTAAGGTCAGTCCATATTTAAGGGATGAATTCAAGTCCACTTATGCTGCCTTAGACAATGATTTGTAGGTGAAGATTTAGTTCTCCTAACTCTGAAAGGTGGACAGTTGTTTTAGTTAGAGTTTCTACTGCCGTGAAGAGACACCATGACCATGGCAACTCTTACAAGGGAATTTTTTTAATTGGGTAGTGTACAGTTTCAGATTTTAGTCTACTATTAACAAAGTGGGTCATAGTGGCATTCAGGCAGACATGCTACTGGAGAAGAAAAGAGTACATTTTGATCTGGAGGCAACAGGAAATGAACTGTCTACCACACTGAGCATAGCTTGAGCATAAGAAACCTCAATACCCACCCCACAGTGGCACACTTCCTCCTACTCCAGCAAAGCCACACCCCTTAATAGTGTCACTCCCTGTGAGCTCATCCTGGCTAATTCCATTCAAACTACCACAGCAGTCTAAGATCAAGGTTCTGGCAGAGTCCATTTCTGGTGAGGGATGTTTTCTGCTTATAAGATGCTGCCTCTTGCTGCATCTTCACATAGCAGAAGTATAAAAGGATCTGAGGAGACCTACCTAGTTACCCTGATCCTCTTTATAAGGTGTGATTACATCCAGTAGGACTGGACTCTCAGGAAATAATCTTCTGCAGGCACCAGCTCTTCATACTGATCCCTGAGGATTACATTTCAACATGAACTTTGGAAGAGTCACAAACATTCATACCACAACAGGGAGGAAATTGGACTCTCTCTCCTGTGGATTCAATGTTGGTAAAAAATACGGCTATGGCTAGGTAACATGTTTGATGACCTCAATTTCGCCATGTTGAAGAATAGGCATTTATACCCAGTTAACAGTTCACGAAGACCAGTTCCTAGCCATTCCCACCAAATTACCGGAGATGGGGACTTTTCTACATTCAGAGTAGTCTATCCAATGGTTATCATCTAGTCCAATGTACTTGCCAACTCCAAAGGCCCATGGAAAAGATAAGTCACTCAGTTGAATCTTATCCAGTGGAATATAATAACTTGATGGTTGTGTTAAGTCACTGAATTTTTGGATAGTTTGTTTCATGATGATAGTTAACCATGCTACTAGGGAGCTTTGGGTGTCTTTAGAGACAAAGGATGTTTGGTGAGAAGAAAAACCCATTAAGCTAGAAAGACATGATGACATCCAGGTGACTAGAAAGGCCAGCAGGAGCCAGCTGTGTGGAGATGGTGAAAGGAAACAGGGGACATTGCTAGGTTTCTGGGCTCAGATTGGGAGCATTAGACATACTGAGTCACAGGCTCGATAGACATGATTGTGTCCAGTTTTCCCATCTATGCAGTTATTCAGCACTGGCAGGTGCAATTGAGTGGAGTGGTTAGTTCCCTGAGCTTTGATCTGTTTATAGATGATGGAGAAGGCTTAGCACATATGAATCAGGACTGCTGTAGACAGCAGCATCCTGTTCTTGCTGTCTACCTTCTTTCTCGATGGCATGAAAAACTTCAAATCTGAAGCCTAATCCAAGCATAGAACCCTCATTATTGGTATTAATGAAGTAGAACACACTTTTTTTTAATATTATACTTGTCCAAATAATCCCTTTAAAAGACAATTTCCTAAACAAGATGCAATTCTAAATAAAATTAAAAACATCCAGGTCTCAGATGACTTCATCTTGCAAAAATAACCAAGAAGCCCAGGTTAATTCTTCCTTTTATTCAAAATATCCAGGAAAAAAAATAAATCCCCTTTCTTTCGCTTTTATTCCTGAGCCACATTTACCAGGACTTTATTTTTTATTTTTCAGCTGCAATTTACAAATGTGAAAAGCAGCCCCACCCTGCCTCCCACTAGAGACTTTGTTCAGGAACAAGAAGGAAGCAGGCCCCGCTGTGTCCCCCTTCTGTTCCTGTCTTCTTTTCTCTCACACCGGCAACACAAAGAGAAGGAAAATCACACATCCAGAAAGTCCTTGAATGCAAAACAGAAAACAGAAACACTGAAACCAAGACCAGGGTCAGCGGCCCTTCCACATTGGGTCTTTCAGGGAGGGACAGTATTGAGGGATAAATAAATATGCCTTATTTAGATTAACTCTTGTCTCTGGGGTACCAGAAATTAATATCAGTCCCCCTGCTCTGGTTCCCCAAGACTCTTCGAAAGATTTTTCTTGTAAAAAAAAAATGAGACAATAAGGCAGGCATTTTCTTAAGGTAAGTTAAACATTATAATGTATTATCGGTATTTGGGGCAAAGGAAGATTTGATGGGTGGGCAATGGAGGTGGAAGTATATGCAGATTGCACATTGTGTATTAATCCTCCAGGGCCCAAGGGATGCCCTTCTTCCAAGGGGAGAATCACAAAGGCTCTCTGATATCACTTGGAGGCTTTCACAGAGCTGAGAGAGGACTGTTTGGAGCCCAGGTATGATGATCACAGGGGTTTGTCCTGGCCCCACAGTCTGGGGGTTATCTGGAGTCTTTCTTTTGTAGTTGAGAAAGGAGGAGGTGAGGGGGCCCGGGTGAACACTTCATGACAGTCAAACCAGAAGTGGAGCGAGGCGCCAGCTGGAGCCGGGCAAACCTGGTCTGAACTACAGAGAGGGCCACTTGCAAATGAGCTAGTCCCTAGCATGGTGCCTGTCACCCTACAGCACCCCACTGCTAGGGCCTTTTTGAAGTAAGACAGATATATCTCCCAGCAGCCAGGAACAGGAGATCTGAAGGTACAAAGACTTAGTGACAAAGCACCAAGTTGACAGTTGTCCACACACACTGCTTTGGAAAAGTGGAGGGTAAGAGGTGTAAGGAAAGAGACAGCCCTGGGCTTTAAAGGCCCACCAGGCAGACTGATCCTCCCACACCCACAATTCACGGAGGCTTGCAAGCACAGAGATGAAAGACCTTGAAGCTGGCTTGTGCCACACTTTTCTTACCCGGCAGTGAAGTTCCACCCTGTAACCTTTCCTGGGACAGCTCTGTTGGTGTCCTTTCTCAAGGGGGACATTACCTGCTGAGGTATCCACCCCACATTTTTGTGAGAGACAACTGGGGAATTCCTCCATGCCGTGAAGTTGCCTAGAATTTAAAGGTGATATCTCAGACTCCCTTACCGCCCGCCCCCCACCCTTACCCTCCCACTTGCCTTCTTCTCCAGGTGACCATCATTTGGACCATACACTTGCTACAATGCCTGGGCTGAAGGTAGATCTAAGTGTGCCCTGCATCACTATCACATAGAAGGCATGTCCATCAGGGTCTGTGGGCTGGAGTGTTGCCTGGAAACCTGGTTCTCCTCAAGCCCTGCCTCTGTAGACAAGCATATCCCCTCCTATATGCCCTCACTGCCTATGTAGGGAAGAGGGGTTGAGTGATCCTTGAGTGTCTTTGGTCTTCTCACCCCAATAAGTCTCTCAGATTGGTCTTACCAGCAGCAAATGAGTATTGAGCTAATGGATTTCACCAGCATTGCTCCTTCATGCCTAAGGGCTTGGCATTTAAGGCAAATTAAAAATGTAGTTCTAGAGGAGTTCAGAGCAAGTGAGGATAAAATAGGAGGAGGTTCCTCAGAAACAAGGTACCAAGAGTCACTCTGGACACAGAAGCAGATCTGGGTTTGTCTGCTACTGATGCTATCACTAATAACCAGCTTGGTGACCTAAAACATTAGCCTTTATTATCCCATAGTTCTAAAAGATTAAACGCTCCAAATAGGCATCACTTGGCAGAACCCAAGGTTCCTGAAGGGCTATAATCCTTCTTGAGGCTCTAAGGGAGCAACCTTTTTTTTTTTTTCAGTTTCCAATTTCTCCATAGGTCTACTGTACTCTTACCTTCTCCAGAGGTCCACAGTGCTCCTGGGTTTGTTGCTGCTTTACACATTCTTAAAGCCCATAGTGTAGCTTCTTCCACTATCTCTCTGACTCTGTCAGTCTTGTCCCTTCCTCTTCTGCATTGGAAGAACTTCTATCATTACATTCGATCACCCATTCAATCTAGAACCATTTACGGTCAAATGAATAGCAATTTTAATTCTACATGAAATTTGCCTATTCTCTGTAAATTAGGTAACCATATATCCCAGAAATTGGGCCACAAGAATTTTGGAAAGATAGTGAAACCAGCCATCACAAAGACCCCAGCTCTGTCCCATAGGTTGTGCTTTAGGGATTTTAATAGACTACCCAGCCTGCTTGTAACCTCATTGGCAACCCTTGATCTCACAGAATAGAGAATCTCCATGTATGTATTTATGTATGTGTGTGTATGTGTGTATGTATGTATGTATGCATATATGTTTGCATTCCTGCATATATTTGTATATGTGAGTACATGTGTATATGAAGGTGCATGCTTGAAGATGCACCTGTGTATGAAGATTTAAGAACAACTTGAGTATCATTCCTTGAGTGTCTTCCACTTTTTTGGCGGGGGGGGGGTTGTATTTTATTGGTCAGGTATTTTATTGGCCAGGAACTTCAAGTAGGTTAGGCTAGCTGGCCAATGAGCTCCAGGAATACCTCTTCTCTGCTTTGTATTATCCCACTTCTTGGATTACAAGTACGCATTGCCATACCCAGCATTTAAAAACATGGATCTGGTAGGGCAGGAGGCAACCTGCCTTTAATACCAGCCCTTGGGAGGTAGAGGTCTCTTGAACTCCAGGCCATTTAGGTCTACACAGTGAATTCTAGGCCAGCTGGGGCTACATAGTGTCTTGGAAATAAACAATCTTGTTCCTGAGGTTCAAACTCAGGTAAGTGAGGAAAATGCTTTTTACTAACTGAGTCATCTTCCCAGGAAAGTAGCTTACTGCATATTCTTTCCTTGCCTGTCCTGGACTCCAATGAGTGGTAGTCCATATGACTTTATATATCAACTTTACTGAGTCATTATACATAGATATTTGTTCAAATGTTATCTTTGATGTTTCTAGGAACATTTTTTTTTGGTTGAGATTTACATTTAAATTGGTGGATGTGTTGGTTTGAATGAGAATGACCTCATATATCATCAAATATCCCAAGAGGGAATTCTGCAATCAAGTGTCCTCAGGATTCAAAAGCAACATTGATTCTTCCGGCATCATGAGAAGATTGTCTTTGGACTTGAACTTCTCTAGTTTGTGAAATGTAGACCCAGAAAGCCTCCACACTCTCCTAGGAGCTGTGGGATATCTTTCTGAACACTGTGAATATGTGTTGCTCTGATTGGTTGATAAGTAAAGCCATTTGGCCTATGGCAAGTCAGGTTTTAGCTAGGTGGTAAATTGAAGAGAGAGATAGGAAGAAGAAAGGCAGAGGGGAGGGAGATGCCAGCACCACCAGGAGAAGCAAGATGTACAAGTACTTGTAAGTCACAGCCCATGTGGCAACTTCTAGATTAATAGAAATGGGTTAAGTTATAAGAGCTAGCTAGCAAGAAAGTCTGAGCCATTAGGGCATACAGTTTATAAGTAATATAAGCCTCTGTGTGTTTACCTGGGTCTGAGTAGCTGCAGGACTGGGAGGGACCAGAGAAACCTTCTGACTACACTTAGGCTAGTACCTTAAAATAAAACTCTTTTCATACAAGTACATATACATGCAACATGTATTCTGTATCACTGGAGGATTTGAGATTTGTATTAATTATAATTACTTGTCTAATAACTGTGTTTTTCCTGGGTGTAACTTCCATGAGGCATAAAACAGAGCCTCATTTCACAACAAGAACACACCATTAGCTAAGGTAAAAACAAGCCCCCATAAACCCAGTGCCTTGTGGTGCTTTGTTTAATGATAGAGGTTGGATTCAGGTCTACTCTACATGTTTTCACATTCAAAGATCCAGACAGGGTCAGGATGGATGATCTAACAGGACAAAAGGAGAAATGAGAATAGTCAAATTTACTCCATCAGTATCAATGCTTGAAAATGAGTGTTATTTGTTGAATATATAAATGGATGACACATATCAGTACAAAAGGGGAGAGTTGGGAAGGCCTGGACAGCTCTGTCTATTACGATCTTGTTTAGTCTTCATAACAAGTTGGCTAGGGAGGGCTCCTAGTTTTTGTTTTACAGATGAAATTACTATCTGAGGGTAGGTAGGTATTAAGTCTGATTTTCTTTGGTCCTGTAGTTCATTCTCTTCATCTGATTGCTTTTCACTAAAGAATTCTTGGGAGCAGGAAGCAACTGAAACTTCTTAAAATATTTCTGTCCACTTTGTAAGCAAATGCTGTCATAGTGGCAGGAAGTTTGGTTGATATAAATACACATTGCAAAAACAATTAAAAGACAGTTTATAAAGCTCTCAGGCCCTATAGATTTGTGTCTATAAACAATGGGTAAAGAAGAATTTTGAATGTCATCCTGCTTTACTTGGGTCTTTCTGCTATACTTCTCTAGCTGGGGCTGCTTCTCTGTACAGCAACATGACTGAGTAGACACCAAACTGTGAAAATTGCATTCGCTTTTCATCATCTCCTAGGATATGGGAGTCAACGATCCAGTAACACAATTGTCGTGTGCCAATTGTATTTGAAATAATTGCTGATAAAATCAGAAAGAAAACTTCAGCAAATCTGAAAACAGATTATGGCAGAATTCCCTGGTACAATGGGCTGATATTAAATATTGTTTCAGTTCTGGAATCAGCCTTCATATTGAATCTAGATGAACACTGGGTCACAGGACTTGGATTAAAGCCAGGCAGAGTCAAGGCTCCTGTCATTCACAGTACTTGGATTCAGATCGGGGGCTGATTCCTCAAGTACCTTACCTGTCTCCAATTCAAGTTCACAGTCATCAAAGATTTGGATTCAGGGACAGAATTACTCGAAATTAGAGTCATCTTCGTGACAGTTCCACTTATGTGCTCACGTCGTCAGCCATAAACCTCCTGTCTCAGGAAATGGATATTGCTTTCTTCATATAAAGAGTAAGAATTTGGCTCTTTCTTTTCTTTCCAAGCTAGGTAAGCACTCCACCACAGAGCCACATTCCCAGTGAGCATTTGATTCTGGCTTTAGTCCACAAAGACAGCAAGAGGCAAAGCTAGGAGCCACACCAGAATAGTTTATTCTAAGAACTTGATCATCCCATTGGACCACCCTGCCTTGTAATATGTTCTGAATGGTGGTAGTTATGTCATTTAATCCAGGGTCAAAATATACGTATTTCTCTTTCTACACTGATTAGTCTAATTATATTACTATCACCGTCCACTCTGTAAACGCTGCACAGAAAAAACCTGAATGCAATTAATATAAACAACGATTAAAACAGATGCGCATCTGCAAAGCTGGGTCAAATTGCATCTTTTAAGCAATACATCTTGTTTTGCATGCAAAAACATCTCCATTAATTTGTTCACTCCACAAACATTTATTAGTGCCTTGATGCCAGTGGGCACCCTAATAGACCTTGGAGCACAGAGATGAATGTGATCTGATAGCTATCTTGAGACCCACAGATCTTTGGAAATGGGAATACCAAGGAAACCACATTTTGAGAAGACATCATCCTCTCCTCCTCACCCTGGACCAAGACTTTCATCACAATTCTACCCCAAGTTATCCATAGTTCTTTTCTCTTTTGACACTGTGTTGAATATTCTCATGCTGCCCTGAGCCTCCCCTCTGTGAGCTTGTTCTCATTTCTATAAGAGCTCAGACTGTACTTGAGCATCAGTACCAGCTTTTTTTCTCAGGTAACTGGGTATTGACTGGTTCCTGTGCTTGAGAAACCTGGACAAAATATTACCAGGCATATCACTCCGACTTTTTGCCCTGTTGGAAATCCAGTATCTGCCAAAAAGAGGGGCTATGAAGTCACCACTGCAGAGTTTCTTTATCCTCCTGAATTTCTTGTGCCTACTCTGTCTTATACCAGTGTGAAGGAGAATTTGCTCCCATTTCTGCATACAGGCTTATATGCACTGCTGTGGTTTGAGTCCAACCCCAAACTCAGCAGGGCAGATTTCTTTGGCTTTTTGAAATACATTCTTTTAGAAACCTTTCCTGGTATTTGGAAGGCTCTAGGTTAATCTTTCAGGACAAAACCAATCGTATAGGGTCTCATGAGAGCAACTTTCCCAGGGCATATGCCCAAGTGACCTAAAAATCACCCCACTATGTCACTACCCCCAAAGATTCCACCAGTTCCAAATAGCATCACCCTGACTATCGAGCCTCCAGTTATAATGGGCCTTTGGGAAGACAAACCATATTCAAAGTACAGCTTAAGGTTATAGATGAAGACTGCAGTGGTTCACAGAGGAACATCTTATCAGAGCAGGACTTGGATACAGATGTAGCTGGAGTAGTGGGTTTCACTGGGTGTTGGCTGGGCTTTAGGAAGGCATCTTGCAAGTTGTGAAGACTGATGAGTTTATGTGTGAAGAGCTCTTGTAACAGTGTCTGCCACAGAATGAGAGATCAGTGCCACTTGGTGTCACCTTAAATATCTTCAGCATCTTCAATATCACCCACCTGAAGCTGTAAGATGAGGAGGGGTCTTTAAGAGGTAACCGGTCATGGAATGCTGCCTTCATGAATGGATTGATGCCGTCATCATAGAGACGGGATGTTTCTAACAGAGCCATGCACTGCTCAGCACATGCTTGCTTGTTCCTCTGCTATGCATGATTCAGCCTAGATGGCACCATGCTTTTGGACTCCCAGACTCCATTTATGGCTGTGCTAAATAAACTTCCATTGCTCCATTTGGGATATTCTATTATAACAAAAGACAAAGGAAGGCTTGTATACATACACATATGATGGTTTCTCTTACGGATTAGACTGAGCTAAGGGGTACCCAGATAGCTGGTAAAACAATGTTTCTGGTAACAGTTAGCACTTGCATCATCAATAGGCTAAGCAAAGAAGATCTCCTCATCAACACAAGAGAATATTACCCATCTCCTGAGGGCCAAAGAGGACAAGAAGTTGAAAGAATGGTGAATTCTTAGTCTAGTGTTGGAGCACCTGCCTCCCACTAACCTCAGATCCTAGAGATCTTGGTTCTAAGGTCTTTGGACCCTAGGACTTAAACAGTGACTCCCAGTGGTCAGGCCTGTGGTCTCAGAATGGATTGTCCCACCAAGTTTCCTAGTACTCCAGACTGCACCTGGGGTGAAAATTTTTGGTTTCCGTAACTGTGTGACCTTGTTCTCAGGACAAATTATCCTGTCTATATCCCAGATGCACAACTGGTTCTGGTTCTTTGTAGAATCCTGACCACACCCCCGCCTCCTACAGAATCATACATGCACACATGTGTGCACACGCACATATGAGTTTGGTAGGCTTTGTTAAAGGTTTGGTTGGTAGGGCAGCCAGTGTTGCATCACACACCATAACACATGTCTTGCCCCTACTTGCTCCCACCCCCTTGGCCAGGGCACACTTCAAATTTTCTTCGTGGTGTTATGTGGAACTACCCAGCTCCATACTCTCTGTGTCCTCACACACGGGCACATCCTCACAGATGTGAGAAAAACCAAAAGCAGAACTCAGAGGTTCCCAGTGAATAAATTTCACTTTTCATACACCGCCTTGCCATCTTACCGTGAAAAACCTGTGTTTCCACCTGCTGGCCCCACCACTTCACTCAGCCAGCTCACTGGAAACACATGTTGGCCAGCACTGTGTGGGGCTCTTGCAGCACAGAAGTAAGGGAAAGTCTTCCGTTTGATCTTCTGCAGCTCATTACCTGGTCATTACGAAGCACGACCCCATTGACATCGCACTGCAGGAGAAGGCATTTTGGCCTCACTAAGCAGGTGCTGCCCTCGTCTCCATATACCTTTCCCCCTCTCCTGTCCTCTTTGTTTTTTGTTTTGATTTGTTTTTTAAACTTTATTTTACGTGCATGGGTGTTTTCCCATGGGTGTCAGGTCCCCTGGAACCAGAGTTACAGACAGCTGTGAGCTGTCATGTGGGTGCTGGGAATTGAACCCAGGTTCTCTGGAAGAGCAGGCGGTGCTCTTAACCACTGAGCCATCTCTCCAGCCCGTCCTCTTTGCTTCTAGGTGAAGCAGTCCTTGGAGTCTGGATCATTGGGCAGGTGTCTGGAAGTCCACTAAGCAGGGTGAAGGCAGCATCCAGAGAAGATAAACAGCTCTGAGTTGGTACCCAAGGTTTTTGCACAAATAATGAGACAGATGGGTGGAGGAGGACAGCCATGTTGTATCCTGGGCCTAGGTACCCTAGGGGGAACACCTGGCTACTGAAAATCAAGTCAACACATCTGTGGGCATCATCCTGAATGGAGGACAAGGCATTTCAAGAGGAGGAGGGCAAGGCAGTTTGCTCTGTGAAGGACAGCAACCAAATGATAAATAAAGCAATGTTGAATATAGGTAGCATCCCCCATGAAGAGATCAGAATCTGAGCCTCCTCCTAAGATGGACTTCTGATAGTAGAATCTCTTAGTTCTCAACAGGCTAAGGTGGTTTCTGCAAAGTCAGGAAAGGCATGTCCAGGAGGTTCCAGCATGGGGTTCCTGAAGGAGGAAGTAAATTGAGTAATTTCCTTCCAGGAAAATATCAAAATGCGCACATAGTCCCTGGCAGGTGGAGAGCAATACTAAGGCACAGGATGGGGGTCGCTGCATACTTCTGTGAACTAACTCACTTAGTACTAACAACAGCCCAGGAGGCAGATCTGGGGCCCAAGAACAAAGGAAACTCTCTGCTTTCTCTTTCTTAATCTGATTCTCATCACCAAGGGCCATACTCTGTGCACAGACTCTCAAGTTGCAGGTTCAAGAACTCTGATGCCACCAGCTCTCAGGCCCAACGGTCTCATGGCTCTGTCTGCCCTCAGAAGGATGCCCAGGAAGACACCCCAGAGGCCTTGGAATGTAGATGGCTTTGGAGCTGCCTTGACAGCAAACTCTGGAGGCCTTTGGGGATGGCCATAGTTTGGAAGAAGAGAATGTAGAAGATCTCAGTGGAAAGGGACCTTGGTCCCTGGCATATGGCTTGGGGAGAGCAGTGTAGGCTATCCAAAACATGAGATCTACATTGCCACAGTCTAACCTGTTCTAAAGTGTATAGATCGAGATCATTATTTTTCAGATAAAGATCATTATTTTTTCAGATGAGGAAATAAAAACTATGAAGGTTAAATAAATTTTCTAAAGTCTTAAAATGATAAAGAGAGAGCCTGGAGCTGGAGAGATGGCTCAGCCATTAAAGGCTAGGCTCACAACCAAAAATATAAGAGATAGCCTGGTTCCCAAGACTCTTAACTGTTACACTATAGCAGCTTCCAAAAATTGAGACCCCTGCTCCCCAAGGCTCAAGGACTCAATCTATGAAAAGGGCTCTGTTTTTAACCCTAATTTGAGGGAAGATGAAAACCGAAAGTGAGGTTCAGAGATGATCATTTAACCAGTTTGTAGTAGAGTCACTTTGGAGTCACCTTGGTGCTAAGTGAAGCCAGCCACAGGTCTGCTCACATACTTGCGTGTTTGGTACAGTGCTCCATATTCCTCCAAGCTGCAGACCGGATGTAAAGAAACAGTTGACCAGAGAATTTCTGACCTTATTGTCCCCTGGAAGACATGAAATCCCAGGGGTCATGACACAGGACTGAGCATTAAGGACGGTTAGAGGCAGGAGAGCAAAACAAGCCACAAAATTACCATGTGCAAAGAAGGCTGAGAGACATGAGGGCAGAATGTTATCTTCCAAAACTATCATAATAATCATTTATATTTACCAAGCCATTTATTATTCAATCTTCTGCAATCTATGAAAAAGGTTCTGTTATTAGCCCTAATTTGAGGGAAGATGCAAACTTGAAACTGAAGTTCAGAGATGAAAATGTAACCAGTTTATAGCAGGGTCACTCCAGAGTCACCTCGAGGGCAAGAGAAACTGGACACGCCTCTGCCCTTAAGTGACGTGGAGTGCTGTCTCCCACTTGCCTTGGAATGTTTATAGAATTAGATGAGTTGAGTTAAGTTGGGTTAGGAGGTAAGAGCTGACAGGCCACCATCAATCAAGAATCCAGACTTAATCAGGGCAGACACTTAGGACCCAACAAAATTGAAACTATCCTCACAATGTCAGATTTACATTAAAGAACCCAACATTTTCACAGTAGACCAAAACATTTTCAGTGCTTGCTTCAAGATAACAGTTACATTAAGTATGTTAATACCGAATCTATCCCACAGCTCATGAGGCCACTCTTGCTGAGCTCAGAGCTGAGAGTAGTGATATGAGTAACTGATACCCATTGGAGAAACAGGGCTTGACAGTAACATGGTGAAGATCTTGCATGGTGCCTGACACATGGGAGGAGTTTGGTTAACGTGAGCTGAATGAGTGCTTAGTAGGAGAATGAGGGAATAAATGAATGAGTTAAATACTTCTTAATATAATTAAGCAGGGAAGACCAGAATGATGTCCTCTGTGTGTCTGTCTACTCATTCATTTTCCCACAGGGCATTCAAGACTATACAGACGCAGCTTGCAGGCAGCTCTAATTACCAGTTCAGGAAATTTTTTGTACCAAGGTGCCCTGCTTTGATGGCACACCTGTAAGAAAATAAGGGAGGGCTTGATGAGTTTCTTGTCCACTTGGTATGGAGATGAGCTGTGAGGATAAGCCGGCAATTGTTTTTATTCCTTAACCAGAGTTCCATAGAGAGAAGGCACATGCTGAACTACACTGTTTACACCTTCCTTTTCATTGGCATCCAGGGGAGCTTGCAGCTGGCTCAGTTTGTTACCAAATAATGAGATGGATTAAATGATCTATTCGAACATAATGGTTAGTTCCTTAAGGGCTAAAGCCCTTAGGTTTTTCTTGCATCCTACAGCGCAGGAAGTCTGTAGGTGGAGTATGTTCTTAACAAATGTGAGAGTAGAATTTTCTTCATTGCACAAATAAGTCAGAGAACCCCGGGGAGCCTGGGAACGACAGCTCACAAGGTTCACTGTTCAGGGGAAGGAGAAAATGTTTTGCTGACAGCAAACATGCAGTGATCTGGCTTTGGAGGAGACCAGGTTGTGATTTTACCTCCACCCTCAAGGAGCCCCTGCAATGTATGGTACCCTTACTTTAAGATGAAGATGTAGAAATGTAAGAAATATTTTTCTCCCAAGTCTCGCCATTGCTATGAATCAAAAGTCAGAATTTGAACTCATGTCTGTCTGATACACTCCGTTGCATCATGAAAACAAAAGTCTCACCTGTTTTGAATGAATATTTTTACACTAGCCAGTTGTGAGTTGGACTAGACTGAAATTCTTTACTCTCTACCGGTCAAGGCTGTACTAAACTTCATTCTATTCACTGCACTGTGGAAGTGGCTAGAGGTCACCAGCGGCTGACCCATGCCCTGTGCAGAAGCAAGGGGGAGAAAAAAATTTCCTCTATGTTTGTCCCACTATCTTGGTGAGTGGGGGCTGATTGTTGTCTACCCCGAGTCCTGGAAGTACTCTCAGCTCTAAGCAGACAAGGGAAGGACCAATGTGGCAATGGATGTCACCTGCTTACTTCTACTTCTGCCCCAGATGTTGATGTGCTGTGCTATTTTTGGTGGGAGGGAGACAGAGATAGAATAATAAAGGCGGAAAGAATGAGCAACGGTAAGAAATAATGGAAGGAAAGAAGGGAGGATGAGAGGGAGTAGAAGGAGAGGGGGTGAATTATTCCTATCGGGAATCTGTTCATCTTAAAACAAAGACTTAGATACAAAGGATGAAAGTACTACAGGGAAATATCTGAGCACAGTTAGCAAAAGAAGACAGTGTGTGCAGATCTGAGATATAGTCTAGAAATAACTAAAACTAAAATTATAGTATAAGCGCTTACCTTGCCTACTGTAAGAGTTTCCTTCTTCCTTTCTTTTTCCTCCCTTCCTCCCTCCTCCCTCCTGCCCTCCTTTTTTATTTCCTTCCTTTCATTTATAAGAGTTTCTTTACAGCCACATACCACATAAGGTTAAAAAAGAGGGAAGATATTATGGAGAAATTACTTCATATTAGAAAAATAATGTTTGATGTCCTGTCAACGGATATTTAAATATAATTTGTCCCTTTGTTTAATCAACTGATTATTGCATAGAACTTATTCCGTGGTGGGACTTTGTTTTATTAGCACCATTACCTAATGAGGTAGAAATTATTTCAAACTATTTTATAAAAGTGTTTTGAACATTGATGATGATTTTGTATATCTGGTTAATCATGGACTACCTGGCTGTACTTTTTTAAATCTCACCCTCATAGGTTTTCAATCAATTGTTCTTTATGTGTTAACATGATGCTCCACTTCAGGGTCAAATTATGCCGTAGAAGAACACAGCCTATAAACATTATATGGACACATATATGCAGATGTATGTAGCTAAATAGGACAAAAATTATTGTTTCAATGTTGAGTGTGGTGGTGTATGACTTTAATCCCAGCACTCAGGGGTAAAACCAGGTGGATCTCTGAGAGTTTGAGGCCAGCCTGGTCTACATAGTGAGTTCCAGGACAGCCAGGGCTATACAGAGAAACCTTCTCAAAAATAAAACAAAACAAAACAAAAAGTTTTAGAAATCAATTTATAATGGGATCAAGAATTTATAAATCATGACCTATAATGAGATCCAGAGTGTCCGAGTGGATTTTAAGCTCTTTAACTATTGAAGTTACAAAGCCTGTGAGTTAAGGTGAGGAGACTCAAGGCAGGCAGCCAGTGTAGTTAGCATGGGCTTTCAGAAGAAAAGTCCCAAGTTACCCCATTTCTGTTCCTGGCCTTCCACAACGTGTTTGCTATATGCCTTCCTTAGGCTAGAAAAGGAGAAGATTCTGTGTGCTCCTCTGTGCCTGGCATGTGGCCCTCCATGGTTGGCTCAGCGAGTGTGTGTACCAGTGAAGGACTGAACTTTATGTGGACAGTGTTGGAGAGGGGTAGGGATGATAACAGGGGTCCTCTGTGCCTTAGTCATTAGTAGAAAAAAAGTGGCTTTTTGGGTCACATGGATTTCAGTTTTACTCAAATGAAATGGATTTTTTAAATAGGCGATTGGCTTTCTAAACTTGACATATAATTATACATACATACGTACATGACAAACTATTAAGTAATTTAGCATTCATTTTCTCATGCATCTCCGAGTAAGCTCTGAAATACGATGCTTCTCCTGAGCACAAGAAGAGAATATCCTCCATTTAAGTCTTCTCACCCCCACCTCCTTAAACAGTCTGTGGATAATAGCTCCAGTGCTTTCTTTTTACACTAAATGCTTAAACTACTTGTCATTGTTGTATTTAAAACTAAGAGCTCAGAACAGCATCCTGCTGTTGGACTTGAAATATATGCTGATGGCTTAAATATCTTATATTAAATATCTTTAATCTATTATTACATGAAGAATGTGCTACCAATTCGTATGGCTAAATAGTGATGAGTTGTTGCTTTCTTTTTAAAGATTAAGTCTATTTTATAAATTATGTTTATGTGTTTATGTCTGAGTGTGTTGTGTGTATGTGTGGGTCAGTATCTGAAAAGCCCAGAAGAGGGTATCAGGTCACCTAGAGTTGGAGTTATAGGCATTTGTGAGCCACTTAACATGGCTGCTGGGAACTGAGTTCCAGTCTTCTGAAAGAGGAAGAGCAGTACATGCCCTTAACTGCTGAGTTATCTCTTTTTCTTCTCTTTCTTTTTCTCATTGAACAAGGAGAAGTCAAGCTGGTGTCTGCCTAGAACCTTCACCTCTACTCACCGGTGCTCAGTGTTCATGGTACTGGGATACATGCTACCAGAGAATAAAGGTGAACAGCAACTCAGCTACAACCCCCCCCCCCCCGGCCTACAGTGGTGACCTGCTTGCATAATATTGTAGATGAAGTTTTCCTGTGTGCCACCTGGGCCCGCAGCCACTCAGACTCAAATAAACACACAGACGCTTATATTATTTAAACTGTTTGGCCTAATGGCTCAGGCTTCTTGCTAGCTGTTCTTATATCTTAAATCAATCCATTTCTATTAATCTATAAGTTGCCACATGGCTCATGGCTTACTAGTATCTTTACATGTTGCTTCTCATCATGGCGGCTGGCAGCATCTCCCAGACTCAGCCTTCCACTTCCCCGAATTCTCCTCTCTTGTTGTCCTGCCTATACTTCCTGCCTGGCATCTGGCCAATTAGCACTTTATTTATTAACCAATCAAAGCAACACATTCAGAGCACACAGAACATCCCACAGCAAGATATGCTGGTACAATAGTGGCATAAAAGTTGTTGGAGTAACCAACCACTCTTTTAGTGGATTTAAGGCTTGCTCCATGAGATGGAACCCATGCCTGACACTGCTTAAGAGGCTGAGAACCTGAGACTGGATAGGCCATGGGCCTAGGGGGGAAATCAAATACTCCTGTTCTGCTAAAGGAACATAGTAATAAAATGACTCCTAATGACATGCTGCCATAGGCATAGATCAGCTAGGGACAATAAACAGTCTCCCATTATGTGGTGGTTTGCATGAGAGTGGCCCCCATAGGATCATGTATTTGAATGCATAGTCCATAGTTGGAACTGTTTGGGAAGAAATAGGGAACATGGGTTTGTTGGACAGTGTATATCACTGGGAGTGGGGCTTTGAGGTTTCAAGAGCCCACAATTACACCCCAGTCTCTCTCTCCCTCCTTCCTCCCTCTCTTTCATTCGTTGTGCCTTACGCTTATGGATCAAGATGTAACCTCCCAGCTACTGCATTAGCGCCATCGTCATGGTGTCTGCACAACAATAGAAATGTATGTAACTAAGACAGCTTTTATGATGGATGCCCTGTCAGAGGCGGTGCAGTGAATCAGTGTGCATCTGGGAGGGACTTTGGAGTGACAAGTGTACATGTGCATATCCCGGTCAGGTGAGCAGTTATAGAGACCACTTGGACAATGGGCGCAAGAGGACAAGCACAGTTATTGTTCTTGGAAAAGAATAATTATCATTATTTATTAGTTCAGGGATTTATAGACTTGAAAGCTGAGAAAATTTTCGTTTAAATTTCTTTATCTTTGAAATAGGAACTGTACATCTTTTAATATTGCATACACACACACACAGTGGGGTGTATACAAAGAATGTATCTACCTCCTCCTGAGGCCCCCCAACCCAATTCCAATCTTTTGGCCTCTTTGCATATCCTCAGCATCCTTATCAGAAGTATGCCCTAATTCTTGTTCAAGAAAATGTGTCTTCTTTAGGGAAAACACTTAATTCAGAGATTCTTCAGCCCCTGCTTCCAGCTGTGAGGAAAGAGTGCAATTCACTAGCAACAGAATCACTGGGCTCATTTTTCTCTCCTGATTCTCCCTTGCCTCTCATCCAGGGTTGTCAGGACTTGCCAATTTAGCAGGTCTCTAAACCTGTGCAGCACACAAAAAGAGACAAAGGGGGAAATGAATGAAAGAAGAAGAAGGAAAGGGAAAGAGAGGAGGAAAGAAGGAAGTAGGTGCTATTTCAGCCTTGCCCCTGGGGGCATCTGAGTGGAAAGTTAGCCTAGAGCCTCATTTTCCCAGATTAGGTCAAATCCCCCAGATCATCAAATCCTATCATAACTCAGAATATTCCTGAAAGAAGTGGACAAGAATCTTCAGCAGACTCCATAGGTAGAAAAGGCTCCAGGGGATATAGTACAGGTCTGAAGCCATTGCTGGACAAGTTGCCCCATCCTCAAGAATTTCTCTCCCTCCCTTTTAGCCCACCCTCAAGCAGGGAAAAGGTGGAAACATGTTACTGAATGCATCAGTTACTTTTCTCACTGCTGTGACCAAAAACCAGACAGAGGCAGCTTAAGAGAGGAAGGATTTATATTAGCCCACAATTTGAGGATGCAGTCCATCACAGTGGGGAAGGCATGGCAGTTGGAGGGTGGGGCAGCTGGTCACATTGCACCCTCAGTCAGCAAGTGGAGAGAGATAAATGTCCCTATGCAGCCCAAGACTCCAACCCATCAAATAGTGTCAACACCTTTAGGTTGGATGTTCCCGTCTCAGTGAATTCAACCTAGAAAATATCTCACAGACATTCTCAGAAGCTTACCTTTCAGGTGATGTAGATCCCATTAAGTTGACAATTCATAATAGCTGTCACATGGAATCATTGTGAAGCGTGATGAAGGAAGTTCTGGAAAAAGCTCCAGCAAGACCCAAATATTTCTCATGCCTGGCAGCTCTTGGCTATGACTCTGGTAGACTGAGTGGTGATGGGTAAGCATCCAGGGTTGGGAGATAGCCCTTTATGGCTTTGAATTCTGATGTACAGGGATTTGAGCAATCTGAGAGGTTGGAATTGCCAAATTTGATGAATGCTTACAACTGGAAGCAGATGGAGAAACAGACAGCAGCCAGCTTTTGTTAATGCCAGCCGCATGTGAGAGTTACTGCTTAGTATGTATATGAGTCATTTCCTCTACGAAATGGGGCTGGAGAGGTTCCTCAGTGGGGAAATGTTTGTCACTCTGGTGTAAGGGCCTGATTTTAGTTTCCCAGAACCTCTTTGGAGGTGACATCCTTAGTAGTATCCTTTTTGTCTGTCTGTCTGTCTGTCTATATGTATGTATCATCCACCCATCCACCCATCCACCCATCCACCCATCCACCCATCCATCATCTATCTATCTATCTATCTATCTATCTATCTATCTATCTATCTATCTATCTATCTATCTATCTATCTATCTTGACAGGTTCTCATTTAGTCAAGGATAGCTTTAATCTTACTAAGTAACTAAGGTTGGTCTTGAATTCCTGATCCTCCTGCTTTTGTCTGAGTGCTGGGACTATTGGTGAGCTCTCCCATATTCCAGTATCATTCTTTATCACTAACCCCTTGTGATTTGTCTTTTGAGAAAACTGAATCACAATGCGAAATATTACTACATTTCTTTGCTCACATAACAAAATATAAAGCCATCACTTATTGAAGACATGTATTATCTTGGTAATGTTCTAAGCACTAGTCTTGCATTCTTCCATTATGTCTCAGACCAATCTTGTGAGATTGGCACTTGCAAATTTGATGTTTTATTTAATTTCAGTCCATAATGACACTGTGAGGATGATATTCATAGCTCCATCTTATAGACACTGGGTCTAAGTCACTTCTTTAAGTTTATAGAGCTGGTTACTGGCATTACTATTACCTCCAGTAGATTATAAGTTTTATGAAGTCGGGAAGCCTGTTGCTGTTATATCCAGATCGCAGGGGCCCCCAAAAAACCACCATGGAGATTGAATCCTGTATGTTAAAGTAAAGAGCCTTTATTTTCAAGCTCCAAGCTTGGACTTTCTGTCTGATGCAGCAGTGAAAGCAGAGAGCCCAGAGCCGAAGCAGCATGGAATTATCACAGCAGAGGTTGGGGTGAGGGGATTTCCAGGGTTCAGGACTCTGATTGATTGGTTGACATTTGTCTAGGGGTATAGGGAATGTTTGGAATGTCAGGCGTTTCCCCTTAAATGCAGGCCTCCCTGAGTGGGGTCAGTTTATGGCTTTTCCTGGGTCCAGGTGTTGCCTGCCAGAAGCTGTGTCTGGGCTTCTAACCCTGTCATGGCAGCTGTGTGGTCAAGCTGTTTTGGGCCCCTCCACTGTTTCAAAGTCTGAAACAGTAAAGGACACAGAATATACACATTATACACTGAGGCAATATGGGGAAAAAAGCATGGAGGGGTTTGGGACCTAGTGAGAAGAATATTTTCATTTTGCTTAGGAATAGCTGCAGAATCGCTAGCCACTGATTTAAAGCATGTTTTTTACTTGTTGAGTGAGGTAACAGTGTGTGTGTGTGTGTGTGTGTGTGTGTGTGTGTGTGTGTAAGTATGTAAGGACAAATGGTCAAGGGCACATTCATGTGTAAATGTATGCATGCCCACGTGTGTATTTTAAAATGTGTGCATGATATGGAATGATGGGCTGAAGTTGTAAAAGGTTATGTAATCGTACTTAGTTCACTACCAGGCTGGGAATGAAGCTTAGACGTCCCCTATATGCCTAGTATATGCAAAGCCCTGGGCTCTTTCTTCAACTTGCAGCAAGAAGAGAAACTCTGCAACCTGTATCATCTCACAGGGAGCGAGGCTAGCCACAGAAGAAACTTCTTTCTTGCTGCAAAGGAAGAAGATAAGGAGAGAAAACAATATAAAATAGGTTAATAGGGTCTGAGAAAGATTCGATGTTGATGCCACTGTACATTAGATTAAGACACACCCATATAATTTATTGATCCTATGTTCCCCAGACTCAAAGGTCTGTGTGTCTGCAATGACATTAGCATAAACCCTCAGAGTAGGAAGGACCAAATCCTTCAGCCTGTTACTGGGTTGAATAAAGAATCTGACCTTCATCTGAACCAACCGTGTGGGAGACCCTGAAGGGCCTTAAGTGAGGAAAGAAAAATCAGACTTGCATTTTTAAAGATCGGTGCGGTGCAGCATGGCCAGTAGTTGAGAGGGATGCCAGCAATTGTAGTGTCAGTGAGACAGTGGACAATGAGATAGAAGGAAGGGCTGATGGGGAGTGGGGGTGGGGGCGGGGGTGGGGGCGAGTCCAGGGACTCTTAGAAAAAAAGCCACAGGACTCGCAGACAAAGAAGGAGGGGGGGAAGAGAAGGGCAAGGCTTCCAGACCTCTGAGATAATGGAGAGACCATTCAAAGGGATAGCGAATCCCAAGAGGGAAGAAAATGGGAGTGGAGCGGGGAGAAACCTGGAGCTATTTGCAAGAGAAAGGACAACTATTTCATTAGATACAGGAACACAAAAGCAAAACAAGACCAACAGCAGTTCCTTAATCAGAGACACACTTGATTTAAGGACTCTTAGGCTAATTGAGGGGCCTGTTATAAAAAGCAAATTTGATATCTTGGAGAAACTGTTCAAGGACAAACAACCACGGCTTCATGCAGCCTGGGATCTTCGGCTCATTCTGCAAGCCTAGTCAAAAGCAATGCCCCCTGTACTGGGTGGGTTTCATTTACTTCTGTGAAGTAAACTGTCCTTTTCCTATTACAACAACAGACTCTTCAACACCAGTGGCATTATTTCTTTGGTGTATAATGTTTTATTCCCCTCTGTATTTTCGAAAACTCAGAAAGCAAATCATCAGCGTGGAAGCAACTTACACATATATTTTTTTTTTTAAATGTACTTTATATAGATGTTTGGTTTAATGAGCTGCTGTGGTGGTCTGAATGAGAAATGTCTCCTATAACCATGGACAATTGAACACGTGGTCCCCTGTTGATGATTCTGTTGGGGTAGGCTTAGGGGGTGCAGCCTTGCTGGGCAAGGTTTTCACCCGGAGCAGGCTTTGAGAGTAAAGGGCCACCATACCTCCTTTGCTTGCTTTGTGATTGCAGTAAAGGATGTGAGCTCTCAGCCTCCTGCTCCAATTTACATGCCTGCTGCCTGCTGCCTGCTGCCATGCTTCTCTGCCCTCATGGACTCTTACCCCTCTGGAACCATAAGTTCAAATAAACTCTTTCTTCTATAAGATGCTTTGGTTGTGGTGTTTTATCGCAGCAACAGAAAGTAATTAATACAACATGTTCACTTTTTTTAAGGTACTCATGAACTTGCTACCACATCAACCATGGGCTGAGAGACCCCGTGCAAGTGACTTAGGTGCACAGTGTTGCTCCACCTCCATATTTCTGTGAGGGAGATGTTTCTGACTGAGGAAAATGAGGTGTAGTGAGGTCCTTACCTTGCTGAGATCTGTCACAGCTTAGAATTGAGAAGCCAGCCTCCAAAGTCTATATTCTTTCTATTCTCTTCAGAAATGCCTTGGATATGATTTGAATACATGCCCAAGGGCTCACAGGTAAAAGCTTGAACCTTGGTTGGTAATATTAAGAGATGGTGGTACCTGTATGAGGTGGGGGCTTGTGGATCTTTTTTTTGGGGGGGAAGGGGGTATTTGAGACAGGGTTTCTCTGTGTAGTTTTGGTATCTATCCTGGATCTCACTCTGTAGACCAGGCTGGCCTCTAACTCATGGAGATCCATCTAGCACTGCCTCCAAGTGTTGGGATTAAAGGCATGTACCACCACCACCCGGCTTTGTGGAAGATCTTTAAGTCCTTATGAGCACTGCCTTCAGAAAGGTAAAAGCGGTGTTCATAAGAACCTGGTTGGGATCTGAGAAGGTTGCTAAGAGAAAAAGAAGGAAGACTAGCCCCTCTCCAGTCTCTGGATCCTGTCTCATCCTGAGTGCTTTCTCCTCCATGCACTCACCGTCTATGAAGCCCTCATCATAGGCTGAACCGATGAGACAATCAAATCCTGGACTTTCAACCTCCAAAACCCCAAGCTAAGTAAAGTTTTCTTCTCTATAAAGTCCTCGGCCTCAGTTCTTTAGTATAGAAACTGAAAACAGACTGATACACGCTCATGGTCATAGCCTTTTGTTTCAAAGAAGAACAACAGAGTCCCCTTTCTGATAAGCAAGGTAAGAGGAAAAATCAAAACCAGCAAAACATCTGGACATTGTTTTCCAAACTTATTGATGCTACATTAGCTAATCATGCTACCTATGAAATCGGTTTCCCAAATTAGCTCTTCCCTAGACTTCCTCATTATTCACAGTTTCATAGATGAAAGACAGGGGAAGTCCTTCCTTGGACTGAGTGGCTGTCCTGTGGTTGATGGGACAGTTGATACAGGAAATCACTGCCCCCGTTTCACAGGGGAAAAGGTGGAGAAACACCTTGACTAGGTCCAAGTACACAGTAGTAACTCTGGGAGGAAGAATTTCATTTGTAACCTGCAAAGTCCACAGCTGTCCATCAGGGGGTATTGTTGGGGCTTTTGTTTTGTCTATGAAAGAAAATGTCAAATTACTCTCAGGCCATGGAATGCTAAGCAGTGGATTTGAGTGACTTGTATCAATAAATCACTGCTTGATTTTTGCTGACCTTAATCTCTTTCTTGGATAGACAAACATAGTTTTTATTTGACCTCAACACCCAAGGGAGGGCAGTATCTCAGACCAGTATTAAATATTTAAAAAAAAAATCAACTGCAAAATTTGTTTACTGCATTGGGATTATTCTGTTTATCTAAGGAAACTTTACAAAACAAAAACAAAAACAAAAACACTGTATATCTGGTCATGTTGTAAAGCATCCACTGTGCACCTGGTCCCGTTGTATTTTCAAATATTAACTAATTTTATCTTCATTATAATCCAATGAAGTAGGTGCTGTTTTGACTCTCCTTTCACCATAAAGGAAAGTAAAATGTAAGTGTGTTAAATAACCATCTCAAGGTCACACTGGCATGAAGAAGCTGGCTCCTTTAAGGTATCATCTTACCTACTTGCTAAGTGGCTCTGAATTTCTTAGGCAGAAGATGAGAGACTGTGGTTCCTGTGGGTTTATTCCCTTGAGGACTAACAGCCCCTACTCATGGAATCTGCTATATCCTCCACACCTGCTCAGATGATGAAACACATCAAATGTAACAGTGAAACAGGCCTGGTCCTGCTCTGGAAGAGGTCAGAGAGGGCGCTGTCCATGCCCTTGGTGCTGATCACTCCCTTCTCTTCTTTTAGGAAGAAGGGAGTTGAACTCACCCTGTGCGCTGCTCAGGTCTGTGCCTCTAACAGCAGGTATATATTGGGTGCTGTACACTGTCCCAAACACTTTTCATGGTTCATGACTCATCTAATTCTCACTGTTTTATATAGTGAGATGATTTTCCTCCATTTCCTGGATAAGGTCCTGAGGTTGGGGTGCTTGCTCCCCTAGTCATTCCTAGATGTACCACTGGTTGGTAAGGCTCATGTTCCCCGACTTCAGCTCCATCTTTGTTGAAGGCTTTCTTCTACCTCTGCGGCTGGTGTGGACTTAGTGTTCCTTGCCTCTCTGTACAGGCAGGATGGCCAAGCTTTCTGCTGATGTCTCACAGCTACTCTTCCCTTTTAGTTTCTTTCTCCCTGCCCTAACCTTGTGAATAACCTCTTTGTAAAATCCTGTTACAGCCCTTTCTGAGTGCTCCATCTCTTTCCTCTCAGGACTCTAATAAATTGAAAGAGTATAAGCAAGAAGAAAATAGAAAGCTCGCTGTTTGATAACATGGTAAGAGAAAACAATACACTATTACAATAGACATTTTCTGTCTGTGGGGGCATAAGTATCAGCGTGCATTTGCTCATCGCATCCTTTCATTTGCTGTGTGAAGTGTATTACCATGAGACTCTGGTTTTAAGCACCTCTTGGAGAATACACCAGCTTATACCTGCATGATGCTGAGGTTGACAGTACATCTGTTCCTGCTTGGTGATAAATAGGGGTAGACTGAAGAGACAGGGCATGGAAAACCAGCATCGATAGAAAGTCTCAAAGCAGTGTCTGATCCCAGACACTCATCTCTGGTGACTGTAAGAAATGATGACCCTCAGCAGGTGGTATGGATTTGCCTTCCACAGTTACTCTCCCAGTGGCTAGGAGGAAAAGCTCACCAAACACCAACTCCCAGATTTACCCTATTCTCACAAAGCAGGAATTTCCTGCCTGAATCATACCCAGAAAAGGCTGTTTCCCATGCTATCCACAGTCTTCACAGGAAGCCAGTCCATTCCTCTTCCCTTCTTATCTCACATACCCTGATCCCATGAGTTGTACTCATATGGATTCTATGATGTAAAGCCCTAAGTGTGTGTGTGAGTGGGTGGGTGGAGAGGTATTTTCTTTAAATAGTGAAAACTACATGATACAACTATTTTAAATTTTGAAGATTGTGAGATTCCCTGGGAAAATATCTGAGAGTTTGGTTGTAGCAGTTTGGTGGTAGTAGTAGTAACAGTAATGGATGTAGCCATGACAATTGCAGATGATACTTCTGTTGGAGGCTTTCAGTCGCTTGCCAAGTATCCATTGTCTTTTTCCTTACTGAAGACCTCTAGTTTTGTTGGAGATGGCAATGTACTCAAATGTACTAACTATTTTTTGTCAATTTGACACAAGGTAGAGTCATCTGGGAAGAGGGAAGCTCAATTGAAATAATACCCACGCCAGACTGGACTGAAGGGAAATGTCGGGGAGGGTTTTTTTTTTTTTTTCACATATTCTTGATTAATGGTTGATGTTGATGTGGGAGGGCTCACCCCACAATAGGCAATGCTAAACCTGGCCAGGAAGTCCTTGGTTGTGTAAGAAAGCAGGCGGAGCAAGTCGGAAAGCAGCATTCTTCTGTGGTCTCTGCTTCAGTTCCTGCCTCCAGGTTCCTGCTTCAGTTCCTGCCTTGACTTTCCTCAATGATGGACTATAATGTGGAAATGTAAGACACATAGTCCCATCCCCAAGTTGGTTTTGGTCAGTGATTTATCACAGCAACAGAGAACACTACTATACCACCAAGCAAGCCTGGCACTTGTCAAGTCTGCCCCATGCAAACAAGGATACCCACCACGGTACACACCTTTAATGATACTTCATGGGGCTTCAGGAAAGCATCTCATTAGCAGAAAAGGATGAGCAAATGCTAACCATTTCTGCTTTGGCTTTTCGTGATTCCTCTTCTTCTTGTCTGGGATGAAGTCATGATGCCCACAGTGGGAAAGGGATCAAATTTGCCAGCCTTAGCACGGTGAAAGAAACTTAGCATCAGTGGCATCTTGTAGCCACCACACTGGGTGTGCACACAGCATACTTTGGGACTTTGTAAGGATGAGGTAAGGCACATTTATGTGGTTAGGAACTGACAGCAGGGCTTTAACTCTGGATCACTCACTTCTTGTCACTCTGTAATGCCCAGTGTCAAAGCCATTTGTCCACACGTACATGAAGAATTAGCACATGAATGGATGTTCCTATTAGTGAGGAATTACTTACCATGCTCTTTAATCAATTGAATTTAAATTTTAAAAGAGTGTAGCCCATGCTCTCCCCACTTCCTGGTGCTTCCTGGAACCACCTTCCAAATATTTTGCTGGGGTGTGCTTCTGGGAGATATATCTAAAGCTTTCACAGAGAACCAAAATAAGCCACATGTCTAGGCTCTGCTATGGGCACAGTCTGGGACAAATTCCACATGTTCACTAATCAATACTAAAACTAAATAAATCACAATTTTGTATTTTTTTTGTTAATCATTGAAAATTTTGAATTGGATTGTGATGTGCTAAGGTGGTAAAATACTAGATTCTAGAGATATTGCCAAAAGGAATATTAGAACTCATTAATATCTTTAGATTATTGACTAGAATGTTCAAATAACATTCTGAATACATTGGGTTGATTAAATGACTTCATTAACTTTTGCCTCTTTCCACATTGTCAACTTCTAGACAGTTTAGAACTATACACATAGCTCATACCAACACCCCTCCCCTGTGGAATGGTGAAGTTCTACTGACATGTTACATATCCTGGGCTCATGGGTCCTGGGATCAGCATATCCCATTTATCTCATGAGGATCCTAAAGTAACTCTTCGTAGTGAGTGATAGCACCTTCATTTTTCAAGAGACACCTGAAGAAACTGCTTTACCCCCAAGTCCCCCGCTGACTAGGAGGAGGCTGCTGGCTGTGTTTGGCTCTCAGGGTGGTGGCTTTAACCACTATGTACTCTGGGTAACTCACTATGTGTAACTGTGCAGAGATCATTGGGCTTTCTCATTGATGTGGTGATTGATTGCAGATCACTCTCCGATGAGTGGAGCTAGAGAGACCAAGTAAGATCCAGTGAAAAGGTAACAGAGAGGAATCTGGGGTACTCCTGCCTGCCAACTGTCCTCTGAGGCAGAATGAGGTTGATTAAGGATGCCCTGCCTCTCTCCTCCATTAACAACAAGCTGGGGCTTGGGGAATGTATATCAACCAGGTATAAATCCAGGCAAAGTAAGGGTGACAGCTGAGATTTGTGGATGAGCTAGCTGTTGGTTGTTGAGAAACCAAAGAATGAAATGTTTGGCCACACATAGCTTGTCCTATAGTCACTGTCAAAAAGTCCACTTTTGTTCTGAAATAGTTTCCTTGGGAATGCTATGCTCTTACATGAATATACAACTTCAACTTCATATTTACTCTTTCCCACAGACATTTTTGGTAAGCTGATATCATCTTGCTTTAACTACAGAAAAAAAAAACAGTGGCAAACTTGTATTCTTTTAAAAATGATTTATATTAGTTTTAATTATATGTATATGTTTTTATCTGTGTGTTGGTCTGTGCATGTGAGTGCCGATGCCTGTGAAGGCCAGAAGAGGGTATCAGATGTCCTGGAACTATAGGCAGTTGTGAGCCTTGGGTGCTGGGAACAGGACTCAGGTCTTCTGCAAGGACCTCAAGTGTTCTAAACTGCTGAGCCATCACTTCAACCTCCAACACTGGTCTCTTCTTTTCTTTTTATTTCTATTTTCAAGACAGGGTTTCTCTGCATAACAGCCCTGGCTGTCCTGGAATTCATTTTGTAGACCAGGCTGGCCTCAGACCCACAGAGATCTACCAGCCTCTGCCTCCCGAGTGCTGGGATTAAAGGTCTGTGCCACGATGCCTGCCTAAGACTGGTCTTCTTATATAATGCCCAGTGTACTGGACTTCAAAAACTTTATCATCTTACCCAGTAGCTGTTCAAGTACAGATAATTTGATACTGCCAAAAATATTTTATTTCGGATTATTTTACCAAACTCAGCATGTGCAGTTTTACTGTTAATGCTGCCGCCCCTTCCCCCCAAAAAATCACCTTCTAATGTAGACAGAATTGCTTTGTGTGTATCTTTATATATCCTGACAAGAAATAGTGGGCTAGTAGATGGACATGGATGTTTTTACTATAGTGGCAATAATGTTTTACATTTCAGCCGTGCTTTTCAAATCATAGCCTCTTACAAAGCACCGGTGATAACTTGGCGCATTCTAGCACCACATATCACCCTTTTAGAACAGGAGGATGTGAAGGATCCAGGGTGGCTTCCACATCAAGGAAAATAATAAAACACATTTCTACGATGGCTGGATCAGAGAACGCACGGCAGTTTCTGGGGTCTTCTCTGCAAGTCTTTATTGGTCTCATCAGATCTCAGTAAAATAGGAAGGAAACAACTGTTACTTCTATTTACAGTTTCCAGGCTTAGAAATAGAGACAGAAGGATTTGGAATCTGGAAAAAAACAGCAAGGCAGGTCCTGATGGGGTCAAATATGGGGTCCCTGTCCCCCTTTCCTGCCTGGCTTATCCGCACACACCTGTCTGTCATGGGACTTACCCTGGGCTTGCCAATTCCTGTTCCTCTGTCGCTTATGTGTGCCTACCTTTGAAGACAGGAAGGCTTCCCTGACCTCGTGCTTTTCTATGCATTGTTCCTTTTCTTCCCTTTTTTCTTCTCCCTCCCGTGCTTCCCCTTTTCCTCCCTTTCTCCCCGTTTTCATTACTTCTTCCCCTTTCATTTTCTTCACGTTACAATCACAGTTCCTTCTTTTCCTTCTCGGGCTGGCATTACAGTCCTACCTGGAGTTCTTTTCGGTAGTGCCCTGGCAAAACCCAAGAGGCTCTCATGCAACACTTTTGGGGGCATGTGCTTCCAAACTTGGCCACAAGGGGGTGTGTGCGCAATATCTGTGGCGTCTTTCCTGCTGGAACAGAAGTCAGATGGCTTCTGCTGTAGTAATAAGAAATGTGCATAAGGACCTACCTGGGCTTGCCATCCACCAGATACAAAGGGGTTTTGCAAAGCATGTGGATACCGAGTCAGCAGGCTAGATGTCTCTAGGTATGTGTGGTTGGGCTGGAAGATATGGTTTTCCCTGTTTTTAGACTGGGTGGAATAGAGATAATAGATTGAGCGTGATTGCACATGTCTGCATGTGTGTGCACTGAAGCGCTCGAGTGTGTATACTCACGTGTGTATGCATGTGCACATGCATGAGCAAATGTATCCAATGCTCCTTCCAACTGCTGGTCTATACCAACTTTCTGAGCCACACTTTCTTAATCTGAGATTCCTTCCAGCTATCCTATGCACTGAGTATGGAAAGCCTCATAGAGTCACTCCTGATCTCAGCATGGGCTGGAACTTGGAGGATTCCTGCCTACCAAAGTTTCTCCTACCTTTCCAGGGTTGCAGTCAGCCCTTTCAGCCATACTCACAGCTCTGGAAATCTGTTTTCTGTGGCAACAACTGGACTCAGAAACCGGAGTGGATCTCCTTGGTGTCTTTTGCTGTAACACGCTGATGATGGATTTCTGGGTGAGGCCATGCCATCTTTTGGTGCCCTCCTTACATGACAAAGCCCCTGTCTCAAAGATCTGAGTAGCAGTGGTGTTAACAGAACCGCTTTTCAGGAGGAATGCCCCCCTCCCGGATAAATGACTGCTCGCAGTGAACTGACCACTCAACCAGACACTGGGCTAAGGAGCGGAGCGGGCTCCAGGGACACAGAAGGCGAAGGCTCAGGGTGGTGAGTGTGATCAAGGGCAGAAGTAACGCTGGTGGAGATGGAGGAAGAACCAGAAAGCACTAACCCTGTGCCCATGAGGAGGTTAGTGAGGTTTAAATCTAGTTTGAGGCTTGACCCTGCAAACGGGTCATCACCTTTCCCCTGTGCTCAGAGATAGTGAGTACTGGTGCAAGCTTGGTAGCTAGTAAGCAAGGGAAACGGGGTTGGGGTGAGGGTGGGGTGTCGCAGACTGAAACCTGATTTGGACTTCTCCACCTATGTGAATATGGCCTAAGGCTCACCTCTCTTAAACAAGTAGAAAGAGAAGTTTGTAGCATGGGCAACACTCCTTTCTTATAAGGAAACTATCTCACAGACATAGAGCCTGTGATTGGTGCATGCCCTGATGACGTCAAGCACTCCAGCAGTGTCAGACTCACTAGCGTTCCTGTCAGTGGCCAGGGCTATGTCACCTCTCTCTCCTTGGGAGCAAAGGGCTGGAAGCAGGTGGAGATCATGAATGACAGCCACCTCACTGGCTGGGCTTCCTCTGGTAGCCTGCAGTGGTGGGTAAGGTTGGCTTGGGAAGTACCCCTTGCATCTCAGGGACTGAGAGGCAAGCCCCTGACCTGGAGCTGAGGAAAAGGCAGTCCCCCTTCCATACAGCAGCCGAGGGAGTCCATGAAGGGTCGACAGGAACTGTGGAGCCTTGTGCAAGGTCCGTCGTGGCATGGTGCCCTTGCCATGAGATGCCTTTGGAGAAGGCCCCTTTTGCCGTGCTATGGCCTCTAAATCCAGAGCAGTCTCAGCACACGGTGTGTGCTTGGCGAGAACCAGAGTATTCTGGGAAGATCTCTGGCCCAGCAGCCCAAAGATCTGGATGTAATTGCCGCCCGCCGATGTTTGCAGGAAAGCCCCAACTTTCCCCAGGACCTAAGTGTCTTACTTTCTAAAGGACTTGAAATCTTGGGGCTGCAGGGTGGTGGGTTCCTGAAGAAGACCACAGTAAGTGGTAAGACATGGAGGTGCCCTGCGTTGGAGCTTATGATCCAGCCAGACTGGTGGGTGGGGACAATTTCCTGGTCCTCCTACAGGAACAACAGGCTTCTTCCCTGGAGGACCTGGCATGGGCAATCACAGTGCTGGGCGCCTGCCCTTTCGGAAGGTTCTGTGAGGAGGAGGAGGAAAAGGAGGAGGAGGGTTCCGAGCAGATGCTTCCACATCTCTGCCGTCAGCTTGGTGGTGTCTAATCCTCCTCCCCAGCTGCTGGTGGTCATGGCATCTCTGCCAAATACTCCAAAGGGGGTGGGGCACAGATCTAGTCTCACAGGTCTCTCAGATCACTATCTGGGAAGTGGGGAGGGGTTAGAAGAGGAGGCCCTGGAAACCCAGACTAACAGTGGTGGGGCAGTTGGCAGAGTATGAAATGACTCGGCCTTAGAGAGCGCTTGATGAGGAAATGGTGATAAACAGAATCTTTGCTGCAAGTATGGAGAGGACTATGTATAAAGCTGCCAGAGCAGCCTGACACTTAGTAAATGCTTAATAAGGATCATTGATAAATGCTTAATAAAGATAACCATCAGTGCAGGTTTAGACTACTACTGAGGCAGAAGATGGAAGACAGAGAAGAGAGCAAGAGGCACTTCCACCAGGCCCTTTGTCCACTTCCTCTTCCTTGGAGGTTCTCAGAGAATCACCGGAATTCAAGTCTAGGGAGAAAAAAAGAAAAGACAAGCTTGAGGCATGTGTTTCTATTTAGATATAAAAGGAGAAAATTCTCCCTCAAGAACCCCACACCTCCCCGGGGGGACTGCTGACAGTACTGGAGGTCCAGATGTGAGGTTCGGACTTGGGGCACACTGCCTGACCAGACAGACCAGCCTGGCGCTCAGGGTCAGAAGCAGGATCTGCCATTAGGATCCCTTGCTGACGCTGACGCTGCTGGGTGTTTGTGCTCCCAATCCGCCGCCATCCGCAGCGAGGACCACACAGATGGTGTCTGCCTGCTGCCGTTCAAGGCTTCTGTGTCAGAGAGCAGCCATGCAGGGGAGACTGCAGAAGAACAGCCAGGCTTTCTTCTGGTGCTGGGTGCTTGCAAAATAGCAAATCCTCATGAGCTTTCTATGAAACGACCTCTTCTCATCTCCACTTGACAGACGAGTAGACTGAGGCACAGGTGACCTAACTTTGCTAAAGGGCCACAAACTAGTAACCATTTCATTTTACTGCCTTTTGACAGTTTTGACTAAAGAGACACGGGGAACACTGTTGCAGGGGATTCTGGAGTTGCACCTTACTGTGTACAGGACTCAACTGATCAGCTGTTTGGAGGATTCCTTCAGCAAACTTTTCTGGCGCCCTCCCCATATTCATCCTAGGCACTGGGCATTGGAGACCTCTCCCTCAGACAAAACTTGCTGTGCCCTGAGATAGTTCTGGGCTATGAAAGCAGAGTTACAGTTCTGTGAATGGTTTCAGAACACAGGGAAAGGAAAATGAAGCGATTCGGGGCTCTGGGGAAGTCTTCAGGGCTGTCAAGGGACTATGACAGGAGGTCAGGACTTGAACAAGAACTCTGGAATACCCTGGCTTGGTGTGGGACATTTCTCCCCCACACTTCAAGGGATCTGCAAGGGGCCTAGGAGAGCCTTTGCTGGGGTTTGGTTGGGTGTTTAAGAGGGAGACATCACCACCCGAGTGCGGTGGGGTAGGCTCCCTTCTGGGGACAGTTTTGAGACACTCACTCACTCATCCATCTCCAGGCACCCGCATGTTTATGGCTAAGGGGAAGGGCAACTCCGAGCAAGTCTTGGAAGACAAAGACAGTCTGAAGGACAGGCGCTTTTATGTAACCGACCTCTGCGCCAAGGGTCTCAGGAGACTGGCGTTCCAAGCCCGAGCCCGGCGTTATTATCGTACAAATACCAGCGGACAGCAAAGAGACCTAAGTTAGGCAAGTCCGCGGAGCTTTTGAGAACGAGGCAGCGGGTCGCATCGCCTGTTCCCAGAGCCGCGCCCGGTGAACCCGGGGTCCCCAGGTTCTGCCCTTGTTCCCTGCTCCCCAGGACGGGTAACCTTGGGCACGCCACTTGACCTGTGAGCCTCAGTTTCCCAGCCGGTGCACCTACAAGGCAATGCTGGGCAGCTTAGAGACGCTTCCCGGGGAGCCAGGGATGGAGACCGGGGGCCTAGGGTCCGGACGCGCCCCCACGATGTCCCCGCCGCGGGCCCGCGCCGTCCCGGTGCCCCCACGAGGCGGCGCGCGGCGGGCGGTCGGCGCAGCGCGCAGGCGCGGCGGGCGGGGCGGGGGAGGGCGCGGGGCACTGCGCGGCGGCTCAGAGCGCGCGGGGCGGCGCGCGGGGCGGGTCGCGGCAGAGCTAGGCGTCCGCGCGGCTGGCGGGCGAGCCTGAGCAGCGCTCTTCGGTTTCCCGGCCCGCTCGCTCCTTTCGCTCATCCCGCCGCCGTGCAGCTCGCGGCCCGCAGCGCGGTGATCTGGGGCTCCACGGGGCCGGGCTGAGCGGCCGCCGCCCGCCCCGAGCCGCCGCCGCCGCCCGGCCGCCCGCCCGGCTTGGCCGCCGAGGCGCCTGGCGGGGTCCGCGCCGCCGGGGGCGGGCGGCTCGGGCTGCGGGGCGGCTGGCGCGCGCGCGCCGCGGGGCGGAGAAGCGGGCCCGGCGGCCGGCGAGCATGGAGGAGAAGTACCTGCCGGAGCTGATGGCGGAGAAGGACTCTCTGGACCCCTCCTTCACGCACGCCCTGCGCCTGGTGAACCGAGGTGAGCGCGCCGGCCGTTAACGGCACCCGCGCAGCTGGCGCCCGGGAGGAGGGAGGAGGCCGGGCATCTATCTGCACGGGACTGGAAGCGCATCCGTGGGGACCCCGGTGGACCCAGGGGAAACTTCTGGGCGAAACACAGCGAGCGTGCAGGGGCCTGTGTCTGGGCCGATGCTGGACGAGCCCACTGGAGAGGGAGAGTGGGGCGCCCCGGGACCCGGGGTGTTCGGGCTGTCCAAGGAGCTGGAAGAAAGCGCTGCAGGGAAATGGATGGGCTTGAGCGGATTGGCTGCGCAGGAGGTGAAGGGAACAGGTGCTTGGGTTGTTAGTGAAGTTTGGGGACCTTGGGAAGAGGTGTAGGGTCAGATCCTCCAAGCAAGATAGAGGAGGACCACCCCAGCGGCCCCGAGGGAGGAGCCCAGCCCCTCTCCCACGATCTTCCGTGTGTGCCCAGGCAGCCACGGGCTGGGCAGTTTGCCGTTCCTGGGGGCGGGCACTCATGCCAGCCTGGCAGTCAGGCGGCCCTTGGAGGACTCAGTTTGGGAGAGGAGGCCCGCCAGAGAGCCCGTTCTTGCTCGCCCTTTCTCTCTTTGAGACAAGCTGGGCGGGTGACCCTCATTGGTGGCAGGCTTAGGGTTGAGCATATTGCCAAAGGAGCCACCCGCCTGTGCCATTTTTCACACTCCTCCAACCAGCGCGGGTGGGAAAGGAGCCGGAAAGTGCCAAGGACAGAGACACTGGGGTTTATGGAGGCACGCCTACCCAGAACAGTATTCTTCAGGCTCACTTCTGCTTTGGCTTCCTGGATCATCTATTAGGATGGAAGGTAAATGAAGCCAGCCTTGCCCGGATCAGTCTGCTGCACCCGGGTCCAGCATATGTGTTTCAGAGGAAGATGGGCTGGGGACCTATGGCCTTCTTCTTTTTCTTTCTTTTTCCTTTTCTTTCTTTCTTTTTTTCAGGGACATGACCGAGACGTTATCTGATCAGATCTGTAACCATTTTATGAATCACTCTGTGCAGCGGTTCCTGGCTAGGGGTATGCTTCTCTCAGTGCTGGCCCTGACTCTTTTTATTGTTGAGAGAGAAAGATGAGGCAGACATATTCTATTTGTGTGTAGATACCTATGTTTTAGAACCGCGACCTCTGCTACTTGTCTGTTGTAGACAGTTGTCAGGAGTAGGCTGTTGTCGCCTGCTGGGGGTGGTGGAGAGACTTCCCGTCTCCACGAATTTAAGCTTCTTTGAATTGTTGAACAGAAATACGTTGGCAAGCCTCTCCCATTAATGGCATGCTTATTTTGATTTCTTTACTATAGCAGGCTTGAGAAAGAGTAATGGGCATTCGCTCCTAAATTAGAGAAAAAGAATTTAAGTTTGACCGCCTGGTCCTTCTGAACAGTTTTGTAGTTAGATTCCTGTAGTTCGATTTTTTTTTACTCCTCACTCTTCGTGATTTACATAGATCTTTTACTGCTTGCTGGGCTGTGATCTCTGTAAGAAATTTCTTTGTACATTGTGTGAGATCAGTGGATTAGAAATGGTCTGGACTGTGAAACCAAGCACAATTTTCTTAGTGAAGAGACAGAAATCAAACCAGGCTTGTACTCAATTAGGGAGACGAGTTTTAAAGGATAATGAGTTATTTTTAAAGTCGGGATTGTGTTCCGTGGCACGTTGTCATAGCCTTGTGTTGTTAAGATGTTCACAATTCTGTCGGTTCCTGCGTCTACTGGTGTTAATAATGGCTCCATTTCCTGAACCAGATACCGGAGAGGTGTTGTTATTTAGGGCTTGTTTGGTGTTGAACTTGGTTGCCTTGGTTTTCATCCGGAATGTAATTCTTGTTAGAAGTACATTTCTCACCTGTGAAGGAAGCCCTGGTGCTAGAATGCTGCTGTTACTGTGAGTTTTTACATGACTTGAGACAGAGGCTGATATCCAGAACGTAGTGGTCTGTCATTTAAAATATTAATTATGGGCTGTTATGTAACTCCAGCGTTACAAGTGCCGTTTTAAAAACATTGGGTCTGAAGTCAGCATTCGGGTGATCGTTGGCAAAGTTTCATTTGAAATCTGATAGCCACCCTCTTATTGCTTATAGGAAGGCATTGTTATTCTTATTTTGCTGTGTTTTTTTTTTTTTTTTTTTTTTTCCTATAAGGAAGGTCTCTTTTCAGAAGTTATGCTGAAATCTCCAACAGTAGGGAATGGTTGGCACTGTGAACCTTTACTGCCCTGTGTAAGAGACTCGGTAGCTAATGTCTCCAAAGCTCACAGTATTTACAGAGTTTCCACGGCACTTTGAGGCACTTGCTATCTAGTTCTGTCCTCACACTTGCAGCCCTGTAGGCAAGACAATCAGTGCTTTTCCGGGAAGGCTGCTGGGACCCCTGCTGCATATTAGCCTGTAGGTCCTGAGAGTTAATTTGAATCCATATCCTCTGTCTTGAAAGCCATTCTTCTTTCTACATGCAACTTCCCCAAAAGATAGAATGGACTCTTCTTGCACATTAATTTAAAACACTATTGAAATCAATACAGTGACTATGGTTGTCCCTGGATAGGTTAATGTAAGAGAGGGTAGTCATGTGTGTGCTTTAGGAAGATTGATGTTGCTTTAAAAGATAGTGGTCTCTTCCTGTACTTCTTTGAAGAAGCAGACCTCCGCTGTAGACTTGAGGATTGGATGCTGAGGCCAAGGCACCTGCAAATTAAAGCTCTCCTGTGACCAGTATTTTAATTTAGTAATCAGCACTGTACGATAATGAGACTGAGACTGTTTGTACATGAGACGTAGTCATTTCACAATGCAGTATTCATAAACATTGATCAGTGTCCTGGCTGAGTTATTATTATTGTTACAGTCTTTAAGTAAGGATTTGGGTGGATAGGCAGTCAGGTGCAGTCTCTTCTAGTATAGGTAGGCTTCTGCCTTTTTTTCCAGGCCAATGTTTTATGATGGACATTACTTACTGAGTTGATTTTTAACTTCCAAAGGTAGCTGCTTCTCTCTCTGCCCCAAATGTAAAATTTTATTCCCCAAGAAAAGTAAGGCTAATGCTTAATTGATATTAACGACACAAGAAATCAGGTTTGATATGAAAGAAATCAGGTTTTGGGGTTCTCTCACTGCTCCCTACTTGTTCCTACAGACATGCCTGTGGGGTAAAGTGATACGCTTCTTGCTAGGGAGTTGGAGATGAGAGTAGTGTTGCATGCCTTGCATTATATTTGCCAGTAGGAGATATACCCACGTACTGAAACCCTCTCTAGAATGCCTCGTGTTCTGACTTAATCTAGCACTTTGGGATGGCTCTCTGTCTAAGTCTGTCCAAGGCACAGCCTCATGTTTTTAATGATCTGGTTATGTATGGATCGGTCGCTGTTCCTGGCCAAGTTAAATTTAGTTGTTGGTGACAGGAGGGAGTGGAGTAGAGGACACCAGAGTGACGTAGCCTGTCTGTCCACAATGATAAGGCCTGTGTTGATATTTCAAAATAAATGGTTTTTATGGTACCTCAATTTTTCAAGTAAGAGGGTTCTTTGCATTCCTTAGGCTGTATGTGGAGCTCTCTATGTGCAGAAAGAGGGCCATTAGCCCATATTTCTTTGCGATGCACGAAGTTCAGTGGTGTAGCATCCCTTTTGGGGAATCCCCCCCCCTTTTTTTTTGCTTGAATGTGCTCAGACCTGTACAGTGAGGGCTCAAGAGTGAGCTTTGCAGAGTGCTTGGTAAGTGGTGCCTGTGTTCTGGGAGTGCGATTCCCAGCTTCATCCAGAGGAGGCTGCCATTATTTCGGTTTTGATTGTTTCTCCTCTGCTTGCGTGTGTTTTGGTTTGTCTTTGTAGGAGATGGAGGTGGTGCTTCCGTTGGAGGTCAGCCACTCCCGAGTTGTATGCAGTGCCTTTAGAGAGATAACAGTGTTCCAGCACATGGACCTTGGGGACCCAGCCTGGGTGCCAGGCTTCTTGTGCTGGGTACTGGAGAGGAGGTGAAGAACTATGCTCCACTGTGTTATAAACTAAATGTCTTCTTTCCTCGGGAACTTAGTCATTCGGCTGTCTTTCTGGAATACAGAGTGACCAGAGGGTCCAAATGAACTAGGACAGTGTTTCTGAGGCCCTCCGGCCCGAGTGATGCTTGTGTTCTTTCTACTGCCAACACCCCAGGGATAGAGAGGTCTTTGGGCCAGGCTTTCAGTTGTAGAACTTGCCCCGCATGGCGTACTTTCAGGATGTCAGAGAGATGGCAAAACTTGGTGGTTGGTTTTGCCATGCTGTTCTGTACAGACCCTCGGGGGGTCTGGAAAGTGCAGTTCCTGTAAGACTGTTGGCTAATGACAGGCGGAGACTAGGAAGGCCAGGCTCCGGGATGTGCAGTTGCCTCTTTTTCTGCCTGACCACACTGGGTTGAGAGATACATGATATGGTGTCTATTTTTATTCTCCCCCCTTCGGATTTCTGCTTTAGTTCTACTTTCCTCTCTCCACCAAAGGGGAGGGCTCCATTGCTTTTTTCTTGTCTCCAGTCCCAGTTCTTACCTCTGCCCAGGTGTGATGCTGCTGTTCAGATCTCATCACTCTGCTGGGAGAGTGAGAGCCTGCTTGGAGGCAGACCTGGTCTGTCACCCGGCCTTGTGGCTTCAGGAGGTAGCATCAAGTGTCATGATTGGGCCTTGCAAACTGAACTCCAGCCTTCATGGCTGGGCAGTAAGGACCATAAAGGTAATGAAGAATGCGAATGTGCGCTTGGCCTTTCAGAGCCACAGAGAGCTGTGCTCCTAACCTCTGTGGAGTGCCAGGCCTGGGGGTGGGGATGAGGACTCTAATGTGCACATCACTGAGGAAGGCAGGAAGGCAGGAAGGCTCTAAGTGAAATGTGTTAAAGCAGGCAGAAGAACATGCCAGGATCCTAAATGTGGCAGAACAGTAGGGGTCTTTCTCCAGGAGCTAATGAGAAGATGTCGTCAGATCGGCTTAGAATCAGATGTTTATTTACTTTTTTTCTTTCTTGAGGAACTTGATAAACCAGTGCACTCTGGTGCAGGCAGCCTTCCTCCTGAAATCCACAATGAGATGATTGTTTTTCTTTTTAAAATAGAGACAAAGTAGAATTCTGGAAGCCCTTGGAACTTGTCTTATAAGCCTTCTTACCTGAAGGAGTTAATCTGCAATTGTAGTGCCAGCCAAAAACTTACCTACCTATCTTTTTTCCTTTTTTTTTTTTTTTTTGACAGTGACTCACTATGTAGCCCTAGCTGGCCTAGAACTCACAATGTAGACCAGGCTAGCCTCGAGCTCACAGAGATCCACCTGTCTGCCTCACCTCCTGAGTGCTAGGATTAAAGGCGTGCACCACTGCAGCCCTGCTTAGCCAGAAACTGGAAGTCAGAGGAACAACTGAAGGTCTGTGAATGCCAGACGCCAACTTCAGCCTGGGTATCCAAAGACCTGTTTGCCATTTGTCATCTGTCTGGCTGAAAAGAGAGAGAATGGCATGCATTTTTACCAAAACAGTAAGCAGGGTGATCTTAGCTCTGGAAGAGTGATTATAATTGGTTAAATACAAGCTACCACATAGAGGGCCTCTTTGGTGCCAGGTGCATCCTGTGCATTATCTCTGAGCCACACCAGATCTTGCAAGGAAGGTAATTGTATCCCTGCCTTGCTCCCTTGGTTTTTTTTTTTTTTTTTTCCCTAATGAGGCATCTGTAGCTCCAAAACAGAAAGCAGTGGAGGTGGAGCTTGTAGTCAAGCTGGAACTTCAGATCCTCATGTTTTGAGGGGATACTTTAAGAAAGGATATAAAAGGCTGTTAGTGTTGGTTTTAGAGAAAAGTTTGATTATGGTAGAAGCCCATTAGGAATTTCCGTTGGCGGTGATGAATTTTTTAAAACAGGTATCTGAAAATGTGCTTAAACAGAAAGGCAGTTTGTGCCCCGAGCTCTCAGGAGCACTATTGAGTCTTTGGTGGGTGTTCAAGGTGGGGAACCAGACTTAACGTATGCATCTTGGAAGTCAGAGAGAAAGCCGGACAACGTGGCACAGAAAGTGTGCAAGGGAAAATCTTCGCTCAGGGCCTGCCGTGTTGAAGACGTCCTATAGAGCTACAGAGCTCTTTGTGTTTAATACTCGGTCTGCCAGGACCGGTTCAGAGTGTCTTCGATTTTTACTTAGTTTGTGGTATAGTGAGGAAGTTTCCATCCTTTAAAACCAGGCTCCAAAAGAAAGGAGGAAATAAAGAATGTTGCGTTAACACACAAGATTATATTTCCACAAATAATAGTTTGGGCTTTCTGGAAGGGTGCTTAAACATATGTGCCTTGTAATTGTTAATGGTTGCAGCTGCCATTCATCAGGGGCCTTTTCTTGTTTGCATGCTTTATGTATATTATTTCATTTGATTCTTCTAATATTCTTAAAAGAATACATCATTTTACAGGGGAGAAAACTAAGCTCAGGAAGGTCAGCTAATTAATTACCCAGTGCATGCGCCTCGGAGCACCAGGTAGAGTGTGGAAGTGGGCCTTATGACTGGTGTTGCTGGTTCAGCTCCTTAAATTACCTGCGAAGCTTTGCACAGTGCTCTGCCGAGCAGAACAGATTCCCTGTGTACAGAGAGGCAGACTGGGACGGCTGCCAGTGTAGAGACTGGTGGCGGCTGCTACTTTGGGACTGGCCATACCTAACAGGGACCAAACTGTGCAGAAAGAATTCTGTGATTGTGGAAGGTGACACCCTTCAGGTTTGTCCAGTTGTATAATTTGTCAGGCCCTCAGTGTGCCATCAGCAAATGTAGGATGCCATGCTCTGTTGGCATGATTGATGTTTTACACATATGTAATGCAGAACACATAGTAGGTTTTACATTATTATTCCCTGCTGTTTTTGTAGACTGTCCTGAGACAGATGTGTGAGGTCAGTACCGGGGTCACTTTCCAGACACACAGTGACTAGTGACACCTTAAAACACAGGTCCTAGCTCCATTGTGTATGGTAGTCTTAGTATGATACTAGTATGATTTTAGTTTTCCAGCCTTGGAAGTGCGGGAAGAGGAATCCCTGGCTTAGGAAGCCTCTTCTTTCACCCCACCAGAATCAGCAGCTAGGGTTGATTTCATCATGCTAGCTGAGGCACAGCACCTGAAGCCTAAATTTAACAAATGAAGTTCCATAAACATTTTTTTTTTTTATGACTGCGCAGCTTAAAGCGTGTCTGGCCCCGCAGCCTCCACAACACAAGAGAGCTAGCTCTGAGTTGGAGGCTGGAAATTTCCATGGTTTTCACCAATCAGCTTTTGCTGCTATTTTAAGGATTTTAAAGGTGTTCTGGCACATTATTGGTGCTCTTCTTTGGCACGGTAAAGGGCATGGATGTGCGACAGCCACCTCTTTGATCTCTCCTTTCAGCATAAATCCAACACTTGGGATCGCTATTGGTTTGAGGTCCCATTGAGAGATTAGAACGGAGCAGGGAGGGGTAGTTTTCATTCTCATTTTCCTGGTGTTATTCTCCTGATCATGATATACAGTTGTGCTCTGCTTTTCATCCACTAGATGGCGCTCCACATAGCTGCTGATGGGCTTCTATCTATACTAGCTTAACTCCTGAACTGAAATTAGTGTTGATGGACAAGCTTGCGTTTCTTTGGGTTTTCATGCATTTCTCTTACTTTTTTCAAATATAGGGCAGTTTCTGGCCAGCATTTCGGAACACAGTGGCATGTCTTTGTCTAGTTGCCAGTGTTTCTGAGTTCCTAAGGGGTGCTGTGCTCGGTTGCTAGTTTGCTTTTCCACACATTTCTTTCAGTCTGGGTACTACTGAAAGTTAGTGAAGTTAGTTTTGTCTCATTCTACAGATAAAGAACAATTCTAGTTCTCACAGTTAGTTTGTATCGAGGTATGTGTATCAAAGTCTTAGATGTGCAAGCAAAGGACAGTAAAATAACATCTGTCATCTGGTGTGGGGTTTTCTGCCTCTTGTTGCCTTGAGTGGTGAGTTAGAGGGTCTGTCATTTCCAGGCACAGAGCCTTGGGAGGGTTTTAAAAAAACCAAACACAGCTCTCTTTTAAAGTTATTTCTAGCAGGACTGAACACTGGATCACCGCATCTAGAGGCTATAAGGATTCCAAAAATTGTTTTTCAATGATGCAGGTAATGTGTGTTGAAGTATTTTGAACTACTAAATTGAACTGTGAATATTTAATACAGCTAAATTGAACCAGCACAGTTCTGTCTCTGAGCTGACGTTCCCAGCTTTGTAAATGGCAGTGATGTTTAGCGAATTTGTTGTCACTGACATGAAGTGACAGTGATATTTAACGTGAGGTCTTCACCTGGTCTTCTTTGGTCCCCACAAGCTACCTTTTCTGTCTTGGTTTCAGACCCCAGCTCTTGCTTGTTGGCCAGGGCAGAGTGGACTGCCTGGTTTCTGTGGGGGAGGGACTGGGTTTTCTTAGTGCCTCATGTGTGTGTCTCTTGCTTTCAGTCCAGTTATGATCAGAGAGCACAGACAGTAGCTGACCGCTTAGAAAAATCTCCACCCTTAGCTCCTGCGCCACGTGCAAGCCACAGTTGGCTGAAATGGTGCTGGAGTCGGACTCAGACCATTTTGCAGCCCAGGAGAGTTAAGTTTTGTGTCAGCCAAACTTGGGCTCATGTCTTAGCTCTGCCTTTCTTGTGTTGTGGCCGTGGCTGCATTGACTCTTCTCAGCCTCAGTTTCCTGACTGCAAAATGGTGATTGAACAGGTACATGTGCTCTGAAGTGCTCTGTGTGGTGTTTCCGTGAGGTGCTGTGAGGAGCCGAGGTGTATAGTGAGCATAGAGCAAATGGCTGCTGCTGTCATCGTCTCCTTCATTATTGATTTTAATATATGTGTCCCTCTTTTTAAAGGTTTATTTATTTAGTGTGTGTGTTTGGGGGGGGGGCATGTGTGTGGTGTCCATAGGAGGGCATCAGATCTCTTGAAGCTGGGTTTGAGAGCTGCATTGTGTGTATTGGGAACAGAACTGGGGGCCTCCGCAAGAGCAGTAAGAGCACTTAACCATAGTCATCTCTCCAGCCTCCTCTCTCCTTTATACTGTGTCTCATCAGGTGTGCAGGGCCCAGGCAGGGAGGTAAACACGCTAATAGACTTTGCAGAGCGGATTATGTGCTGTGTTAGAACTCATAGGGACATGAAGCTTACTCTTTCTCTGGACCAAGTTTTTTCTTTCTTTCCCTCATACAATACAATCTGACTGGTTTCCCCTCCCTCTCCTCGCCCCACCCCCCATATCCACTCCTCTTCTGGCACTCTTGTTAAAGAGCTATGAACTGGATGCTGAGTACCGTTAGGTCACTGACGTGGTGCTGGCGCACAGTGTCGTTTCTGTTTCCCCACATCTTCATTTTCCTACCTTCAATGATGTCTTGTAGTTATTTATCTGTCTTTTCTTCTTCCAGTATTCAAGATACTTCTTGTTCTTGGCATTAAAGCTTTATTTGGAAATAACTTTAAGCTTACATGTAAAGGGTAGCACTAAGGTCCCTTTATCCCATCTCCATGGATCCACCAGTTAACATTTGCTGTAGCTTCCTTCTCCCGCCCTCTGTATAGGTTCATGACCCCCTGATGGCAAGGTACACATGTCACATGGCTGTGCCCTCTGAGTAGTAAACACCTCTGCCTACTTCCCCACAAGAAGGGCCTTCTTTTTGAGTGTTGATGACGCTCAGCCGTGATGCTGGCCTATCACCCAATCCTAGACCTGTTTTGGCCCCTTGATCCAGTTGAGGGGTCCAGATCCAGAGCACACAGTGCAGCCAGCTGCCAGATTCCCAGTGTGTTAGCGTCAACAGCCCTCTGCCATCCCCTGCCTCTGAGGACACGCCAGTGCTCGCGGGAAGCGTCTCTAAGTTTGGGCTGTCCGATTCTTTTGCACTGTTGTGGAGGTGACATGTTGTGTGTGTGTGAGGGCGCACGGTGCTGGAATCCTCACTGCCCTTTTGATCAGGTTGGTGACCGGTTGAAGTTATGCTGGCATCATCTTCCTGACAAGTAAACCGTCTCCTTTTGTAACTACTTAGACCGTTTCCGGGGTTATACTTTAAGGCTAAGTGTCTCGTGTTTGTCAAACTGTCCCTCACAGACTAGCCCCCAATATTTCTTACCTGAAACATGGCTGTGGATGTGGTATTTATAAAATGGCAGTTTTCTAACTCCTCCGCTACGGTTACATTTATCAGTTGGCATTCTATGGAAAGGGGACATTTCCTCTCTTTGGCCATCTCTCTGTCCCTATCCCTTTTCCCCGCCCCTCTGTTCAGTTTATCTCGTTTATCTTGTATGCTCATGGATTATTTTAATCAATGAGTTATGACCCTTTACTGGATAAGCATGCTCATATTGTCCCACATGTGGTTCTTGGGAGCTCTTTGCCTTGTACCCTTGGCCTGTTTGATGGGACTGTCACACGGGAGTATAGCTGGCCTGCTGTATATCCATGGGTCTCATATCCATGTTTTTAACCAGGGATGTATTAGAAGTATTTGAAAAAAATAGAATCTTCATTAAACATGCACTTTTTTTTGTTATATAAATCATACGTGATTACAGATTACATAGTATTAAGCACTAACACGTATTCTGGTGATCATCTAGTGAACAGAGAAGACACAGATAGCTCAGTGTAAGTAGGCATCACCCTGTTTTATACACAGAGCTTGAGCATCTGTGCGTTCGGGTATTTGGGGCAGTCCAGGAACCAGTCACTGAAGGGTGCTGGAGAGGAAACAGCATCTTGTTCCAGAGCTCATTTGCTGGTGCCTTTCTCTGAAATTAGTGCTGTCTTAGACAGTGCCCTGGTTTCTCTCATCGAGGAATGCTCTTTCAAACCCGGGTCTGGGCTGCCACAGTGTCCTTGCTTCCGGGCCCCTTGCTCCGAGGTCTGGGAAGCAGATTTGTGTCTGTTAGGGTGTCTCCATTGTCTTCTTGTGAAACTCAGGCCTTTTCTGGAAAAACCCAAGACGAGATATTTTTGATGTATGCCTTCTATTAAGCTCCTGTTCGTGTATCAGGAAAGCATGTAAATGAGTGAGTATGTGTGCACTCTGATAAGGCTTTGTGAAAATAGGCAGTGTGCAAGGCTGTCGTGGGGTGAGTCAGCCTACCCCAGACTACTCTCATGTTGCAGACTGAGGACCAGATCTGGTGAGTTTTGTTTTCCCCATCACCCACAGAGAGGGCACAATAGAAGTTGTTGTCTGAATTAAATGATAACTGAGCTACATCTACTGCAGACCACTCATTCCCCTTATGTAGGTCTTTCCAACATCCTGCAGCTTGCCAATATACCTGGAAGATGAGAGTCTTTTTAAGCGTTTTATGCATGTTATTCAGTGTTTCATTATTATATTGGGAAAATAATTTTGTAAACTTATGCGGGTGCATTTTCTTGGCACGGTCAGACAGATGCCTTCTGTGTGGGAGGTAGGGAGGGTGTATGTGTGTGCCCACACACATACATGTAGAGGCCAGAGGCCTAAATCAGGTGTCCTTCCCAGTGGCACTCTACCTTATTTTTTCAGACAGGATCTTTCACTGAAGCTGGAGTTTGCTGATTCAGCTGCACTGTCTGGCCAGCAAGTCGTATGGTTCCTTTTGTCTCTTAATCCAGGCTGGGCTTCCAGGCGTGTTGCTGCGGCTGGCCTTTCGCATGGGTGCTGGGGATCCGAACTCAGGTCCTCATGCTTGCTTGGCACATACGAATGGAGCCGTCTCCCCACGCTGGCACTTTCTTTGTAAAGCCCTGTCTAAAGGCAGAACCACCCTGCGGGTCATGGTCCCTGGCCCTCCTGTGGCCTCACATTACTCTTTCAGGCTCAGCAGAAAGGCACCAGTCAATTGAGTGAAAAAAAAATCTCAAGATTACATTTTTCTTCTCATTATGGGATAGACTTGTTTCGCAAAATTGTCTTGATGTAATGTATTGCTTTACTGGATTTATAAAGGGACTTCTTGAGAGCAGTGATAGGAGGGTTTTCTCAGGAATGATCCTATTCCCTGAGGAAAGTCTGTCGTTAGGACAGATCACCTGTGGTGGAATCACACTGTCTGTACTGGAGTAGTGGTTGACAGTGACGCAGAGCCCAGGTGGCTCCCGAACACAGCAGTCAGTACCTTGACGAGGAGAGGTGATCACACCCACCTAAGACATCTCTGATGGCCTGGAACAAACTAGGCTTTTCCTAATTGTCTCCTTTTTATATTATCATCATCATTATTATTCCTAGAAGTCTTCCATTCATCAGCAGGCCTTCGTGTTTGTTGGGAGCCACAGGAAGTGTCCTCAGCCTTGTCCTAGATGGGTTGACAGTTCTGCCCACGGATACTTTATGACTGAGTGAACTTAGCATACTTCTGATTGCCACAGGGCAGCTGACCTTGGAGACCTTGTTACATCTCTAGAGGTTCTGGTTCTGTTAATAATTGTTTACTCTTTGGTTCTCACATGAATATCGTGAAGATGCTATTCCTTGGTGCCCCTGCATCTCAGTCTCCTTACACACCCCGGCAGAAGACTATCTGCTTTTTGACATAATGCCCATCGTTTAGTAAAATGCTCATTAGACCAAATAGAGAGTCAGAATTCTCAGTGTTCAGTTTATTTCATAATTTTTAAAGGCAGAGTCTTGTCTGTGTAGCATAAATTGGTGTGAATTCACTATGTATCCCAGACTGATCTTGAATTCATGATCTTGCTGCCTCATTCTGCCAGTCCTGGAGTTACAGGTATGCGTCACCAGGTCCAAAGTATTGCTTTGTATTTTCCTGGCCTTCAGTGACTTAGAAGAATAAGGAGAGAATTAAGAGGTGTAATTTACCAGTTGCTTGATTGTGTTCTGGATGATTCTGTCATATCACAGTTTCCTTTTCTCCATCCTTGGACAGTTCAGCGCTGCGTTAGCTTTGGTGATGTGTACCACAGACTTTAGTGTTCTCATTCCTAAATGGTCCTGGGAGAATCTGCGTGAAGTGCTAACATATTGTCAGGTCCTTAAACCTCAGCCATCCTCCTTTCCCCAAGTCTAGTGAACTAGCAGCACAAATGTTACTGTTTTTCCCTTTAGGGAGTCCAGCATAGAATAAATACTAGGCCCAGAGTTTATGCTCCTTGGATACTTCTTTGAGATACTTAGAGGAGGGCAGAAGAATTCTTCTCTTACCTGTTTTGGTACCATGTAGTTTGCTTGCCGTAAAGAATTTGTAGCGATTTATGTAGAGTTAAACAAAAAAAAAAAAAGCATGATTTTGCACTGAGGAAATCATAGCCTTCTCCGGGCACCTCTAGCAGGCTGCCAGGGCGTGTGTTTCTCCGAGTCTCCTCAGGCCAGGGGTGGGTTCCATCCTTACGCAGTGGGAGCATGGCTAGGCTGGGCGAAGTGCTGGAGCACAGAGCTGGTTAATATGTTATCCCTGCTTAAAGAGTTTCCAGCACAGTGGGGAGGCGGCCAAATTAAAAGACATTTATATTGTAGGGTGGTAAGTGCTGTAATAAAGACAGCCTGGATCCTGTGGCCCTGCTTAGGAGCAAGTAGTGCTTTATTCTAGTCAGGGGAGGGAAGAGCGGCTTCAGAGTGACCCTGATGGAGAGCACAAACATCCTTGACTCTTGGGAGAGGAATGCTTTTCCTTAGTGTCAAAACATGGCCTCTCTGAAGACTGCGTGCTCCTTGTCTACTGTGTAATAAATAAGTCATGTCCTCTTCTGTCTGTGTGTCTAGCAGGTTTCCCCCTTCCCTTCTCTTCCAGTACTTTGCACTGATCCCACTGTGTCAGTCATAACGGAGTTTTGGAAGTTACTCTCTCAGGTGGACCTAAGCACCTTAGAGGCGGGGAATGTGCCTCACTGTCCTGTGCCAGCCCCTCAGAGCTTAGCCTGGAGAGGGTGGGCACAGCATGGCTGGTTGGTCCCCGCGTTTTCATGTATGATTCCTTCTTTGAAGTTGCTTTGGTGAGCGAAGGCAGTAGATTGTTTTTCTGTTGAGTTTCCAGCAACTAGCTTTGAGGAGATCTGTCATTTCTCAGACATCTATGTCAGGCTTGTGCATTCTGAGGTTTGTGGATGAACCATGACAGGAGAGGGCTAGCCAGAAGCTCAGGCCTCTCTTGTCGCCTTTCCCTATCTTCCTAAAGAGTGTCTAAGTGACACAGTGCACTGCTTTTTAAATGGGATCTTAAGCGTTGCTGCCGCTGATGCCGATCCTGCACACACTTGAACTCCAGCTGCTAGAGTGGATGGAGCAGAGCACCATGGTACAGGGCCAGGAAGTGTGGTGGAGCATGGCCTCATCCCCTAGAAAACTCAGCAGCCCCTGGTAGCTTTTCTTTAGCTCTGACTTTGTGTTGACTCACACCTTGCCAGTGGACTTTACATTTAATGGTAGGCACCATGCAATTTCTCTGGGGATGCTTTTGATGTATGTGGCTACATCAAATGTGAATGTTTAGACCTAGATCTTCAGATCCTTGAGTGGGACTCCTCCTGCCTGCCCAGGGCCTGCTTGCCTCCCTGATACTATATGTAGAGTGCAGAGGCCACACACCTCTGCCATAGGAACAGCAATAGATCAATGCTTAGGGCTTAGGGCGCAGTGGAGAGCAGCCCCAGACACCTTCCTTTCTGCTGCCTTCCTCATGGGTGCACCCTGGTTCTGGTTTGCTTTCTTGAGAGAGGCAGTGGCCCAATCCACAGTGAGTAGTATGCTGGAGCTCTCTTGCTGGAATAAGAAGTCACACGATAAAAGCTGGTCAAAAAGAGAATTTGAGGAGGGAAGATGTTTTGGTGGACAGTGTTTATTTGCTTATTAACTATGTACTTTTTATTTTGCCCTCTGGCTCAGACAAATTGGTGTGTCAGAAGAGTTGGATAGCATGCTTGGTTAAGACCTTTGGTTGAGGGACCCTCGCTATCCTCTACAGACTCAGGTAAAATGTGTACTTCTTTTGCCTAGGTGAATTGTTGCTTCCTAGTGAAGTAGTGAAATATGAGGAAACTGGTTATGACAGACTCATAACTCATTTAATGCACTTTAAATAAAAGTGAATTTCTATTTGAATGATCTATAAGAGGGTCTTTTCTAGACTTTTTTTGATCTGTCTGAAAATGAAGTAATAGACCTTTTCAGTTAAGTTGACTTGGCTTTCTTACATGAAGTGAAGATGATAGTCTCAACTGATAGTACATAGATATACCTAGAGGAGTAGTGTGGCCTTTTCTGTTTTTAAGAAGTTAAACTATTCACAAAAGATTTCAAACCACACATTGCCTTGAAACCCGCCTTTGTTAGTTTTGGGTTGCTGCACTAAAATACTTGAAGCCAGTTAGTTCCCTTATAAAGAGGCTTCTATGGTTCATGACTCCAGTGGCTGGAGAGTCCCGACAGCATGGTGTCTGTGGTTAGTTTGCTGCATCGACGTCCTAGGCAAGTGGAAGGGAATCCCACTGCAGAGAGAAGGAGCCAAAACTAGGCAGCTTGTGTCCTGGCAGCTCACTCTTAAAGAACTGGTCTAGACCCAAGCCACTTTAGTGAGATGGCATCAATTCATACATGGGGTGGCTCTCCTCTGATCTGTTTACCTTCAGGGAGTTGATCACTAAAGACCAAGCTTCCACAGCACCGAGTTTCACCAAATCCGAGCCATGGCGAAACCTAATCCAGTGTGCTTGAAGGTGGCCCAGTGCTCAGGGGAGGCGTGCAGAATCTCTGGCTTAGTGTCTGAAAATTGCAACTTCGCTTGAGTTGGCTCCTCCTCAAACCCCGGGTATTTCTGTGTTTTGTGATCTGTCTTGGTGTCGTGACTTAACACTGTTGCTGCAGCTACTGAGTGCCTGTGTGATTTATCATCCTCTGAGTTCTTTATGGACAAGGCATGGAATCGTCACAGTTAAGATCACTACAGTGATGTCCTTAAGAGATTTCATGAGAGGTATGACTGTGTAGAAGAAGCAAAATTACTTTCTTTTTTGTTTTCAGTTTTCAGATTCAGATCTATGAGATCCACTTGAATCTGAAAATCTGGTAGTGTGTTCCTTTTCTGTGGCTCTTGTAACAATTATTACTAATCCAGTGGCGTTGTTAACTCCCAGCCCTGCGCTCAGATCCCTGTAGATGCTTTTGAGTGTTCTGGAGGCTCTGTAGAGAATCTGGCTTTTCTGACCTCTGGAAACTAGCCACGGAGTGGGCTTGTAGCTCCTTCCTTTGTCTGCAAAAGCAGCACCAGGAGGCCATCGTCTCTGTTCTGGCCTTTGCCTTTGTAAGGCCTTTGTGGTTGTCCTGGGCTCACCTGGGTAATAGTGCCACTTAAAGGCCAGCTTAGTCCCATCTACAGCCGTTCTCCACACTACTTAATGATTATGGGCTCTGGAGGTAAGGATGCAGATGTCTTTGGAGGAAGCCAATTTTCTGCCTACCATAGAGCGTTGGGGTGTGCCGCAGGAAATGAATGTTTACAGGTGCCTAGAGTATCTACAGCCAGGCTTGAGAGATTTTCATGTACTCTGATTATCTCAAATTGTGCATCAGGATCTTAGAGACATCAAATGAGTTGTTGCTGCTACAGGATGACTACTAAAGATGGGCTTTAAAGCTTGAGTTCCTGCTCAGCATCAGGCTGTGTTGGGAGACTGACAGACAGTATTTCCCAAGTCCCCAGAACCATCTTCAGAGATGAATGGCATCAATTCCATCCTACCAGTGGGAAAACAGGCTCTCACAGAGCTGTGACTGGCCTAAAGTCACATGGCTGTCTTAAAACTGAATACTACAAGTGGAAGGAAGGCTGTTCCCAATTCATCGTTCAAATTACAGAGGGGTGAGAGGTAAGGGTGTGGTGGAGTTGGTTTCTCTTTTGCATTTCACCGAGGCCTGATTTGTCTAATACTCAAGAGTATCTGCCAAGGTGTTTGCCCAAGATTTGGAATGGCATGTCAGAATGACCAGGTGGCTAATTGACTGACTTGGTGACCTCTCCCCCTTTTCCCCCTCCCTCCCCCCCTTTCTCCCATGCTGCTTTTTATCCTCTGTATACTGTGCCTACCTCATTAAGTGTTATTTTGGGGCTGCTTTTTAACGGCCACTTTTGGTTTCTCCTAAAATAGTTTCTTCTAATCCTGATACTCTGCAGTCTGTGAAGTGGACACCATTGTCTTTAACCTCAATGAAAAATCTCCTCTGTGAATTGGCAGATTGGAGGCCGAGCATCAGAAAGGCAGGCAGAAGAGCATTCTTAAGGTTACCAAGCACAGTGATGGGATAAGACTTCAATTTGTGCCCATTTGTGTTCAAAGCTCCGTGGCTCCCCACGTGGCTGGGCGACTAAGATAGAAAAACAGAGCAAGAAGAAAAAGAGGTAAATGCCAATTAAAGATGACAGCTGCAGAAGTGGCAGTGGTGGTGCCCACTTGCCAGGTGAATTGCACCAGCCCTTGGTAAAAGCAGAAGTTCAGAGCATATTGTCATCAGTCTGTAGTGCTGTGTGAGGACCTGTGAAGGAAATGATCTGCTGTCTAGTTCCATGTGATTAGCTCTGGGCTAGTCCACGATCAGAACTAAAACATCATAATGCTAGTGGTGGCTCCCGCCTACCCTCTATACACGCCCAGGGTCTAATTTCCAGATCATTATTTTATGTAATCTTTGCAACAGCCTCCTGCAGAGGAGTGCCAGTGCTCCCATTGTAGAGCTAATGCCACTGAGCCTGTGAGACATTAGGCTTTAGCATAAGTGAAAACCAGACTGTTTCTGGAATCGAAGACTGCTCATTTTGCTGTTCTATGCATCTATTTCAGCATATTCAACATTATCGAGTGAAACAATTCCATAAAACTCAGGGAATTATAGAGAGAAACTCAGAGTGCACGTCATCGTAATTATACAGAGAAAACATCAAAGGAACACAAGCATGTGCGTTTTAGAGAAGGTGAACCGTGCTTGGCCCGTACCATCCTGGATCTGCTCCAAGAGCTGGCAGCAGCTAGAACTCAGTTCTGCACTTTACATACTTTGTGGCGCCTTGTTCTTGTGCTTAGTCATGTTAGGGCTTTTTCCTCCTTCCATAGAGCTGTTAGACATCCAGGCTCCTTCCTCTGTCTCTGCCCCCTTAACCATTAAAAGAAGGTAAACCCTGATCTGTTTTCTCTCTGGAAGTGCTGTGTGTGCTAATTAAACACTCTGCACCTGGCCAGTGCTTGGAGCTTGCTAATTACGTTTATGAACTCTTGCTCCACATTAAACACACAGCACAATGGTCAGGGCTGTCTGGAAATACCTTCTTAAACCAATAATTATTGTAGTCGCATTGTTGTGCAGCCCCAGACCTGGAGCCCAGTGGATGGCAGCGAAATACTTTCAACTGCGACTAGTGCCTGTGTTGTGGTTTGCAGTTCCCATGGTGGTGTGTAATTGCCATTACATTGTGGTAGAGTCGGCTGTTGCCATGACGGCTGAGGTGGGAAGAATGAGGCGTTTTCTTTGCTTTGGAATCTTGGATGCTGATTAGCCGTTGGAACTGGATGCTCTAAAGCATATGAAGGAGAGCCCTGCTGGATCCCATGGTTCTTTCCTGGAATGAATGCTCCCTGGCAGGAAGGCATCCTGCTTCTGGCCTCTTTCTGCCACTGTCCACTTTCCTTCTGCCCCTCAGCTAAGCTTCCTTCAGAGGCCTTTGAGACCTGCCAGGGCTTGAAGTTTGACTGCAGTCAGGACCAGCTCATTCCCTCCTGACCCAGGGACTGTTTCTGGGTTCAGAACACTTTCAGATGTAGCTTAGAGCGTAAATGGAGAATTCCAGTTTGCTTTGATGTCACTTGGGACTATCCAGTCATTTTGGAAGATGTTACCGTGTAATGATTAGAAATAGGCCTTAAGCTTAGTCTGTCTCATTGCCCTGCTTCTTAGCTGTGTGTCCTGGGGGCAAGTAACTGTCTCGTCCTACATTTCCTCATTTGATTCAAAATATGGCTGTAGTCAAAGAAGCCACCTTACAGGACTCAGGGTGAAGGATAAATATGCTACCAGGTGCAAAATATTATTGCCTGACAGGTAGCAGTGTTCAATAAATGTTACGTATTGCTGTTATTACTTTACTGATGTCGATTTGTTTATGTTGACTGCTAGGACCTTAACTGTGACTAGGCAATAGTACCTGGCCTTAGAAAAAGTGATCTGCTTGAACATACATAAGAGAACTACACAGTGTGGCCAGAAACACCTCTCCTCCTCAGTTACCCTCTTTACTCTGTTCAGAGAGTGCTTTCTAGCCATCTGACACGATCCACTACCATGCATATCTTGCCGACAGTCAACTCCATGTATGCAGTCCTTTTTCAGCTACTCCCTTGTAAAAGGTGTTAAATAAGCAACACTGAATGAATGGACACTAGGTAGGAAATGGTTAGAGAAGAAAAAAAGACTGAAAAAAAAAAGTGTAACCTTGTCAAAATGTCTTGGTGGTTGTGCTGGGTGCTGGAAGGTGTCTTGGGGACATGTAGCTCATGGTTTGTTTGCAGGGAACCTTCACAAGAATGGCATGCTTGAGAATTGCATTTAAAGCTTCATGAGATTGAAGGGAAAGAGAGAGGATTCAGGACATCCAAAGTCATAAGGCTCTAAAATAGACAGCTGTGAATTCCAGAACGATGACATCTTTAGGGTTAGGAGAGGATTGTTTATAAGGTCATTGGACTTTGTCCTGTAGCAGTGCTGCAGAAATTCTATCTTTAAAACATTATTTAGAATTTCCGCTTTAGCTTATTTTCAGAAATTGTTACTGTGTTGTGTGTTCATGTGCATAGCTTCACGTGCATTTTCTTATGACATGTAGGATGCCAGCTTTCAGAAAATATCTCTAGCATATGGATATTCTCATATGAAAAGTTGTTATGTACTTTTAACTTGTATTTTTATTTGGTTACATATCTTAAAGCAATGGCAACCTTCCTAATGCTGTGACCTTTTAACACAATTCCTTATGTTGTAGTGCCCCCCCATCATAAAATTATTTTTGTTGCTACATCATAACTGTAATTTTGGTACTGTTGTGAATTGTAATCTAAATATCTGATATGCAGGATATCTGATATTTGATCCCCGTGAAAAGGGTCATTCGACCCCCAAAGTGCTTACAACCCACAAGTTGAGAACCACTGTCTTAAAGAAATGTTTAAGTGGATTTATCTGTCTGTCTGTCATCTATCTGTCTGTCTGTCTGTCTATCATCTCCGTCTATCTTTCTGATGTTGCTTGTACACTTTCCAATGCTTTTTGTTTGTTTTTGTTTTCTGATAGGGAGATTATCACCACACTGGTCTCAGAAATTATATAAAAGCATAAATATGTTGCTATAGATCATTAATTCTTGCTAAATATGAAGCAAGTATCTTTATCAGGTGGACTTGGTTGGCTGCAAGAGACTCTATGTTTCTTTTAGTTAATGAGCTTTTAAGATAGCTTTGTAATTGTAAATGGTTCTTACTGCTTGGTAGAGTAGTTTAGAGATGCCTACTCCAGATTTATGTTACTAGGAAAATGCTGTTTAGTGGGGCTTAATTTATGGCATTATCTGTCTGTATTAGTGTTTGCCTTCAGTATTCTGGGTTAGACAAACCCGTGGATGGTGAATGTCAGTCTGGTTCCAGACAGCCTTTTGAGAACTTATGCTATCCTTCACAGTGGAAATGTTTGGGAAACAGACAAATTGAGGAAGCAGATATATATAAACAATACAGATAGATAGTGTTAATATATATTGATGGTGCTGATATATATTGATAGTGAATACTCTATTTGATTGGAATCTGGTTATTACCAGAATCATAAAGAACCAGTGTTAGGTTGAGGCCATAAACAGTATATATGTGGCAGCGGAACTGAGGTGGAAAGGGGGTATGTCTTGATTATTGTAGCTTCAGCAAATAGCTAGCTTCTGGTCATAGTTGACACTGAAGGAACATCTTCCACATGCTGAGGCCTGCCAGATATTACTATAAACTATAGTGTGGCTATCCTGACTGTTGTAAAACTGTTATCAGAGTCTAGCCAGTCAAGTTTCCTTTGGTAATTCTGTCCAACTCCTCCCCGAGGTATCTGTATGTATCTTGCTCCTTGCTCAGCTCTAGGCTCAGGAGGACAGAGCCAGCCAGGTTCGTGTCTGTCATGGTGCTGGCCAGAGGGTTTCAGGTGGGCCGGCTGGCATACTCTGCCTTTTCATACTGTGTACTGCTCTATCCTTTGCAGCTTTGGGCACCAGTGTTGAAGGCTTCAGTGCAGTGGACCTTGCCACCCCGTCCCTGAACCTAAACCTTTGCTCCCTGCTTGCTGTTTTCTGGCCACTTAAACTCTGCTGCTCCATGTAGCCCATGCTTGTGTCTTCTTCCATTTGCTAACTGCATGATTTGGACCAAAAGGAAGTCAGCTAAAGTCAGATGCAGGCTCGGGCTTCTTTTGTTTCTCTTCTGCTCAGAGATTTATGTTTCTTTTCTTGTAGAGATTATATTTTAATTATTATGGACTTAAGTTATAGGTGCAGAGTTTCTTTCATATTTTCTTGTTCTAGATCGCTTGTCCCCCCTACCCCAGGTATCAGAAGAGTGCTCTGTTGTACCTGGAGAAAGGGAAACTTTTGAGCTTTTCTGAGAGAGAGAGAGAGAGAGAGAGAGAGAGAGAGAGAGAGAGAGAGAGAGAGAGAAGCCAAGCCAGGGCTTATGTCTGCAGGTGGAAGGGAGGAAGGAGTTCAAGGCCAGTGAATGACTGTCCCCTCTTTCTAGAGCTGTAAAGATTAAATCATGGTTGTGAACCCTGAGCCTAGGCAGCGCTTACAGACGCGTTCCTGTGATTTGACACTGAGGTCTAGAATTCCTGAAAAGAGTGTGACCCAGGAACAGTGCTTCTAAGCCCCCAAACTTAGTGGTAGGTTAGGGTGTGACAGTAGGCAAAGATTCCCAAGAAAAATGTGGTCGCCATTTGAAGGTGTTTATTTTATTGAAATGTTATTTCTTAATTGGGGGGTAGAATTTTAGTAAAGCTATCTGGGTTATATAATACATGGAATGTGTCTGCAAGCTTGCTAAACATTCTCTTGTTTATTTCTGAGAAATTGGTGATTTGGGGGGTAGGCTTTGTTTGTTTGTTTGTTTTTACGTCAAGCTTTTGTTTCATTTCTTCTAAGTTGTTGCTGTGTTTACATGCATATTGTTGCGTTTACATGCATAGTGTTGCGTTTACATGCATCGTGTCCCTAACTTTTCTTTCTTGTTTTGGAAGTCTGTGGTGCTGTCCTTGTGTTCACTTTTGATAGTGTAAATTCTGTTTCTCCTTTTTCTTCCCCTTCTTTTCCTTTTTTCCCTCCTTTCTTTCCATGCCTTCCTCCCCCCCTCCTGTCCTCTCCATTGTCCTTAGAGTAGGAACAATTCAAAGAATAACTTCCAGCTTACTCATTTTTTGTCTTCTCATGTTTTAAGTTTTATTGGAACTTAATCTTTTTATTGACATAAGCTTTCTTCTAGATTAGCATTTGTTTTTGATTTCTCTTTTAGTTTCTTTAGGTGAGTCTTAGACTAGATTTTAGACATTTCTAATAAAAATGGTAAAGCAAAAAAATTTCCCTTTAGTGGCTATGTACTATAAATTTTGTTCTATTCATTTTTTTAATTTAAAATATTTCTTAATTTCCATGAAGCTTTATTTTTGACCAATGCTTATTTATCAATGTGGTTGTGAGCTTTTTGTGAGTGTAAAGTATGCCCTGTGATCCATTATGGACTTATAGTTTAATTGCAGTGTCGTCAAAGACTATAGTTTGTATGAGTTCGGAGTTTGGAGTCTGCCCAGGGTTGTTGCACTGCTCAGGTGTGCTTGCCTTGGTGACCATGCTCTGCAAACCCTATGTTGTTGTTTTGGGGGTAAGGGTTCTATACATGTCAGCTGACCCAGGTGGTTGATGGTGCTTTTTGTTTGTTTGTTTGTTTTTTGAGACAAGATGTGGTGATATAGTGTAGGTAGACTGTCCTGCAATTCTTGATCCTCCTGTTTCAGCCCTCTTGAGTGCTTGGACTGTAGACATGGTGTCCGGCTTAAAAATATTATTTCACATTCAAAATTATGTGAAAGTCCAATTACAGTGACCAGTGATAAAGTTCTGTGGGATTAGAGAACAACATTGGTGTACCCATTGTAACTGTCCGCTGCACCGGTTACAGAAAGGTCGTAACCCACGTTCTAAGTCAAATCATTTCCATCAACGCTCCTAGAGTGGGAGCCACTGTGAGCTCTGGAGTCGACACTGGATGTGTAGCAGCAGTCGGCCACTCATTAGTTCTGTGAAATATGATTGGGAGCCATAAAGAGATCATGAAACCAAATATTCTGGTTCTCATAAGCACTCAGCAAAGGTTTTTTTGTTTTGTTTTTCTCTGTTCTTTTCTTTCTGGTTTTCCTTAGTTTCTAGGCTGACCTCTAGATGCCTGCTTGACTAAATAAATACAGATAAGTGTGGGTTTCCAATGTGGAATGATGTTTTACCGGCCCCCCCCCCCCGACTTCCTGCCAGAGAATCCCATTCCATATCCCAGGAGTGAGAAGTGATTTCTCCCTAGGTTTGGCCAGCCTAAGAGCAAATTCCTCCTTTTCAGCTCCTTACTTTCCTCCTGTGTGCGTGGAGATCCTATCATGAGGTTTGAGCAATTCCAAAGACACTTTGTGATGTTTTCAGGCTGCCTGTTCATGGTCAAGTTTGGAGCCCAATTTTGTCCTTAAGTTTGAAATTCAGTAGAAAACTGTACAGAAAGTCGAGTATGGACAGTATTAATACCTGTGTTGTTGTAGGGAGCCCATCAGAGATGACCACTCAGACATAGTTTATAGCCAATTGAAAGTCTTTATTCCATCTGACTGGAACTCTACTCAGGTATTGAGAACTTAAGTGTAGCCCATTAGACAAAGGAGCTTGTAAAGGCAGAAACCACATCCTGGTATTTCACTCAGCAGCTGCAGAGGGAGGTTTTCACAAGCAAGCAGTTTAACAGAAGCTAGAATAAGCTGTTAGCTGGAGGCAGGGTACTGCGAAAGCAAGCAGGCAGTTTAACAGAAGCTAGGATGAGTTAACTGGGTCATCGTGACCTCAGGTTCCTAGAAGGGAGTTGGGTCATTTCCCCCGGTGTTCTCCATCAAGGAGATCAAATTCTAGTTAAACCTGAAATGGCCTTAGCAAGAATACAAGATGGAGAAACCACTGCTCTCTTTTGTCCTGTCACAGTGTTTTCTGAGTTAATGTAAATTACCTTTACAGATAAAAGTAATAAAAGAATGTTAAGACTACAAAAACAAACAAACAAACAAAACCCCAAACTAATAAAGCTTTCTCTTTAGCTTTAAGAAAAAGTTTTTGTTTCTGGGGCTTCTGTTCATAATAGGATTTATTTTCTGATTTTTAAAATGTAATTGATGGAAGAAGATAAGAGTTAAGTGGCAGAACAGAAGATGGATCTTGACTAGGGAGGCAGGCACAGCTCGATGACACAGCTCTGGCCAAGTGAAGCTGCTGTGTACATCTGTAAGTTGATAACACTTTTAACTCAGAAGCCTGGAATGTTTACTCTTGGAATTTTTGGATTCTTTTCATGTATGTATGTGTTTGTGTTGGGTTCAGGGAGAGAGTAGAGAGATCCAGTTTGAACTGAAGATGGGTGCTTTGATAATGTGTTCGATGCCAAGGTTCCATCAGATCTGGGCATCAGAGAGTATTATCTTGGAGCCTGGGGATAGTTGATAGCAGTAGAAATGGATTTACAAAGTATGAAGTGTGGACCAAAGTGTAAAGCCCTCAGATTTCCCAGACCCTCAGGTGGGACAGGCCTGCAGGTTAGAATGGAGTTTTCTGAGATGATGATGACAACATTTTTAAAGCGTTTTTCTCTGTGGTGGTGTTTTTTTTTTTTTTTTCTCATTTTGTCTATAGGTTAAACTTCAGTTTCCTTAACAGACACCAGGTAGTGGGTAGGGGCACCAAACCATGCAGTGATGATCTTATTTTTACTGCCAGGTACTTTGAGCTTCAAAAATAGAAAGCAGGTTTCACCTAAGAATGTTCCTGATGGAGCAGTAACAACTATGGATGTTACTGAACGTCACCTCTCGTGTCCACTTTCAAACAGTACGCTTTGTGACTAACAGATGCCAGTGTACAGTATTTCTGGATGCCATGGTAGAAAGTTGTCTCAAAAAAAGTATCAAGGGATTACTGCTAAGCCTTCATTAGGAGAGAAGGACTCTTCTGATGCATAGACCTGCCGAGCAGGCATCAGAGCTCTTAGCACTGTTTGTGGGGTGGGTGGGATTTACTCCACTTTGTCGTTTTGTACCGAATGTTGTGAGTCTTAATCATTTTGCATTTACTTTAATCAAATACTTGTGTATCCAAGGAGCTAATTTACTCAGAGAAAACTTGATGTTAAGAATTAACATATAGCAAAGAAAATCAACAGTAGGAACTACTTCTAGGTAGTTCTTATTTAGTTCAGGGTCAAGCTTGTAGGTTTGTATGTTTAAGTGTTCGAGTACTGTGTCATGGGCGCTCCTACACTGAATGGGCCTTGGATGTTTACCAAACACTAGTTAACTGTAGCTCAGTTGGAAGGTGCATCGTCACAGCATGAACAAGTCCCTGGTTAATTCCCAACAATTCAAAGAAAACACCTAGTCAACAGTGCCAGGGCCTGTCCAGTTTTGGATGCTACTCTGTGTGTGGCTCTGTAGTCTCTCCTAAACCAGTCTCCATTGTGTTCAGCTCTGGAGCTTAGGGAAGGTGGCAGCTGCAGTGTAGGTCTCTCAACGTTGTTCTCTTTCAGGATTTTCTTCTCTATTCCTTTAGGTTCACACATACCCTTCAGCTGTAGACTTGGTTTAAGATTTATATAAATGTCTACCATGCCCTTGACTGGGATGGCTGACTGGGATAGTTGAATGTGAGGAGGAAGGTCTTGTAAACAGTATTGCATTCTTACCCTGTGGCCCTGCTGTGTGTCTTCACTTTTCAGGTAGTTAGGTTTCTACCTGAGTATTTGCAGTTCCTAGTGTATAGACTTCATACCCACTTTATCAAATTAATACTGATGTCATATCTTGATTCCATTGTGATGTTATTTATGATTCTGTTTCTAATGTTTTTGTTCTCAATTAGCCATGCAGTTAATTGCTATGTAGTACTCCCACATGCAGCCACTCTGTTTGAACTCAAGGTTACTTCTGGTGCCTTCGTTGTTGATAAGTTGGGACTTTCTAGACCATTTTATCTAAATAATGACAGTTTTGCCTTTTCTGAGTTTACATTCAATTTTCATCTCTTTCTGTTCTGAGTAGGACTCCTGCCAAGTGCAGACCTATCCTCTGAAGGAACATGTGTCATAGGAGTATTTTGGGTTGATTATGATGTGGCCTTAGGGGTGTGTGTGTGTGTGTGTGTGTGTGTGTGTGTGTAGAACACGTGGAGACCAGAAGTTGACAATGAATTTCTTCCTCCATCACTCTCTACTTTCTGTTTTGAGACAGGAACTCTATTCACCTGGAGCTTGCAGAGTTGGTTAGACCAGTGGATCTGGGGTCCTGCTATCCCCAGCTCCCTGGCACTGGGATTGCTGTTGGGGATCATGCCTGGGTCCCCAGATTTGCACAAGTACTTTCCTGAGTAAGCCCAGCCCCGCCTGTACATTTTCAGAGATGGTCTTTGGTCTTTTTCAGGTTGAGAGAGTTTCCTTTTTCTCTCACTTTTCGAAGAGTTTTTTTTTTTTTTTTTTAATTATTTCAAGCATTTAATGTGTTAAAAGTTTTTCCTACATTGCTACAGATCCCCACAGTTTTCTTTTTAGTCATTTAAATGTAGTGAACCCCGTTGAATTGTTTTCAAATGTTAAACCATGTTACCTCCCTGAAATTCTCAATCCTCTGAGCTCATGTATTATTCTATTTAAAGCTCCTGAGATTCCTGTTGCTAATATCTGTGTGTGGTACATTTCCACCCACATTCATAAGGAATAATAGGTAGATAGGTATGGGGGTGGGCTTTATTATATGTTTTTGAAAATGTTTACCAGAATTTTGCACCAGACTGATAAGATGGGCTTGGCGTTTGTGTTTCTTCTCTGTTTTGGACTAGTTTGTGGAGAACTGATAGCGTTCTCTTCTAGGTTTGGTGGAGCCCTGGAGGCCTGGGAGTGCTTGATCTCTGATCCCAGTTCTCTGTTCTGACTGGCTCTCCATCTTATCTCGTGCATCTTAAGTGGCCTTTGGTAGTTTGTGGGTTTTATGGCAATTAACTATCTGGCTTGAATAATCAAATTTATTGGTCTGAGACTGTTGATAACCTTCTTTTTCTTTTTCTTTTTTTTTTAAATGAATACAAGATAGGTGCTGGCACAATTTTTCACCTGATACTAATAATTACAGCATTTTTTTATTGAATAGTAACCTACATTTTTTTCTTTTTCTATATGCTCTTTTATTTTTTAATTTTAATTTTTAATACGGTCTCTGTTGCCTAAACTGGCCTGGGATTTACTATGTAGATTAGATTGGCCTTAAATTCATGTTTATTCCTCTTACATCAGCCTCCCAAGTGCTGGGATTAAGGTGCTGTCCACGATGCCCAGCTGATTTTTCTTTCTCTATTTTTTTATTTATATATATGTGTGTGCATGTGCATGTGAGTATGGGTGCCCGTGGAGGCCAGAAGAGGGCACCAGGTCCCCTGAAGCTGGAGTTGGAGGGGACTGAGCCACCTCACACAGGTGCTGAGAATCAAACTCCAGTCTTCCATGTGAGCAGCAAGTGCTCCTAGCAGTGAGGCCATCTCTCTAGCCCCATTTTCTCACCATTTCTCAGGTTTGTAGTCTCGTTGGTAGCTGCCCGCTTTCCCCTTTCCTTAGTCATAATTTGCTTTTCATGTGTTAGTTTCGTCGGTTGGAAGCTTAGACTACTGGATTGAAAGGTTTCTTCTTTCTACAGAAGCATCGAATGCAGTGGTTCTCAACCTGTGGGTCACGACCCCTCTGGGGGTTGAATGACCCTTTCACAGAGGTCATCTAAGGCCATCTGCCTATCAAATATTACAGTTCATAGCACTAGCAAAATTACAGTTATGAAGTAGCAACAATGGTAATTTTATGGTCAGGAGTCACCACGGCATGAGGAACTGTATTCAAGAATCGAAGCATTAGGAAGGTTGAGAACCATGATATAATGTTTTGCATCATTGTAGAATCCCTACTGGTTTCAGAAGATGTCTTCCCTCACCGTCATCACTAGCCCCTCCCCAGGTGACCTCTTCCTCCATCTCCAATCTTTGACTGGAAAAGGGCAAATAGTAGAGGTCACTGATTGTGAAGGCAATGTGTCTTGCCAAATGACAAGTGCTTTTGCTTTCAATGAGAGGAGGCACTGATTTCCCTTGCTACCTAAAAGATCTTTGTTTTTCTGATCTTGTCCATTTTTCTGTGAGCACCAAGTGGAGGAGAAAGCGGAAGTGCTGTGTTTCCCAGCCCACCTTAAGCTGTTGCGTTAGCCCACACTCTGTGTATGACAATTCATTATCACTTCACTGTTTCTTCATGGCTGCCACATCAGTACTCTGCCAAAGGTGAAGCCTTGCATGGGCCTCACCTGTCTTTGGACATTTATCATCTTCAGAGTTGTGTTTCCTCGTTTTGTGATCTCAGGTCTCTGGGTGGCTCCACAGTACTTTGTAGATGATCCAGCTCTTCTTGTTTTCAAGGGACAAGCAGTGTTCTTCCACTGCTTTCAGTGGAGTGTCAGCCTTGTTGACTCTCAGATGCCTCCAGTTGGCTGCTGTTAGGACCACACAGAATGCACTCAAATCCAGAGCATTGTGATAAGATTTCAGAGGTGACACCTTCTGTCAGGAAGGTGAAACTGTGCCTTGCTGAGTTCCTGCCCTGGAGACAGATTTATCTCCTTGATCAGTTTTCATTGGTCCTTTGTGATTTCAAGTCATGTGTCATAATAGACCATGGTCTTTTCTTTACAAATTAAGGTCAGGGATTCTTTTCCTGAGGGTATCTGGCCATCATGAACTAGATGAAGAGATAACTGAAAGGGTGAGAGAGAGGGATCAGCAGATGTCAGAAACTTGCCTCTAAGAAGCTGGTCCCAGATATTAGAGATTCACCTCTAAGATGCAAATGTAAATTACTTATATTTCAATTTTGGATATATGATGCTTTTCTAGTTTACAAAATATGCTTTAAACCAATAAGCGTTCTTTTTGAAATGCGTGTTCTATAGAGATTTGTGTTTTCTTCTAGGGAGGTAGATGTAGACTCTAAGTGAGCTGGGGGTGTACTTAACTTAAGCCCAATAGCACATTTACCTACTCATCTACAACTGTATGAACCTAGATGTAGTTAGACAGTGGAAGGAGAGAGGAAAACATAGAGGAAAGGGTAGTTCATGAAAATAAATGTGTGATTGTGTGTGTGTGTGTGTGTGTGTGTGTGTATACACATGTGGGTGAATAGGTAGGTGATGCAGATAGGTAAAAAATGATGGGTGAGTGAATGAATGAACCCTGGCAAGAAAATGATGAATTGAAGAGAGCTCCTGAGCAGACTCTTAAGTTTCAAGGTTTGGGTAGAACCCAGAGATGCAAGAAACCATGGAGGCATGGTAATTCTTTACTTAAAATCCACATATCTTGATACATACGTTGTCTGTTTCCATATGGTAAACCATCCTAATCTAAGTGTCCCATGCAGTTCTGTGATTAGCGGGTCCTGCCTCAGATTCTTACTTGGACTCTTGTGGCCATCAGACTAATTGGGCCTGCTCTCAACAGAGGTCTCTCTGGGCCGGGTTGCTGGCTGCATGCTGCTGGCTTTCATCAGCAGGAACGCAGAGGCTGACATTGTTGGAGTCATTGCCAGTTAACTGTCAGCCACTTCCTTCCCCTTGGTGTTGGCTTCTTGGAGCCACGGGGGCAAGTTTTCTAGAACCTGGCCCACGAGCAGGCGCGTTGGAGCACCTGGAAGACTTCTTATGTCCTTGGCCTGCTGTGTTCTTTGATAATACGTCAGGAACATCGCTGCTGTGGCGGCGGCCACTGCAGCACCGCAGCACAGTTGTGTTTCTTCATTTGCTCCCTCAAGTGAGCCCAGGCGAAGAGCACATCGATCGGGTGCTGTCCCTTTGGGAGGAGTAAAGGAAGACTGGGGCCATCTTCACTGTTTGCATTGTGATGCCCACGAAACGGGGCTCATTTGTTCACACGGCTGGCTGGCCTTTAGAGCTCCATTGTACTGTTGGGGTTGGATGCAGACACTTCCTCTGGCTCGGAGCATCTCTTGCACCTTCAGAAGATCAGTTCAGCTGTCAACCCCCAAGTTCCTTGGGTGGGCCGAGAAGGGGGCTTCTTACAGAAAGTCTGGTCTTAGGACCTCCGCAGCTTCCTTCCCGGGTGGCCTTTCCACTCGGTTGTCACTGAGTTTTTGTGGGTGCTGCCAAGGCTTCGAGGGGTTGTAAGTGTTGGCCTTCTGTGGGAATTCAAACTCACTGCCTTTAACACAAGCATCTCTCACCAATCAGAAGTGTCATTCCTGAAAGCTTTTTGTCTGGGCTGGAGGCGTGAGCCCTAGGCACAGCCTGTGGAGACTTAAGAACAAATGAAGTCAGAGGGAGATCTAACTGTCTAAGGAGCAGCAGTTAATGAGCACCTGCCACTCAGCTTCTGCTCAGCAGGTGCTCAGCAGGGAGCTCCCCTGTGTCAGTAACCTGTCAAGTACGTATTGTCTGTCCCTCAACCCTTAAAAACAACAAAGTAAGCAAATACAAAAAAAAAAATCTGCTTTTAAAAATTATTGTTATTTTTCCTTGTTGGTCCTGGAGAGTAACTCAGGGCCTCGCATGTTTCATGTAGATACATTAGTACAATTGCAGCCTTTTTTTTTTTTTTCTTTTTAAAAATGAGGAAAGTGCTGATCCAATCAGCAAGTTGCTTATGTGAGGTCATAAAGGTAGAAATTGGAAATTTTCTTTGTGCTATTCCATCTGACTCCTCAAAATGTATCATTCTGCTCATAACTGGGTTGCTGCTATCTTGTGGCTTCTGTGTGATAAGATAGGAGGAGTCTTGTCCTCTGCACTAAATGCTATGACTTCCTCCCCTTCCTGTGCTGCCTGTGGACCCGGCTTTGTGATTCCTCAGCAGCATATGGAGGGAAAGATGGCTTCAGAGGTCACTATTCAGACAGACACCCAGTTCTGTCTGTTTTACACTGTCCCGAGGGACTGAAACCTGGGTGCTGTCAGAGCCAAACACAGCCCTCACCTTAAAGAGAAGATGAGATTATTTATTGCGGAGCCATATGTGAGTGACCCATGAACATAGATGTAGATTACCCCAAATTCCATGCTCCAAGTGAAAGCAGTTTCATGGAGTCTTATAGGTTCACAGAACAAAGAAAATGTCAAGCCAAGGCTTGTTTAGAATACATTCGTGGATTATCAGAAGGGTGGTGATGGCAAGATGGTTTCAGCTGCCGATGATGATGTGATGATGATGTGCTCAGCTTTTGGGTTGGTGGGAAGTGAGGGTCTGCTAAGGAAATAGATGCCAAATGGTTTTATCTATTAGTCATGAGATGTTCTGACACAGAAGAGGGCAAGGAATGGCTGGCTGTTCAGGGGCTAAAGCTGGCCTGACATAAGGTAATCGGCCTCTAGACTTGAGACATTCCAACTTCTCCACATCACTGTGTTCTAATCAGTCAGCCTGTCTCTGCAGACATAGCTTCTTTCCAGGAATCTCCTTGACAGTACATAAGACACTTTCTTTGAGATAATAGAAGCACTTTTTATCATTAAGGGATGCCTCAGCAGAGGCCTCCTGAGCTAGCCGTGAATCCAGGCTCTTGTACTGAAAGCCTTTCAACACCTCTGAGCTTCCTTTCTCCTCCTTTAACCCTGGAGTGAACTGGAGAAAGCCCTCCTGATGCAATCTTCTGTAGCCTTGTGTGCCCACCTGTCACAACACTGACCATCGCCCTGCACTGTAATTCTCTCTCTAATGTTAGACTTCCCTACTGTAAGTTATGTGCTAGAAAATGTGTCTTGTCTCTGGGAGGATTCTGCAGACGGCGTAGGCTCCAGCATTGTCAGACCAGTAGATAGATAGGTAAAAGTGACTTCCAGCTTGATGGTTAAAGGTTAGCTGCTTTACTGTTTTCATATAAGCAGGGTACTCATGCATTCAGTCATCCAAAATATACTCTGTTTGCAAGTTCTCCGAGGAGCTGAGGAGGGACAGGGACTGAGAAGTAAACCTGCTGTTGAGATCGTTTGGGAGTGAGAGGACCTGTGGGGATGCCCCCAGTGTATACTGTCTAGCATCAGTCTAGTGCCTGTGCCTGGACAGAACTCTGCAGTAGCATTTAAAACCATTTTCATCGCGTGTGTGTGTGTGTGTGTGTGTGTGTGTGTGTGTGTGTGTGTGTGTGATCTATTGCAGTGGTTCTGCTCACTTTTCTCTTGAAACTGACTGGGTGTGGGATTTCTCTGACCCTACAACCATAGGCAGTTTGGTTACCCCTCCTTGTGGGCCGACACCTGATTGGAAAGGAAAAGAAGTGGAAGGCACGGAGAATGTGGATGTTGCAGTGGTGGTTGAGCTATGTAGGCTTCTTCAGGGCATTCTCTCGCCTTGTTTCTTACTGTGTTATTTTGAAGAGCATACATGAAATGTGAAGAGAGTACTAATCGGTGATACCTGTTACTGGCTGTCAGCGTTGCTTGTCTATATTAGCATTCTGTTTCAGTTCATTACAGTGGTCTCACACAGGGATGTTATTATCTACAACCACTTGACTAAAGAGGGAGTCAGAGATGAAGTAACTTGGCCAAAGCCTTGGAGCTCTGAGGGGCTGAGACGTAAACCCACATCTGACCTGCTCCTAACCCAGCCTTTCTACCCCCGACCCTGAGGTATTAAATCTGCGGGGCTGTGTGCTCTTTTTCTTCTGTAAAATGCAAGTCACACCCTTTTCCATCTGCAACTTGATCTCTTAGTATAATCTCCTTGTTTGTTGTAAATTCTCAGATATGACTAAAGCCAGCAAGCCGCACTCTTGTTAGGGCTTATCACCTGCACATCTCAGTTCCTCCTTTCACTACAGTTGTCTGATGTCCTTAATTTCCACTCTGGAAACATCAGTGGTTTCAGTGCATTCATCTTATTTACTTTATCTTTTTGAGTTTTAACCTTGCCAGGAGGAGAGAAATTGGCTGTGGATTTTTATTGGATCAATGAGACTTTTTTTTATGCCACAGAAATGAAAAAAAAATATTTTCCCCCTTTATTTAGTCCTCTCTGCTACCCCTAAATTGAAATGAAATATAAGAACAGTTGTTTTGTTGCATTTAAGATAAAGTTCATGGTTGTAGTTTTATATTTTTGGTTGTGAGCCTAGCCTTTAATGGCTGAACCATCTCTCCAACCCAACAGTTGCTAGTCTTTAACAGCTAAGGTTAGTTAACCTTTGGGATTTTATTACACACACACACACACACACACACACACACACACACACACACACACACACACCAGAAAACCATGTTTTTCTATTTTGAGATACAGCATCTCACTTAACTGTAGGTGTTGTGTCCCGAGGACAAAAACATCACAACTGTGACATTCAGACTTGTGCCTGCAAAGATTCCAGAAGAGGTGGGCCGGGAGTGCAGAGGCCAGGCTGGAAGACTCAGTTCACCGTGAGGCGGTGTTTGCCAAGACCTGGTAGTTTGGCTACATTTTTAAAATAAAGCGGTAGAAGTAATGAAGCAGCTTCCATGCAGAGGCTAACTGCTCCCTCTGAGTCTCTTGATGGCCCTCTGTTTCCTGAAGCAGTTGGCATTGGTTACACAGACTAGAACTTGATTCATTAGCAGGTGAAGAGGTCTGAGTGTTGGAAGATTAGGGAGAAGGTTTTGAAATAAATGAGGCTGCTTGGAAGAGAGCTGTCTGGAAAGAGAGCGCACATCCACCCCCCTCTTCTCAGGAGGAGGGCTTGTTCTCAACTATAGGCTGACCCTCTTGGAGAGAGCCAGGGGGCTCAGAAATACTGCCTGAAAAGAATGAACCTCAGAACACATGTGGTTAGTTAAGGTTACTTAGCCTAGTTCAAGGCTGAAATAAAAAGGATTACAAGCCTTGGGATTGCTTAAGGTTCCAAGATTCTGAGCCCTGATGTGCCAGAAAGGACCCTCCTTCATTTGCCACCTTCAAAGATTAATTAAGACTGTGGATTAGTTTTATCTTATTTCACACACACACACACACACACACACACACACACACACACACACACACACACACACATATATTTAAAGTGCCCAAAATGTTTGTCTGCTCTTCAGTAGGTCCTCAGAAAAGACTGTTCTCATTGCCTTCTGCACTTCAGCTATGTCTGAGAAAGTTCTGGCTGAACAGACATTTAATTTATGCAACAAACAGAAGCAAAGCTGTTTGATTTCTGAGCTCTTTGTCTTTCATTCTGTTGTTTTCTTTCTTAGAATTTAGGGACTTTGAACCTATCAGGCATTGAAGCCAGATTCCATAAAGGCGTAAGCCTTGGCCTTCACACTTGGCAAGCCACATAGAATTCCAGTCACCAAGTGAATCTTGTTTGGGGCAGTTTTTAGTTTAATGTTTCTGAGTTGTAGAAATCATTTCCTGAAGCACTGAATGCATTTGAAAGAAGCAGACTAGAGTCAACAGATTTGAGAGGAAGAAATAGGTTTTTAATTCACCCGCAGTAAGATTTATAATTGTTTTATCAGTTGTCTAAAAATACATTTTATGTAATAAAGATTGCAGGTTCAGGAAGGAGATGCTCTGAAGTGGATCAGGCCCTTTAATTACCGGGTCACTCACAGCAGGGGAAGCTGGGATAGGGATCCAATGGCAACTGGCAGAACAAAGGCTATCTTGACATTCATAGACTCTAGAGGGGAGGGGCCGCTGAGTTTAGCATTGTGAAGGTACCAGGTAGGATTGGAGGTGTGGTTGACCCTCTACAGGGACAGCCTCTGTGATCTGCAAAGTATAGTTTGCTGCTCCTTCCTGTTAGAAAGTGGAAAAGTTGGAGTGTGGAAGTATTTTTGATTTTGTTCTCTTATCTGTTCCTCTGAGACAGGACTGACTCCCGTAAAAGCTGTCCCAGAACTCCTGATGCTTTTACCTCAGCCTCCCAAGTGCATAGATTACAGGCGCATGCCACCATGCCCAGCCCAGCCTTGCTGCTGTTCATCCTTTTGTGTCGTGTAATGGAATTTTCTTTAATGTGCTCTGGAGCCTGGGAGTCTGCATCTTTTAAAGTGAGCTTGCAGTCACAAGCACACGTTTTGTGCTACTGTTTTGTAGTCATCCTCACCCTTTGCAGTCTTTCGTCTGTGACCTTAGGCTTAGCATGTAGTGGATGAATTTTTCTCTGTAGTTCATGCGAGTATACCTTACACTTGCTGAATGTTATTGGAGTGTTTTAATGGTTAGGAGCTGCATGGCCTGTAGGGGATCTCCAAATCCCCCTTTTCACCTATACATGTGCTTCCCTAGATTTCTTAAGCCATGCCATAGTAGAAGCTCAGGGTAAACATTTGTGGACCTTCCTGTCTGTGTGCAATTTGCCCACTTTGTCTATAGTTTCCCTACCTTTCAGTCTTACCGTTAGACACTAGATACTGTCCCTTCTTTCCTGTACCTGACATTTTTAAAGTTTATTTTTGACATGTATGTAACGCATGCTGATTGCTTCCACCCACTCTCTTCTGTCTTCAGTCGGCCAGCCCCACATTGGTGTCTTTAAGCTTTGTTTTGTGGCCCACTTGATTTTGACGTGGCCATCTGCAAGAGCATGGGTGTGGATCTGTTCACTGGACCCTGGAGGACTCACTAGTGGCCACATAAATAAGGATGGTGACACCCCCCTCCTTCCCAAATCCATCAACAAGCCAGTAGTTCCCCAGGGACGGATCAGACCTTATTAGCTCCCAGGACCAACTGTTAATAGGCCCAGTCTTGTGCAGGCAATCACAGCTTCTGTGAGCCCTTGATTGCCATGACTTAATCCTACCCAGAAGGTAGCGCTTTGTAGCCCTCTTCATTATCATCTGGCTCGTACATTCTTTCTTTTCTTTTGATATGTTTTCTGAGCATTAGGGGTGTGATATAGATGTCCACTTAGGACTGAGCACTCAGCAGCTACTTATTCATAGCACCATAAGCAGCCATGAGCTTCCACCTTTTCCTGTCTTCACTGGAAATAGAAGCTCCTCTCATCAAGGTTGAGAGCAGCACTCATCTATGTGTATAAGTATAAATATTTAAAAGGCAGTTTGACAAGAGGTCCATTTAGCAGAACAGCAGTAGTATTAGGTAGCCTGTAGGGCCTATGATCATCCCAACCATGGATTTTTGACCAGGTTTACAATGCCAGGCATGTATTCCTAATTATGGAGCAGGGCTCAAATCCAGAGACTAGTTGGTTACCCTCACAACAGATGCGTTCCAGTGTGTCAGGTTGGTGTTGGAACGTGCAAGGTCCACAGCTGCATAAAAATCATTGTCATGTTTTCTTCCTCAGCAGCCTATATAGCACCTCCTTCACCGTGTACTATAGCCAGCAAGGAGGGAGCTTTCAGTTCAGTTTTAGCTTGATTTCTCTATATCCAGCACAAAAGTGTGTGACATCTTCAGCAGCAGGTCTTACCATCTAGTTCTGATGGACATTCAAGAACACTGGTGATACTATTACTATATCTCATATCTGATGCTAGCATTTTCACTTGGCCATGAAGAAACATGGGTGCAAACGATAGAGTTTGTTCTGTGTGGTTTCTAGGCCTGGTTCCTGAAGTATACCATTAATGTTCAGGACTCTAGAGCCAGATACCAGTACTCCTAAAGAGTCAAGGTGACCAGATGTCACCCATGTGATGTTTTGTTTTTGTATTATGAAGCAGTTTATAATTTGAACCCACTTTTTTTTTTAATACTTAGCTCTTCTAAATTCTTATTTCCTTATTATCATTGATTTATACTTGCTTATTGCAGGTGCCCAAAAGCTAGACAGTGGTTACTATCTGGAGGCCGTAGGTTAATATGCTGTTCGGAGAATATCATAAGCAAAACAGGTGACTGAATGGCTCCATCAAGCATCACTTGGGGCTATTTTTGCTTTTTCCTCTAAGCGACTTACTTTTACATTCATCTTTGCTCATGTTTTGGCTTCATTTGTTCCCAGACTTTAAGATCATAGAGTTTAAAGGACTTGGCTGGTCACAGTGCTTGCATGTAATACCTGTAATACAGTTCCTTTGTCAGAAGCATAATTAACAATATGATTTGTACATCCACTGCCTTCTGGTATTCACAACACAGTTTGTAAACTTAATTAGTTTTTGGAATAGCAAATGTTTGGAAGATGATAAACATTTTCTCTCTGAATAATGTGTTGAATGGTTGTATATTCATAGAAACGTACTCTGTGCTGCTCAAATTAGGATGCTGATAGATACACTTGGCAAGGTGAGCATCACCTGCAGTTGAGTATTCTCAGATTATATTGTCTCCCCGTGCCTTTCACAGGGGACAGCAGAAATTCAGCTCAGCTCATTTAGCCTCCGAGAATATTCATTCTGGTTCCATTCCTTCGAGAACGTCTATGCTAAGGTCATTACATAGATTGCATTTTCCTGAATAGTGATGGTAGTCATTATGATATCTACCGGGAAAGAGGGGTAGTCAACAAACAGTGGTGAGGCAGTACCGGGTAGTGATTACCCTCTGCCCTCCGCTCTCAGAGATGTGGGTAGCTGAGACCCAGGATGGGAAACTACTCTCTGCAGCTTCTAGAGATGCCATAAATTATGCCGTGTGCCCAGGGACACTTTCTGGGCCTTTTCTTCAGTGCCTCATTACCACCAATAAGTCACAAATCTTAAAAAATGAAATTATTTGGCTTTTCAAGAAGTATTGGACTAGAAGAATCAAATCAGAAGGTCTTTGATGTCATAAAAGCAGTAAGAAGGGAAAAAAAAAATGCCTAGAAGGAAACCAGAGCTCATACATCAAAGGACACCTGCTGGGTGGAGGAGAGCAAACAGGGGTGGTGTTCTTTATGTCCGCACAGTGACACTAGAAGTTGCCTGTCACCTCACTTCCCAGGCAGACTCCGAGTCCTTTGGTAAATTTGCTCGTACACTTTACCCATTGAGCGACACCCTGTTGTAGAGTGTTGGGCAGGGAGTTTCCACTTCTCTTTGTTTTTATAGCTAGCTGAAGGGCCTTGGGCATTTTGAGGGACCTTTGGGAATCTCATCTACTTTTCCTGCACAGTGTGAGTTTTGAAATGTGTAACTCCTAGTTGGGGATAGGCATAGATAGCAGATAGCTCTCTCAAGATGTTTGATGTGTCATCAGATGCCATCGCCCTTATTTCCCTTCATTGTATTTTACTAGATGTCTTGAAGATGTCGATCTACTCATAACACCCAAATATACAAATAATAAAAATTCTGATTGTTGGGTTGGTAAGTGCTTTGTTCCTTTTCATTTTGTTTCTAATCCCAATAGTTTATAGCTTCTGAAATTCTCCAAACCATATACACCTTCGGAAGCTATGGTCACTTCCCTCAGAAGACAAGCCCCGCCCTCTGAGGGCCTTTTCCAGGTTCTAAGGTAACAAATAGTGAATCTTGGTTCCAGTATCCCCATCAAATGACTTCCTTTTGTTCCTTCATTGGCTTGCTGTGGTTGCCTCCCTCCCTCCCTCCCTCCCTCCCTCCCTTCCTTCCTTTCTCTTTTCCCCCATTTTTCAAGACAGGGCTTCTCTGTGTAGCCTTGGCTGTCCTGGAACTCATTCTGTAGGCCAAGGTGGCCTTGAGATCCACTTGCCTTTGCCTTTGAGTGCTGGGATCAAAAACGTGTGCCACCACCTCCTGGGCTACGTGGCACTGTTTCTAAGTGACTTCAGTATTCTCCAGTTTCACACACACTCAGTGCCTGTCTATCTAATCCTTTCTATTAGATCCTTTCTACGGAAGCAGCTGGTGTAATTTCTGTTTCCCTGGCTGGATCCCGACTGATAAACCCACTTGGGAAGTTCTTCAGCTATGGAGAAAGCACCCAGGAACCAGCAGACTGTAGTCTTGCATGCCAGACACCATGCTAGGAGTTTGGGAGAGCCTCAGTGATCCCAGCAACCACGAGCATCATGCAGAAGACACGGTATTGGAAGGCAGACTGAGCTGGAGTGAGAAAAGCTTAGCCCGTGAGATGCCCATCATTCTAGAACAGGGTACAGCTCAGTGGGTATGGAGCTGAGAGAAGACAGTTTAATAACTGACACGGGAGGTCTATGTGTGAAATGAAGTGACAGGGACTTCCATTTTGTTAATTCTAATCTTGGTTCTTTGTTAATGGTTATCAGACCTCACTGTACTACCAAGAAGAATATCATCGTTTATTTGTTCCCGTCCATTCAGCAGGTGTCTTTTGATGCATGGTATCTATATTCAAGGTACAGAAAGTGATTTTGGACTTACAGAGATGAATAGTGCCGTTTTCAGAGTCTAGGAGCTAGTCAGTGAGACTGATTGTGAAAATGTGTAAATCTCCAGGCTGAATGGAACCTTTGTATCCAGCTTGCTGTCAGATGATTGATGCGTCAGACATTGCTGAGAGGCTGTACAAGACTGGGCTCTTGGTGAACTTAAAGCTCTAAAGTAGCCACTTCTAGATTAGCCAAATGCTGATGTAGATTAGAATCCTCATGGCTATAAATGGAACTGATGCTCCTTTGCAATTTCTTCCCTTTAGTCATGATTCTCCTCAGCCTCTTCCTACTGGCCACACTTAACCAAAAGTACTTGTGTGACTGTTACTCTCCCCTGGGCCGTTATCCTTTAGTGTAAGCATTTTGAGCAATTTCACTGCTTAGCTAGGCATTGCTGACCAACCTTTTCCCAATTATTGCCTGTTGTGTAGAACTGTTTAGGCTTTTCTCGCATTTTCCTCTCTTAATAAAGCAGTGATACTTCAGCTATATTGCACATCTATCTGCCTTTGCATTATGGCTTTTGGTGAGCCAGTTGCCATGGGTGCTGAACCCAACACTTGATCTAAAAACACCTTTGGATCTCTGATCCTTTTGGTTTTGGAATGTTTGTCTTAGTCTGTAACTGGTTCGTAGATCATCAAGTCGTACTTATCACAGTAAGTAGACAATAGAACACCTGCCTGAGGTAGTCACTGTTGGCTTCATGCACAAAAGCTCTGTCTTTACTCCGACTCTGTGTCACTTGCCCAGACAGGCTGTGTAAGTAACAAACGAGTCACACATTCAGCCTTAGAGTAGATTTAGCAGGTGAGACATCTGGGTTGCACATTCACTGAACTGTATCCGTCCTTTAAGGTTGAAGGGCACAATAAAAACAGACGAGTGTCATTGGCAACATTATTTTCTTTGTAAGACCCCTAGATTAATGTCTAACTCAGTTTAGAATATAAAGATTTGTACTTTTTAAAACGACATCCCTGAAGGAAATCCCCAGCTTGGTTGTCCGGTGTCAATAGAGTCAGGCAATGCATAAAACGTGTCTGGAGGATCATCTAGTAGGGAGAGTTCTCTCCAGCTTTAGGATACATGTGGACATGTTCATTTTCAACAGTTGTATTCATCTCTACCAAGATGTATCATGTCCTCCCAGGCTGTGACTATTAAAGTATATGCTAATCGATATTACAGAAGTATGTTAACTTTCTGTCATGCTTATTAAATAAAATCTGAGTGACAGAATGCATGTTTATGTTGCAGTTGCATTTTGCTATTCAATATTTTATACTCATTTGAAAGTTCTCAGATGGCTAAGATCATTGGGCATGATGTGTGTTTGCATGTATTATTCCTACATTAGAGAGTGTTGAAAAGTCTGTGTGTGTGTGTGTGTGTGTGTGTGTGTGTGTGTGTGTGTGTGTGTGTGTGTGTGTGTGTGTTGGGGCAAGGGGGAGGGGGCATCTTTTGAGGATTCCCTTGATGCCTTTTATCTCTCTCTTCTGGATGTTTCCTTTGAGATCTAGTTGTAACCTTGGACCATTATATTTATCTTTAAAGTTGTATTTTAAATAAAAGTGACCTCTTCAGATAATAGCATACAAAAAATGGGATTTAGTGTCTTCTTTCCAGACATTTATTTGCTCTCACCTTTGTGTGTGAGTGGGATAGGTTATGGACCTGACCTAAACATGTGTGGTAACGAGATGATGAATTCTGCTTTGGTTTTATTTTGAAGTTGGTCACTGTATGTATTATTGTCCATCTAACGAATAGAAAAATACTCATTTGTAATCTTATTAGCTACAAAAGTAATAGAGAGTAAAATGCTTGTGTGATATGGTTGTTATAGAATGTTATTAGTGCAGTCATATTTCTATCTCAATGTGTGGTAATGCCAGCGGGATAAATGAGAAAGACATTGAATCTTCACACAAAGGAAATGGGTTTTATAATGAGTGTGGTCTGAACAGAACTAATCTCTTTCTTGGATCATTACTCTACCTAATCATAAAACTTTTTTTAATTCAAATCCTTGCAGGGTTCTAATTGGTGACCTCGGAGCTTGATAATTGTTTAAGATAACTGGTCCTTTGCAGAGTACTTAATGGTGTTTGCAATTAAAAGTGAGAAATGGGCTTTAATCCTGAGGTACAACTAAAAGGTAGATTTTCTTTTTCTCAGTCTTTAATAGTAATTCTTACTTTCTCTTATATATTATTGACTTAAATCCTTACTAGCTCCAATTATTCAAACACAGTCTGTGGGCTTCCTGAATATTTGACAGATGCTTTGAGTTATACTAAAGATAATCTCTCTAGTCTTTGGAGTAGCCAAGGGGTTATTCTGTTTGGGGAGGCAAGCCCTGGCTGGCTTTATTGTCCTTGTTGCCTGGCTCTGTCTTTCTGCTTGTCCTTTTTGGTGGTTTGTGTAGTCATTGAGCCAATCCTTCCTACCTCCTTCAACAAATACTTACTTTAGACCTTCCTTTTCGTATTGTCAGAGGAAGGTGGTCTGAAGAAGAGAAACGTGCCAGCCTTTGTCATTAGTACCAATAAAATTGCATGTGACCATGACCCCAGCCACTCACCCTCTTTCCATGCGCACAGCTGAGGTTGCAGATGCTTGCATGGCTGGGTGCTGTTACGTACGTCTGTAACTTCCTCTGCGGCTTCTGTTAGGTTTCTTAGTAAAGAGTGGCTGTCAGTGAACTTCCTTTCCATACAGAAGTTCCTGGACAATAAACTCGGTCTATTCTGTTTGCTTACTTTTGGAAGATTTTGTTTTGTAGGGTGGTGTTTGTGGAACAGAAGATTTGACTCATACAGTTCTATGACTTCAGCTCTGCCATTTGTAAGGAGAAGGGAAGGTATAGTTTCTGCTCTGAGCAGTTATAAGGACTAAATGTATAGAAAACTTGCATTATATAGTCTAGAATATAGTAATTGCTGAACTCCTTAGATTCCTTCTACTAATGTTAGGGTTCACCCAGTTTGTCTTTGCTGTTTAGTCCTTATTGTTTCCAAATTACAACAATCATTTTTATTGATAAGTTAGAGTTTAAAGGCCAGAACACAGTAATTCTTAAGGCCTTGGAGTAAGGAGGTAAACTTAGATTTCATTGATACAGTGAACAAGCATATCTTTGTATTTTGTTCACTGTAATGTCGTGTGTGTGTGTGTGTGTGTGTGAATATAACTATATAATTAAAGAGAAATCAAGGGGACAGTACAAACAATGTAAAGGCAAGTGTTGGCAGTGGTGCAGAAACCTTTCACACTCCTGGGGAAATGTGAGTTAGTACAGCCCCTATGAAAAACTGTATAGAGATCTCGGTTAGAACTAGGACTGCCATTGAGCTCAGCATCTACATGAGGGAAGTGCAGGCACTAAGCAGAAGAAATGTCACTCTTTGATGCTTTTCCTGGCACTTCACATCGTAGCTGAGATGTGGAGTCAACTGTCCAGTAGCGGATAAATACATAAGAAGATGTCCAAACTGTCCCATGTATTTGACTCAGGGAACACACTCCAGCCCACTTACTGTCCTCGGACACTGAGGTTATTAGGCTACAGGAGTCCAAAGCAGAGCTTGCCAAGGTGTCTGAGGAAGCAAAGCTGTTTCATTGTCTGGACAGGATCTTGCTTGCAGTTGTTGGCTCTTTCCCATTGGTGTGGCGTGAGTTTCCTTTTCTAGAGTGGTAGTGCTCTCAGAGCTGTTTGTCTTTTCTTCTGTAGGAATACAGGGAGGTACACAGCCATCCTAGGTAGTGCTGGCCTGTTGTTGTTGGTGTTCTAATGGAAGGAATAAATCACAAATTTGTTATTGTAAACAGTAGCTTGTAGCCCTGGCTCTCCTGGAGCTCACTCTGTAGACCAGGGTGTCCTTGAACTCAGAGATCTACCTAGCTCTACCTCCCAAGTGCTGGGATTAATGGCATGTGCCACCACCACCTGACCCAGAAGGCAGTTTTATTAAAGTTTCTATGGGGGAGGGGGTAGGATAGACAAGTTGAAAATCTCACCATTTGCCAGGAAGAGGGGAACTGGAGGGAAAAAAAAAATCAAAAAATGTGCCTTTTAAGTTTGGCCTGGAGGTCAGAGAAACAGTCAGAAAGCCCAGAGTGTCAGGGAAGGGAAGATTAGGGATCTATATTCAGAGGGCTCTCTCAGTTCTGGCTTCTACTGTCCTAGGGCAAAGAATTGCATCAGGGACTCGTGGCTAGTTAGAAATAGAAACAGAGAAATCTTTTTAAGAAGGGGAAAACAGTACAGTGTGGTGACACACTCTTTTAATCCCAGTGCCCTGGAGACAGAGAAAGGCCGCTCCCTGAGTTCCAGGCCAGCCTGGGCTATATATGGAGTTGCAGGCCAGTCAGGGCACCCAGAATGGGGATTGTCTAGTGAGCTGGGAAAAGAGCCCTAAAAATATTGAGCCAGGAGGCCTGTAACCCTTCTCCCATTTTGCCCTGGTCTTCAGATGAAGCCTAGGCAGTCTCCAGGTGTTAACTGGCTACTTTGGTGTGCTAATCTTGATGTTTCACTCTCCAGTCTTTACTCCACTGCCACACTTAGAATCTAACATTTTGAGGGTCCCCAAATGTCATGACAATCCAAAGCACCTTTGTTTTGTACTCAGAATCAAAGTCGCTCCTGGACAGCCATAAGGAGAAAAAGTGAGGAGTGAGGCCCCGGGCCTTGGATGTGCTGGTGTCTTGGGCACTTTCTCCTGTGAACTGATGATGCCGTCTGCCTGGTGGGGTTGCTGCAGGGATTACCTGCCTGGGAAGTAATCCATAAGTAGATTCCAGTGGTCAACAGCATTACTTGGCTTTCTTAATTACCCTTGAGATGTGAAATTAGTAATGTCATCTTCTTTCCTCTTTCTTTGTCCTTTCTTCTAGATGAATGTAGCTCTTATTTCCTTATGTGTAGGTTTTAACCTTATGTATTTTCTCTAAAAATCTTTTGAAATTAATGAAATTAATTTCAAATTGATTTGTTTCCAAGAGTGCTTTCTATTTAGAGTGCCACTTATTTCCCATTAATGATGTGTTTACATGTATTTATGATGAGCCTGTGCATTCTTATTAGGTAGTGACAGGTGTCTACTCTGCCATGTCATTTTTTTTCTTCTCATGGACACTCTTTGCAAGATGATGAGCTGAACGAGTCATTGGCAGTTAGGTGGGTTTTAGCATAACAAAGTCTGCTTTGGATGCAGGAGGTGTTCCTTTAGGCCTGCATGACTTAATTAAAATAATTGGTAATGAAAACATTTATGGGGTTGGAAGTTAAAGTTTTCTTTTCAGACCAGCAGGTGCAGTAACACAGTAATAATCTGTCAGGTAGGATTTCTGATGGGTGGTGATGCTGTATACGTATCTTTTAAGATCAATCTTGAACCCAACTGCACTGTTACACTTACTTTAAACTTGCTTTCTGAACGTTGAACATGTATTTCGTTCTTCTTACGTGAACTCCCCATTTTAGTATAGATTTTTTTTTTTTTGATTAATGTTTTTAAAGCATTGGTTGTGGTGATTGGGGAAGGCTGTGGTTCACACCTCTTCTGCCTTGTGGAGGATGGTCTGCATTAGTAAGGGCCCTGTTAGCCTCACTCTTCTTTGTGGTGCTGGCTGATCTGTATTATTCTCCCACAGGTCTTAGGCACTCCCATGAATTCTTAACACAGTACCTTTTAAACACTACTAAATCATGACGTTTAGAAGAACACTTCATCGGTGGTTACCACCTCTTTATGCACTTGCTCAGTTCATTCCAACTATTTAAAAACAGCTGTTCAGCCATTTAAAAACCATTCGTGGAGCCCCTGCTGTCTCAGTACTAGAGACTGGAACACAGCAAAGGTGTAGGAGCAGACCTCACTCATTCTTTTGGGGAGTAGAAGACTATGAACATGGAGTACAGTGACACATCCCCCACAGGTTCTGGACAGTGGGAGACCTGGGCTCAGGGAATGCTTTAACTTAGAGTTGGGTACAGAGCTGTTATTTTTGGGTTGTTCGAAAACTACAAAGTTAAACTAGGAAAAAAAATGCTGCCATTCAAGAACGTCCTATCTCAGGAGACATTTTATTTGGTAAATGTGAGACAGTCAGGTAGAGGTTGCCTCTGTCACATTCCTGTCCTAACTTGTGAGTGCATCATCATCCATCCTCATGTTGACCCTGTAGGATAGGTACACTGATCTCTATTTTTCTTCCCTTTTTTGATGGGTAATCAGTGATACAGTTTTGGTGACCCTTTTGATAGCCATTCACAGTAAATGGCTATCATTTCCTGAGCTCTTTGAGGTTTTGTATTCTAGTTTCTTCTTGGAGAGTTTGTGTATTAGTCCAGAGTCTCCAGAGAAACAGAACTTTATAGAAATCTAATCTAATCCCATATACAATAAATCCCATATATAGTGGCTTATAAGGCTGTGGTCCAGCTAGCCCAACAATGGCTGTCTGACAACTGAAGGTCCAAAAATCCAGTAGTTAGCTGTTGAGTCCACAAGGCTGGATGTCTCAGCTGGTCGTCAGTATACCCTGGAATCCTGAAGAAGTAGGCTATAATGCCTGTGAAGGAATGGACTTTCCAGCAAGAACAAGAGTGAGGGCAAGTCAGCAAAAGCTTCCTTCCAAGTCCATTGTATAGGCTGCTAGCAAGATGTGTGGCCTGGATTAAAGGTAGATCTTTCCACCTCAAAAGATCTAAATTAAAAGAGGGTCTGTCCACTTCAGATATTAAATAAAATTCTTCACAGGTGTACCCAACCCCTTGAGTTTTAGTTAATTCCAGATGTAGTCAAGTTGACAACCAAGAATAGCCATCACAAATCAACCCTTCATCAACTTGACACACAATCATTTCTCCTTATATCATGCTAATTCCCAAATAAAAACAATAATCAGGTCATAATTATGCTTAACTATACAACATACAACCACAAACACATTGTATTTTTAACTAAGTGATAATTATATCTCACATAACTATCCCTTGTACAACCTCAAACACATAAATTTTACAATAGGTGGCAATGTCCTTAGACATTCTTTTGGTATTTCAAACCTTAAATGTGATAACCATTAATATTCTCTTAATTGATGTTATATTACATAATAACTCAAGGCAAGAAAATACAAATATCTGTACAAACACATTCTTAAAAACATGACAGAAATACTCCTCAATTATAATCCCCCTTTCTGCAACTGATCACATGGTCTTAGCTGGTTTCTATAACTACCTCCCTCTACTACCCATTCTGTATTTCCTCCACCATTAGCAAGCCCTCAGCAGGTCTTGGTTCCTTTCCTGGAGAAGTGACCCATACCTTCTTCCTTGAAGGGTCTGTGCCCTTTGTCATCCTGCCTGGATTGATAATTTCCCATTGGATTTAATCACTGGACATGGTAGCACTAAGAGATTCCCTACAGGATCGCCTGCACTCCAGACATAATCTTTCTTACCTCCATTGTGGAGAAGCAATTCAATTTCACTATGGCAATCTGGATCAATCACCCACCGTTATTCCTTTCTTAGCCTGTTGACTTAAGGCCATCAGAAGTCCCAAGTGACCAGGGGGAGGCTGAGCTTCCATTTCATTGGAATGTTTCTGTGTTTCCTGGCAAGAGCACCCTCCCTCTGTAACCCAAACTTCTAGGCCAGCAGAACTTACAGTTGTGGGAACAGCAAGCAAAATTTTCCTAGTGGGGCTCAAGGGGGGATAGTGAGTGGAACTGTTCCCTTTTCTACCTCTTGATTCTTGGACCCGTGGGTCCTGGCTATGGGAGAAACTGTACCATATATTTTTATTAGACACTGACTCAAAGCGTATACTGCCTTCTGAAGAACGCTGCCTCAATCCTCCAGGCTGCTGCCGCCTAACTGGGGCTCCGTGACTTCGAAAGGCCATTCCATCTTTGTCAGGCCAGCTGCTTCAGGGTGGTGGGTAACATGGTAACACCAGTGGATTCCATGATTGTGGGCCTACGATCACACTCTCTAGCTGTGAAGTGGCTTCCTTGGTCAGGAGCAATACTGTGTGGAATGCCATGTGGCGGATAGGCGTTCTGTAGGTTCACAGATAGTTTTGGCAGAAGCATGACACACAAGGAAAGGCAAATCTATAACCAGAATAAGTATCTATCTACTCCAGTAAGGACAAAGCGTTGTCCTTTCCTCAGAGGAAGTGGTCCAATGTAGTCAACCTGTCACCAGTCACCAGAATCAGCATCAATTTAGGACCAGTATCCAATAGATCCTAAAAAGTCTGTTTGATCCCTTCACCCAGGGTACAGTTACCCTTGTAAAAGGCCATAGGTCCCTTTGGGGAAGGACTGGGGAAATATTAACAGTGGGACTGGGGAAGGCTAACAATAAAACTCTTAGGTATTCTTTCAAGGTCCTTCTTCAGGGGAACCTTGTCATCCCTTTTAAGGGGTTCTAGGTCTGCAAACTGACTCAAGTCTGGAAATTGGTTCATGGGCTGTGATTCTCTTTTGCCATGCTCCAGTGGAATTTTTCTTTCATTTGAGATTTTTTTTTTCCACTTACACAGAGAAACAAATGAGACATCATGATTGATTAGCCAGTACCAAAGGTCTGTACAAGTCATGCCACCAGTGAAACCACTTTGCCTGTGCTGCCTATTACTGGTCAGGCCATTATGGACATTGCTCTGTCTGGGCTGCCCGTTACAATAACAATATTCACCTTCCCTTTGGAGATTCGGTACTGCCACCTGGCCCCTGCTACTTGGGGCCCAATTAAACCCAGTGCATTTAATTCATCCAGTTGAGCAGCAGCATCTCCAACTACACAAGGAAAAGGGTGACAACAAAGCTCTTCACATGTGCTGGTGGCCCTCTCATCATCTTATAAAGTAGTGAAGGACATGTCTTTTGGGTCTTCCCATTGTAGAGGATGAGGTTTTACATAGCATACCCACTTCCCTGATCCTTAGAATCCTGCTGTTAACACTAAGTCAAAGATATCAAGCATCTCCAACTACTTTTCAGTAAGCCAGCTCTTGACAAATGCTTCAGCTAACCATTCAAACAAACTTTTGACACCTTTTTTTTTTAATTGTGCAAGCTTCCACACTAAACCTAGAATCTACACAGAGGGCCCGTATCAGTAAACTCAGCCTGATCCAGTTTTATGTTCCTTTCACGATTATTGCACACTTACAATCCATTCGCACACATATTCCCCAGACTTCTGCTTGAATGAATTAGCAGACTCATTAAGCTCTTTAGTAGTATAGACCCCCTCATGGACTACACTTTCCACCTCCCCTTTAGGAGCCTGCTGAGCCTGAAGTCTGATTATTGGTTTTGAGACAGCTGTTGGTGAGCCCTGAGGGACATCAGTTTTGTCTTGCCTGGCATCTCCTTCAGAGAAAGTCACTGTTGGCTTAGCAGACAATGACAGATTCATTTCTTCAGTCAAAGGTGGAAAGGGCAATATTGCAGGGGGTGGGGGTGGTGGGAGCATTTCTTCTGCGAGGGTGGAGAGCCTTCCTCAGGGGAGAGAAACCTTTGAGGATCGGAGAGTTCAAAGCCATCAGCTTTAATAGCGTCCTCCCACACATCCCCATCCCACCCTCCAGGATCCTGTTCCATAGCAGTCAGTGCCCTCACTGTAACTGCTGACACCCTCTGAGGCTGGGACTTGAATTTTCGCTGTAATTCCGCCAACCTTAGGATGAGGGCTTCTATTTGGTTTTCTCCAACTTGTGCTCTTTGGCTGCTGGAGAGCAGAGCCTCTTCTAGACCGCTTCCTTTAGACAGTTTCCGCACATGTGGAGCTGGTCAGTTTTATGACTGAGCTCCTTGCTGTCGTTCGCCATATTCTGAGATGCTAGAAATCGGTTAATTTTTTATCACAGAGCTCATTTTTTCCTTTGTCAGATTATCTAGAGATGCTGGGAGCAACTGGCCAGCATCATCATTTTCCTTATTTTTTTTTTCACAAATTATCAAAAGTTTTATATAGTCAACAAATTCATTGCCTTTCAGTTAGTAAATCAGGATAATCCAGTGGGTTTGTCTGCTTAAGTTTGTAAACTAGTTCACACCATGGGCTTTTAATGCTCTCTCAGATGGAGGGGCTTCAGTAACTGTAGGTATTGGCAAAATGGAAAGCCTATTTCAGATACTTACGAAATTCATCTTTATACTTCCGTTGGTCTAGAACCACTTCTGGTACCAATATCTGTATTATTCAAGGTTCTCCAGAGCAGTGGTTCTCAACCTTCCTGATACTGTGACCCTTTAATACAGTTCCTCATGTTGTGGTGACCCCCAACTATAAAGTATTTTTGTTGCTACTTCATAACTGTAATTTTGTTGCTGTTATGAATCATAATGTAAATATTTTTGGAGATAGAGGTTTGCCAAAGGGATTATGACCCATGGGTTGAGAATCGCTGTCCTAGAGAAATAGAATGTGAGAGAGAGAGAGAGAGAGAGAGAGAGAGAGAGAGAGAGAGAGAGAGAGAGAGATTGATTGATTTTTTTTAACAGGCTGTGGTCAGCTAGTCCAGCAATGGCTACCTACAAATGGAAAGGCCAGGAACCCAGTTGTTGTTCAGTCGACGGGGATGGATGTCTCAGCTGGTCTTCAGCATGCATTGGAATCCTGAAGAAGCAGGCTCCAGTGCCAGTGAAGGAATGGATTTGCCAGTGAGAATGAGTGCAAGCAGGCAAAAAAGCAAGCTTCTGTGTCCTTTATATAGGCTGCCAGTGGAAGGTGTGGCTCAGATTAAAGGTGGATCTTCCTATAGACAGACAGACAGACACACACACACAATCTGGATTAAAAGTGGGTCTTCCCACTTGAAATCATTTAAGAAAAAATCCCTCACAGTTGTACTCAGGCCCTTGAGCTTTAATTAATTCCAGATGGAGTCAAGTTAACATGCAAGAACAGCTACCACAGTTCATCAGTCCCTAGGAGGAATTCAGCAGTCAGCACTGGATTCAAGGGGGTTGAATTTCAGAGATGGGTCTGTCTGTCATCCCTCTTCCTACTGTGGGTGCTGATCAGTGTGTGTTTTTCCTTAAAATGGTGAAATGGACCATTTGTATTGTGTGTGAAGCGCGCAGAGCAGGGAGTCCAGTGGCTTTTGCACCTGACTGGGCCTGCGCCCTCACCTCTGCTTTTTCTGGTGCCATTGCTGCTTCTGTTGGGATGTCTTTTTTTCTTAATTCTGTAGGGCACTTTGTCAGTAGAGGAATCTTTCTTTGCTCTTCATTTGGGTTTGCATCTTGATCAGTTCTTGGTGCCACATAAAATTCCTTTAGCCCTATTTTCGAACCTCAGACAATCACTGTCACTGAGATTTTGTCATTCCAAGCTTCTCTTGACATGGAAACAGCACTTCTCACTGAGAAGCTTCAGTGCAGGAGAGGAAAGGAGGAGGAGGAGCAGGTGTGCCTGTGTTCACAGAGCCTCGGGACACTTGGGGGTTATAGCTCTCAGAATACTGCTACATCTCATTTCAAACCAGACAGGAATTGTTAGTGGTTCACAGTAGCTGACGTTGAGAGGTAAGTTCACCAGAGAACACACAGGGACATTCTTAAAGCTGAGTAGAACATCTGTATTGCTGGCTGGCGGCTGCATGGGGAACTTGCCCCAAGCTTGCGTCCTGGAACCACAGTGCTCTCTTTTATTCACAAAAACCTCATCCTCGTTGTTACTCGTAGTCAGCAAGAAGCAGAACTACAGAAGCCAAAAGCAGAGTTGGTGCATTTAGGGTCTTTCCACTGGGGGACTTCCCTGGGACTACTGACTCAGCCTTTGCTCCGGTTTTGGCAGGTGGTGTAGCCTACATGCTGGGTTTCAAAGCCTGAATGGGCCTTGTGACCTAGCATCAGTGCTGCTAAGGTCTGGGGCCTGCTAAGGTCTGAGCTATGGCAGAAACAGGCTAGTGAAGTCAAGAGGGATCTACGTCCTGTTACAGCAAGGGCGAATGTCGGGTATTGTAGTGACTGATACACACGCATCACAATGGTGTGCTTGCACATGCGAAGCAGCCACAGCCCTGCATTCATGGAATGGAAAGCAGCCCCGGGCGGTGCAGGAAAGGGCCTGCAGGAAGTGGTCGTCGAACAGGTGTACTGCTTCATCTTGCCGGAGGAAGAAAAGGTTGGGGGTTTTGTAACAGTGAGAATGTGCTCCACGAGACTGAACTACACACTCAGAAGTGGACTACCTGAGCATGGTAAAACCCATATGTGTTCTTTAAAGAGAGAAGGAGGCAGCTTGGCCTCTGATGGTAGAGCATCTGCACTGGAATGCGGAGTCCCCTCCTCCTTTGCCTGCCTTTGGCTACCTTCCAAAGCATGGGCATTCTGCTCTGTAAAGTGATGTAAGAAATGGAAACTCCTAGAATGGAAAGAGAATCCACAGTCCTGTACATGAGGAATCATTGTCCCTAAAGTCATAATAATCAGGTCGGCATTGCTATGAGTGATATCCCACCATTCATTGCCTCTCCTTGCCTTTGCTGTGAGGCTTTATGTGTGCTGAGCCCAAGGGGAGTGTAGTTAGACAGACCTGTCGCATGCTTTCCAGACTGCTTCAGGTTGCCAGAGGCCTTACATGTCTGCCTCTGCCGCTTTCCACCTTCCCTGTCGCTCTGTCCCTTGGAGACGGTGTGGGCAGCCCTCTTTGTCCTTTTGTTATGTCCATAACTATATGCTTTCTGCTATGAGCACAGGAGGGGCAGAAAGGAGAAGCGACACCAGCGTGTTTGTGTTTCCTTTCTTTGTTCTCCCTGTGGTGTGCTGGAGTTTGGCTGCCTGTCTCTGTGCAAGTTCATGGCTCCTGTTGGTGCTTCTCTCTCAGTACCTCCCTTCTCCCCTGCTCTCTGTCTCCTGTCCTGACTCCCTCCTCCTTCAGCTTGTGCCAAGTCTTACCCCTGACCCTACCCCGCCCTTGCTCCCTCATTCCTCTCCATTTTAACCCCTTGAGCCCTTTGTGGTTCTTTATTGCTTTGGTTATTCATAGTTTTATTGGAATTTTTAAAAAGCTTAGTTTTATTTTACGTGTTTGGGTGTTTTGCCTGCATGTATGTAAGTGTACTGAGTGCATGCCTGGTCCCCACAGATGCCGAAGTGGCTGAGGGTTCCCTCTGAACTCGACTTATTTGGATGAGTGTGAGCCACCATGTGGGTGCTGGGAACCCAACCCAGTCAGTGCTCTTAAACACTGAGACATCTCTCCAGCCAACATGTTTTTGTGTGTGGCCCTCTGTCAAACTGTTCAGATGACCCAAATTTATCCATTTCTTTCTGGAATCCGGTTTTCCACGTCAGTTCCTCAACAAGAAAGAAGCTCCAGGAAGGCCAGGCTACAGTGTGAGCATTCCAAGCTGACGTGTTTCATAAAAAGTCTAAGTTCTGTATGCGCTCAACCCAGGAACCTGTTGCTTCCTTAATGCATTCCTTTCCATTCTAGCTTATAACAATAATCTACACCCCACCCCCCAACACACACACACACACACACACACACACACACACACACACACACACACAATCCACATGATTCATTGGGTTATTGTTTCCTCAAAAGCATATGGATGACCAGTTGTTGATACGTGTTAGGGGAGGCCTAGATTTTTGAGTTCTGACTCTCTTACTAATTAATGTGATTTTTAAAATCATCATGGAAAATGGTGATTAACGTCGATCTGAGACACTGGGGTGGAGTGAGAGCAAGCAGCTGAGACGGTACACAAGGTGTAGGTGATGCTTAGAATGCTGAGTCAGTGTCATCTCCATCACTTGAAAGTCATGTGTGAGGGAAAGCAGTCTGCTGGGTGAAACAGACCTTAAATAGGAACTAACAGCTGAGGAATCATCAAAGAACAGAGTTCACGTACTTGAAAGTTGTCTCACTAGAAAGTGGGATTTAGGCTATATGCAGTGCCTCGTGTCCCAGTATAGGAAAGAAGGCTGACAGCCTCAGACATGGTGGGTGGTCATGGTGGTACCCACAGGGAAGAATGGAAGGGACCAGAGTGTGGAGGCACTCGTTGTGGGGACTTGAACAGGACATTCCGCATTAGCTCCCATGCCTCTTTGAATATGGTGTGTACCTCATTGGCAGCTCTCTCCTTATTCTTCACACTCTTAAATGAACCAGGTTCATGTCCCGTTTGCTGCTCGTTCTAAGAGTTCGCTCTCCCCTCTCTGTGTCTGTACCCACCCTATCTCCCCACCTGTCTGCTCTCACCTTCTGTGCACCGCCCAATCCCCTTTCCTCTAGGACGCTTCTGCTGCATCAGCCGACGTTTACTGCAGCTCCCTGTTTGTTACTGAGCTGTCATTGTTTCATCTCGACGTTAGGAACCTGGCCTGCCTTCTCATGCTTCTGTCCTTCTTCCTCCTCTACATGGATCGAAGAGACTCATCCTCCTACCTTAATCTGTCCATCGTCCTGTGAGAACCCAGGGCCAGGCATCAAGACCTGGCATCTACTTACTGCCTCCGTGATTGCAAGATTTTGTAACATTATAAGAAAATCTATGAGATCTTGGTAAAAGTTATGATTCTCACTGTGTTGATAGAGCACCCTTATAGTAGTATCTTCTGGGGCCACATCCCCTCACTCAGAAATCCACATTCCTTTGCCTACAATTCTTCACCAAATCTCTTAAGAATTTAGGCCTGAATTTTTCTGGTTTTTAAGTAATCTTGCATATACCAAGCTGTAAGCTCCTTTCTGTAATATTTTGTGCAAAATATTACATTTGTCTCTGCCTTGCTCTGTAGATTCCCCTTCATACATAGTATATCTCAGAACTAAATAGGCTTTAGATAAATGCTGCTTAGTATTCTCTCTCTCACGACAGGTGAATGTCAGTTGAGTGTTACAGCTCTGGAGGGAAAGGTATCCAGACTTGTCGGGAAGCCAGGCTATGCCTGAAGCTGGGGTGAGAGGGGGTGGTCTCCCCGCAGGATGTAGCACTCCTGCTCCTCTTCTGGAGAGAGCCTTTACTGCTGAGCTTTGCTCCACCTCCCACCCTCCCTTAAAGCAGCTTCCCAGCAGAGCTCTGCTGCTTCTTCCCTCCAGCCCAAGATATCGCTTCTTTTGCTTCAGTCTGCTAAAGGGGAAACCCCTGCAGAAGTGTAGCAATCTCCTCCTGCTCCAGTGAAAAGTTGTTACTTTTTTCTGTTTAGCCCCCCAAGGGTTTTTTTCTGACCAGTCCTCCTAAAGGGGAACCTCAGCAAAGGTTCTTCAGTTCTGTGCCATGGAAAGAACTTTACCCGAAACTCTTTTAAGAAAGGTATTTATTTGGGAAGGAGGAGTCCAGGAGAGTGGCTGCCTTTGCTAGGGTGGAAGAGGACAACCAACACCTGAACAGGCAGAGGGCCTTACATAGGGCTTCTTAGGGGCAGAGTTTCTCCAGGGAGAAGATTTTCTTCTCAGGGATTGGTTAGTTTTCCTGCTCAGGGATTGGTTGGTTTTCCTGCTCAGAGATTGGTTGGTTTTCCTGCTCAGAGATTGGTTGGTTTTGTTGGCCAGGGCAGAGTTGGCTCTGGTTTCAGGGTCAAACTATGTTTCTTTCACTGGCCCTTTTTAGCCTGTTGGTTCTAGTTTTAGGGCCAGGGCATATTTCTTTCACTTGCTCTGGTTCTAGGGACAAAGTGTGTTTCTTAGGTTTTGGATTCAATGTAAGACGAATTGCTAAAAGGTCTTACTAATAAAAACCCGGAGCCAGATGTTGGGGTAAAAACTGAGAGATCAGAAAAGCAGAAAAAAGCCATCCACTTTCTTACCACATGAAAAGCCTCAGCCAAAGAGAGCTACTTCCTGTATGCCCATGCCTATATGCCTTTCTGTTCTGCATCTCACTTCCTCTCTCCGCCCAGGTACATCATCACTTCCTGTCTGTCTGTACAGACCTCCAGACCTCTATGGTTAGTGCTGGGATTAAAGGCATGTGTTACCATGCCTGGCTGTTCTCCAGTGTGGCTTTGAACTCACAGAGATCTGGTTGGATCTCTGCCTCCCAAATGCTATGATTAAGCCACCATTGCCTGACTTCTATGTTTAATACAGTAGCTGGCTTTTTCCTCTGATCCTCAGATAAGCTTTATTAGGGTGCACAATATATTGGGGAACACAGTGTATCACCACACCACAGTTCAGGGCTAAAGTGTTTCTTTCACGGGTTTCAAGGCCATGGTAAACTTCTTTCACTGGCTTTGGGTTCAGGGTCAGGGTGCTAGATATAGTGCTTCCAGGTTGGGAAAGCATGGTAACACAAGATAGAAGTGTGTGGCTGCTGGTCCCATTGGACCTCCACTCTGACTGGAGGGCAGATAGGAAGTTAAGCACAGTACAAAACCTCAAGCCCTCCCCCAACCCGTGACCTACTTCCTGCAGCAAGACTCCATTTCCTATGCTTCTACACTCTTCTAAAACATGGGAACAGCTGAGGACCAAAGGTTCAATCACATGAACCCATGGGGACACTTCACATTCAAACAAAGTATAAACCGAGACTAAAGCAGATATCATTACTGGAACCCTTTCTACGATAACAGAGGTTTGGCATATGTAGCTTGGGAACAGTGTTACCTCCCTCTGTATTCTCTAAAACCTCCATCACACACTGACTAATTCTGAGTGGGAAGGTGGCAGTGTATTCAATGAAGGTGTGTGACACCAAATGTGACCAGAGAGCAATGAATGTCAGATCCCCAGTGCATCTCTCCAGGATGTCTGATTAAATCCTTGTTTGGTGACTTCATTTTTATAGCCATTGAAAGGGACACATGAATCTGGGGGGAGCTTCTTGTAATCTGAGCTGCTTTTCTGTCCGGAGTAGCATAGGCTTGAGACTATGAAACTACCAGCTGGTCTTGATTTTAGAGGTGGTCTGGTATATTTGAACTTTCCCTCCCCCCATACACACTGTATTTTACTGGATTTCTTGAAAACAACAAAACTATTCATAATCACCAAATATATGTATAATAAAAATTATAGTGGTTGGCCTACAGAGATGAGATAGTTCAGTAGTTAAAGTGATTGCCTTGAAAATGTGAGGACCAGAGTTCAGATCTCTAGAAACTCAAGTAAATGCCACAGAGGCAGAGACTGGATCCTCTGAGCAGGTTGGCTAACAAGACCAGTAATATCAGTGATTTCTGGGTTTGATTGAGACACCTTGCTTCAATGCATAAGTCTGGGGGGTGGGCCGACTATCAAGGATGATTTCCTGCACTAACCTAACCTCCATATGCACTTTCAAACACATGAGGCTGTACACCCTCTCACACTTGTACTCACACTCATTTGCATGCGTATACACATGTGTGCATACCACACAAACATGAAAAATGGGGAAAAATCTAATTGTCTTAAAGGAAATTTTAGTTTACCTAGTTTGTTGACTCTTATGTCAAAGATTATCTCTAATTACTACATGAATAGATAATAAAAATGGGATTTATTTTCTTTTACTAATTACAGCTGAAGTCTTGGATTATACTCAGTGAAGAAGCTGACTTTTGACTTGCTGCTGTTTTCTTAATTTATTCTTTGAGAATTTTAACCATGTATGCATTTATGATCATATTCCTCTCCAGTTTCCCCAGGTTCCCAACATGTCCCTCTCCAAACTACAGAACTGACTGTGTCTGTCTCTCTCTCTTTCTTTCTCCCCCTCCATCCCTCCCTTTCACAATAATCCACTTAAGTCAAATAAGTGCTGCTCCTAAGTGTGTGTGTGTGGGGGCATCTATTGGATCTTAGTCAACCTACCAGTAGTCACCCCCTCCCCCCCAGAATGATTCTCCCTCCCCCAGCATCTGTAAACTGCTACTGGCTCCTCCATTAGGTAGGGGGCCTTTTGAGTTCCTCCCCCATCCATATTGGAATTTTGGCTGGCTTGTTTTTGTGCAGGTAACTGCAGCTGCTAATGAAAGCTAACCAGTAGTGAGGAAGTTTCTTTGTAGGGTATCAGTTAATTTCTTTATGTCCTTTGATCAACATGTGTGGTGTCTCAGCAATTGGGTCTTACCTGGGGGTTATGGTGGGTAAGCAAGAGCAGTGGTTAGCCTGGGTTGTTTTGTGGGTCTTACCTCGGGGTTATGGTGAGTTAGCAAGAACCAGTGGCGGAGCTTGGTTGTTTTGGAGACCTCTGGGGAGGTTCTTGTGCCTGATTCTGCAGTTTTGTTTAATAGCCATGACTTCTGGCAGCAGCACTCTCCATTTATGCAGGCTTCCTCCATTTGAACTACTACTTAAAAAGTACATTTGAAATTATCTTACCAACTGGTAAGCTTCTGTAAAGCGATTTCCGTAACCCTTAGTTTTGGCTGATTCATCTCCTGCTCCTCCACCCCCTTTTACACTCCTTACCCCTTTAACCCCACTATGTCACCCTTTCATACATCATGTGTTCTGTTCTCACCAATTGCATTTTAATTGGGTTATAAGATAGGTTTCCATACACCCTTCCTCTGGGTTACTCCAAAGGACCCAGTGCTTTTTATTGAAGAATAAGATTATTAATTTATCACACCATTGATTCTGAAATTTTCCAGCTCGGTGTTGATTTATGGGAAATGCCTGAATGTTTCACATCTTCAGATTCTTTCCTTTCTCCATTACCTTCCCCGCCACTCTACTTCCTGTTGCAATGTTTCCTGGCACCATGAGACCTCTAATGCCAGCCAGCTTCCCAGTGATCTGTTCTGGAGATGGAGTGAGAGTGGGGACGTGCACACCCCACCCACTGCACCTGCAGAGATAGAGACAGAGACACATATACAGAGACAGACAGAGACACACTATTGGGTCCAGAGTCTTGCAATCATGGGGGACAGACCACCAAAGTCTATTCAACCAGAAGCAAACTCTATTCCAGAAAAGAAAAAAAAAAAAAAAAAAAAAAAAGAAAGAAAGAAAAGAAAAAAAATATCACCATGGGCCACAAAAGCTTATCAGCTAGCTGAGACCACAGCCAGAGTTGGAGTTAAGGCTGTAGCAGTTGGAGGGGGGTTATGAACCCCTACTTATAACAAGGGGGAAGGCATTAGGCACAGCTGCATGCTAGGAGTCACGTAGAAACAACTATTAAAAGTTAGCTTTGGCCCGGGCAGTTGTTGGCTATAAAAGTCAAGGGACTGAAGAGTTCACCCCTGGCTGTTGACAGAGGAGCTGGCTGTAAAGCAGTCACTGTTAGCATTAACCCTTAGAGCTGATGACTGTCGGTTTTCATCTCTTAAGCTTGTAATTTTATATTTCTATATTCCTGGACCCTTCAACCGAGAGAGAGAGAGAGAGAGAGAGAGAGAGAGAGAGAGAGAGAGAGAGAGAGAGAGAGAGAGAGAGAGAGAGAAAGAGAAACAGGCAGAATGATGTATGCAGTTTGTCCCCCTTTGTGCACGCATGTCACCCCCAGTTCTTCCTCTCTCTCTCCCTGCCCCCAGCCTTGTGTCTCGGCAGTTTTTGGGGGTGAAAGTCCACAGTACTTGCTCTGGAAGCACCTGTGCCTCTTGTACACAACCAAGTGCTGTAGACGGTACACAACGAGAGTGGAGAAGTCTGCTCTTTCTGGTTCCTGAACCCTGCATGTGGCAGTGCTGGGCAGCAGGTGTCTGTAGAAGTAGGCTTTACATTATAGAAACTTCCGGAGAGATGCTGCCTCCATTTTTCCCACTTAAAGTAATAGCTGTCCCTGTGTGCTCTGTGAGGATCAAGCTAGGAGGGATTGATTTCCCTGTTCCTGCTACTTCCCCGAGGACGGAGAATCAGTGAGTTTTAGAAGAACGAACCTTGAAGAAGATGAGCTCATTCCATGGGGAATGGGAGTTGGGACTCATTGCAGAAGACACTTACAGTGGCCAGTGCTGTATGAGGAGATGGCAGCAGTTGGGGAGCCGGCTGACGGAGGGTCATCTAAGTTTTCCAAGTCAACTTAGAGCCAATTTTTAAAAATTACAAACAAATTAATATAAAAATACAATTAGATAATTGTCCACTTTCTCTCTCCTCCCTTCAACCCCTCTCATGCCCCCTTATTCTTCCAGTTCATGTCTTGGAGCCATTGCTGGACAGTACAAGCTTTAGAATGCCCCAAGAGCGGTGGTTAGGGCACTGGTACTGCTGTCTAATGCTGAGCCGAGAACGGGACATGGGAGTCCCCAGGGGGCTTAGTTATTGACTTTTTGTTCAATTGTTTAAGTTTGTGTTTGTCCATTTTTGCCTTCATGAGCACATATAGCCAAGGGCTGCTTTGAGAGCCACAGTTTGTACCTTTTTCATTTATGAAGATTTCATTGGTAAAATGGGAGATGTGTCACTACTTGAGAAAATTATGTCCATGTAACAGTCCTCATTTCAGCATTTGCTGTCCTTCCACAGTGGGGCAGCCAGACTCCACACCTCAGTTCTGGCTCATGTGTTTCATGGGTGTCTTTTTGCCTCCACAGAAATAGAAAAGTTTCAAAAAGGAGAAGGCAAGGATGAAGAGAAGTACATTGATGTGGTGATAAATAAGAACATGAAGCTGGGACAGAAAGTGTTGATTCCTGTAAAGCAATTTCCCAAGGTAAGACCGGAACTGTGGGCTGCTGTTAGCCTGATCCCCAGGGAGCTGACGCTCGAGTTAGAGGCTCTTCGGGTTTCACATACATTTGGAGCTAATTAAAACTTTTTAGTGAACTTAGTGATTTGATTTTCTTGTTTGACTTCAGTGTAAATTGTCTAATCATGTCATACTAGCCATGTGCATACTAGCCTTCTCTTCAGCTTCCTCATTTAAAACACGAAATTGAGTGGTTTAGAACTAAAATTGTTTATGTGAATGCATGCATAAATACCTGTTGGTTCACACTTTCTCTCAGGTGATGTATGTGGTTCAGGCATACTGTTGTTTATACCATTGTTCATTTCTTTGTGTTGCAGAGTGATAATCCTTACCTACAGTACTGGAGCTAGTTTAGATAGTATTCAGTTTGATGTCATTATATATTACATTGCAGGAGTATTTTATTACGAGTCGTTTTCTGAATGCATTTTCATTTGTCTGGCAAATTCAATACCAAGTATTGAATTGGAGCGATGTTCAATTTTTCAAAGAATTCCAGTTCTTTCTCCCAAAGTAGTTGTACAGTGTGAGGCATCCATAGGTAAAGCGTTTGGATTGTGCCTGCGTGTGCCACATCTGCAGTATGTCGCACTAGTGGGGTTTTGTTGTTCTCATTCATTCTCTTGTTATGTTGCTCTTGTGTTCTGATGACTACCAGCTCTGTGTTTTTTTTTTTTTTTTTTTTGTTTTTTCGAGACAGGGTTTCTCTGTGTAGCTTTGCGCCTTTCCTGGAACTCACTTGGTAGCCCAGGCTGGCCTCGAACTCACAAAGATCCGCCTGCCTCTGCCTCCCGAGTGCTGGGATTAAAGGCGTGCGCCACCAACGCCCGGCAGCTCTGTGTTTTTTGTGCCTGCTGTTGTGAAGGGCACATGTTGACCCGTTTATCTGTTGGCTGCATGTGTTGTGATGACTGACTGATAGGAGCTGTTTATGGGCCCTAAGTACAAGTCTTTTATTATCATTTTAGTTTTCACATTAAGGGTTGTGTTGCATCTCCAATGAGTTTTGTAAATTGTGTAACTTAGAGGTTTGCTGTGGGTTTCCTGTGTCCTTCAGCAATCCCTGTGTTGGAAATGTAACCCTGGACTTGACTGTCAATCATGTTTGGAGGTGGGACCTTTGGAAGGTACTAGGATTAGACAGTTCATGAAGGTGGGGCCACTTTGATGGCATTAGTAGCTTATACAAACAGATAGAGAGAGACTGGGGAGACAACTCAGTGGGTAACATGTTTGTTGCTCAGGCACGAGGCCTGGAGTTCAGTCTCCGTATAAAGGCTGGCTGTATCAGTTTGCTTTGTAACTTCAGCAGTGGGTGCAGGAAGCCAGCCACTCTAGCCAAAATCATGAGCTGTGGGTCCCCTAAGAAAGCCTGTCTGAAAAACTAAGGGGAAAGCAACCTAGGAAGACAACAGATACTACTTTCTGCCCAGACAACCATGGGCACCTGACTCATCCACATAATAAAATAAAAAGAGAAAGAAGGAGGGAGAGACCCAAACGACTGCGCTTGCTCTCTCCATGTGATATTTGTATCCATGTTGTACAGGAGCAGGAAGGCCCTCAGATGGTAAGTTGACCACTCTCCAGGGGAGAGCCACGCAACCAAGGATATGTGGGGAGCATGAATTGGTCTTGAAGGCTTTAAAAAAAAATGTCGGGGGCAGGAGAGTGGGAGACACAAAGATGGATGGGTAGGGAAAGGGTGTGTGTGAAGGACCGATAAAAAGTAACACACACATACACAGTTGCAATTTCTGGTACTCTGCTCTTCGATGTCTCAGCCTACAGAACTATTAGCCAATAAACTTCCATTCATTGTAAGTGCCCTCTGTTCAGGTATTTTGTTATAGCAACAGAAGAGGGAATGAGGCAGAAGTCAAGCTTGTTTTCCCCTGTGAGAGTATTTGCTTTTCTCTTCGGGATTTGATGCTTTCTGTCTATGGATTGATTTAGCACCTTTGATGGAAATCAAATGGCTATGGAAGTGAGGTTTATTTCTGAGTCTTTGTTCTGCTCCATTGATGTATTTATGGATCCTTATGCCAGGACCACGGTCTTGTTTACTGCAGCTTTTTATGGAGAGACGTGAATTTAAAATTGCTTCAGCTTTGATCTTCTTTTCTGGATTACTTACATATTCTGGATCTTTTACAATTCCACATAAATTTGTGAATTCGCTCATGGATTTGTACACAACGACCTGCTGTGTTCTGGCTGCATTTGTGTTGTGTCTGTTGACGGTTCTGGGGACTGTGCCCTCTTCCCAGCTCTAACTCTTCTGTATCGGAATGTGATTTGGCTATCCCTTTATATAGACATGCTCAGATTCCTCTCAACAACATTGCTTAACTTTCCTAGTGTATTGTCTGTCTGAAATTCATGATTATTCACTATCAGAAATCGGATGTTGCCAACTATTTGTCTTCTAGCTTCTAACACAGCATTTGTTAACCTTATTAGCTGTTTTTTCTTTCTTTTGCTAAATGACTGGTTTTATTAAGTTGTTCTGTTAGGATTTGTTATATTATCATGCTACCTGCATATGCAGCTTTACTTCTTCCTTCACAACATCCAGGCCTCTCATATTTCTGGTATAATACTGAACACAGGTGGTGCGTGTAGGAGCCCTCCGCTTCCCCAAAAGAAGAAAAGTGTATGATTCTATTATCTCCCATCATGGCTTTACTTCCAGTCAAGAAAGATTTAAGAATAAACGAATAGGAGTTTTTAGGTTTCACATAGTTGCTTCTCCCCCATTCACCCTCTGCTTAGCAAACCTGCCCCTGATGTTTGGGTAGAATCTGGACAGAAGTCAGATGTTCCTGTTACCTAATGTTGTCACAAGTGTTGTGCTCCATTTTTATAACTCAGGAAGGTTATTTAATAAGCAGATTAAGACAGTCTTAGAAGAAAAATATTAGCCTTTAAAATGCAAGGTAGTCTATATGCTTTTGTTTAGACTTCTGATTGGTCAAAACTTAGATCTAATGCAGTGAGTGGTTCTCACCCTTCCTAATGCCGTGACCTCTTAATACAGTTCCTCGTGTGTGGTGACCCCAACCTAGAGCAGTGGTTCTCAGCCTTCCTGACACTGCAACCCTTTAATACAGCTCTTCATGTTGTGGTGACTTCCAACTGCAAAATTATTTTGTTACTACTTCATAACTGTAATTTTGTTACTGTTATGAATCATAATGTAAATGTTTGTGTCTTAGGTGACCCCTGTGAAAGGGTCATACTTTTTTCTTGTTTGTTTTGTTTGCTGCATTTACTCCAAGTGTTATTTGCATGTTTTTCTGGTGTGTGTGTGTGTGTGTGTGTGTGTGTGTGTGTGTGTGTGTGTGTGTGTCTGTGTCTGTGTGTCTGTGTAAGATGGGGGCTCTTGATGGATGTGTGAGTGCACCACAGTGTGTGTGGATTTCAGAGAACAAGCTTGGGTGTGGGTCCTGGCCTTTGACCTTGTTTGAGATAGGCTGGCTCTTGTGGTTGGTCCCAGCTGCTTACTCCAGCTAGCTGGCCCACAAGCTGCTGGGGATTCTTCTGTCTCTGTTTCCCATCGCTGCACCCAGCTTTCCCCGGCTTCTGGGGATCACAGTCAGATCTCTCTATCTCTGGGGATTGCAGAGGGATGCTGCTGCACCCAGCTTTCCCTGGTTTCTGGGGATCACAGTCAGGTCTCCAGCCCCACAGGTGTTACCTCCCTTTATGCCATCGAGAGCAGTTCAAGCAGGTGCTCGAAACTCTTGGGCATTTAGTGCTGAAGTCCTGGTCATCTCCTTGTATTAGGCTAGCATTCTCTTATCTTGATGAAGAGTTGTGTTGTCTGTCGTGTTGAGTAATTTTCAGTTGTAATCTGGACATTATAAATGTACACTCTGGCAAGTCTCAGTTCTGTTCTGCTTCTCTGAAGGACACTGATGCCTTGTAAGTAGCTAATTAACTAGATTATATTCAGAGTGCAAACTATTAATAAGAGTTGAGCTCTCTCCTTTGCTTGACTTTGCATCTAATGGCAGAGTATATAGTTACAGGCAGCCTGTGATCTTGGCAGATCTTCTGTTCTAACCCTTTTGGGCTTCTTCCTTTAGAATGTGCCTATTTTCTGTAACTTTCCTGGGCTCACAATCGTTGGCTTTGATAGTTTGTTCAGACTTGGACAGTTTATGGTTGACTCCTGTAGGTATCAGATTGTGACCAGCTTTACTCACAGACTTGGGCAGATACATTTTTTTTTCCCATCACAGGCAATTTATTTTGTTCTATTCATTCACAGTTAATACAGAAAATACTTGGAAACATTTCCATATAATGTTTGACACAGAAATCATCAAATAGAAGTATACAATGTTGACAGGAGGCAGTACATTTATAATTTATAACCCCAAATATATTTATAAATTAGAAATGGAAAGATCTACAAATGAAATTATGAAGGTTCACCAAAGTCATTTAATCTGTCAGTTTCTCATTCATTTTTATGTCTTAATAATATTCTATTGTATGAATAAGCCACATTTTATTTCTCTCCAGTATTTGATAGCTATTTGAGTTGTTTTAACTTTTTTACTATTAGCAACACACTGCTGTAAACCTTCATGTACGTGTTTCATAGGTGCACATTTTCAGTAGTTTGAGGATATATTCCTAAGGGTAGAATTGTTGAGTAACAGAGTAACAATGTTTTGCATTTTGACCAACCACCAGACTGTTTTGCCAAAGTGGCACACCATTTTACAATCTCACCAAATCCTTGTTTTTAAGGCTCTGATTTTTGTACAAAAGCATTCAATCATTCTGTCAGACCAAACCAGGAAAAGTAAGCTATAGTTCAGAGCTGTTCTATTCCATTTACTATGCAAAGCCATTCTTGGCGTTTGCAACTCTCAGCCCTTTTGAGTATTCTTGCAGTGTTCACCTTTTCCTCCACCCCTTTTTTTTCTTCTTTTTTTCTGGTTTATTTCTATCTATTACAAATGTATAAAAAATCCTCCATCAACGCTGTTGATAGCAGCAGAACCTTGAGAAATATACCTTTCGTTTGCCTCAGAAAAGGAACACATATTGCACTATAAAGTTTATAAAATTGGCGCAAAACATTGTGATAATGTTACAATACCAGTTTTAAGAGTTCAGTGACTAATGGGGAGCCAATGGGATACATTCAGAACTGTGAAAGCGATCTCACTTAGCCAGCTGTACACGTAGACTGTAAATCTACATTCAGATCATTTCTGAACTAAGACTATCATCTCAGTTTATCTGTTGAGGTCAACCAGGAAACCCTAGAATATACCTTGATTTTTGCAAAAAACAAAATAGGGGGAGGGGTTTCTTCAGCATTTCAGTCCACAGTATCCTAACAGGTAAAGTGTTCTCTCACTGTCAACATAGAATGAACTGCTGCTGGAGGTCAACTTGGGCTTTAATTTGCATTAGCACTTACATGCATAGTAGTCCAAGTTGTTGACCTTATGACTTTAAAAAGTAACTCTAAAAAAGTAAAATGGCCCTTCTTGGAAGACTAAAGAAAGACATCCAGCCACAGTTGTAAAAAGTCTCATCAAAACAATATACCCTTTTATGAATTACGCCTCAATTAAAAAAAAAAAAAGTAGCTCCAAATAAGAAGCTGCTCTGAAAAAGAAAATATAACTTAAAATATTTGAAAAAAACAAGGTGAATACAGGTTCAAAAATAATTAAGATACATTTTCTTAAGGCTACCTAGAATTAGGCTTTAAAGAATTCTACCATTTCAAGTTTACCACTAGTTACTAGGTACCTATTTACAAACAAGATGTTCACCTTTTTTGTTCCTTTATCAAGAGAAAAATCTACCTTCAGACTATGAGGGTGGTGATGGGGAGGGACTAGAAAACAAGATTCAAACAATCCCATGCAAATATCACATTTTTCAAGTGGAAGAACTCCAAACTACACTAGAAGTTCCAATCACTAAGACACTTTCCATTGAAATGATTTAAGTACAACTACATGGCACCAAGGTTTAGGCCTAATATAGGCCTGACAACCAAGTCCTTGTTTTCTGGAAGAAAGGCCTCAAAAGTCCTACTCAATTCCACATAACAATACTTCAAAGATCAATTAGGTTTTCCTTTCCTTAATATTTTTGTTTTTGACTTCTAATCTTAAAGACTAGATTAAAACTTAGCTCATTTCCCAGAAGGCATTGCTTCCCTTTGCTCTATGAAAGAGTCCACCAAAACCTCTTCCTCAAAACCATCTAGCCCCCAGCCTCCAGCCTGTGCTTGTGATGCATCTTTCTCAACATCCTGAAAAGGTAATGTAGATAAAATATACTCATAAACATTAAAACTAGTTGTTAGAAAGACGTAACTAGCTTTATAATTTAAGTTTTAAAGCATAAATACTTGCAACTTAATCTGCACTGACAATGATTGTCGAAGCCTAGAATTCAACATTTACAAATTCTCATTCACACACACAAAACACACTATTATCACACAACTTGTGTCTTGAGAGAATCTTCTGCTTTTTAAATCTTTGGCCTCCCAGTCAATCCCAAGTTCAACCAACTTTTCCGAGTTCTGGTAGTTACCTGGACCACTGAGGCATTGCCACAAGACTTCTTCTCTTTTGAAACATCCTTTTTCTCTAGATATTAGGATAGCTACACCAGCTTGTTTCTTCTGTGGTGTATGTTGGTGTGGGATTATCTATTGCTTGATTTTTCATGGATGTGTTTAGCTTCTTTGGGTTGAATTTTCCCTTCTAGTGCTTTCTGTAGGGCTAGGTTTGTAGACAGGTATTGATTAAATCTGGTTTTATCCTGGAATATTTTGTTTACTCCGCCTATGGTGATTAAGAGTTTTGCTGGGTATAATAGTCTGGGTTGGCATCCGTTGTCTCTTAGTGTCTGCATGAGATTTGTCCATGATCTTCTAGCTTTCATAGTCTCTATTGAGTAGTCTGGTGTTATTCTGATGGGTTTACCTTTATATGTTACTTGGTCTTTTTCCTTTGCGGCTCTTAATATTTTTTCTTTGTTCTGTGTGTTTAGTGTTTTGATTATTATGTGGCGAGGGGACTTTTTTTTTGGATCCAGCCTATTCGGTGTTCTGTAAGCTTCTTGTATCTTCATAGGTTTTTCTTTCTTTAGGTTAGGAAAGTTTTCTTCTATGATTTTGTTGAATATATTTTCTGTGCCTTTGAGTTGGTATTCTTCTCCTTCTTCTATCCCTATTATTCTTAGGTTTGGTCTTTTCATGGTGTCCCATATTTCCTGGATGTTTTGTGTTACGACTTTTTTGTCTTTAGTGTTTTCTTTGACTGACGAATCTATTTTCTCTTTTGTGTCTTCAGTGTCAGAGATTCTCTGTTCCATCTCTTGCAATCGGTTGGTTATGCTTGTTTCTGTAGTTCCTGTTCGTTTTATCAGGATTTCTATTTCCAGCATTCCCTCAGCATGTGTTTTCTTTATTGTCTCAAATTCATTTTTCAGATCTTGGAATGTTTCTTTCATCTGTTTAATTGCTTTTTCTTGGCTTGATTTGATTTCTTCCCATTTTTTGTTCGTTTTTTCTTCCATTTCTTTAAGGGAGTTTTTTATTTCCTCTTTAATGGAGTTTTTCATTTCCTCTTTAAGGGAAGTTTTTACTTCCTCTTTAAGAGAGTTTTTCATTTCCACTTTAAGGAAAGTTTTTATTTCCTCTTTAAGGTAGTTTTTCATTTCCTCTTTAAGGAAAGTTTTTATTTCCTCATTGAGAAAATGTTTTATTTCTTCTTTAAGGGGCAGATACATTTTTATATAAATAGAAAGTATGGACAGACTTTTTTTTTTCATTTTTTGAGACAGGGTTTCTCTGTGTAGTTTTGGTGCCTGTCCTGGATCTCGTTCTGTAGACCATACTGGCCTCAAACTCACAGAGATCTACTGGCTCTACCTCCCCAGTGCTGGGATTAAAGGCGTGCGCCACCACTGCCCGGCCTGGACAGACACATTATTAAGCAAAGGCGGCACATGGAATGGATAGAATGATTAGTAGACACAGCAGCTCCTTTTAATAATATTCAGGCACATGATAATTACCCTGAAATTGATACTTCATTGTATATGAGTTCTTGTGTGGAGTAGTACATGAATAGAGCATCTCCAAATCTCAACTACTCCTGTTCAGTATCAGCTTTGATGAGATAGGAAGGCATGTGATTTCTGTAAATAACAGATTCGAGCACAGTCAATTGTTTATAGTGTCCGGGGCAGGCTGGAACTCACCAGTCAGCCTTAGCTAGCAACCACCTTCAAGCAGCGTTGTATGAATATGTGTATGAGCTACAGAAGCTCCTGTGCTGGTGCCGGTCAGCTGTCAACTGGAGGAGAGTGGAGGACTGTCCTGTGGGAGTAGCTGTAGGGACAGTACAGTTCCTTATGGAGTTGATGCAGGCTGTAGGCTTTGAGCTTCTGCAGCAAGAGAGAACTGTTGGGTGTGGAACTCTAGTTAATAAAGAGCCTTAAACTTACTGAATTATTTTCTCCTGGTGACTGGTCTTATGCCTGACATTTGAGGGTCTTTTCTAAATTGGGTTTGTTATGGGAAAACTACAGTGACTCAGTTATTGGTTTCAAACTCATTTGATTGGGAAACACAGGTGACTAGTTAATGCTTAGAATACACCTGGCTTTAGAAAGACAAGAGGGCCATTTTGACACATTTAAAGAATGCTACTTTGAGGAGGTCAACTCTTGCAGATGTCAGCCATGTCAGGATAACAAGTAAGACAGGTTGACATTTGGGGTTTCCCCCTGATACTAGGGCATGCTATGTAGGTCAGAAGCATTAAGGAAATTACAAGCTATTTCATTTGGTGAGGAAGATTATTTCAATAAGATAGGCAGATTTGAATAGAAGACATGAAGGAATTGGTTAAGGAGGAGAGTGTAGGATTTACTTAAGCTGGTGGAACTCTATACTCTTCTAGACTAGAGTACCTTTTGAAGTGTCTTAGAGGAAGCATGTCACATGCAGTCACATGTTGAAGGGGATGCTGTGGACCATGTTAAAAGATGGAGTTGTAATGTTGAGTTATGGTTCTCTGTCTACACAGTTGACTTCCTCATGCTTGGTAGATACATGGCAAGATGTTCTGCTGGAAGCTGAGATCACAGAGTACTCAGCTTGTATAGATTATTATTATTGTCCTATGCAAACACATGCATATTCTTATGGGAATGTTTAGCTCATAGGTTAGTCACAGTCAGAGATTAACAACATTAATACAGTTGAGTGATTGTAATACTATGCTGTTGCAGAAGTTACTTAAAACATATGAATGGTTTATTTCTAGATTTTTTTTAAATTACCAATTTTGGTCTCAGCCAACTGGGTTAATGGAGCCTCCAGAATGAGACACAAAAAAGATGGGAAATTCTTACTTTTAATTTTAGTAATTTGATGGCTGTTTTTAAATATTTCTCGGTATTCTAACATGCTCACTGTACTGTTTGTGGTAAAAAAAATTCTGATTAAAAAAATCTGTGGCATTGAGTGTTGGGAATCAAAGTGGTTGCTGTTTTCCCAGGAGCTCTGTGTTTTAGGTAAGCTTCCTATCTTAATGTTGGCAGACTTCTTTCCTTTCTTTCCCCGTTGGCGCGTATTACAGACAATTTCAGATCCAGCTATTGGGTTGTTTACTCCATGGAAATTGTTGGTTTAGTTTCTCTACATGGGGAATATATGATGTGGGAATACATTAAAGGCTGAGATGTTCACAGACAGCTTTTTCCTCTGAGGATTTATGTGAAGCTATTATTTTAAGTGTAAAGCTGACAGTTTACCTGTAGAAATAAGATGGTAATGTGTAGTTAATTATCTCTATTACTTTAACTAGGAGTTAGTTCATTTGTGGGCAGCAGTGCAGTTTTTGTGAATTTAAGTTTTTGGACCTGATGATGAGCCCTAGGCGTGAATGCTCCATGGTTCTTGACTCCCAGTCATACTGTATGGTTCTTAAATGCATGGGAATGCAGTGTTATGATCACATGCATTGACCACCGCTTTCAACATTGTTATTTCTTCGTTGTAACATGTAATAGCCTCCTTTTTAACATTTTGATACATGCATTGGTAATTATATTGCCTTGCTATACAGTGGATCACACAAACTAATTCCTCCTGGTTAACCAAAACTTGTTAGCAGCATCTCCCCTTCCTTGCCTTTTCCCTACCCAGTTTTTAAGTACTAACCTCTCTTAGAGTCCACACAAATCATGGGATTTTTATCTCTCTAGCTGGCATGTTTTATTTAATATAAATCTCTTTATGTTCATCTATGTTGTCACAGTGATGTGATTTTTTTTAATGCTTTACCATGTTCCATTCTGTACATATTTCACTTTTTAAATCCTTAATTCTCTGGGTACTTTGGTCATTTCTATACCTTGGTAGTTGTGGCTAGTGCAGTGAAGTTCAGACCGGGGCTTCTCGTTAACATGCTGATCCATCAGCATCTGTATTAGAGTTTGCAGTGCTGTGATGAAATACCCAGTGCACAGGGCTGTAGGGAATGAGGATTTGAGCCACAGCGGCAAAGGTTTCCATCCATCGTGGTGGGCTGCGGTCGCAGAGCAGAAAAGAGCAGCTTACACTGTGGGGCCAAAGGGCAGAGACACAGGTGGAGATGGAGAGATGGAGAGGCAGTACACCTGCATCACTTGCTTCCCTTCTACCACATTGGGAAAACAAGTGGTTACTTCGTAACTGCACAGCACAACGTGCTTACAGTATGTATGCTAAGAAGCTTGTTTGCAGAGTGGAAAGAAGAGTTGGTGTTAGGAGCTGGTGTGACTTTGTCTTGTATGCAGCTCTTCTGTCCATCAGCTCTGAGCATATCTGCTGTTCTTCTCCAAACGTCCTGCACTGTTGACAGGCTTGGTGGCCATAACTGAACTCGTTAGGTACCCATGACTGTTTTAAATCTTTCCCTGTTGTTTTTTCTTCATTGCAGTAAACAAGTACTGCGGTCTATTTGAGTGTCTGTGCTGAAAACCAAGGCATCATTTTTGCCCATTTGCTACCACTTCATTAACCCCCGTCCTACTCACCCCTCAGTCACTGCCTCCCTTGACTCCCCTCCTCTTTCTCTCTGTATTTTCTTGTCACACTTTGTGAATGCTGTCATCCTCACCCACACTGTTGTAAGAGCCTCTATCCATATCAGTTTCTTGCCTTTGATTTTAAATCCTTCAATTAATCCCCCGCCTTTTTATAAGTGGACTGATGTGATCTCTGATTTTCTGGATTAACATTTCCTAGCTATCTTACGTACATCTTCCACTGGCAAATTCAGCTTTGATCAGACGGTGATGAGAGATGTATAAGTTAGGACTCTCTAAAGTGTGTGCCACCTGCACGCGTCTGTCCACATCTTTGCCACCTGCTCATATAATCTGGAGAAGTTACTTGTGATCTTCATTTTTTTTCAAAGATTTGGTAATGTCTGAGTACACTGGGTTCTCTACCATTTACAAATCCCATGTTAAAAGCCACACTCAATGGAGCAGTGCTGTACTTTACCACCAATAATAGTTATATTTGCGAGGAACATTAAGACATTTAAATAATAGCATTTATTGGCAGCTTAAATATGTTATAATAATCTCGGTAGCAAAGAAAATTGGCATAAACTGTTGAACAGTGCTATTAGATTTGAGGGGCAAATAAGCTTTAATTTCATAAGTATTTACTGAGAAGCCATTATGTAGGAAAGATAGAAAAATCGAAGTGGGTTCTACAAAGTCTAAGAGAATTTATAATGTTAGCAGTGGAGAACATTCATTTCATTAAATAATACAGGCTCAAGGGTGAATTAATGTAAGAGACGGAGTGGGACAAAATTTGAAGGAGCGGTGGGAGGTTATTTGGAGAGTTCTAGGTGCAGTGGGAATGTGATAAGAACAGTTTCCTCAGTTGAAATTATCCCACACCCATTGTTACCACTGACTTTTCAACCAATGGTAGTACAGCAGTGGCATTTTAAAGACACAAATGTGCATTTTTGTAAACCTTCGTACATGGAGGGTATTGGGTCCTGGGCATGCCTAAAGTGATGATGAACAGGAGGTGTTGATGGTGGCCACCCCTGTGAAATATACCGGTGGGCCTACTTCCACCTGCTCCTTACCTATCAGTTTCTGGGCTCTTTAATTCATTTTCAGTGCGTACTTTGTATGATGTTCAAACATTAAAAAATTACCCAAACCCTCTTGCTCTTTAATGTAATTTAGCCTTATCTCTAGAGAATATGTTAACATTTCTTGATACTGTTAGCTCCATTGTTTTATATTGTCCTGGGATGTATATTCATTTTAAGAATCTTAAATACACATTAAAATTTTATAAGGTCCTTGGATAGAAGATACTCTTGGTCTTTTAGCACTGATATTCCAGAAACCTAGTTCCTCTCATCTGTTCCTGTTCCTATTCTATGTTTGGTTGTACTTAAGGCCCTAGTAGTTACTGATAGAACTTGAGTATTAATTTGGGTTTATATTTTCCACTCAATTTTGTATGCATGAACATTGCTTGCCTCCTGTAAACAAGATTTTATACTAGGTTGTTGTTGAGGAACAAAGATGAGTGAGACAGGACCTTGAATCACAGAGAGACTTCTGCCCTGTTCTCAACTCGAGCAAACAAAGCAAGTAAGCAGGTAGACCTTCCCAGTCTTAAAAACACCATGGTGTTTGAAGCAGTTAAGTCTGCGTGGTTGATTGTGGCTGCCCGTTCAATTCCATCTGTGATGGTGTAGCATACTGTACTGTGCCAAATGACTCCAGATCAACACACATAAGCTTGTCTGTCCTGAAATGCAGCTTCCTGTGCTAATAGCATCGGCAGGACCGAATCAGATTAGGCTTGAAGAACTGACGGACAGTGTCTGTTTCCCTAAACCAGCCGTCCATCCCACTATTGTAAGTGAAGTCCAGTATCTACAGCCAGAGGACAATCAGGGAAGCCAGTGAGGACTGTGGTTCCCAGATTCCAGCCAGCACTGGCTTATGAGCAAAGGGAGTAGGGCACCCCAGAAGTGAATCTGCTTACCCCCATGAACATGGCCGTTGCATCAAGTATTGCCACCCTATCTTCTGCCTCCCAGTTTCAATGTGGATTGTCTCTTCTGAGACCCATGTGGAAAATGGATTGCCTTTCTGGGGGTGTTGGGAAGTAGTGGGGCCTTTAAAAAAAAAGATAAGATCTTTATCAGGGAGTGAATTCTTGCTCTCTGCGCTGGATTAGTCACCAAGAGAGGTGGTTGTTATACGGGCTACCTCCTCAGCATGCTGTGGCTTGACAGCCTTCTGTGTTCTGGCAGTGTTAGCCTGCAGTAAGGGACCCCTTCAAAGGCAGCCTAAAGAACCGTGATCCTTTGAAAACCACCCAGTCTCACACCTTCTGTTACAGCAGCAGCAGACGGCTCCAGTTGACCTTTCCTCCTTGTGTAAGTCTCTAACTTGTGAGGAAATACATAAGATGGCTATTGCCCAACACTGTTAAGTTTGCAATAATTTGAGTGGACCAGAGTTGATCCAGGTAATGGTAAAATGGAGCTCTCTCCCCAATTTACTCAGTGAAGTCATTAAGGCTAGGAAAGAACTGATTCTCATCTATGCTTGTACTGTTTCTTTAGTTAACTTAGATAATGCCTTGGTAAAGGTTTCAATATCTGTAATAGAACATAACCACCATATTCCGTGTAAGTGTGTTGCATCAAATGGTTTAGCTCCATTTAAAGTGTTGTATTGCGGCTATAGAGATGACGCAGTGGATAGGAGTGTGTGATGTTCTTCCTGAGTTCTGGTCCCAGCAGCCATGTCCAGTGGCTCACCACCACCACTTCCAAACCTCTGATGGAACAAAGGTCATCGGATCTAGCAAGTGCGAGTTCAGTGAGTGAAAGGCGTCAGAGACTGCCAAGTGTCAGTGAGCTCACGAGTTGGTCCCTGTTGTTAGCGACAGTTCACCAAGTGGCCCTGCTTCTGCTTAGCTGTGTGGCCCTGGGGACCCTAAGCTCTTTATTCTAGTGCTCATTCCTCATGCTGGCTTTAGATTGTATGCAGTGATGTATAATGATGTTGCAGAATGACAGAGGGATTGTTGAAGAAGAGACAGGGCTCGCGGTGGCTGAAGGCGAATGCAGAGCTGATACGGATGCAAGGGCAAGTGTCTGCAGGGGACCAGAGAAACAGTGTTGAGGATGAGCACAAAATGGACAGGGTGAGAAGGATGCGTGTTTGGATGGCTCCTCCTGTGTTCTCCTAGCACAGGCCTATCATACTGTGTGCCTTTAAGTCTTTTTAATTTTTTTAAATATATGGGTGCTCTACATATATGCCTGCATGCCAGAAGAGGGCATTACATCCTATTATAGATGGTTGTGAGCCACCATGTGATTGTTGGGAATTGAACTTAGGACCTTTGGAAGAGCCAGCCAGTGCTCTTAACCACTGAGCCATCTCTTCAGCCCTTTATTTAAGTCTTTTTAATTACATTGTGTGTGTGTGTGTGTGTGTGTGTGTGTGTGTGTGTGTGTGTGTGTGTGTGTGTGTGTGTGTTGGAACTCTGTTCATTCCTTCTGTGTAGATCCAGAGGATTGAATACAGGTACAGAAAGATGTGGCTTTCTCAACATAAATGAAAAAAGTCAGATACTAAGGTTTCCTCCTCTTACATGATCTTGCATCCATCCTTGGTCAGGTGTGTTCAGATTTGTGTTTTCTGATATGGTTTTGATATGGCCTTGTGTTGGTGACTGCTGGTGGTCTATGGTAAGTTATAGGTGGTGATGCTTTACTTGTGTGAATACCCTAGCTATTCAGTATGCACTGTGGGTTGTTTTGCTTTGTGCAGAAGGAAGTTGTTTGCTGTGTAAGCAAGATGTAGAGTTGTTCTCTCAGCATGTGCATCCACAGTGGAGCCACTCAAGGCAAGGCACAGCCTGGAAGCCATTGTTTGATACACTGTGGAACAGCTTAAAGTGAACTGGAGGACCCAACATGGGAAGCACATTTTTCGTTTTTAAATTTGGTTTGTTTTGTGTTGTCAGTGATCAGATCCAAGGCCTTTTACATGCTAGGCAATTGCTCTCCTCCCTCCAGGTATCAACCCCAGTGACAGGAGCTTCGTGTTTTGAAGTTCTTTTTTGACTTCTTGTCCAGAGTGTTTTTATTCTACAGGTTTACTGATACAGATGTGGCCTTTCCAACATAAACAACAGAAGATAGATAGGTGCTCAGGTTCCCGATCCTGAAGTCATTACTTTACTGCTTCCCCTCCTGTCCCAATACTTTGTTCACTTTAGGGTTAGTTTGTTTATGGCAGAGCATGGAGGGTTAGGAAAGAGACTGGGTGTGGAGATTTCAGAGTTGAATAAAGTATGTTCTACAGTACCAAGAGTCCAAGGAAATGTCTTCAAATAGTTTGGTTTGTATAGCAAGAAATTCAGGAGTGAGTGGCTTCAGGTCAAGAGAGGCTTCTAGAAAAGTGGAAGGAGGCTGGTAGTCAGTGAAAGAGCTCCAAGAAAGGCCTAGGCTGCACAGGCATTGGATTGACACCAGGTTTGTTCCTTTCATGTATTTGCCATTGCTAAAATGTTATATTCATGTTAATGTGGAAAGTTTTAGGCAGTGACCAAAACACAATGAGGAAGTGATTTCCAGCCTGCATGTGTCTGTCCTCTGCTCTTCCCTGCACTTTTCTTTCCTAAAGTCACTAATTCTGTTCACTCCCTTCTCCTCTCCAGTCCCCCTACTGATTCCTGTCTGAGAAACTCCTTAGCATCTGCGGCTTTGTCTGTGCCCATGCCTTCTCACTGAGACAAGGGGTTCGCAGACAGCTTAGCTCATGCCCGACTGTCCCGGAGGCCATTCATGTTTTTGGTCTGTCTCTGTCTCTTAGTAGATATCATCATCTATGTGCGTGTCTCCCTTGTCATTGAGCAGACCTCAGTACTGGCAACAGGCTCTGGGCTGCTTTTGTTTCTCACTCGGCACTTAGACAATATTTTGCTCTTCTTCCTGGAGGTGAGTGACGGGTTAGATGGTTCTGGGTATTTCAGGAGTGACTGCTTTCTCCTTGTCCCCGGTTCATCAGAGAATTGTGGATTAAAGAGTCTCTCCTTTCTTCCCTATGGGCTCTGGGAACAGAATTATCCTTCAAGAAAATGTCAGTCTTTATAATTCAGTGACTGAATTATACCCTCATGCTATCGCAGACGCCTGAGTATCGTGGCATTCTGTGTGTGCCAGGGACGCTGTGGGGTTAGAGTTTCCTGGGATAGATAATTTGCAGCAAGCACAGCTATTTTTTTCCATTTAACTTTCTCTCCAGCTCTCTCAGGCAAGCTGCATGGACTGTGTTGAAGCATGGTGGCTACAGCATTGATGAGTCTATGAAGGAGAATGCTAAACATAGGACATAGGTTCAAAGAATAGGGGTACCACTGTGTTCTAATCAGAGACCTGCTATGGTCAGCTTTCTCTTTCAAAAGGATCCCTCTCTGTTGATGGAAAAAAGGAAATAAAAGGAGATGTAGAAAAAGGCCTCCAGCAGTTGTGTATGAGAGGAGATAGCCAGCAGGTGGCTGGTGATGTAGGGCTGAAGAAAAATGGGCAGACTTAAGCATATTCCTATGTAAGACTGCTAGCATTTAATTAATTGGTGCCTTAAACAGTTAGTATGCTCTCTGCACAGGTGTTGTAAATAGCACAGTGCACACAGAAGGCCTGGCCAGGACCCTCTGGAAAGTCAATCTGGAGGTGGCCACTGGGGTGCAGGAGGTGGTGCCCCTTGCTGGCCTTGGGGTTGTGAAGAAGAATGCTTTTGAAACTTTGAGAGCAGAGCATTCAGTCAGTCCTCAGTGTTGACTTAGAGTCAGTGAAACATCCAGGTAGGCTAGTCAACTGTTTGGTGAGAACCCAAACAGGGGAAGCCTTTTAACAGAAACCCTACTTGTTCTTCAGGTTTGCTTGTGATTGTCTCCAGGGAACAGTTTCAGATCACATGTATAGAAGGGCAGCTGGTCTTCCTCAGTGAAGATCATGGTTATTGCAACTCATATGCACTCTCTGTTGGGAAACACTCACTGATGTCCATTTGCCATCCTGGTGGTTGTGGAACTTTTCCTGTGTGTGGGGTGTGGGGGTGTATAATTGGCATCTGGAGATAAATCATTGCTTCTAGAAATGATAGCAATTTCATTTTTTAATGCAGATGAATAAATAAAATTATTCATTACATTTTGACTTAATGGAGAAATGAATGCTGGGATGCATTAGTTCTTACTATCTTCTTGCAGACATAAGTGCCATACTAAAAATTGAACCCTGAATTCAGTGAGACAGACTATGTTTATAAAGTCATTGCAGGGACCCAGAAAGGGACTGCTGCAGCAGGGATGAGTGGATGATGAAGATGTAGAACAAAGACAATGCAGTTCTATTCCACTGTCAAGGAAAATGTAACCATGAAATCTGCAAGTGAATGGGCTGAACTAAACCATGCTATACTGAGTAAGGTGACCCAGTCCCAGAAAGACAAATGTTACATGTTCTCTCTGACTTGTGGATCTGGCTCCAAATGTTTAGATTTGAGATGTCACCTGGAGTAACCAAAGAAGCCAGGAAAGTAGAAAAGGACCATGACGAGGGCTATGAGGATGGAGAATAGTGGGACATGGATGCTGTGAATGGGGAAAGGGGAAAACTGGGGTCAGGGGACTTAATTGTGGGTGATCAAAGGGAGGGTAACACAGAGGGGGAGTTATAAAAGAGAGATAAATAACACTAAGAGTAGTTGAAAAGTGCATGGGGGGAGCTATAAGGAGACATTTTATAGTCTTTAAACTACATGCGTACATACATATACACATGCATGTATGCATGCTTTCGTACAGTGTGTTTGTGTATTCATATATGTGTAGTTTCAATGGAGTTACGGTGAGGTGACAGTGTTCCCCCAGGAGGCATAGACTAACAACAAAAACCCCAGTGCCGGGCAAAGGAAACCTCCCTTCTAGTTGCTGGTCACGGGAGTCTAAGAAACTCCAGAAGTAATACAGAATTCTGCCATTGCTCATGATTACATCACTTAACTTGTACATTAGACCCTGTTACTGAAGACACCACACACTGTGGACAGAGGACTTGGAGGATTGGAGTTAGAACTCACCTGGAAGCCAGTTACTCCAGGTGAGGACTGGCTTGCACAGTATCAGAAGGAGCTACTATGCTAGCTGCCAAGGGAGAAACATGACCAATAGTTCTACCCAGCTGTAAAACCTGAGCATCAAGATGCTGACAAGCCAGAAAGATATCTCTGCTGCTTAAGTGGTGACACATCTTCAGGGTAATCAATAGCTATCTATTTAGACTTGAGGTCCACCAGGTAGGAAGTAATTTGTGCTTGTTACTGTAAACCTACCCAGATGTTACCCATGGCTGGTGAGGTCATGGACCCTCTAGGAGAACTTACTGCTGTCACTGTCCTAAACAAACCAGTATAGTTTCTAACTGCATTCTAAATACTTATCCATATACCCACACATGAGTATATGGATACTCATATACTCCTCCACAAGGAAGCTCTTTTACAGTACATGGGTGCCATTCCCGAGATCCACAGATGGTCACAATGAAGAGAATAAATGACCATGGAGAGCTCAGCTTCAGTTGGCACATCTACAATGCGCATCTACTCCTAATGCTCAGGGAACATGAGGGAAAATGGGGTGGGAATATTGTAGGTGGACCAGGACACTGTCTGTGAGACAGCGTTTTATAGATGTCACAGGGAAGCGGCACACAGTGAGCTAGTTAACATGCCGTCCTGGATGGGGGCGGAGGGAATGAATGTCTTCTAGTTCCATCCCTAGATGAAGAACTACAGGCAGTCAGTGGCTAGTGGGAGGGGAAGAATCGGTCTTCTCCTGTGATGAACCTCCTGGTAGGTTATCCAGTCCCAAGTGGTCAGCTCTCAACACAGTCTCAACACATGTGTAGCTAGAGTTTTCCTGCCTTGCTCATAGTCAGGACAAATCTCTCACCTGCCAGTCCCACAACCGCTCAGACCCAACCAAGTAAACACAGAGACTTATTTTTCTTACAAACTGTATGAGGCCGTGGCAGGCTTCTTGTTAACTGTTCTTATATCTTAAATTAGTCCATTTCTATAAATCTATACCTTGCCACATAGCTCGTGGCTTACTGGTACTTTATATCTTCCTTGTCCTGGCGGCTGCTGCAGGCAGTGACTCCTTCTGCCTTCCTATTCTTTTATTTCTCCTCTCTGTTAGTCCCGCCTATACTTGGTGCCTAGCCACAGCCAATCAGGTTTTATTTATTGACCAATCAGAGCAACTTGACATACAGACCACCCCCAGCACAGCCAAGTGCAGACCATCTCAGACACCTGCACTCAGGCCCATGGTCCTAATCATCCTCTATGCGGACCTGCTGGGTAAAGCCACTAGGAACCCAAGAACAGGCTCCCACAGGACATACAGAACATCCCACAGCACACATGTACATATGAGAAGTGTTCAATGAACTCAGCAGATTGTGTGTGTGTGTGTGTGTGTGTGTGTGTGTGTGTGTGTGTTTATGTGTGTGTATGGATGGATGATGGATAGATGTAATAATAAGTAGAGTTCATGGATTTGAAATGGGTGAGAGATGTGTGAAAACAAAAAAAATTCAAGAGAAAACCTTGTTAATTATTAAACATTTGATAAAGAAAACAAAAGAATCAACATCATGTAAGAAATGCAGTTGCATCTTCTGGAAAGTCCAATCAGGAAAAATAATAGAAACTTGGGGATCCAGCTCAGGGGTCCACTGTCCAAACAGTGGAAACATCTAGGAAGATGGTGCAGAGAGTGGGTAGCAAGGACAGCCAGACACAGGTGGATCAGGATACTGATGCCCCTACCATGTGGTTGTTTTTGATTGTTTAAACTCTATATGATTTTTATATTTAAAAAAATTACATTTCAAAAATAAGGAATAAGTCCATGTGAAGATGAGACTGTTTGAATTTTGGTTGAAGACCAATAAAAGTAAAAACTTGTATGAGAAATGCCATTTTGATTGTTGAAGTGTTCTGATTTCAAGGAAGTCACTTGAACTGCCATAGTTAGACCGACTGCTGAGTGTCATTTCTCCCTTAAAACAGCAATAGCTATGGCATGGATCACTGAGACAGCAGCCAGTGTCCTAAGTGTGGACTCAGAATTCTCACCAAGGAGAAGTGGTGAGCTGGTTGAGTTTCTGGTTTGCAGACAGGAGTATTTGTAATTTATCTCAATTATGGAAAAGCTTTCAAAACTTCTCCATTTCTCATTTTAACTCCTTTGTTCAAGGTGTTTCTTGCATGTGTGTGATATGCTAAGTATTATTAGAATGATTTATTCTCACTGAACCACCCAGTTCTTAAAATGACCCTGGGAGAGTGGTCGCTTTTCTCTTATCCTCTGCACAGGAGAGTGAACCAAGAACACTGAGGACGGGATGCTTCCCCAGTGTAAACCACAGCAGTCTAAGCTCACAGGCTGTGTGCTCAGTAGCCCACCTCTCCCCTGCTTATTCAGTTAGAAACCATAGATATCCAATTATGTGAACATCCTGCATTCTCACATCTACTTACTTTGTTGTGACTGATTTGTCAGTCACCGACTAAGAACTCATCTGGGTCACTCCATTCATTTGAGAACAAACTCATCTGGATCTGTCCATTCATTGAAAATGAACATAAGAGCTGATAAAACATGAGAACCCATGTGCCCCATTCCGGGACTGTTTTTCTCACCTGTATGCTCGTCCTAGCCCTGTTTATGGTTGGTAGGAAATTCATAATTACCGCTGTCACTGAAATGGCAAGTACAAACGATGACTTTTTAAGTTTTACCTCTTTGGTACCACTTTGTGGAAAACATCACAGTATGATTTATATAGCAGGAAGATAAATGCTTGTTAGTGATAAGTGGTGTTTGGTAGTGTTTCCCAATGTTCAAGGCTGGTAAACTATTTTAAGATTTGAATGTTACAAATATGGCCGGTTTGTTTTTCCTAGTTCAACTTTGTGGGGAAGCTTTTGGGTCCACGTGGCAATTCTCTGAAGCGCTTACAAGAAGAAACGTTGACAAAAATGTCCATCCTTGGAAAAGGTTCCATGAGAGACAAGGCAAAGGTAATATTAATCATAGACAGTGGTGACCTTGTTGGTCATGTGCTATTATGTCTCTTATGTCTGTTTATCACCTGTTGTGTTAATGCCTAGTGTTTAAGAGCTGAGGAGAAGCTCATAGGATTATAGGAAAATGTTCTATAAGGTGATGTATTTTGATGCCCTGTAGAAGATTGAGTTTCTCTAGCTAGTTCCAAAAACACAGTGTCTTACCACTTTTACCTTTTAAGAATCATGTACAAAATCAAACAGTAGTGCTTGCATTTTTTATTCTGAATGTAGCATGTCACCTTTTATAATGAAGAGAAAGAAAAGTTACCAGTATTCCCCACCATTTTTATTTTAAAATAGTCGCTTTGGGACTTTTTTACTGTGTAGATTTTTCACCTACTTCCACATGCTACATAAGGATGTGTGGTCAAGAGTGGCCCATGTATGACTGTGGTCTCTTAGGACTCCACTGTCCAGTGCTACAGTTGTGTTTGTAAGTGGGATGCTTCACACTGCGCACAGGAGAATGTGGCTTACTAATGCATTTCTTACAGTGCCTTCCAGCCATTAAGTGATGTATGATTGGACTTGACTTACAGTATGTGTACATTGACTTCTTTTCCTGCCCTTTGTTTGATGTGCTCATTTTATGACATTTAAAAGATGCCTTTAAATGTTTTCATAATTGCTTCATATTCTGAAAAATATTTGTTCTACATAGAGGTATTTGTGTTATTTGCCCTGTTGTTTGAGAAGTTAAAAATTACTGAGTTACTTTACTTATTAGGAATTTTCACCTGACAGGGCTTCTTAGGTGGCTCTCTGTTGTTTACTCTCTCTTATCGTTAGCGGTTTGCATTACCGAGAACCCAGCACATATTCCAGAGGCAACCACTCTGAGATGTTAAACGATGGGTTTTAGATATAAAGTTACTCAAATAAAATAGTGTTGCCTCCTAACGAGCAAGTCCATCTGAATGTATTTTTCCTAATATGAGAAATCTGCCTTTAATCTGTGTTATACTTAGGAAATAAGACAGATGATAACATTTTCTTATGTGCTGAAGCCGAGACTTGGGACCTCGGGGCATTATCTGGATTAACCAGAAGAATCAGCTCCATTATTAGGTTAACACAGTGAAGGCGTGTGTCTCTGACAGCAGCACTAAGGGAAGTGGAAAACATGCTGTGTATCAGACTCACACCAAGTTTCAGACACAGGTTCCAGGACCCCAAAAACTTGAGAGTAGAAACTCAGTGTTTTCCGTATCGGTGTGAAACTAACCTAGTAGCACGTTAGTGTCACACCTCACAGGTGTGGGAGGAAGTGAGGACGGCAGCTCTCTCCCAATTATGTCTACCTGTCCAATCACAGTCCTAGTTTGTGCCTGGCTGTCCATGCATAAATGGGATCCTGAATGCCACCAGCTTGCTATCAAAGTTGAGTGATCCTTTCAAATTCTTCTGTCTAACAAGGCTGTGGCTGTTCTCTGCTGCTGGCATACTTGGCACCCAAGAATGACGGTAACCAGTCACCCTCAAGAAAAAGGAGTCTGTGTTGTAAAATAATGAGTAACCCCGTCCCTGTCACTCTGGTGACTTTGCGTGCAGCCTGAGCGGCACTGAGCTGTGTGGAGGAAGAGGGGAGCCCGGCGACATCTGCCACAGGAGTTCCTCATGAATGCCTGTCACCGAGTGTCTCCCCTGTGTGTGCTGTGCAGGCACCCACCCTATTTACAAGCTTAGACCTCTACCCCAAAGCACGTCTCTCCCCATTCCTGTCTCTAACCGCATGGATCCATCACCAAAAATGTATGGCGATTCTGTGTTTGGCTGATCATTCTGTCAAGCCACAGAAGAAGGAGAGGAAGAGAATATATTGTACAGTTTGCACTCCACCCAATCACTGTCAGTGCAATAGACCCAGAAGTCTGTGTCCCTCGATTTCATGAGCCCTACTCCGCTTGCTGCCCCTAAGGAGAGCTGTGTAGAGTCAGGTCCGTTAATTCTCAATCTCTTCAGAGATTTCTTCTCATTATACCATCCCTCTAGAAAAACATTCCGGATCCTGGGAAGACAAGGGGTGTGACTATTGTATGCCTAGACCCTGTTGTTCTAGAATCAGGGAGCAAGCAGGAGTGTGAGCATGGGCCAGGAGGTAGCAAGTGGGAGAAATAACCATGACAACTAAGGTCTCCTTTCCAGGAGCTGTCTCAGTGGTTCAGGCAACGAAGATGCTAACTAGATAGACATCCTGGGTGTGAAAGACTCAGTTTTGTTTTGGCATTTGGGTATTTAGAATTATTTGCACTGGGCTAGAGAGATGGCTTAGAGGTTAAGAGCACTGACTGCTCTTGCAGTCATGAGGTCATGAGTTCAATTCCCAGCAGCCCCTCGGTGGCTCACAATCATCTATAATGAGATCTGGTGTCCTCTTTTTGCTTTTTCAAGACAAGGTTTCTCTGTGTAGCTTTGCGCCTTTCCTGGAACTCACTCTGTTGCCCAGGCTGGCCTCGAACTCACAGAGATCCACCTGCCTCTGCCTCTCGAGTGCTGGGATTAAAGTCATGAGCCACCATCGCTTGGCAATCTGGTGCCCTCTTTTGGTGCTCAGGTATACATATAGACAGAACATTGTATACATAATAAATAAATAAATCTTAAAAAAAAAAAAGAATTATTTGAAACTCTGCCCAAATGGTACCAATTCAGTTCTTGGGTTTTCATAAGTAGTCACACAAATGTCAACCCAAATCTCATAAAGAAACTGAACTGTGCATCTTTGTGTTGAATCTAGTACCCTTCTTTGGCTACATGCACTAAAATTTGCAGGGGAACTTCTAGCTCTTCTGTGTTAGCTTTCTATCACAGTAGCAAATACTTGAAATAACCAGCTTACAAAAGAGGAAGGGCTTACTTTGGCCCACACTTTTGGGGTACCACCCCATGATGGATTGACCACACTGCTTGGCGATCTGTAGTGAGACAACACACCAGAGTCTGGAGTGTAGAACAGCAAAGCACTCACTCGTGGCCAGCAAGCGCGAGAGAGGATGGGACTGGTACCTACTGCTTCTTCCAAGGCACACCTCCAATGATGTGACGATCTTGCCTCCAAGTCACCTCTCCCAGTCACCTTTCTGGGGACTGGGCTTGAGAGGGACACCCAGGGTCCCATCCTTAGCAAGCTGTATGCTCTATTCCTTTTCAAAGCTCCCTCTTCACTCCACCCTAGCAGCTTTCTCTTCCTCCTTGTCATGCTCGCTTCCTCCGCCATGTGGTCTATCAGTTAAACCTTCAAAAAGATTTCCCCGAAAGCGACCACAGGTGACAGTTTAAGTAACAGGTTTCTCTTTGGTATGCACCATCAGTATCCCGTTTGCTGGCCTGTAGCCAGCTCTTCTCTGCTGGAATGCTTGGACATTGATTGCAGTTGATCCTTTTAGTAGTTTAACTCCAGCCTGCATACATTCTCAGTTAATCATGTTTGTTTCTGAAGAGATAGCCCTTACTCAGTTTTAAAACTCTGATTTGAAAAAAAAAAATCACATTAAGTTCTAACAATGTTTACTACTCTAGCAAATGTAACAAGAACTCATTATGTTCATCTGTTTGCTACACCGATAAGCTGCGGCCAGTGGCTGCCTTCTGTTCTTGCAGTGGTGCTGCGGTCTGTCGGGGCTGCAGTTGGTGTCAGTCATTGCTCTGTCCATTCTGCCCACATCATCTATGTTAGAGGTGTGTCCTGCTCTAGATGGCACGCTGAACACGCTTCCTAGGAGTCTGACTTCAGCAGGCCCAGGAGATAACCCTACACTAGTGCTGTCCCAGGTTAAAATCCTCCCTGATGAGATAAAGGGACCTGCCCAAAGTCAAGTCTGCATCCTTCCCCCAGACAGCGCTCTTCCCTTCATTAGGAAGCCGTGAAACAGCTTTCTGGAGCTCACTCTGGATTGCACAGTGGCTAGTCATAAGACCTCCTTCACGATCCAGCTGAACTCTGGGATAGAAACGGAAAACATAACCCAGCACTTCACACATCATCAGGCAAGATGGGCATACAGGGTCTGCTCTCTGGCAGTCGCCTGCTAATGAGGGAAAGCCAAAAAGAAAGAAGTGGACTTGAAACATTTTTGGATGTTTTGAATTGTGGTGAAGCTTGGTGTCAGCATCCCAGAAACAGCGAGCATCGATAGTGCAGGAGTGAGCTGGGCACTTGGCCAAGTAGAAGAATGGAGTTTTGTGCATAGCTAGGGTAGATAATGGGGCAGGCGGGAGCAGACAGGAGTCAGCATGTGACCAAGGGCAGATGATGCCTTCGGGGCAGCATCAGGACAGGGGAGACTGTATCCCAGCAGGATAGAATGCCTGTCCAGGGTTCCTGAGAACCTGGGAACACTAGGATCAAATTTGCAGTTTAAAACCATCCTGGGTTCACTGTGGAGTCTTCCATAACAATCATGTCAAATACATTTTGGGTAATTTTTGCTTTGAGTTTTCCTGTTTCTAAATGTCACATTTTAAACGTGATTTTCTTCTTTAGGAGGAAGAGCTGAGGAAAAGTGGAGAAGCAAAATACTTCCACCTTAATGACGACCTACATGTACTCATTGAAGTGTTCGCGCCCCCAGCAGAAGCCTATGCCCGGATGGGGCACGCCTTGGAAGAGATCAAGAAGTTCCTGATCCCTGTCAGTACTTTTCACTGATCCTTGACTTGTATCTTAAGGTTGTGTCTTTGCCAAAGCCTCCATGATCTGATTCCCAGTTGTCATTTGTGTTACTGTCCCTGTTAAGAGCTTCCTGTTTGTCCTGTATCATAGACCTCACAGTAGTTCTTTTTAAAGCAGAGAAATTTTAGGCAGATTAAATACTGCCACCCAGTTTATTAAATTATTGGAAGAGCAGAATCACTAATTCAGATTTTGGGACTCCAAGATAAGTTTTTCTGTGATCCTGAAAATGCGACATAAATTCCGCGCTGTTCCTTAGTCATTAGTGTCCTCTATGGGCCGGGCCCGTGATTGAGGTGGGACATGCAGACTTAAATAAAAGCAGCCCCGTGTCCTTGAGGAATGTGTAGTTTAGGGGAAAATTGAAACCCCAGTGGATGGTTGAGTATAGTGTGCAGACATGCCTGTGATACTCAGAGGCTCAGAGCACAAGGACTTCCAGGAGTGTACACCTTTCAGAAGCCAGGCTTTGCCACAAAAGTGATGATTTAAAGGGAATATATCCCTACCTTTGTTCTGAAAGTTAATTTAAGTATTTGTGTGCTAGGGATGAAAAGACCTCCCCCCCACCCCCACTCCCTTTGGCATGTTCATGATAAGCTAAACATTTTGGCTCTACAGACAGTTGCTTCAGAGAAGCTGGCACATCTGCCAGACATCTGTCTGTAGAGCCTCAGCCTCATCTGAGACTGTCCTTAGAAGTCCTGGACTCTGCTGGAAGAGTGACTTACATACAGTGTGGATTATGTTCATATCGGTTATCAAGAAACCATTGTATTTATATTGAAGTACATTTTAAGTCTGGATTTCACTCAACCATACCACTGAGCTACACCCTCAGCCTCCTTTAGTGTAAGAACAGTACTCACTGGGTGGTAGACACTTGTAAACAACGATGACTGTTCCTTCCCTCTCAAGTGTGTAGTGTGACAGAGAGGTCACTGGGAACCGTATATTCACATAGATGACTAAAACTACAGTTGGCAGATTCCTTCTTCCATAGATGGCTACATTGGTACCTCTCATGGCCTTTGTAGTCTTTCTCGGGAGGTCAGGTCTTTTTTTTTTCTAACCCAGAATGTGGACTCACTAAAAAACTGTCTAAACCAAAGTTACTAATGTCTCCTGCTATCACTTTATATATGTTTAATAGTATTCTTTCATTTAAGGATCTTTTTGCCAGGTGAGATGGTGTGCCTCTTTAAACTCTTCACTTGGATTGCAGGAAGATCTCCAAGTCCAGCCTGACCTACATACCAAGTTCCAGGCTAGCCAGGGCTACATTGTGAGATACTGTCTAAAAAAAAAAACAAAATAGAACAAAACACAAACAAAGTCCCTTTGTGTTCATTTTTTGTATATGGCATGAGATTAGATTCTAAACTGACTTTCTGTTGTCCCCCTGTTGGATTGCCTAGCTCCAGTCTATTTGGGATTCTCGGTTCTGCCCCACTGATTTATAGGAAACCTGTCCCAATCCAGTTGCGTACTTTTCCTTCATCCTTTCCATGAACTTTGAAGTTGGCCCAGGCTTTCCCCAAACCTCTGTCTTTCTGCCATAAGTAGTGTCCCCTGCCCAGTGCAGGTGTGGCAGGTGCCCTGCTCTGTTTTCCTTTCTCAGAGTTGTCTGGGCTCCTCTGCATGTTTGCTTTAGTATCAGCTTCTGACTTCTGGAATATTCAGCAAGGATTCTGCTAGATGTTTTGTTGAATCTGTAGATGAGTCTGGAGTTCATTTTAACTTTGTATCTTCTTTTCTGTGAATATGAAGTACTTCTCATTTTTAAAAACAATATTCTTTAATAACTCAAAAATATTTTATGTTTCTTCAGGGTCCAGCCTGACTTATTTTGTAAGAACTATGTCCAAATATTTTTTTAAAAAGGATTTATTTTCATTTTATGTGTATGAGTGTTTTGCCTGCATATGTGTCTGTGCACCACATGTATGCAGTGCCCACAGGCGCCATAAGAGACTGTGGGATCCTCTGAAACTCTTGTGTGGGTGCTGGGAATCGAACCTTGGTCCTTTGCAAGAATAACACATTCTCAAACTGATGAGCCATCTCTCCAGCCTCATTTCCACATATTTTGTTTTATGATACTGTTGTGAATAGAATATTTATTTGTAGGTACAATTGATTTTCTTCATATTGATTTTGCTCTTTGACCTTGCTGGATCTTTTTACTGTTTCTAGAGAGGTTTTTTGTTTTTTGTTTTGTTTTGTTTTTAAGAAATAGAGGCATTAAAACATAGAGGGTGATTAAATAAAATTCTAGTTAACTGAATTACTAGAGTTCTGTGACATACCTGTCACACTGTTACTAAAGACCACTCCGGGCATTCTGGGTGCCTGTGATGTTTTTCTTGGTGTCTTTTTCTTTTTTGTGTGTCACCGCCGCTCCCCAGTCTGCTGTCTTCCCACTGCTGCTGAGATCAGATGATCCTGTAGTTTTTCCTCCTTTATTCCACCGATAGTAGCATATCACATCAGTTGATCTATACAGCCAAGTTTGCATTCAGTCTGTCCTCATATACTGCCCTCTTCACTTGTTGCAAGATGTGGTTTACTGTTAGTTTGTAACGTCTCACATCAGTAACCCTGAGAGACTGGCTTATTGAATTTTTTCCACTTGTCGTTTCTGGTGTTGCTCTCTGTGTAATGGAGCTGCCCCACAGTACTCTTTCTTTTGAGTTTTGAAGAGCTAACTTTAGTCTTTCTTATAATGCAGACCTGTAGGTGGAATTTTCTGTCCTGCCAGCCGCTCCTGAAATAACCACACAGAAACTTATTATTAATTATAGATGCTTGGCCAATAACTTAGGCTTGTTTTTAGCTAGCTCTTAAAATTTAAATTAACCCATTTCTATTCATCTATGGGCTGCCTGGAGGCTCGTTTACCTCATCCATGTATTTCCCATCCTGATCACTCTGCTTCCCATGACATCTCTTCTGACTCTACACTTCTTCCCAGCATTCTCTCTGCCCTGAAAATCCTGGTTAGCCATTGGCCAATCAGCTTTTTATTAACAATGAGAGCAGCATGTCTTTACAGTGTACAGAAGGATTATTCCACAGCATTTCCACCTTTTTACCTATTTAAAAAAGGATGGTTTTAATTTTAACATACTAAAATTATATACAAGAAAAACAATTATCAAGTAAGAATTACAGTTATAATATACAGTCTGTTTGTATTTGGCAAAATAGAGAAAAATAGTCGATCAGCTGTCCTCTCCTGAAAAGTCCAGAGTTTCGTAACTGATTCACTTTCTACCATGATTAGGAAGAACTGCAACTGTAACTGTCTAGTCTTTAATCCCCTCAAAGACCTGAAAAGGATATAATATTATCTAAGTAAACAGGAAGTGCAGAGCAAGTGACTTCTAAAATTAAAAGATGACAGAAACAACTGGCTGCCTGGACAGTTACCCTAGGTTCTAATGTAATGTTGGGGTATACAACTTTGGCCTACAGGCCTAGCATATCTGAAAGACTTTCCTGTGAAGCAGGGAATTTTGAAGGACTGTCCTACCTTATCTTGGCAAAGCTGGGCAGTTGCTTTCTTTTGCGTCCTGCTGGTCCAGTTTGGACAGCATACTGTCAGCAATCAAAGCCAGGGTTGTTTTGTTGTCCATATGGCTAGCTTTTGCCATAAAATAAACTGCATACAGAGGTTCTTTGATGCCCATCATCTTCTTTTGAAGCAAATTGGTACTATCAGGAGCAGACATGTCTCATTGTCACGAAAAGCCTTAGGGTATTAAACATATTAAATATTTAATATGCAATGGGAAAGTACAAGGCTTATCTGAAGTCCTGGCTGGAGTAATTTGTGAGGCTGGACCATCTGAGCTAGTAGCCTTGAAGCTATTCTGGATGCAGAACTCTGAAGAGACCATAACAGAGGTATTTTGAGATGCTGGATCACCTGGACCATCTTTTTTCATTGGTATCTGGTCTCCTTGTTTTGAAAATACCTAAACTTTTAAAGGTAAAATACGTGTCTGTATTAATACAAGTATAGACTGTGAGTTGTACACAAGTTAGCCAAAGGTGATTTTTTTTTTTTTTTATGTTTGAGCAGGTAAAACATAATGTTACATGTTTTGTAGGTTTTTTTTAGCTGTTTGTTTGTTTGTTTGTAGCCAGGATTTTCAGCGGGGTCTTCCTTGATCAAACCTGATCAATATCAACCTGGAATGAATCCACAGGCTTTTATTTCCTGTAAAAATAAAAGCATAACCTCTTTTCTAAAGTAACATATCTTTTGACTTTCATTTTGAAGTCAAGACACTTTTAAATTTATAGTTTGGTTTAATCCAGCAGTTTTTATAATCCATTGTGTCTTAGCAGCTGTCATTTCTTTATTAGCAATCAGAAAATCTAAAGACAACACAATGAAATTTAGGATCCAGACTCTCTGTAGTTTACTTTATGTGACTTACTATTTTTTTTTAATTTTTATTTTACTTTACTGTTTCTTTAAGGACTTTACTATTTTTAAACTATTTTTAAATCTATGACTGTATATACCTTTCTTTTCTCTCCCAAGGCTATGTACATTTTTAAACACATTGTAACCCATTTAGAGGGTTTTTTTTTGTTTTTTTGTTTTGTTTTGTTTTTTACATCTGAATCTGTCTTAATTGAACATCTGTATTTTTTATTGCATTAGATGAATTTTAAACTGTTATGTCATCCGCTGACACAATTCAGGTTAGTGAATGGTGGTCGTTGGTGGTTAGCTCCATCGAGCAGGCATGTGCCGGAAAATGTGTCTTTGTATTCGGCTGGCATGAGAGATGGAAGAATAGGAAGCCAGGTTTGGCTCCATTTCAGGTCTTATGTGGATATAGGTGCCCCATGTTTGTGCCAGATAATGCATTTATCTAATTATTTTTTATCAAATACCCAGGTAAGAACCTGAATGATCAGAGAAGTGGCAGAGAAGCGACCAGCGACCTCCTATCCCTTCCATTCTTCCATCCAAAAAAAAAAAAAACCTGAGATGTGTCTAAGCCCTGCTTTACTACTTCCTACCTCTTTATCTGTCCTCAGTCCTCCAAAACCTCTATGGTTAATTTTTGTCAGCTAGTGGCTAGCTCCGCCCTCTGTTTCAAAGCCAGTTTTATGGTCAGAATGCAATCGGAATATCACACAACATAGACCTGCTTCCATTTTGATTTTCTGGGAGTGAATTTCCTTGACTTACATGGTGAAGAGTAGGCTTTATAAATCTTGGTTGGCAGTTTGTGCCCACAGTTATTTGGCTATGCCTCTGTCTGACCTGTGGCGTGTAATGAGTCTAGCAGTCACTTTGTTTCTGTCCATGACACTTTGTTCTTTTACTGTGTCTAGAGTTTGGTTTTGAGCAATATGTTATCACATGTCTGTCATGATTTTGATGGGTAAACTTGGTAGATCTGTAAGTTTATATTTTTCTGTACATGTGGCGTGTTTTCAGTTATTGTTTCTCTGTGTTCTTTCTCTTCCCTGCCCTCCACCCTGAATGACCTACTTGGAAGTCCATGTTGGAGTGCCTGCTCCTGTCCTGTAGCTACAGGCTAGTTTTTTTTCCTTTCTCTGTTTCTCAGGTGGGGTAGTGTACATGGCCTGTTTTCAGGTTCCCTGCTTCGACTGTCTCAATTTTACTGTGGAGCTTCTCTGGGGACTTTACACAGCAGTGATCTGACTTTTCCATCTCTTCTTTTACAAGTATAATGTGTGGCTCATCTTCAACACAGTTGCCTTTGCCTGCTTTTCCTCTATAAGAAGTGTTCACATTTTTTTCTGCTTGTCTCTTTATCTGTTGTATTTGTATTTGAACATGCTAGAGTGTAGATAACACACTGAAGCAAATCTGAATTTTGTATACCTCGATTCCAAGGAAGCTAGCTGTTCTTGCTGGTGTTCTGGCTTCCATTTCTCTTATAATCCACAGGCTCTGTGCCCTTCATGCTTTCTAGGTGTGTTTATGTCTTCCTCTCTTGCTTTCATTGTTTCCTGTCCTTCTAGAAGAGAGCATGCTGTATCCACGTGGCTCAGTTGTCACCAGTGGCTGGCCCAGAGCTGCGTGCTCAGAGTCCTGTGTAATGTGATTTCCCTGTTGCTGTGCAGCATGGAGTCCAGAGCGGCCGTTTTCACATCTGCCTTGCATCTCATTCCTTCCCGCTGGCATTCCTTGGTGTCTCCCCTGCATAGACTCACTGTCAGGCAGGTGTGCACGGCAGCTGATCAAGGTCTTGCCTGGCCCACTTCAGAGCCCCACTTCGTTCCTCTCTTGTGAGCCAGTGTGTTGCTGGCCTCTCTGGATGTTGAGATATCAGGCTTGCTGATTGGTTGTTCTTCCTCACTCATTTCCTGTTGGCATTTTTACTGCAGTGGACATGTTGCTGCTAGCATGGGTGCTTCACCCATTATTCCAGAATAAGTGAGGTGTCTCTTCCACAGAGCCATGGGTTTTTCATACTCGGGCCAAAGAGGAGGAGGGATGGCATCCCAGGCAAGAGCACCACAGACTCTGCAATTTAGTAATTTTTCAGGAGGGATTTTACTCTATTTTCATTTTATTACAAGACTTGAATCCATCCTCAGACGCCTTAGATGGTGTCTTTGAACAACTTTCCTTTCATTGTTCTTCACAAAGACACTCTCCTCAGTTATCCAGAATATACCATCTCTCTCATTATTTTTTGTTTCTTAAAACTCATGTGATTTTGTACACTTGTTCCTGTGAGCATATGTGAAGTTTCATGATGCTATTTTTTTGTATCTGCGTAATATTTTGTGCACATTCCAGAGTTTATTTAGCTGGTCTTCAAATAATGAGAGTTAAAGTTATTTTTTATAGTTACAGTGTCAGCACTGATCCCAGGAAAACCTTGAACATAAATACTGTGGTATTTTAGCAAATAATTATGAATAGTATTTTTTTGTCAGAGGAGACACTGAATTCCAATGTTACTTTTTACTGTTACGATTTTTCTTTTTCTTTTTTAAAGTGTGCGTGTGCACGCTTTAGCTTGTGAATGTCATAGGACAACTTGCAAGAGTCAGTTCTCTCCTTCCGCCATGTTGGGGTACCAGAGATTGAACTCAGGTCATCATTCCTGAGTTTATCCTCTGAGGCAGCCCACCAGTCAGTGCTTTAGCATTGCTTTTAATGAGTTACTTAAAAACTTTTCCCACATTCTCCAGGTTCACATAACAGACTAAATTCACTAGGTAGAAAAGTCATGTACACATATGAGTGCACATGCATGTGCATACACACACACACACACACAGAGTGGTGGTGGGGAGAGATGTGTGTGTGGGGAGAGAGAGAGAAACAGACAGAGAGAGACAGAGAGGGGGGGGCTATAATTCTAATCCCCTTTCCAATTCTAACTGTTGATAAAAGTGTAGATGTTTCAATAGTTTTATTTTTCTCCTGGGGAGTTGTGAGTCAAACCATCATGGATGGCTTAGTGGTACCTAGGATGCATCACACCTGCCCATCTGACATTACAAGTGTAAACGAACTAAATCTTTCCTAAATTGCCTTAACACATGGCCATACACCCAGTCATTTAGTATCTGTGTATTTTCAAATAGTTTTGCAAAGCTGATATTTAAAGTGGCCTGTACTATAAACATCTCATCTTTCTTAGGGCAGTAAGATTTTAACTTGATTTTTCCAGACTTTTACTGATGTCTAAACAGTACTTCAGCCACGATCTTTTAATCAAATCTATTTTTAGCCATCTACAACTATCACACCTCCCAACAACTTTCCACAGGGCAAGTATTAGCATCTTTCTAGCACATTTTATTTAGAATGTGCTTTGCAAATTGTTTATTAACCTTCACACGTTTTTAGCTGATAAAATGGCTGATAAGGTATTAGCCGTCTTATTTTAGATGGTTCAGAACAATGGGAAGATGCAGATGACCGCAGTGGGGCACAGGTAGGCCTGGGAGAGGACCTGTGTGTGTAGCCCTCCCGTCAGCCAGCAGCAGTGGTTTCCATTCCCAGTGTGCCCCTTCCTTCCGAGGGTCTGTTGCAGCTCTCTTCTTGACAGTGCTCAAGGGATTCCTCTTATTCCACAGTACCTGCCAGGTTTTTTTTTTTTTTTTTTGCTTGATACTTAGGGAAAGCCAGGAAGACATGGTTTTAGTTGTAAATGCACTGTTTGTTTCCGATTTTTAATTCAGGTTATAAATACGTCAGGACACACCTCAATTCCCTGTCCACACTGACGTGTGCTCATAGTTTTCCAGTTGGAAGTCCCCCTGGTGCCTCTGAACATGTGAAACCTTGTGTCAGTGAGTGTGGTTGGTTGTTTCTGCTCTTTTTTCAATTATGAACGCCCAGCCTTAGCTTGGCTTGCTGCTTGCCAGCTTTTCTTAACTTATCCCGACTACCTTTTGCCTCTGGGCTTTTCCTGTTCTCTTCTGTAAACCTTACTCCTACTCCGTGGCTTGCTGTGCAGCTGTGTAGCTGGCCCCCAGAGTCCTCCTCCTTCTCTTGCTCCTCCTCCTCTCAGGTTTCTCCTTCTATTCATCCTCTCTGCCTTCCAGCCCTGCCTACCCTTCCCCCTGCCTCACTACTGGCTGTTCGGCTTCTTATTAGATCATCAGGTGTTTTAGGCAGGCACAGTAACACAGCCTCATAGAGTTAAACAAATGCAGCATGAACAAAAGTAACACACCTTAAAATAATATCCTATAACATGTGAGTGCCTTTCTGTAGCCGAATATCAGGAGATGCTCCTTCCTTCACTTTGGCTTTTAATTGTCTTTCACTCTTTATCTCGCTGAATTGAATCCCGTGTCCACCTTCTCCCTCCATCCCATCTGGTCAAAGGGTGGCCTTCCTGTTAGCCAGTCCCCAGACTTCCCCCTGGGCTGTGAGACTATAAAGCAACACAGACTTCGTGTGGCTGCACTCAGGTGACACCCTGGAGCTTTCTCATTCTTCTGCCTCCTTTACAGTGTGAAAGTTTGTTTTGTCCTCTCCAGAACATTAACCTAAATGTGTTGTTTAATCCCTAAAAATTGCTAAATTGTCTCAGTCTAATTCTTTAAAGTTACCTTTAAAGTGACACATGGCTTTACATGATTTGGTTTTTGCTTTCTGTTTAAGACCCCTTATTGTCTTTATAATTTGTCCATATTGTGCCTTTTTTGTTTATTATTTATTTATTCATTTTTGTGATACTCTTACTTGTGTTCCAGGCTGTCTTGGAACTCACCGTGTAGTATAATCTAGGCTGGTCTTGAACTCAATGGCCCCATTTGCTTAGCTAGTGTCTCTGTTTACTGGAATTAAATACTCTGAGTCTTTTTTTTATCTCCTTCTGTGTGGAACTTTGAGCCACCCCTCTGATCACGTGGTCTCTCTTCCTCAGATGGGCCCTCCTGTAAAGAAGATCCTTTGGCTGCTAGACAGCTAAGTTAGACTTTCCTCTTTGTAACTATTACAAAGCTGTGATGAAACAGTTTAATCTATTTACTCTGTATCTTTGTTGATTACCAAATGGAATTGTGGAGGGTCACAGAGAGGAAGAAAGCAGGATGGAGTCTCAGTTTCAGAGTTTAATGTGTGGACATTGCTGGCTTGTGAAAAAAATACAAATCTGCAGGAATCAGATTACTTAATCAGAATATAAATCTGGAATTTCCTTGTTTGTGCCGCATAATGGTTAGGGATCATTTAGAACTTCCTCTGATATGGGCTTCTGAACATGTCTGTGCTAGGATTATTGTCATAATCTTAGTTCGCTGAGGTGGGAAGACCCACCTACTGTGTGTGTGGGACTATTCCTTAGGCAGGGATCCTGGAGTTTATAAGTGTGAAAAAAGTTAAGCATGCGTGTATGCATATGTTCATTGCTCTTTGCGTGACATGGATGTGCTGTGACCAGCTCCCTTGGGCTTTTCTGTTACTCGATGATATATAGATACTCAGTAGTTAATGAGTGAATGGAGCTGTGATTAGCAATGTCCAAGTTACAGCTATGTGGCCTTGTATCATTACATATATCTCAACTGGAAATTATGTATAAGAAAGGGAGAGACATTGGCTTACCTATTATTTTAGTCAGGGGGCCAAAAACCTGTGGTTTTCTATTTTAAAAATTCATTTTATTTCAATAAATTTGTATTTTAACTGCTTTCCTGACCTCATTTTCTTTAAAAAAATGCTTGCTTTATATTCTAAGTGCTTTTATATTTTCAATATCTTTCCTGTGCAGGATTATAATGATGAAATCAGGCAAGCACAGCTCCAGGAATTAACATATTTGAATGGAGGTTCAGAAAATGCGGATGTCCCTGTGGTTCGAGGGAAATCCACTTTGCGTACAAGAGGTGTAACAACACCAGCAATAACCAGGTTGGTATAATTACTTTTTTGTTTTAGGTTGGCTTGCCATGGCAACAGTTTGAACATTGTTGTTATTAATAGATGGAAATAGGTGTCAGTATATCTGTCCAAAACTGCATTCAGACATTGTGATGTCATGGTCAGGAGACTGACTTTGGTGTGAGCAAGTTGAACCTGTGCTTACATACATCCTGTACTACTTCCTACCTGGTAGTTGTTGGCATGCTGTTATTCTTCCCAGCACGGATTCTACAATTCCCTGAGAGGGAGCTTGTTTTTAAGTCAGTATGTAGCATTGGTACCATGAGAGCATGTACTGACTGCTCCATACTATCCTGCTCCATACTATCCTGCTCCCCACCAGTGCTGAGCATAGTGTCAGGCCCCGAGAGGCCCTGTGAATGCCTCTGCCTTTGTGTCCACTCTCCACGACCTGGGGCTGCTGAAAACTACTGAGCTAGCATGTGGACACAGAGTTTTTATTTCTACCTCTGAACAGATGGTTAGTTTATAATAGGGGGAAAAATGATTCAAGGAAATCAAAAAAATCTGAGATGGCTGTCTTAAAATCAGGGGAGAAGCCGGGTGGTGGTGGTGGTGGTGGTGGTGGTGCACACCTTTAATCCCAGCGCTCAGGAGGCAGAGCCAGGCAGATCTCTGTGAGTTTGAGGCCAGCCTAGTCTACAAAGCGAAATCCAGGATGGGTACCAAAACTACACATAGAAACCCTGTCTTGAAAAACCAAACCAAAACAAAACAAAACAAAACAAAAATCAGGGGAGAAAAGAGATAAAACTTTTTGTTATGAAGGTGTTTTTGGAAACAGTGATTTCCTGTGTCACCTGAGTTCTGGGATGACAGCCTACACCACCAGCCCCAGCTACTAATTCCAACTTTTCTGTTAAGCTGGTAACTATGTAGACATTTATTTTTCAGATACACTATGTGATGGAATTTAAAATAGCATTCATTTTATATCTCTAAGTTTATTTCAGGAGTGAAAGTTACTTCCTTTGAGTGTGCTGGCCAGTAGCCATTTGTGCTACTGTGTTATAGGCCAGGCTTGGGCATAGGCACCTCGGTTTCTCCAGGAAAAAAAGAACGAGCTGAGGGTTGCTGTGGATAAGTTTGTGAGTCACTGTGTGGATACTCAGTAAATGGGAATGTTCATTTCCACTTTTTGTCTTGTTTGAAGTAATTACTTATAGCTGCCATGGCTAATTGCCACAAATCTGGCATCTTTTAGGTAGAATTTTCTTGTTTTAGTTTTTGTTTCTCACAGAAACAGAAGCCAGATGTCCAAATTCAGTGTCATTAAGCCAAGGGTGGGGTTTTTGGCAAGGAGTAAATCCTTTCCTTGTCGCTGCTGTTCCTGGTGACTGCAGGGTTTTATGATCTGTGGCCCATCACTCATCCCTCCATCCATCTTCACACAGTCTCTCCCTCCTCCCTCTCCCTCTTGTAAAGGGTGTACAACTGTATGGACGGCCTGCTTAGGTGATCTGATGTCATCATTCCATCTGAGGACTCTATCAGCCCTTTTCACATAATTAACATGACCTGCAGAGGTTCTCATGATCGAGACAGCAGAATAGTGGTTGGCATGACATTATTCAGCCTACCACGCTTGCTATGCTAGTTTTATCTTCATGTGATGGCAGCTTACATGTTTCCCCAAACATGTAAAACAGAATGTTCAATAGATATTTTTGAAAGTCTTCCAACTTGTCATGTCTGTACATTACCACTTTCTGCTATCTGTTGCCATGTATGGGGACAGGTCTTGTGTTTTGGGCTGAGTGTTACACTCTTGCAGATATAGACTTCCCTTTGTGGACTGAAATATATGGACAGACAAGAAACAGCCTCCCAGAATGGACATTCCTGTGCTGTCAGGCTTTCTTTTAGTGATATAGGTAGCTAGATGCTGTCCTGCAACATGTGAGATTGGATAGATTATAATGCAGCTAAAACAAATTCCTATAGCCTAGTGATGTGATAACCATGGTAACAGTGATATAAACAAGCTATTGTGCTACCTGTCCTGTAAAAGCAGAACGTACACAGCAGTGTACACTAAGTGTGTAGAAAGTTCTGTTCTCTATAGTTTTTGCAAGTGTACATGGACCACATCTAATGAATTCCTGCGACTAGCCATCATTTAGTAATGCCTGACCACCTGTGGATACAGAAATAGGTATCACCATATTGGAATATAAGTCTATAAATGTTCATTTCAATGACAGATACATAACCTTATGCAAGTAAATTTACTACACAAAAGCACATGTTCTGGTATTTATTATATGTGTACAAGTATATAACCAAATTAATCATGTTACCTAATAGCTTTTACATATCGCATGGTCAAATAGTAGCTCCAAATGGGTCTCCACTGACTGGAGAGTTTCATGATGGAGCATGCCCAGTGTCAGTGTGTGAAAACTTAGTATTCCTTAAATTTATAATTATAATTATAATTTGGGGCCCTTTCCATAAAGGTGGAAATGTTACCAAGAGGTAAGCAAGAGAGATGCTTTCTTTATTCTCGAATATAATAGTTGGAGAAGTCCTTTCCTCTGCACATGTGAAACATGATTAGTTAAAGCTATTCCCTGTTGATGTTGAGACTCAAATTTATCTTGAGTTTCCTTGATGGCAAGTGATGAGGAAAGCCTGGGTACTGGATACACAACGTGTAAACGTGAGAGAAGTCACGATACAAAGCTACAGAGTGCACGGTCCCTCGTGCCTAGCACTATCAAGTCTTGCATGAGATCAGGAAACCAGGCTGGTCTATATAGTAGGTTCTATGCCAGCCAGGGCTAATTGTGAGACCATGTTCCAAAAGCTACAAACCGTTTTTTAAAAACTTCCTGTGCTGCAGTACAATTTTAGTGGTATTACAGGATCTTTGGGTAGCTTCCCCAGACACTGGTTCTTATCATGGTGTCTTAGTTACTTTTGTCTATCAAACTGAATTTATCATATCTATATCTTCCTTGTTTATTCCCCATTAGCATGGTAAATTCAAAAAAGCCCCCATGTCCCTAGTAGAAGGCATATTGGTAATCTCTTAGCAGTGACCACCTAAAACTCTCTCTTGTTCACATTATTTCTTACCTAATTGCATGAGTAAGTTTCCAGGGTGTGTGCCTTGTGGATCTACTTGGAATCTCAGAGTAGAACAGATTGGTTTCTAGAATCTTCGAGCATTACCTCACCATTACCACTTCAGGATAAGGATCTGAAGTTAAATCACCCAGTAATAACATTGTAATAAAAGTTTTCCATTTTCATTGCAAAGAAAAGAACTAAGCTTATTCTTTACCCATAGTTTTCCTGTGTGCTGCCTGACCCCAGCTGTGATCCAGGAGACCCCAGAGGAGAGACTTGGAGAGCAGCACAGATGGACGGGGAGTGTGCGCTCCAGGCAGCACATCTTAGTTTTTCAGGCTTTTACTTCACATTTGCAGGTTGCTGTGGAGGGCTGACCTAGAAGTTGCAGACCCCTCATGGATGCCTGCTTCTGTTCCTTTAAGCCTATTGTGTGTGGGTGGCGGGTGGATCTGTGACATACATTTTGAATCCCGTCTTTGCTCTGCATGTTTGCAGGCAATTTTAAGATCTCTCCAAGTCTCAGATTTCTTGTCCATAGATGAACAAGATCGGGCCCACTCAGGCATTGGAATCACACTTGCTGTCATTCTGGAATGGCATCATTCACATGGCCTCCCAGAGGTCAGAACTTCCCACTGTGACTACAGTGAAGAAATTAAGTCTGCCTTGGATATTCCCACATTGTAATGTGCTAGCTGCCCAGAGACATGTTTGTTTGCTGTGATTTATTTGTCTGTGTTGTCCTCATTACATTTTACAGGAGTATGGAACAGTGATTTGTCTGAGATATCAATGTGTGTGAAGAATAACACGTTAGAAAATATGACAGATCCTGCTAATTTGACTCTCTTGCTTACAGGGGAAGAGGAGGAGTCACAGCCAGGCCTGTCGCAGTTGGGGTACCACGTGGGACACCGACTCCTCGAGGAGTCCTTTCCACCCGAGGGCCAGTGAGCCGGGGAAGAGGACTTCTCACTCCCAGAGCAAGAGGTGTCCCCCCAACTGGATACAGACCTCCACCGCCACCCCCAACACAGGAGACCTATGGAGAGTATGTAAGTAAAGGTGGCAGCCTTGGTGATCAAATTGATCCAGTTCAGATATTGTGTCATGGTCATGTTCTCTGGTTCCCCTCCTCAGCTTAGCAAATAGTTAGTGAACATGAAAGTCGCTTAGCATAGAAATTCAAAAGCATATGCTCGATTTTGCCAGGCAGCTTGAAACTAAGGCAGAATTCATCTGTGGGGAATGCAAGACAGGGTAGAGGAGATTGCTGATAAGCTCTTCCATGAGTTGACTAGAGCATTCTTTCATATGCCATTTCAGGTTACCTCTGACTAAGTCAGTCACTTGAAAAGTGATTGCCTAAGTATACCAAAATAGTGTCGCCTTTACATGTGTCACTTTAGTTTAATCTGTTTAGTAAAGTACAGATTTGTAGTGGAAGTTCTTTTCAGTCAACAAAATTAAAATTCTACGTTTTTGCATCAGTTAGTTTTCCTTCAATTTATTAATTCTCAGATAGTGTTTGTAGGTAAGGTAAGAGGAGGAAATACAACTGTAGAAGTCGGACAGAAGGGAAGGACCTAATTTAGAACACCAACCCTTGGGATTCTTGGTATAGCTTCCTGGCTTATCACAGATGGAGAAACTGAGAAGTCAGTAGATGGATGGTTCCTGCCAGTGACCATGGGTACTGAGGGGGCCACAGATAGTTGTCAGAGGCAGTAGTGACAGGGATAAGATACCAGCACTAATGGCTCTTACTCTCCTGATTTACGGAGATACTGAGTACCTCTTTGCACAGTTTCTAGAAGGTTACAGTTACCCCAGAGTCACTAAAATCCTCTTTTGTTTCATCTGTAGCTGTTTGGACTTGCACATGCTGAACTTCACTGAAATTCCATGAATGCTGTCTTCTTAGGCTTTAGACTAGGCTCATGCCTTGGGTTTGGCCCACACTGCTCTTGCCATATCATCTGTCTCCTTTTTCTGCTTCTGTGTCGGTCAGCTATTGCTGTAGGAACTCCTGGGGGCAGTTCCCGAGCTGCTGAGCTCTTGAGCATTACAGCTGTTGTTACCATACTTTTCCCACCTACACTAAACGTGGTAGGACCATGAGCAGTGTTTGTTTGGCTCCTCTGACTTAGCAGAGAGCCCTGTGATTTATACTCAGCAGTGCCATCATCCCATAGCGGAGTCTCTGTTCCTGCTGTGCCGTTGTGGAAGGATGTGGCCCTTTTCTCTTTCCTCGTCCCTTAAAATAGCTTGTTTTCCTGTTTTGTTATGTTCTTGTGAAACTGACAGTGATGGCCGTGCCTGGAGTTCTTCCACAGATGCTGACTCTTCTTAAAGGAGTAGGGACAACAAAGAGAAGGAGTGCTCTTGAAGTCCTTGTAGGTACATGCCACGAGTCACTTTATTCCCCCCTGGCTAACCTTGGCTGCTCTTAGTCCAACGTGGCTGAATCATGGTCTCAAAATTGCTAGCCGGGGGTTGTGGGAAATTGGACCATGGAATTTGTTGTATGAGTCCTGATGGTTTTGTAATAAAAACCTGGAGCCAGATAATTAGGGTGAAAGCTGAAAGATCAGAGAAGTAGAACAAGCCACAACCAACGCCCCTTACCTCATCAGCTCCTCAGCCTGAAAGAGCCAGTTCCTGTCTCCTCATGCCTCATATTCCTTTCTCTGCCCAGCCATATCACTCCTGTCTCAACCTTCCTAGTGCTGGCATTAAAGGTGTGTGATCCCAAGTGCTGGAGTTAATGATGTGTGCCACCACTGCCTGACTCTTTTCTCTTTAGACTGTATTAATCTTGTTTGGCCAATGTGGCCTTGAACTCACAGAAATACAGAGGGATCTCTGATTCTGCCTCGTGAGTGTAAGGATTAAAGGTGTGTGCCATGACTGCCTGACCTCTGTGGCTAACTCTGTGGCTGGCTCTGTCCTCTGATCTTCAGGCAAACTTTATTTCTTAGTTTACAAATATATCACCACAGGAATTTATTTCATCATCCATTTGGAATGAGTTAGGCAAGTTAACATTTGCTGGTTTCATACCCACATGTTTAGAAAGTTACTGTCACCTTTCCATATCCTCATTTATCTTACAGTCAATAAGGACTGCTTGAGAGCCTTCTGTGTGAGCCACATCCACATTCTCTGTCTCGGCGTGTGTATGCTGATGAGCCTAAAAATTAGTTGAATAAATTCAGTTCTTGCCCAGTGGAGGAAAATAAAAACAAATGGATCCTTATTTTTGGTTCAAATGCAAGGGGTGGGGCGGGGGAAGGGGTGTTGGTTGCCTATGGCTCTGAATTTTGTTCAATTTTTGATAATGAGAAAATAATCGAACCAATCAAATTAGTGAATTGACAGATAAATATTGTGCAGAATGAATTTACTCTGTTGGGTCTCAACTGCCATGGCAGTCCTGCAAAATATTCCTTGATTCATTTTCAGGAGCAAAGATTGGAGCATTCTGAAGGAAAAAGAATACTTCATTATTTATTGTGCCCCACACTCACACCTGGCTCTCTTCAAGGCTCTTAAAGCTGTGATTTGCACATGGGGCCAGTGCTGTTTGGACTGTACCCACACCCTAGTGTTGCGTTCAGCTTACTGACGGCCACTTTCCATATTGCTTTCATTTGCCAGGAAGGCATCAACTCCAACTCTGTGTATGCAGGCTTTCCAGGCCACTGTAGGAGTAATAGCAGGATGCAGGAAACAGAACACTGTCATTGGTACACACCTTCCCCAAGCGACTCCTACTGTGAAGAGTTCAGACTACAAATGTGATCACTTAATTTCACATCTGTTAGTCATTGAAATACCTTTTCAGATTAATAGCCAAGCTGAAGGATTTTCCCCACTTAGCCTAGCTTTTTGTAATCCCTTGACACAGTTAATGTAAAAAGGCTCGGCGGCGGCGGCTGTATACTGTAACTCGGACATCGCTGTTGACTGGTGCAGGAAGGAGAGAAGGCCTCTTCCCCTCTCTTCTCGTAGCTCACCATTAGCAGTTTCTCAACTGTTCACTCCTAACCGCATCCAGCTGCTCTCTTGACGCAACTGAAAATGTCCCTCTCCTAGTCACAGGAATACAGTTTGGTAGTCTCTGTCGCATGTCTAGACATCTTAACAGTTTGAAATCCTGATGGCTAGTCAGTGTTTAGCGTTCATCATTGTATGTGCAAGGTGTATTACAAAAAAAAAAAAGACAAAAAAAAAAAGAAAAAGAAAAAAGAAAAGAAAGAAACTGCCCCTATTCTTCATCATTTTCTTTCTTTCTTTTTTCAATAGGATAGGCACACTACAAAATACTGAATTTCAGATCTGAGGGCCTTGAATAATACAAAAAGTAGTTGTTCATCTTAGAGCAAGTGGAAAGACTTGTCTTCTTGGGACAGCTGAACTGTTCCCTTGAAGTGGAGTAGCCAGAGATCAGATTCTAAACTCTGAGGGGAAGGGCTCCCCCCTTCTCTACTCACTTTCTCATTTCCAGCCCCTGGTGATGCCATGTCCGGCTGACACCGGCCTATACCTTAGTCAGTGCCGACTAAATGGATGGGCGTGGGAGGATGCCTGTGTTGAAGAAGGCCAAGTTTTAGAAAGTTGCCAGTGGCAGCATCCTGCTGTGTCTCGGGAGTTTGCATTGAGCTGTGCAGTACAAGCATCTGTATTTACCTGCCTCAGAGATCACTAGCTTTCATGAAGAGAAACCCTGTCCTGGTTAGTTTTTCTTTAGCCATTGGCAGTTTCTGGCACACTGTTTAAGAATTTCCTAGCTAAACAGCCCTACTGAACAAGGTAACGTTCCTTTATGGAGGTTACCACTGACTTGATTAAATGCGGGTTCCATTCCTTTCTATTCGGTTCTTACCTGTTTTATGACACCCTAAGTTGGTAAATGAAAATGGAGAACTACTAGGAAGAATGGATGGTGATAAGGATGAAAACAAACCAATAACTTAAAATAAGTAAATAAAAAACAGCCTTTTCACTGTTTAAGGACATCAGACTATTCCTATCTCTGAGAAGTGTCCTTCTACAATTCAGAAATATAAATTCTAAAGGTGTCCTTAGGGCTGGAGACTTAGTTTCTTTGCATAGCATGCATGTTGCCTTGGATTTGATTCCTGGCACTACAATGAATAAGAATTTTAAAAGTCCTTAACAAATATTCAGTGACAAAAATTTTATTTCCATAACCCTTGTTTGATTATATTTAACCAGCCCTGTTTACTTTTTAAAAATCGATTTAATACTTACTGTTTGAAGTGATTATTTCTAGAGTAAATATGGGGGCAGAGTATCATACAATTGCTTATTTAAACCAAGCCCAGAGGAAGCATCCTGTTGTGTGTGTATTTGTTTGTTTTAAATCCTGGCATGCTTGATGCTTTGTTGAGAAAGCCTGTCTGCATGCTTGAGACAGTCCATCTTCTTCTTCTTCATAGTATCCTAAAATAGAAAAGCATTCTCATACATAAGAAAGGCATAAGAAAGACACAATTAATGGGCGTGTTATCATTGGTTTTGCTATCTAATGAACTCAGTTGAGGAATAGGGAAAGCTGAGGATGTATAGCACTGTCCTGTTGAAAGTGGATGGATTTTTCCCTCGGTGAGTGGGGAATTGCATCCTCTGGTAATGCCTCCGAGTCCAGTGCTTTCATCAATAGTTTCAATCACAAAGGATTCTTTGACTCAGTCAACCAGAAGAATGTTCGCTGGATGTATGTGTGACTGGGATTACCGTTCCTGAGAGCCTGGGTGACACATGCAGGAGCCATGGGTAGAGCTGGCTAGCCATGGTCAACCCAAAGCCTCCCCTTGATTAGACTTTTCTTTAACAAATAATCCAGGAGAGCAAAGTAGTTCACTATCTCTATTTTTTTTCCAAACTGCAGAAAACAGATGATGAATGTGTTTTTAATCATCAAGGGCTTTGTGTCAGGGCCTTGCTCTCTACTTTAGGGTTGCAAAATTAGCCATAATTACAGTAACCCCACATCTCTTTTTCTGGAGAGCAAGAAGTTCCTTTCTCCCAATGACACCAACTTATTTCGTATACCCATACCCAAATAATTACGTAACTGAGAATCTAATTTATGTATCCTATGGTGTGGTGGTTCTCAGCCTGTAGGTTGTGACCCCTTTGGGGGTAGCATATCGAATATCCTGCATGTCAGATATATACATGATAATTCATAACAGTAGCAAAATTACAGTTATGAAATAGCAACGAAATAGTTTTAGGATTGGGGGTCACCACAACATGAGGAGCTGTATTAAAGGGGCACAGTGTTAGGGTGGTTGAGAACCACTGCATTCTTACTTAGAGTTTCTTCCAGAACAGTGGGCTCCCAAGTTCATGTTTCAATTGCTGTGAATCCTCAGCCACTTAGCATTTCACTCCCTCTGCTCTTTCTTGGGTTTGTTTTCCTTAGACTGTGAGTTTCTTTCTTCCCTTGATTTTATCTCCATTTGCAGGAGTCTTTCACAGGGCCTGACAGTTGTAGATGTCACCTAAGGGTATAGGATGTGGCTACCTTGGCCATTACTATGTTGTCAAGTTGTGGCCATGTATTCACATATTTAACCACCTTCCTAATGAAGTGAAATTGGGTATCTTAAGCCAGTTTTAGCAAACATTAGATGGTTCACTCGGTGAGCTAAGAAATATTGAATACTAGTGCCATTTAATGAGGAATCTGTTATTCCAAGAGGGTAAGGGGCTTTTCACTGTCCTTTAGGATGCACATCTGTTTTGGTCTTATCTGTGCTATTTAGCCTTTCTGGGAATGAGGTGCTTCTCAGTCCGCAGATGCTGATGATGAACTGTAGCTGGCAGATCTGCAGCCAGTCTGCATGTGTGTAGCTTGGCCCAGCTTGAGGATTCCATAATGGAGCATTTTTCTATTAACCTAACTTCCTTTAACAAGTCAAGAATAAGAAACTAATGTCATCAAGTAGAAATTCTGATTTTGAAGAGAAAGTGACAATATAAAAAATAAATACTTTAGTGATGGTAGAAGCAACTAAAACTGAGTGGCTTGGGTGTTTGGAGCATTCAAATAGTTTTGAAAAAATTGTTTAGTTTGTCTGTGTCCATGTACAGTTGTGTGTGTCAGCAGGTCAGAGGACAGTTTGCAGGAGGCGGTTCTCTCCTTGCACTGTGTGGATCCAAGCTTAGGTTGTCAAGCTTGGCAGTGAGTGCTTTTCTCACAGCCATCTTGCTGGCCCCAGAAATGGCTTTCAAAAGTCAAACTAACTGAAAATATGCACTTGTTCTCCTTCATGATGCATAAACTTGTCTTTGAAAGGCTATCATATTATTCTTATTCTCTGACTTATTTAATTATGATTGATTGAGCTTTGACACCTAGGTAGTATCTCCTGCTGTCTTAATAAAGTACCATCTTTCCATGTGTAACGCTGAGCTGAGACATGAATCTCCTGCCTCAGCTTGGGGGACATTCTGACTGTAGCCCTACAAGTTGGTAAGAATAATGAAGGTCTTTCCTTCAGCAGGTCTTGGGTGTGTTTCTATTATCCAGCTTTAGCGTGCTTATTAAACAGAGTAGGAGACGGTCCTGAAATTGCCTTGTATGGTGTCGGCTTGCCTACTTGGTAAATGCCAAGGGGAGGTTGTGCTCTATAAAGAGTCAGCGAAGGATCCTAACCCCTGTACCTTCCTTTCAGATCCCCAGGAGTTAGCCCACAGGCATCTGAGTGCTCCACAGGGATTTGAGTGAGCAGTGAGCATGCTGTTGTTAGTTTCACCTGCACGGTTGTGTGTGCAACTCAGAGAGCACTTCTGCCTGTGCCTCATCTGGAAAGAGAGAACAGTGCTCACCAAGCCTCAGATCAGCATCCAGCCAAGGCCACAGTGACTACCAAGAGCTAAAAGGGAATGAGCTAGGATTGGGGTCCAATTCTCTGGTGCCTGAACTAAAGCTTTTGTTTCCATTATTCTCACTTACATAATGCTATAGGCTGAAAGAAATAAAAAAAAAAAAATGAGCAAAAGACTACAAAAACCAGAGCCAGAGGCAAAATCGTCACGTGTCCATTGAGGCGTAAATGGCTGTGCACCTTTTGTCCCAGCAGCTGCCCTCTGGCCCGCTCACTTGCTAGAGATGATACTGATCTTGTGTAAAGTCATTATTGGTTGGGGGGGGGGGGCAGGAAGACTTCTTCACTCGTTTGTTGTATTTAGATGAATGGGTTGGTGGTACCTGAAGTTACTTCATTTGTGAATGACCACAGTACTGTAGAGCAGTACGCCCTTGTCACTGATTCAGATTAGTGAATCATTGTGCTCTGAACTGCTTTGAATAAGAGAAAAGGCGGCCGCCATTTACTTGGTGACAGTGAAGCCTGGTGTATTAGGTAAGCCTTGCCTCGCCACTTCAGGGGAGTATTTCCTCACAGGATGTCAGCTGTGGCTCAAACCTATTTGAAGAGTCGGGGATGCTTTTGAGTAGAAACAGAGGCCCAGACCCCAGGTTCTTTTAGCAGACACTCCACTTGCCCTGTTCTCTTGCTGTATAGCCCATTAAGGCTGTTCTAGATGGAAGCCAATTTGAAGAAAAATGATATTCTCACCTGTCACTTGGGAGCACTTTACCACTTCCTCCATTGTGCAAATTCTCTTTTGAAATCCCACTGCAGGAACATCAGGGAGGCCATTAGGGAAAGCCAGGCATGTGTTTGAAGGTTGCTGTCACTCCTTGGCATAGTTTCTGTGTGCAGAGTCAAAAAGGAAGAATGCTCGCATTCAGGCTTACCTGGCGGCTTTGGGTTTTTGTTGTTGTTTTATTTTGTTGTCGATGTTTTGTTTCATTGTTTGTTTGTTTGTTTGTGAGACAGGGTCTTACTATGTAGACCAGGCTGGCCTTGAACTCAGAGATCTGCTCTTCTCTGCCTCCTGAGTGCTGGGATTGAAGGAGTATGCCAATACCCGTGGCTTTACCTGCAGTTTTGATCCTGACAGATTTTTAGAATCTTGTGCGGAAGAGGGCTTTGCTGGCAGCTCAGTTCCCCAGCACAGCCACTGCTGACGCAATGTTGATGTGATGTTGATCCCTAACTGCTTCAATTAAGTGAACATTTTAATTAAAACAGTGCAGATTTCGATAAGATTATTTATGAAGATACATTTTTAAAACCATGGTTTAAAAAGTCCAGGGACACCTTTATTTAGACAAAAAGCACAAATGTTCTATAATTTCTTAAATTTACTATACCAGAAATAAGAGTGAAGAGCAACAATATGCAGTTTGCTTGAAATATCTGTCAGGAGCCTCACAAGGTAATCCTTTTCCTAAACTGCTGGAGTGGCTGACTTATTTTAGGAATGGAAAATTATATAAAATAATTCCACACGTTAAACATATGAGTCTAGGCAAGATGGGTAGGGCAGACAGCTTTTCTTTTATCTCCTTCGTAGCTGCTTTCAGTTGCGACCAACCCTTCTTTCTGTTAGTGTCAGATTGGCCGGTAGTGTGCCTGGTGTCCTCCGGCATATGCTATCCTCATCTTTATCTGCTTACAATCCTGCTTCCTTTGGGTGCTCAGTCTCTTGTGTAGACGTATTATTGATGGTAGACACTATGGCCCCTTTTTTATCATCAGGGCTCAGTATTTAGGAAAGACTCAGTGTTTGATTTCTTGATACAGAGACAGAACACAGTTGACTTTCCAGATAACAATATTCATAACTAACTTGTGTGCAAAGAATAGAGAGAGAGGACCAAAGACAGGAGGTTTCTAGAGGAAGTAGCATTACCCTCAGGAAGGGAACTGGTAGCACTGAGATGGGGTAGCCTGAGGTAGCCGCAAGGGATTCCCTGGAAACTCCCAAACACAGAGAGGGGCGTGTACCACAGACTAGTAGGAGTTTGGTGGCAGTGTGTCACTGTTGAGGTTTGTCACCATCTTTATCCTCCTAGAAGTGTTTTTATGCTATGTAGTTTATTTTTAGATAGATAGAATGTCAGGTACACAACAGGATGTAGGCAAAAGATACTTCAGAGCTATTGCACTTGAATGTGAATATTTGAAAAATTAAAATGTAACTACATCCCCAATCTGGTGATAGCTCATGAAAGGCTCAGGAGTAGACAGGGTGGCAAAGCAGGAAACCCAGCCAGCTGGATTCATACCTCCTGCCTCAGTCCCTCATCTACAAATAGAAATAGTAGCATTTATCACCTGGGGACGCTGTGAAGATTAGTTAGGTTGTCATGTGGAAAAGACTCAGGGTTGTGTCTGCCACTTAAGATGCAACACCTAAGTACTTTTGTTGTTATTGACTCAGAAGTCCAGTTACGTTTACCAGTGGAGCCTCATCTTTCAGGAAGAACACCAATACAAGTCATACCAACCAGTGACAAACAGGGAAAAGACGGTTTCAGGGTTTAGCTGGGATTCAGCATGGCAGGCGTGCACCTTCACTGCTGTGGGAGTACAAATCTGTGCATGTACTTTGGAAAAAGTTTCTACACTGGTTACAGCACTGTCCTGCTCCCCTCCGGGACCTCATGGTAAGTCCGAGTGGCTCCTGGAAGCAATACACAAGGGACTACACCAGGAAGCTCAGTGGGAGACCCACAGGCAAAAACAACCTGAAGCCGGGCGGTGGTGTGCACACCTTTAATCCCAGCACTCGGGAGGCAGAGGCAGGAGGATCTCCGTGAGTTTGAGGCCAGCCTGGTCTACAAAGCAAGTTCCAGGAAAGACGCAAAACTACACAGAGAAACTCTGTCTTGAAAAACAAAAAACAAAAACAACAACAACAAAAAAATCTGAAGATTGCCCACCCAGGTAGAATAGCTAAACAACCTTTAGCCAGATCATACAGAACAGTATTTTAAAGCCGTGGGGGAGAAACCAGTCATTGCTATGTACAGCAGTGTGAATGAATCCCACAAACATAAGACTGAATGAAAGAAACATGGCCCCAAATAGTAGCTATTCTGACTCTATTTGCATAAAACTCAGACTCAGCTAAAACTCTCAGGTTGTGTTGAAAATCGTGATGGTGGTTTGGAGAACGGATAGCAATTGCAAAACGACATGAAGGTTGTTCTAGGAACTGTAGGTGTTCCATTTCTTGATCTAGGTGCTCTTTCCTCCTAAGACCCCACAATGCCAGTCTCTAAGCTGAGTACTTAGGATTTTTGTTTTATGACTCACTTTGCTCTTGAATACAAAGTTCAAAGATTTTATCATCTTGTGAATTAAGAGAATCTAACAGATAGACCTAATATTGCCATCTGAAGCAGAACAGCCTATCATCCTTCAATCTGTAGGACTCGGTAGTGATCTGAGGGTTCTCAGTGATCAATCTGTAGGACTGGGTAGTGATCTGAGGGGTTCTCAGTGATCAGTCTGTAGGACTGGATAGTGATCTGAGGGGTTCTCAGTGATCAGTCTGTAGGACTGGATAGTGATCTGAGGGGTTCTCAGTGATCAGTCTGTAGAACTGGGTAGTGATCTGAGAGATTCTCAGTGATCAAGGTGTAGGAATGGGTAGTGTCTGAGGGGTTCTCAGTGATCAGTCTGTAGGACTGGATAGTGATCTGAGGGGTTCTCAGTGAGCTCTGAAAACTACCCAAGGAAAATTCTAACATCTGTGAGCTGGGTGCTGTCAGCTCAGCCCCTGTGGTGGGCCAGCAGCCCTTTCCCTGTCTCTGTAGGACTCACATCACAGGGCATACCTCTTGGCCAGCCATGACTCAGATGGGAGCACACTTGGAAGAATGAGCTGATCCATGAACTCCGTCTCTGGCAGCCATGTATTCATTCCGAAAGTATTCCTTAGATGCTCACTTAGTGCCAGGCACTGGGAAAAGGAATTAAGCTCTTGTTCTTGGGAGGTTGCGTGCACACTGGCAGACAGAGCCAGAAATAAGTACTGGGTATTAGCAAGAATCTGTTCCCTAGCCATGTTCCTGTAAGTACAAAAGGTGAAACAAAAACAGCAAGCAAAGGAGGACAGTTAGAGCCATAAAAAGTGAAAAAGCAAAAGAGAAAGATGTGGGGGAGAAGAGTTAGTTACTCGTTCACCAGCCTAGAGAAAAATCAAATCTGGACAGTAGACTTGTACTGTGGCTTATTTTCTCTGGTACTATCCTTTTCTCAGCCAGCACTTCATCCTTTAAATCACAGAATATAATTATCGGTGTGATAATTGTCTCAAAGATGCTCCATGGTGAGTATCAGTCCAGATACACAGGAGCGCAGCTGATTTTACGTCTAGTTGGTACCTTAGGATATCCGGCATCACATCGTCTGGAACCCTGTTTGAGAGAGGCAGCTATAGACATGTGTCAAATCCTAAGGAGTGGGTAGAAGAGAGGCTGATGGGATCTTTAAATAAATCAGAGCTTGGGAGGATCGAAGTTCCCACATGCCATGGTGAAGCAGCTAGTAGGCTTTGAATTACAGTCCAGAATGTGGTTCTCCCATGGGAGCTAAGACAGTTGCCTTCTTTGATGCAAGAGTCTCAACTTCATGGTGACAGAGGTATTTGTTTCTGTTCACTAAGTTTTCCAACAGTTCTGGGCATATCGTGTGTGTTCACAATCAGTAGAGAAATGTTAGCATACCCAGCTTAGTGGTACATACACGTAACTGCAGTGGAGAGGCTGAGGCAGGAGGATCACAAGCATGAGGGCAGCCTGAGCTATCTAGTGAGACCTTGTTATCAACAGTGAGGCTTTAGCATGATGCCACATTAGTACACACTCAGTGAAATGGTTTCCCCTCTTTCCTGTCACTGGACTATTTCTAGTTTAACATTGAAATTTTTCCTACTTACAGTTTTATCTTTCCCTTGCTTGTAAGAGTTCTAGCTTAACTGTCTCACTATTTCTCTGTTCTGTGTTTTAAGTACCTTAGAAAACCCAACCAATGTACTTCTATTTCTATTAGGTACAACACGGGTGGGAGACATTCTATTAGTGACTGACATGCATGTCTCTAAAGGCTGTACTGGGATCTGTACAGAGCCACAGTTAACCTTGGCGTTCAGTTCTTTAGTTACATCATAGCATTTGCAGAGTAGAAATGCAGACCTTGCATCTTGGGCAAGGTTTTCAGAGTTTATCTTCTTCTAAAGAAGTCATACTTGGATAGCTTTGATTTTTCTCTGACTCAGTAGTTCGAGAGTTAAAAGGATAGGGCTTTAAATGAAACAGAACCAGCTTTTGGGGAAAGTACTGGGCCAAACACTTTCACCTGCTTCTTTTTCTTGGTTAATCTTACACCACCATTGAAAGTAGTGGGAGCTGTGTTTTGATTCCCACTTTGCAGATTACCAAGTTGAGGTTCTGAGAATTTAGTGAGATCCCCACGGGTATGCACCACACCCAGTGCCACAGGTAAATTCGGAATGTGGCTGTCACATTCCCAAAGCCTGGGTGGAGCAACCTTGTGAGGCTCTTATAGCCACAAGGTGAGTGGCTCCCCATGACATCCCAGGGTTGCATATATCATATTTGATGCAGATCATGTGGGAAGGCTTTTATTGAGGGTTAGTAGTATTGCAGCCTGTGTCCTCACTTACAAAACCACTCAGCTCATATGTCCATTGTCATTAAAGACACTGTTGAAGCTCCATTGCCAAGGATATTATTTCCCCAAGTCCCAGCTAAAACGAATTTTTAAAAGTCTTTATTATTTGTTTTATAAACTCAACATAATTATTGTAAGCCTTAAATTTGCTGAAGCTTTTCACATTGTATCTGTATGGAAACTCCTCACATCACAAAATGGCCACTTGTCACTCTAGTTAACATGAAGTATTCATAATATAATTATCTCCCTTTAAAAGGATGCCACATTGAAGCAGTATTTTTTTAATCACTCTTTTAAATTCTCTCAATTTAAAATGGTTTCCCCAGGTTTAAATCTTATGCTTGATTTTACTTGTGACAGAAATAAAACTAGTGAGCCAGCTTGTTTCCTCTGTCCTCAAAGATGGCTTTAATGCAGTAATGTTCTGGTTATCTGGACATGTGCCACCATGGGAGTGGTACAGGAAGCATCTCCACCTGTGTCAGACAGAGCATATGTCCCTTGCTGCAGTCTCTTGTCACCGAGGGGTTCCTTGTCCCAGAGCTGTGTCTAAGCAGAACCCTCAGGTGTTTGCCTGATGAAAAAGCAAGCTCTGTGTGCATTTGCCCAGTTTTTAATAACGTCATTCTAGCTTTCAGAAATAGAATAGACTTCCAAAGGTGGTCATTTGCTCAAGGCAGAGAGTAGGAATCTGAGTGCTCGCCAAAAATGGTATAAATGGAATATGAGATCAAGATTTTCAACATTTTAATAAGTCCTGTGCTTGCCCTCTTCTGTAATGTTGCCTTGGCGTGCATTCATCTCAAGGAAACATTGATTGTATTTCCTGTGAGCTGGTCATGAATTTGTTCTTTTGTTCACTCACTCAACAGATGCTGCTACACTGCCTGCTCTATGTGAGATAAGACCATGCCCTGGTTTGCTCCCTGCTCCGTCTTCTCCATGCACTTAGTTATCACCCCTATGTCACTTCTTGCAGGGCTTCCTCCTTCTCGTTCATGATCTCCCTTTTAGTTCTCTGACCTCTGCACACACATATAAAGATAAACTTATATGCACACTCATATCATTTTAAATCTACCTTTCACCTGTAAGAGAAAATATACTGTATTTGTGTCCTCCTGAATCTGACTTATTTTGCTTAGCATAATGACTAACTGGGAGAAAAAAAGGAACCAGCTAGGTGATGTAGGGGAGGGCAGTGGGATACCAAAGAGAACAAAGTATAATGATACTTGTGCGTGAAGATAGGGGTGGTACAGAGAAAGGGGGATCAGGGAGTGGAGAAGAGTAGAGACTGGTCCTAACTCATCGGGACCCTCTAGACTGAAAAGCTTGAAAGGAGTCAGAGAAATAATTATAGATGCCAAATATATGTGAGTTAGCAATTATTATAGCTCAAAAATGATAGTTCTGTTTTCAGGCTAACTAACATTTGTTATCCAAGAAGGTGTCAGAGGAGAGAACACAAGTAGAGGCACCGCCAGTGAGAAGCAGAACTACTTCCTGAGCCTACGCAGGTGCCCACTGGGTCTGTGTCTGTATGAGCCAGGAAACAGAGAAGTCAGGAAGCACAAGTCTAGGTTTGCAGTTTAGCTAGTACTTCTAGGGGAATGTTTAGATGAAGATGCACCAGAGAGCCAAATGCAGATTCCCTGCTTTGTCCAGTTGGAAGATTCTAAAGGATCTGAAAGCTTCGGCAGGTTCTAATGAACCTACTAATGCCAGATAGACCTCAAACTTCATATCAGAATGCAGAGGGAGGCTGTGTGAGAGAGACTGAGGCCATACAAACAGATTCTCCAGCTGGACAGTACTACAGCAGAACTAATATAGAAGTGCAAGGATGTCCAGGGAAGACCTGTGCATGCCTCTAGATAGCATGAAGGGACTCCTAAGATACTTCCAGATTAATTCAATAGTTGGCTTAAAATACATTTCTGCCACCCACTTAAGGCATTTCTGGTTATTTGAGAAATAGCTAGAATTGTGAAGAAACTGAGAAAAGCTCAGGGCGAGGTGAGAGAAACAAACAAGATTGTCTTGTTTTTACCCAGTGTTCTGTCCAGCAGAACAGTGAGCATCATTGAGTCCTTGTTGTGTGTGGCTGTGCCTGGTCTGAAGGAAGCCTTTAAGACAGCCTCAGTTCATAATAGAATTGAAGTACGAAGCGAGTCATCCACAGGGGGCTGTTATGGAGCTATGCACATTAGGGTAAATGCTGACATTATACAGACACAGTGGACTGTTTTTGCCTGGCTGAAATTTTGGAGCAGAATTGAAGCCACTCATTTGAACTTTAGCCTAGAAAGCCTAGTGGCAGCAAGGGCAGTGGAGACACACCTGGTGAACTGGATGGATTTCTGCACTGGGGGCACAGAAGTGAGGCAGACACTGGAGGAGTGACATGTCATAAAAGAGAAAATGTGGGAGTGTGAGAAGTAACACAAAGATCTCCAGTGTAAAGAAAGTTCTAATGTATTGGCTGTGCTGGTGAAGTGTAGTGCACTCCTGTCTCAAGGCCCACAAGATTGAGTAGCTTAGATGTGTGACCCAACCAAAATCTCAACATCTTTCCTGTGCTGCCTTATTCATCTATTCAATGGTATGTTAAATTATATAGGAATAAAGTAGTGCGCACCGTATAGCATTCTAGTTAAAATTTTGAATTTTAGTCATTTATAATCTTAAATATATGTCAGGACTCTTCACTTGAACTACACTTTTTTACAGACATCTAACGTGTTGCTTAAGAAGCTGTAGCCCGTGTGTTTTCCAAGTTGTGAGTACCCCACAACGACTTCCTTGCACATCAGGCTTTACAGATCATCCTTTCTATTCTGCAGTGTTGCCAGATAGGAATTTCTACAACACAAGGCAATCATGTCACTCAAAATCCAGATGCCCATTCCTGAATTGGTCCTCCAGGTTAACGTTCCTGGCATTTCATCATCATCCTGCTATTTGTGTGTTTTACAGTGTTCATTCCAGCTCTCAGCCTCCCCGGATGCAAAAGTTCTGTTCCTCCCTTGCTTTATACCTTCAGTTCATTTTGACTAATTTTTAAGACCTTTCTTTGAAAAGGAAAGACTAGTTTTTCTCTGACTTCACACTAAACTTCCTTTGCTTGTCTCAATTGGTCTGGACTGTCTCACCTTCGTGCTTACCTTTGACATGATGAGTTATAAGGGTCTCTTTGGCTGTTCATTATCTCTGCCCCACTCCATTGTATGCCAGCCCACTCATTAGACATAGCAAGATCTCCATCCATGGTGTTTACTGCAGTGCTGGAGTCAGGTTAGATGATACATGAAAAGTTTAAACAGTGATTAGAAATGTTCTTGTTATTAGTTAGTGCCGGCTTTTAGCTTAGTTGTTGGTCAGAATTCATGTTACTGTTTTGTTATTGCTGTTAATGAAAATCATCTCAGAATTTGTTTTATGGCTACCTTGAATTGACCATTGAAAGATCATAGCAAAGTTAGTAATTTACCTTTAACTCTGAAGAACACTGTGGCTTGCTTTTTGTGTTACAATTTTATTCCTTTTATATATGACTCTGCCGCATTTTGTATTCATTTCTTCCTTTGTGACAAAACATTCAACTATATAGGCAATCATATATAATTTACATAAGACTTATTCCTGCAAGTTGGTAGTATCCATTTATGCTGATACTTGTTTTATCAAATCGAAAGCTTTTGAAACCTTCTGTTTAGATAACTGTTTTTTTTATGTCAAATAAAGTGAGTCTGCAAATGCTTTTTAAAAGTGAATACATAATGACCCAAGCCAAGATAGTTAGCAGTTTGATTTCCTTAAATAAACCTATACCTGCAAAATATGTCCAACTATTGTATCTATTTCTTTTTAATTTAAAAATACCAAGACTGGAGAGGTGGTTCAGCAGTTAAGAACAAGGACTACTTTTGGAATGGACTGGAATTCTGTTCCCCAAACTCATTTTAGGTTGCCTTTAATTGCCTATGCACCTGTAACTCAGCTCCCGGGAATTTTGATGCCTTTCTTCTGGCCTCCATGGGCATCTGCATTCATTCTCACATACATACACACCAACAAGCATGAATAAAAATAAAATATTTTAAGAGAATGAGGTAATCACTTTTGAGCCTATTATGTGATTCTCCTTTGCACATAGAAGCTTTTGACATTCTTCACCTTTTTGAGTTTTATTAAAACTCTAGGAAAAATGTGCCAATGTGAAATTGTGGGGTACCACTTCAGAATGATTATGTCAGGGTCCTCATGAAGTTCTTCCTATGCTGGACATGTATTTGTACTTTCTCATCCCTTCTGTATAGTCTGAGGATTTGCATAAATCTATAAAGAGATTCTGATACGTGAATACGCTGCACTGAGTTAGAGATTGATACTGACATTTCTTTGACCACATGATACATTTGCCTGCTTCCAGGGGCTGTGCACATATTTGAAATTACTGAATTTCCTGATGTTCTAAGGTGTTATTTATGGACCATTTAAACATTTAAAAAATACCAGTAGATCCAAAGCCACTGTGTAATTAACCCAAAAACCTAGAGCCAACTATAGTACATGATACAGTGGTTTTGTGGCCTAAATACATGTCTGATTCCTTTCTTTCTTTCTTTCTTTCTTTCTTTCTTTCTTTCTTTCTTTCTTTCTTTCTTTCTTTCTTTCTTTCTTTCTCTCTCTCTCTCTCTCTCTCTCTCTCTCTCTCTCTCTCTCTCTCTCTCTCTCTCTCTTTCTCTCTTTCTCTTTCTTGTTTGTTTTTGGTTTTTTTGAGACAGGGTTTCTTTGTGTAGCTTTGCACCTTTCCTGGAACTCACTCTGTAGTCCATGCTGGCCTCGAACTCACAGAGATCTGCCTGCCTCTGCCTCCAGAGTGCTGGGATTAAAGGCGTGCGCCACCACAGCCTGGTAAACATTGCTTTTCTTGATTGTTTTGAAGTTCACAGCCCTTTAGAAATAACAATGAGAGGCAGAGGCAGGAGGGTCTCTTGTGAGTCTGAGGCCAGCCTGGTCTACATAGAGCTCTGTCTCAAAATTAATCAACATGGAGGACGTGTGTTCCCCAAAGAATGAAAAGGTTGGCTTTTCTCTTATAGTTACTGTCTTTTCCTAGTTGAGTTATAAAAATTCTTTATCTATTCTGGAGAGTGAACCAAATCACATGTATTATTTGTACATATTTTCTCCCATGCAGTGGATTATCTTTTCATTTCTTTTAAATAGTGTCATTTGAAAATTAAAATCTTTGAATTTTTCCATATTCCTCAGCTCTTTGCCTTTGCTAGCCTATTAAAGAAATCACTGATCCAAGGTCAAGAAACTGTATAGTTATTCATGCTTACTTTCTGTTCTCAGAGTTCTTTACCTCTTCACATACAGATATGATGCATGTTGTGTTGATGTTTGCGTATGATGTGAGGTTGTCATTCAATTTTATCTTCTTATGTGTGGGTCCATCTGCAGGTGTGCCAGCATTATTCATTGAAAAGTCCCCAGTGAGTTGTAATTAAAACATGAATTGCATTTAAATTTGAATGGTAATTTCTGACTTTCTTTTTCTGTGTGCCTCTGAGTGGTGTATTGCTTTGGATACTGTAATTATTCATCAGATGTATGGACTTCTTTATTTGAGCCACTGTCATGCAGGTGTGTTTTGCTCTTCTTGGATGTATTGCTCTGTAGACATACAATAGTATTATTTATATATAAAAATAAAAGTTGTCCTTTATGTATACCTAAATAGGAAGCTTTTCCTGTACCTTCAAGTTGCTGATGGTTCTCACTTCTCTGAAGGGCTCCCTCTGTTGTTTCCTAAAAAGTGTATCTACTGCTAGAAAGTATTCCGTTTTTATCTGCTAAGTAGTGCTTCCTCCTTTATTTTTGAAGGAGCGTTTCATTGGCTATAAAGTATTGTAACCAGTGCCGCTCCCGATGTGAAATAGTCACTCACCAGAGCCCACTCTTCTTGTCTAAGCTTCCTTTGTGTCTGGGATCTGGGTTCTCACTGTCTTCCAGGCACTGTCCTTCCTGTTACGGTCAGGATGCTCCTGTGTCCTTTCTGGCACTTACAGTTATGGGTCTCTGAAGTTTTACTATTTGGGAATGTTAAGCTTCTTGGGTATGTAAAGTTTTTTCATCAAATTGGGGAAGTTTTGAACCAGTTGTTTCTCTGAATATTTTCCTCCTCATCCATTTGGTGTTCACAGGTCTCTGATGTTGTGTTCTTTTTTTCCCCCATCCTCTATTCTCAGCATGTCTATCGTCAAGTTCAATGACTTCTTTCCAGTCTTTCTGCTAATGAGACGACTGAAGTTTCTGCTTTAATTATTGGTTTTCAAGCCAAGCATTTACCTTGGCTTCTCTGTATAGTCTCTATTTGATGAGGTGATATACTGAGGTTTTACTTGATCGTAACAGTTTCTTTAAGTTCCTTGGCTATGTTCAAGATGTTGGTTTAAATTCTTTGCCTAGCAGATTCAATGTCTCAACTTCTCCAGAGATGATTTTTATTATCAGCTATTTTTCTTATAGAGAGACCATATTTGTGTGGGTTTTTCACATGTCTCAATTTCTTGTTTTGAACTAGACACAATATATTAATTAATCATCGACTCTAGGAGTCATATTTTTCCAGGATTTGTTATTTGTTTTTATTTTATATTTTGGACTATTCAAAACAAATTGTGTGAAGTCTGTGTGTGTCAGGTGTGGCCACTTTAGTCTCTTCTGCATTAATGTCAATGCCTGGCTTCTGATGGGAGTGTGCTTATGTATAGTGGTACTCATACCCAGCATGCACATAGCCAGTTTACCCATGACTCAGCATTAGAAGCCCATTCTTTCCCTATGCTGGATCTCAGGGTCAGCCAACAGAAACATCTCTGTGGTCTTTTCTGAGTCATGAGACATGGCACTGAGGTGGGCACTGCCCTCTAGATGCCCAGGAATATTTTTTATGCTTATCAATTAACCCTTTTGCCCAGTATTTCTCCACAATCTCAAGCAGCTAAAATCTTAAACAAATGGCTCTAATTATTCTCTTCAGCTAAGCCCTAGGGAGTGAGCCTGCTGTACTAAGGAGAGAGCAAAGTCAGAGCAGATGAAGACCGCTCACAGGAAACCATTACTAAAGGGTGTTCCAGTTTCCTCTCTGCACCTCAGTGGCTTTCAGGCTGTTGCTAAGTGAAAATATCACATAGCTCTGTTCTTACCAAGATTTAGCCATGCTTTCTTTGTTTGTGTGTTTGTTTTTAAATAAATAATCTTTGGCTCTCTGCAGCTCTATGGTTCATTTTTGAATCTTTACCATGGCGATCTTAGCTATGGTTTCCAGCACTTGCTTTTTTGAGAGAACTTTGGAAGCTTCTCGCTCTGGCCATTAGACTGAAGCCACAAGTGCACTTCTCCTCACACCGTGGTTATACTCAGTTAGCATCAGCTGGTGTCATGCAGGGACTGGAAACAGTGTTCTTTCTTTCCAGCACATCTTCTCAATGTCCCTCCTTCTGGTATATTTCAGGACTATGATGATGGGTACGGTACTGCATACGATGAACAGAGTTACGACTCCTATGACAACAGCTACAGCACCCCAGCCCAAAGGTAAGAGTCACCCCTCGCTGCCAGGCTATCCATGAGCTTGACACAGGACCCTTCCACAGGGGGGTGTGACTGTCAGCTAGTGGGGCTGATTTGACTTGCTGTCTGTTGTTTCTTCTAACTGGAGAAGTGGAATCTGCCCTTCCCAGTACCGTGTATTAACGCCCCTGGAAACCATCATGCTAAAGCACCTGGACTTGAGAACTACGTTTAATTTTATCTACTCTGAAAATTTGACCCAAATGTTTAATATCATCCTAAGGAAGGGTGATTTCCTCAAAGTGGGTAGGCATTCAATCCTAAGGCCACCAAACTCCATAGGAACAGTGAACATCCTGCCTCTCTGGAGAATAGTAATGCCAGAGCTTGGCTTGCTGTCCACAGAACATTGTGCAGTGATGAGCAGTGATGCGCCTGTCTCCCAGCAGCTTCCGTTTTTGTAAATGTAACCATTTCATCCTGATGAGACCCCCTCCCCCAAAAAAAAATTGTTTACACCAAATACTGGTCCTGCAGTGACTGAAAGCCTAAACATAGGCTGTGTGTCTGTAGTGATGTGTAGTCCAGGCACATTTGTGGATGTGGTGCCTGCCCCTCAAGCTGTGAGTGAATGCATGGGTTCTCTTACCTATAAACTCTGATGCTGGCCAGGGGAGAATAGTAAACAATTTTCATCTTTGCTCTTGACATCCTCCTTTGTATATAGCCTAGGACAGACAGATGGCCTTCAGACCTAGGCTGACGGGTGATCTTTTTCAGTGGATGCCGTGTTCTTCGTGTTTGTGTCATTAGTTCTTGAGACAGAGGCACTCCTACGGCTTGTTGAAAATGACAGCAAGAAGCTGCATGAGGCTTGCCCTACAGCTCCTGCTGTAGCTAGACTAATACTTCCTGAAGGATCCTACTGTAGAGAGCAAGGAGGAGGGTAACAGAAGAAGTCATGTGTCCAAAATCACACCGTAATTTGAATGAGGAGAAGGGTCTATAGTCGTATCTTCTAACTCAAAGACTACTCTTTACAACTAGACATTTCTCTACTTAAAAACATAAATACCCATAAATGTTCATTTTCAGTATGAAATGCCCTGGTGAAGCACATGCATCTTCTACTTCATAACACTTTCTCAGTGTGTGGTTTCCGTCTACCCTGTTCTCATCAGGTCTATCACCCAGGCCAAGTGAACATATTTTATAAGAAGCATATCCTATAAGATAGACACTGTGCCTGTGGAAGAGGAGACTGAATAACAAAGAGATTGATCACACTCTGTCAGATGGTTTCCCTGTACTTTTTAGTGAGTACTGGCCCCACCCCCATCTGGAACTGGAATCTAGTGCTGTTGTATGTTTTTGCTTGAGCTGTGTGATGATCTGAGTATGTGAATATTCTAGACAGTGTGTTAGTACTTATGTCCCTTAGTTGTCTCACTTCTAGCTAGCATACATTTTTCTTTATCTAAAAATTTTCTCATACATTTTAATCATATTCTTTCCAAACTCCTCCCAGATTCTCCCTACTGTCCTACCCATCCAACTTCCAACTTCATATTGTCTGTCTGTCTGTCTACCTATTTGTCTGTCTGTCTATCTATCTATCTATCTATCTATCTATCTATCTATCTATCTATCTATCTATCTATCTCTCTCAAAAAAAAAAAAAAAAAAAAAAGAAAGAAAGGCAAAACAAAAAAAAGCAAAATGAACCCAAAAGTGCACGTACACACTGTTTGGATCTTGTGGGTCTTGTGTATGCTGTCATACTCTTTGTGAGCTCATTTATATACTAGGCCTTTTGTGTCTGCAAGACACTGTTTTGGTGGAGTCATTCACCATCTCTGACCCTTACAATCTCTCCACCTCCTCTTCCATATAAATCCCTGAGCCTTGAGGGGAGGTGTTTGATGAAGACTTCCCATTTAGGATTGAGAGTTCCAAAACCTGTCACTCTGCACATTGTCCATTCATGAGGCTTTGTCTTAATTATCATCTACTGTAAGAAGAAACTTCTTATGAGGATTGAATAATGCACTGATCTATAGGTATAGCAGTATATCAAGAATCATTTTATTGTTATACTCCTTTAGCAGAATAATAGAAATAGGTGTTGCCTAGGTCCCATGAGTTACCTAGTCTCAGGTTCTTGGCCATTTTAGCAGTGTCAGACATTGGTTTCATCTCATGAAGTGGATGTATTTTTCTAGTTTTATTTTTGAGTTCATAATATAATTACATCATTTCTCTCTAGCCCCCTTTCCCTCCAACCTGTCCCATATATCCCTCCTTGCTCTTATAAAATTTGGCCTCTTTTATCATTAATTGTTGTAACATGCATATATGTACATATATGTAAATATAATTAATATATCAAATATATATTCCTAAATATAACCTGCCCAGTCTGTTTAATGTTACTTGTATGTTCCCAGGGCTGACAGTTTGGTATAGGATAACCTATCGGGAAGACCATTTCTCCAACTCTCAGCATTGCTTAGTTGCCTGTAGTTCTTGGTATAGGGTTGAGACTTTGTGGTCTTTCTCTCACTCCACTTTGGCCTGTCTGTTGTTGTTATCCTTTTTTTGTCTCATGTTTAGGCAGTAGTGTTGGTGAGACCTTATGCATGTAGCTTCTGACAATTCTAAGAGATACAGTCTCACAGTAAACTCCCTGATCCTCTGGCTCTTAATATATTTCCACCCCATCCTCTGCAGTGTCTCTTAGGTGTGGAAGTTGTTCTGGAGGTGTGTTCATTGAAACTAGACTTCATAACTCTGCATTTTAAATGGTTGTGGTTTTCTAGAATGATCCTCATCTATTGCAAAGAGAAGTAACATTGATAAGGGGTGAGAACTACACTTATCTGTGGGTATAAAAGCAAATATTTAGAGTGTAGTTAGGGATTATGCTCATTTAGTAAAGTGGTGGTTGTAGGTTCTCCTCTAAGATCTATGACTTCACTAGCCATGGGTAGCTTGCTAGGTTTCCAGTGCCAGTCCTGATTTCCTTTTTGTTGAATGAGTCTTAAGTCCAATTACAGAGCTGGTGGTTACTGCCAAGGTATGCATGCCACTACTGCACTCTTAGGATTATTGTGCCATGATGGTCATTATTGTGGCTGATAGACCTCATAGCTGAATAAGAGTGTTGATTGCTTACTTCCTTTAGAAGCTTCCATGGGACCTTCTGGTAAGTTCCAGCTCAGGGGCCCCTAGGTCATGAAGTACTCTTTAAAGCCAATCAGAAAGTGATTGGTTGCCCCCATAACATTTGTGCCATTAGTACAACAATATATCTTACAAACAGGTTGCTGTTGGGCATGTCAGAGTTTGTACCTGAGTGATATTGATGATTAGTTTTCTCCTCTGGTAGCATGTAAAATATAATAGCACCATGAACATTAGTGAGTAGGGGTGAAGGATCTAACTGGGCACCAGCTGAATTTCTCCGTGATCAATGACATATGTAACTGTTGATAATAATAGGGCCTTACTGTCAGGTTATGGAGAGTAATCAAAAGCTTTGGCAATAGTCTTTTCTGTGTGGAGGTTTCCATGGGGCAATGAATCAACAAGATGTACCTCATTCCTGACATTGAGGTTAGTGTAAGATGTGTAGTTGATTCATTGTCTCTTCTATTGCTTCTATTACTCTTTAATTCTTTTCATATATGTATCTATTTTAGGAAGCTTCTGCAGTATTAAGTTTCCATATGGTTTTTCAAAAGGCCATTTTGTTAATTGCCCCACCTTGTATTCCCTCCTTTAGCCTGCCCTCACACTCCTCTCCCCATTTAACCATTGTGTTCTAGATTCTACTTTATCTCCTTTTATAAACTTGCCTCCTGCATACTCACATCCCTTGCAAGTTATCTAACCTCTGTGGTTATTTAGTTTGAAACACATATCTAAAGTTAAAACAAAATTCACATAGGACAAAAAAACAGGCACTTTGTCTCTTTAGATCTGGGTTACCTCACTCAGGATGACATTTTTTCTCCATTTATCTTCAAATTTCATAATTTTATTTTTCAAAGCAGTTGGATAATATTCATTGTGTCAATATATCACATTTTTGTTATTTATGTTAGGCTCTTTTCCTGTTTCTGGCTATTATGTACATGGATGAGCTAAGATACAGTCTTTGGGTTCATGCCATTTCTACCTCCCTAGGAGCTGCCACACAGATTTCCATAGCAGCTGAACAAACTTCCAGTCCCACCAGGGATGGATTTGCAGTCTCACCAGCAGTGGATGAGTGTTCCTCTTACTCTGCATCCTATCCAGAATGAGCTGTCATTGGTTTTATTGATCTTGGCCATTCTGACTGGGATAAAAGTAAATTTCAAAGTAGTTTTGATTTGAATTTCAATGGTAGCTAAGGATATTGAACATTTTTAAGTGTTTCTACGCTGTTTGTTTTTATCTTTTGAGAACTCTGCTTAGTTCTGTACCCCTTGTTTTCTTGATCCGTTCTTTTTTAGTTCTTTATCTATTCCAGCTACTATCGCTATGCCACATGTGTATTTGGTAAAGATCTTTTCCCATTCTGTAGTGTGCTGCTTTGCTTGAGTGCTGGTGTCCTTTACCATATAGAAGATCTTTAGCAACATGAGGTGTCATTTATTAGTTGGTCTTTGTGCCTGTGCTCAGTGTCCCATTCCCTTCCTGTGCTGATGAGTTTAAGCCTGTTCTCCACTTTCTCTTTTATCAGATTCAGGTTTTATGTTGAGGTCTTTGATCCATTTGGAGTTGAGTTTTGTAAGGTTGATCAACATGCAGCCATCCAGTTTGACCTTTGCCATTTGTTGAAGATATTATCTTTCCTCCAGTGTGTATTTTTGGCTTATTTATTTATTTATTTATTTATTTATTTATTTATTTATTTACGACTCAGGTGTCCATAGATGTCTATAGTCTTCAGTTTGATTCCATTGTTCAGTGTGTCTGTTTTTTATGCTAATACCATACTGTTTTTATTACTATAGCGCTGTAACACAACTTGATATCAGGGATAGTGAGACCTCCAGCAGTTCTTTTACTGTTCAGAATGGTTTTAGCTATCTGGAGTATTTTTTTTTTTTTTTTTTTTTTTTTTTTGGTTTTTGTTTTTTTTTTTTGGTTTTTTTTCGAGACAGGGTTTCTCTGTGTAGCTTTGCGCCTTTCCTGGAACTCACTTGGTAGCCCAGGCTGGCCTCGAACTCACAAAGATCCGCCTGCCTCTGCCTCCCGAGTGCTGGGATTAAAGGCGTGCGCCACCAACGCCCGGCCTATCTGGAGTATTTTTATGTTTCCCTTTGTTGTTGTTGTTGTTGATGATGATTCTGTTAAGTGTTGTGTTGGAAGTTTGATAGGATTGCACTGAATCTATAAGTTGCTTTTTATAATATGGCCATTTCACTGTATTAATCCTATGGATCTGTGAGCATGGGACATATTTCAATCTTTTGATGTCTTAAGTTTCTTTCTTCAGTTTCTTAAAACTTTCATTATACAAGTTTTTCACTTGATTGGTTACAGTTATCCCAAGGTTTTTGTTTGTTTTGGTTTTTGTTTTGTTTTGAGGCGACTGTAAAATGTACTGTTTCCATGATTTCTTTTTTAGTCTATTTGTATTTACATATAGAAAGGTTACTGATGCTTGTGTATTAATTTTGAATCCTCCTAATTTGCTCAGTGTTTATCAGTTGTAACAGTTTCCTGATGAAGATTTTAGTGACTTCATGTATAAAATCATTTCATTTGCAAACAGTCATGTTCACATTTTTCTTTCCTGTTTGAATTCTCCTGCTTTCCTTCCGTTGTCTTACTGCTCTAGCTAGCATTTCAAGGCTTTAATGGAATAGGTGTGGCGAGTGCATAGCCTTCCTTAGTTCTGGATGTCAGTGAGCTTGCTCTAAATTCCCTTGACGCTGTTGAGATGTGCCACCATATCCCTAGTCTCTCCAGCACTTAATCGTGAATGGGTGTCAGATTTTCCAAAGGCCTTTGCTCCATCTAATGAGATGATTACATGGAATTTGCCTTTCAGTTTCTTTTTTATATGGATTACATTTAACAATTTACATATGTTGAGCCATCCCTGCATCTCTGGGATGAAGTCTACTTAATAAGGGTGGATGATCTTTTTGATGTGTATTTGGATTCAGTCTTCAAGGTTTTTTTTTTTTTTTTTTTTTTTTTTTTTGAGAATTTTGCATCTGTGTTCATGAGAAAGCCTGGTTTATACTTTCTCTTTTAGTTGATTCTTTGTGTGGTTTTGCTAGCTGTATAATAGTGGCTTCATAAAAAGAATTAGGAAATGTTCCTTTAGATTCTATTTTTTGGACTAATTTGAGGAGGATTGGTGATCTTCTTTGAAGGTCTGATAGAATTCTGCAATGAATCCAACTGGCCCTGAGATTCTTTGGGTTGGGAGATTTTTAATGACTGCTTCTATTTCACTAAAGGCTATGGCCTGTTTAAATTGTCTGTTTTTTCAACTTGATTTACTAGATCATATATATTAAGAAATTTATCTTTTATTTTAGGTTTTCCAGTTTGGTAGATTTCAGATTTTTAAATATATCATGATGATTCTCTGAATTTCCTGAGTGTCTCTTGTAATGTCCTCTTTTCATTTCTAGTTTTATTAATTTAGATCCTGTCTCTCATCTTTCAGTTAATCGAGCCAGGGGTTTGTTAATCCTGTGGGTTTTTTCAAAGAATCAACACTTCATTTCATTGATTCTTTATGGGTCTTTTTTTTTTTTTTTGTCTGTTTGTCTATCAGTCTGTTTGTCTGATTCTGTTTCACTGATTTTTGTCCTGAGTTTGGTTATTTCCTCCCATCTATTCATTTTGGTATTGTTTCTTCTTGTTTTTGTAGAACTTTCAAGTGTGTTGTTGTTATCAATATGAAATTTCTCCAGGTTATTTTAATATAGTGACTTAGTGCTATGAACTAGTGTCTTAGAACTGCCTTATGTTCCTTAGGTTTGAGCATGCTGTGTTTTCATTATTAATTTTCTTCTTGACCTAATGTTTATTCTGTAGTGAGTTGTTCAGCTTCCATGAGTTTGTATACTTTCTTCTGATTCTTTATTCTTATATTTAGATTTAATCTGTGGCATCAAATATGATGTATGTCATTTTTCCTGTGTTCTTATATCTGTTGAGACTTGCTTTTTATCCTAACATGTGTTCAATTTTGGAGAAAGTTTCATGGGCTGCTGAGAAAAAAGTATGTTCTTTAGTGTTCGGTTGGAATGTTTTGTAGATTCATAGAGGTCCATTTGATTTATGACATTATTTAACTCCAGCATTTCTCTGTTTAGTTTTTGTCTGAATCAACTGTCTTGGAGAGAGTGGGTTATTAAAGTCACCCACTGCCACTGTGTTAGAGTCAATATTTGATTTTACATTTAGTAGTGTTTCTTTTACGAACTTGGGTCCTTTTGTGTCTGGTGCCTAAATGTTTAGAATTGCAATATCCCCTTGCTAGATGTTTTGCCTTTGAGTAAGTGCTATCCTTCTTTACCTCCTCTGGTTAGTTTTAATTTGAAGTCTGATATGCTAGGTATTGAAGTAGCCATACCTGTTTGCTTCTTGGTGCCATTTGTTTGGAATAACTTTTTTATATATACTTTTTCAGAGTCAATATTTTACCTTGATATTAAGGTATATTCCTTCGATGTAGCAGAAGGATGGATCCTATTTTTGCATTCATTCTGTTAGTCTGTGTCATTTCATTGAGAAATCGAGACCATTAATATTGAAAGTTACTAATGAATACTATTTGTTGATTCCTGGAACTTTGTTGTTATGGTGTGAGGTTTCCCCCTCCTTCAGCTAACTGTTCTGGGATGGGATTGCTTATTTATTATGTCCTCTTGGGTGTAGTTAACTTTATCTTCAGACGGGTGCCTTTAAGTGCCTTCTGTAGAGCTGAGATGGTAGATAGAATTTCCTTATATTTGTTTTTATTATGAAAATGTTTTTTCTCTCTCCCTTGATGTGATTGATAACTTTGCTGAGTATCATAGTCTTGACTGGCATCTGTGGTCTCTGAAGGCTGCAGAACATCCGTCCAGACCCTTCTGGCTCTGAGTCTCCTTTGAAAAGTCTAATAGGTCAGCCTTTATATATGACTTGGTCTTTTTCCCTTGCAACTTTTAATATCCTTTCGTTGTTTTATACTTTTAATGTTTTGATATATTTTGTGTGTGCTGAGGGGACTTTCTTTTCTGGTCAATTTGATGTTCTGTGTGTTTCTTTTATCTTGATAAAGGCATCTGTTTATTTAGATTGGGAAAATTTTCTTCTGTGCTTTTTATTGAAAATATTTTCTGTGCCCTTGAGCTGGGTTTCTTTTTCTTCTTCTATCTCTAGTATCTGTAAGTTTGGTCTTTTCAAAACATCCTAGATTTCCTGGATGTTTTGTTTGTGGATTTTTTTTTAATTTAACACTTTCTTCAATTGAATTATGCATTCTATCCTGTCTTCAAGACCGGAGATTCTCTCTTCCATGTCATGTACTCTGTTGGTGAAGACTTGCCCCTGAGGTGTGTGTTTAACAGCCTGAGCTTTCCATTTCTACTTTGATCTCAATCTGGGTTTTCTTTGGTGATTCTATTTCTCTGTTAAATTCTATTTTCATGTCTTGGATTGTTTTCTTTATTTCATTCAACTGTTTGTGCTTTCATGGTCTTCTATAAGGGATCTATTCAAATCTTCTTTACAGTACTTGTTGTTTTGGAGTCCTTGTCTTGTGCTTCAGCTAAATTACTTTTCTCAGGGCCTGTTGTAATATGGCTGTTGGTTTCTGGAGCAGACATATCGCCTTGATTGATCATCTTTGTGTCTTTTGAGCTGTGGTCTAAGCATCTGGAGTTCTAAGGTTTGAGTTGTTTCTTGGTGTAGATATCTGGACTCCTTTTTGTGGGATGGGTAGTCTGTCCTGTTGTCTATTACCACTCTAGGTCCTAGCCAAGTGTGGTTGGGAGGCACATACTAGAGAGATTCTGGGTCCCATTCTAGGATGGTTATCTGTGGGTCCCTGCTAGAAAGAGTGATTCTGTGGGTCAGTGGGAGTCACAAAGGTATAGAGATGACCTAGAAAGAAAGTCTGAAATGGGCACCAGCAAAGTACTAGGAGGATGCTGGGTCTGCACCAAGAGGCCATGTCTCAAAGGGATGGAGTGGTCTTCTTATGTTTTGATTTTGGTTTTTCAAGAGTGTTGGTCCCATCCAGCATAGTTACTATAGGTAAGAGTAGAAAACAAACACATTGCAAGACTTCAGTCCAGATGATCTTCTGTTTCCTGAACTACCTTTAAGAGCCAGATTTAAAGCCCTTACAAATAAGACAGTAATGTCACAGTGAGTCTCTGATAAGCAAACAGAATGAAAAGCAAGTTACTTAAAGTATACTCTAAATCAGGATCAGAGTTTATTGGAGTTTAAGCCATTACTTTCATGTCTCGCTCAATCTAAAGGACAATGGCAAGAGTTGGGTCTGGACTGGTGAAGCTTGTGATCTTTTCACTTAAATATGGTGATACATAAATATAATGGGAAGCACTCCTTTCAGTCCTTCAGTCATTGGATCAGTGGTTCTTGAATGTCTGCCAAGTGCTAGGCACTGCTCTTAGGGTTTGATGCCAAAGACTGTTAACATAGAACCTGTCATTGGAAAGGTCACTGGCTGTAAGGAATCAAATGTAAATACTTAATTGTAAGCCATTCTGAGAAGCCTGAGAAGTTTCATTGGAAAGACTACAAAATTCCAGTTTGGAATTTATGGATATATCTGAGAGAATAGAGTAAGGAGTAGTCTCCAGATGGCGGTCAGGGAAAGGACCACATAGCAAGGTGAGGCAGGAGCGAGGAACACCAAACAACAGCAAAATACCTTGTGTGGGGAGCACTCAGAGTGTAATGTGGGTGGAATAGTCTTTCTAGGGGCTGAGACGTAAGACTAGGGAGCCAAGAGAATGGCGTGTTTAGACTTGAATTTAGAGAAATTCATCAGCCGATAGTTTTGGAGAAGCTGGGGGCTGATGCTTCACATAGCTAGGGGCAGAATCAGTTAAGAGGCTGCAACACTATAAATTATAAACCCTAAGTGTTAGGAACTACTCGCCAAAGAAATGGCTTACATAGCAGTGCAGCCACCTTCTCTGAAGTGAGGTTACAGTGTCACAGTTGACCGTACCCAGGAGCAAACCCCATGAGAGTTGAATGTATGCTCAGTGCAGGAGCCCAGCGATGTGAAACTCACACTTCTTGAAGAAGAAAACTGCTTCAAACAATTGGATTACTTGTCAAATATCGTTCAACCTAGACACAGAAGCCAGTGAACCTTGGTCTGGATGGCATAGGATAGGCTTATCTAACCTGCTGCTTTTTAGTAAATTAAAATGAGAATGCTGTTTTGCACAGTTGTCTGAAGAAATGCTTTGTTTTGTTTCTTTATATTAGTATATAATAAAATACTACAATATTGTTTTCTTGTGGTTCTGAAACTGAGGCTCAAAGTCGGCATGTCAGTAGCTCCTACTTCACCTGAGGCCTTCCTCTCTTTGACGGGCAGGTGGCCAGTTTTTCCCTGTGTCCTCACAGTGTAGTTCCTGAGTGAGTATGTCCTTGGTGTCTTTGTGTATCCAAAGTTTGTCTCAGGAGAACATTAATCAGATGGGATTAGGCTTCATTTCAAATGAAACCACCTCTTTAAAGGTCCTGTCTTCAATTACAATCATAATTAGGGTTTTCAGGGCCCAGGGGTTCAGGACTTTAGGGGGAGGGTACACAATCTGTCCCATATCCGCATAGGTACTATAACTATGGTGTATGTGCAGCATGTGTCTCAAGGTTAGGAACCTAATAGAAAGCAGAGTATCCCTAAATCACATAGTGTCAGTATGGAGATCATCCCTCTCTTCTCAGTATCCCCTAAAATTCTGCTAAACTAAATCTTGAGATGCCATCATTGCATAAAGTTCAAAGAGCTTGTCTGAAATTCAACTCAGGGCCCACCAAGTATGTAAAGCCCTCTTGGCCCCAAATTTCATCTTTCCTCCCATATCCTTCTTTTGATTTCAGCTGCTTTTACTAATTGCCACTTGTACTCCATATCGGGGGTTGTGGTGTGGATAAGTGTTTTCCTCTGAAGACTCCTATGCTAAAGGCTTGAGCCACAGCTGCTTGGGCAGCCTTTGAAAACCTTAGGAGGTGGGGCCTCACTGGAGGAAATGGGTAACTGTGGGTTGGTCCTTGGGAGCATCCTGTCCCTGATCCCTTGCTGGCTTCCTGCTTCCCTGCTACCATGAGGTAGAATCCGCCTCCTCACTGGCTACCCCCAGTGATGATCAAAAGCTCTGAAACAGTGTGCCAAATCAAGCCTCTCTCCCCTTAGGTTGTTTTCTCAGGTATTTTGTCAGAGATTAAAAGCCTAACCCATGAAACATTGAAAACCCCTGGTATTTAACGCTTTCCGATATCTTAAGAATTGTGTCTTGAAGCCTCAACTTATCGGATCTGGATTATCTTAATCAACAGAACTTCACTTAAGCCACATCTTTAATATTCAGGCTAAGACAGCAAAATTAAGAACTGGAGTCTTAGAACTTAACGTTAGATCCTTGCAGCAAATAGCACTTCCAGCTTCTGCTGTCAGAGAACACACAGCCTCGGGGTCAGGACTGGGTAACACCTGCAGTGCTGTGTAGCACTCTGTAGCACTCTGTGTCTGTAGGCTCTGGTGTCTTACTTTACACATTGCATTGCTGTAAAATTTTATTTTATACGCCAATGCTTAAAGTCTAAAACGTATTCTGTGCTTCCTTTGTGGTTGGTTGTTGCTTCAAGGTTTTCTTCTTGGTCCCTTTAGAGAAGTGGAAACCATGAGCAGAGCTTGCTAATGCACCGTCCTCTGGAGTCACCAGCATGAGAGGTGTGAGAGCCTAACATGTGTCCACTGTCTCCTGAGATGGGCTGGAGCTTACACATCAGACTCCAGTAGACATGGCGTCAAATGTCACTATTCATTCACGTTGTTCAAATAAGTGGTGCAGGGCTTTGAATTGCTTTGTGGCTACCATTTTCTTTCTCTTAGGCATGCCTATAGTAAGTGCAACTGGCTGCCTCTAGCCCTGTTAGGGGCCACACTGCCTGAGTAGAGAATTGGAGAGCACCACATACATTAGTGTTTTCAAGTTTCCGCTTTGATGTGTTACCCTTAGCACATGTTATACATAGACATAGAGCAGTTACAAGTTCAAAATACTTTCACTTTTTGATACCAGTGCATAGTCTGTAACATTTGGAGACCTGTGCTATAGAGGTTCAGACTCTGGCAAAACTGTCTACAGTTCCCTCCCCTCCACTCCACCCCCCCACACACACACACAGACAGGCATACTTTCAGGCAGTTGGTTCAAGCTTTCTAAGCCTCTGTTTATAAGAAAGATAACTGTTTCTCCTCCAGAGGATTGAGGAAAGTGTACCATTCACTCTGATGTCTGCTAGAGGACCAGCGGGGAGAAAGCTAGTACTGCCTTCCTTTCACACCTCCAAGTTACTTCTCATTTCACAGGTGGATGACTGTAGGTTGCCTACATTCATAAATCTGGAAGTATTGCCAAGTGACAGTGCACGGGCAGGAGGACCTTGCTTAAGACTGCCCATCTGCTCCACCAGTGTCTAGATTTGCCATAACAGAGTGATGGGAAGATGGGCAGTGGCAGAACAAGACAAGAGGTGGCATGACGATGTGTCCTGTCCACTGAAGCCTTCTTCGGAAAAGACTACTAAGCTCCACAGTCCTGATCGCCTTTATGGTGCTTTATGTTGCACAAACAAGCGTATCAGTAGGTTTTTATATATTTAATTCTTTTCTCTCAATTTTTAAGTATCCTGTATTAGAACCAGAGTACAAATGACTGTCCCTACATTGATAGACTACCCATCACTTTTGTAATAGCCTTGGTTAATACTGATATTGTAGTATGAAACAATGCAGTTTATTTAATTTCACACATTTAGCTAATACATTGCCAACACAGTTACTGGAAAGAGGAATATAACTGGTTCTTTGTAATTTGCAATTATAATAACTCATTGGACGTTATTGATTGGTCCCTGTGGGTACACAGCTTCAGAGTAGCTATAGTGATGAATGTGAACAGATGATGAATGGCTCTGACCTGACCTGACTTGAGCTCCCATAGATCCCACTGTTTTGCCCCCTGGAAGCCCTGCTCCCAGACGTAATCCCTTCCATTCTGCAGTAAGTCGAGTTAGTTTACATCTGACATCTTCCCTACAACCTTTATGACAGTTATAACACTTCAGTCTGTATTTCTAAGCAACTGTGAAATAGCCAAAGAAATATCTGGCCCTTGTAGCAATCACAAGTACAATAAAAAGAAGAATGATCTCAAAAGGTGCACATATCCTCAAGGGAGTTCAGATGACAACATTTTTCTTCTGGGGGATTCATTCTATACTGATGGATTAATTTCCCATTGCACCCAGGTTTTGACAGTACTTTCAAGTACATATTTCATCTTCTAACATCTCTCTGAGATTTTCATGATACTTTAGATTTCAAGATACTTTAAATTCCTGAAAAAACAATTAAAGATGGCATCTCACTGTGGCATTGGTCATGTGAGTCATTTGTGCATCATCTCCAGTGTCATGGCAACCCAAGCGGTAGATTCTTCTACTTAAGGAATCTGAGATTTGAGAGGTTCCACAACTTTTCTGAGACTGCACAACCAAAAAGACTCAGGCTCAGGCTTTTGTCTAATTCTAAAGTAATTATCCAGCCAAGAAAAAAGTTGTATCTAAAACTGTTGGCTTGATGCATGGCAAAACACCACATCACCCCTTTACCAAATTGGTAGACCTGTTAGAAGCTGAGAGTGTTCTGGTGGGGTTTTGAATGGCAGCTTCTGTCCTCTGTGCCTGTCATCTACTTTGTGGTGGTTTCAGTCGGCACCTTTAGCATCATGGCACAGTATGATCTCTAGAGCTGACCTGTGAACATAGAGAAGAGTTAGGAATTTCACTTGGTAAATGCCAACCTGCTGTTTAAAGATGTGACCGTTTAAACATCAGGCACTCTTGTATTGATAACAACTAGTTATCATCCAGGAGCACTGTGTAATGATTTGGTCTAGGATAAAATGTGTTCACTATGCTTTACAAAATTGTTGCCAAATGTTGTTATTTACAGTGGTGAGACCCACTGCATACAGCATCTCAGCCCATCAGACACTTTTTTTTTGCATAGCTCAATACTTCAAGGATTTTTTTCTAAAGAAATCAAAGTGAGCATTAAAAACTATCAACACATATTGAAACACAGTCTGAAGTATACATTGACAAAAGATACATCCCCACCAAAATTAATACTCCAGACCAATAGATGCCTTGATTTATAATGAAAAACTTCATAGAAAGAAAAAGCAGGGGCAGGGTGGGGGGCAAGGTAATGATGAAAAACCAAGTGACAGACCTAATAAAGGAAAAGAAAGCAATGACACTTGCCAGAGGACAGCAAGGAAGCTTCATGGACTATGGCAGTGGCATTGTGCATTGCAGGAGGCAGGCTGAGCTCTAATCTGAACATAGCAGAGGATGGGGACAAGAGTGGAAGATTCACAACAGCCAGTAGTGGGGTGCAGAGGATCTAGCTGAACTGACTGTCATCTTGACAAGATGTCTGAAAGGCAGCTGGAGATGAGCAGACGTTCCCTGCAGCTTGTGACTTCAGGGTTCCTTTGGCCCCTGCCTTTGGCCTGAGGTGAAGAGACTTCAAGGCAGACCGCATGTGGACGTGCAGAGGTGCTGGCAAGGTGGCCAGGAAGCAAGATGAGGATGGGGCCCCTTGTCCCTGGCAAGGCAGGAACCTGATGACGTTCCCCTTGATGGTGGCATATTCTTGTCAGAGGTACGGCAAATACAGTTCCCCAGTGGTGAAGCAGCGATAGTGTAGCAGTACCTTGAAGTTGAGGCCAGGAGCCCCAGAGCCACTGTCAGCTTCCTCATCCATTGCATTGCTTAGTTAACATGGCACCTTCATTGCTTTGAAAACAATCCAGGAAATTCTAAGGCTCTATCAGGAAATTCTTTAACTTAAACAATAAAGAAAAGGATTTTCTCCCTGTGTTTCCTAATGAAGTTGGGGAGAATCAAATGTGTGACATACCTACCAAGTGCTGGTTACTGTGTTAGGTGCTTTCAAGCATTTGGTTTGCCTGTCAGTCCTTACTCTTAGAAGGAAATGCTGAGAACACTCAGACTGCATCCCTGTCTAGTTCAAGATGGGTTCCCTGACCTGGCATGGATATGTGAAGTCGGCGCCATGAAGAAATTGTGACCACCTGTTGTTGTTCAAACAAGTGGCCCCGCATAGCCTGGGTTGTCTTTTATTTATGCAGTTTCAATGAACAGTTTTACAATTAGTTTTTACTTCCTGAAGTTTCTAAAAATGGCTACAATACTTATAGTTCGTTCCTTTGCCTCTTTCCCCTTCTGTTCCCCAACTTTCCCACCTGTAACCATTACCTCAGTGTTGCAAGCCACAACTACAGGTAGAACAGTGTGCCCAGGGGGCAACATATGCGGTTACAGCATCATACAGGGTGAGAGACAGCTTTGTCTCTAGTGGTTAATGTTTACATCTGGTACTGTCTGGGTTCTCACGATCAACTCACCAGCCGAAGCTGGATCAATTCACTCTACATTCTGTACTATGCTCTTCCAGGATTTTCCATTATTCCTATAGGCAACACATCTTGGAAACATACTCTTAAAGGTTGAGATGGTTTATCCCTTCGTCTTATGTCTATCTTTCTTAACTTTTTGGGATATTGGCAGAGTTATTAGAAATGAGGGAACTGTGGGTTTCTAGGATTCTACTTCATTCCCTGTCTCTAGACTGTTCCCATTAATTCCTGATATCATCTATTTCTTAACATTTCTCCAAGACTCTCGTGGTTAAAAATCATTCTTTCCAGAACAGTTATGCAAATATATAATATTAAAACTCTTGACCTATGTGACTCCTTCAGGCCAGCAGTTTGGCTAGCATGTTAAAAGCAAGGAGAACATGTAGCACACACACTCCCAGGTTCATGCCCAGAATTATGCAGCAAATTGTCCACAAATTTTGGCCAGATGAGTCAGTGTCTCCAGGGTCTTGCCACAAGAAGAGCCATTCATGGTGTTCTCGGGCCTTGTTTCCCAAAGAAGTCACATGGCTCCCACCAAATCCCTGTCCAGTTCTTCTTGCAAGCATGTGTGTAGAGCGGGGAGGGGGCATTGCAATAAATGTACAGAATACCTGAACAGTGCTCACACGTGGAGTCTTTGCGTTTCCTCCACAAGTGTATGAGAGCACTCTAGGGGCAAAGGCAGGCTAGTGGCAATAAATCAATTGCCACTGTCAGTTCACTGTTTAATGTTCTTGAGAATACATGAGATTTATCACTGAGGACTTGTAGAATAATGGTGGTGTATGAAAACAGAGTCCACCAGGGAGATGTACAACATCATTTGGATTTAGCGCTGCCATCTGCTTAATAGTGCCAAGAAAGACGACAGCAGCTCTTATGATCAGCCACTCATAGCAGTGACAGATGCTCTGCTGGGTGAGCATATAGGGAAGAGTTCCTTGCCTACCACACTGTGGACTGTGCAAATGACCAGCTGACTGAGCAAGGCAGGTGTGGGTTTTCAAACCCCAACTTTAAACCTTCGCTGTACAGTTTTTAAAGGTCTGCTTAGCAGACCTCTCCATGTCTTTTCTCTGTCTTGTAAACAGTCTTAAAATGTATTTCTATTGATCTGTAAAAGATTTTTCCTACTAAGTTTTACCTACATGGGATCTTTTTAAGCAAAATTAATGTTTTATTGTTAAAAAGGAGGGGCATAAATAATGTTGTATAATGTTTTTAAAAAGAGAAAATAGTATATACTTAGATTTAGGTACCAGTAGGGAGAGATGGAGGAGGGAGGGAGACAAAGGAAAAAGGACATCATACGTTCCCAGGACAAGCAGTGGTGTGGGCCTCTCAAGAGCTAACCATGTCAACACTTTATAACTGAAGGAAAATGATAGAACTCTTGAAGTAAGTTCTAACTCTCCCAATTGAGCATTGGGTTTAGTACAGAAAAGAGTATCTGTAAATTCATGCAAACCTATACATTCTAACTCCTTTACTCCCTAATCTGGATGAATTTGGCCAGGAGACTTTTGTTTTGTTTTGTATTTTTGAGTCTTCTCTACAAAATGGTAACAATAGAACTAACCTGTGCATGTGTGTTTAAATGAGCTGGGACATGTAATGTTCCAGTGAGTCACTGTAGCCATATGCAATAGATAACTACACATTGTTGGAAGCCTTTTACATTTCACAGAAGGGGAAATGAAGGAGAGTTTAGATATTAGGAGCCTCTTTTTATACCTGGAAACTTGGACAGTCTTTCCTCTTGATACAATACCAAGAAATAAGCGGAATGGATGAATGATGCATGCTTTCTCAGATTACCCCCCAAAAATAGTCAAAAACTCTCAGTTAGATTGTTACACAATACTCAGATCTGCCAGTAGGCCTGTGGTCAGCTTGATAAGTTATTAAAACAAAACAAAACAAAACAAAACAAAAAAGTCAATGTCTAAAGTCTTCATATGTATTCAAACCTCATTTATTAGACAATGTTTGAAGCAGGTGATAATGTAGATTGTATTTCCCCTTGTATAATTCATTATAAAGGGAATTTCCTTTTAAGAAAGTTGTATTTGTAGATGTGCCAGGACTTAACAGTGCCACAGGGAGCGCTTGGCAGTAAGAGCGCTATGAGAGAGACAGGGGGACAGGAAGAGCCTGAGGGGAGGGGACAGAGACAATAAGAGCTCTGTGAGACAGCATCCAGGGAAAGAGGATTAGGTGAAGAATTTAGACAGATTGTGATGTAAGTGGGTAATGCAATCTGGGGTAAAGTTTCCTTGGGTCATGTTGATTTCGGAGTGTAGGTGGAAGGGCAACACCTACATTAAATAATTGATAGGGACTGTTTTATATTCTAATAGCTCACCACCCAGCTGGTAGCCTTTGTTCTTTCCCAGTTGTTGTCATTAATACAAAAATGTTGTCCTAATAGATTTTATTTATTTTTAAGTAAATGGGTTATAGTTTTATCTTTGGCATTCTCTGTTGTTCGTGTACAGCTGTGTGTGTCTCCAGCATTAGAGAGGTTCAGGTAGGATGCTCAGCGAAGTAGAAGTGTGTGTGCTTAGGAATCTGACACAGCCCGCTGTGAAGTTTGTGTTACTTCCCTTATCTCAATAGCCTCATCTACAAAATGGGAATAAATAGTTCCCTTACCTACCTCGTATAGCTGTGGGGGTTGAGGAGAGAACTTAGAATCAGTCTGTGTAATGTGAACCCCAGAGGCACAGTGCTCTCAGTGTTTTAGGTATATCCTGCCTCACTTCTGGCATGTGTGGGTGTTTGCCTGTCCTTACTACTGATGGCTGCTGAGGTGCTCAGGCTGCCTCCCTGATTGTCCTCCATACAGCTGCTTTATATGACTTGGTATAGGATGAACATTTAAAAGCAGTAATGTTCTCTACTTTATGCCACTTAGTTCCTGTTCTGATGTTTTTATTTGATGTTCTGTAGAAGACCAGGGAGTAATGGATGTACAGAACAGTAGGAATTAATCACCAAAACTTCCCTGTCTTCCTTAATCTGTCACTTAGAAACACTGCTATGCCTCAGGAACACAAATTTATGTTGATCATGAAGTTAAAAAGATAGTCACTTGGGCCAATTGCAGTCTTTTAAAAATGATCAGCAAAAAGTATTGGTGGTGTTCTTAGGGACTGCTAAGCTTAGACACATAAGTTATATTATTTACATATATATTTTATATCCTGATTTTTACATGTAGAAAAAAAATATGCATATAAGTTTAGCCAAAGTAGTAGAGATAAAAGTGTCTCAGGTAAGGCTGAATCAATACTTTATTAATTAAAAATAAGTGTTTTACCGGTCCTGGCTAGTCTTTCTGCCTGGATTTGGATCACTGACCTACTGTATGTAGCCTGTGCTGTGTGGTTACAATATCGGCTACCTATTGCAACAGTCATGAGTTCCTGTGAGGAAGCAGTGTATCTTCAGGAAGAATTGTTCAGGGGCTCATTTACATATTCAAATTAAGGCATACTTTGACAGGAGGTTTCTTGGACTGGATAACATCTAAGTCTCTGTCTGCTGGTACAGTTTTCCCTGTTGGGAACAGGAAGAAATGTCACTGAAAGTGTGAACACTGATGTCCTCTCCAGCTGGTTTCCAGAAGCCTGCGCAGCAATTACAAAGCTTGAGTCTGAACAAACACCTCTTTATTATCTTCCAGTCAGGGTCTTGGAGCAGGTCAGCTAGCTCTAGTTTTATTTTTGAACTCTACAGAAGCTTTCCACAAGCAGCCATGATTGGAGGGCTGTTCCTGCTGACCAGTAAACACCATATAAATGGGGTTGTGCACATATTGAAAGAACACTGCACCGTGTCTAGTAGATATTCACTAGGTAAATATTCCTCTCCCCAACAAGTAAATTCCTCGCATTTCCCTGGCATCCCCCATTCATGTGTTTAGCAAATGTCCACAGGGTACTGACTGAGCTCTTATCCTGGGTGCTAAAGAAGAGTTGGTGAACTAAATGGTGATGATCATAAATGAGTTGGGGAGGTTCAGCTTTGCTGAGAACATTGGTTTAAGATTTGAAAGCCCTTCCAGAGCTTGGTGGAATGGAAGGCATCCGTGAGAGCAGTAGTCAGTGAAAGTTCAGGAATGGTCGTGTTTCCTGTCTTCTGCCATCCTAGATGCTGTATTTTCTTCTGTTTGAGCTCATGAGTCTAAAATCTTCTGAACAGACAGCATTACATTTCCCTTTGAGATACTTTTAAGCAATTCGTTATAAGAACTTTGTAAAGAGTATGTTATAGTAATTTCCTATCCAAACTTAATAGCAATACAATTGAAATAACTTACACATTTAAACCTTTGAAGTTAGTCAGGAGGCAGAGGCAGGCAGATCTCTCTAGGCCAGCCGGGTCTACACTGGAAGTTCCAGGCCATTTATGACTACATGGTGAGACCTTGCCTCAAAACAAAACTAAATAAAGTTAGCCAAAAGCTGTGGGGCTGTGGGCTGGATTCATGTACTGCTCTTGAAGAGGACAGAGTTCAGTTCCCAGCCCCATACTGGGTAGCTCACAACTGCTTATCCATTTTCAAGGGATCCAATGTCCTCTTGTGACCTCCAAAGGTACATGGACTCACATGCATATAAACACACACACACACACACACACACACACACACACACTTACTCACTTACTCACTTAAAAGTTTTAAATTAACTGTAGAGTTAGAGGAGAGTGTTATTTGGACACAGCAACATCGTCTGTGGCAACAACTATGTTCTGTAGAGTAGTAGCTGTCAAAGGTGTCCAGATGCTGGTCCTCCACACTAACAAGTGTGTCACCTTACTACTTTGCAGGTGGGACTTTGTCTATTTGCTAATGTAAAGAATTGAGTTGAGCAAATTACCCTCAGTGTCTGGTGGGTTGATTACAAACCAGAGGATGTATTACTGAGGAAGAAAAGCAAAGATGAATCAACCCTGCTGACTTTGAGGAGGGAGGGAGGGGTTCCAGACAGATATGAATGGCCTGAGGCTGAAGGGGCTGGGCAGTGTGCAGATTCTTCCCCAGAGGGAGTCTCAGAGAAGGTGTGGCCTTTGCCCCTTGATTTTAACTCAGAGGACACTGTGTCAGGTAAGTAGCTCATGTTAGCTGCTTTGTTTATAGTAATTTCCTGTAGCAAACAAGCAAACAAACAGAAATACAACCAACACCCAGAGCAAAGAATGCCCTCTGCAACTGTAGCTGTTTCTAAGTTTTCAGTTATTGCTCATAAAACATTCAGCAGCTAATAAGAATTTGTGAGATAAGGAAATATAATAATCAAGAGATTGTTAGTTGCCAAAATTTGATATAAATAAGGAAATAAAATAGCAAATCAGCATAAAAAGATATTGAATGACACTATCAACCCTTAACCTAACTAATACTAATAGCAGACGCATTCACAGAAAACCAAAATACTCATTATTCCCAAGAATAATGACAGAACCTCCTTCAACACAGATAATATCTGTGCAATAACATAAGATTCATCAAGTTTCTGTGGATGACAGTGAATGAAAAAGAAGAAATAAAAGGGAAGAACATGACTGCTCCTAGGTTTGGTAGAGGAGAAAGTTTATTGTAGATAAAAGGGAGAGCATAGCCAGAGGCAGGGTCATCTGGGAGAGTCCAGAGTGGACATGACCCTGAGCTGGGCCATGTTGGGAGAGGGGGGAGGGAGAGCGGAGATCGGAGAGCCAATTCAAGAGGCCAGGAGGGTGGAGGATAGATGAAAAAGACCAAGTAACTAAAATGGTTGGATTATATAGGGAAGGGCAGCTGCAAGAAGGGCAGCCCAGCCCCTGGACTTGAAGAGTTTGGGGAGGGGGGTATGCCAGCCAGGAGGGCCCTGTAACAGGTAGAGACTGAGGGATGCTGGGAGAATCTGGTGGCCAGAGTTCACTTTGGTATGTTAAATAGGCACCTCAGCCTTTTGTCCCAGGTTTGAGACTTAACAGACAATAAAAAGGAAGTGGGAAATATATGAAAATCCAAAGCAGCCCTGGTGGGGAAGGTAAGCCAATGCCAACAACAGACAAAGATTGACAATGTATCAAAGAAACAGGGGCATTAACTGAAGGAGCTCCCAGTGGACACCAAAGCTAAGGAATTGGAGCAGGACAACATATGCTACTTGATTGTTAGTGTCAATCATATTTAATGGCACAGTCCTGGACACCATAATCCCAAGTGTTGATACCCATTTGGGTCAGAATCTCCCAGACCACAGTACTGAAAAAGTTTTAAGTTTGGGTTGATGAGATTCTAAAAGATAACATCCAGAAACCACAATTCACAGTGAAAAGGGCTGGGAACACCCACTTATTTGGGTGAGAAATTAGCATAGTTTGCATTGTTGCAGGACGGGCGCCCCATGATGAACCAGCCTCCCCAAGAATTCAACCAAGTCTAGTGATATTTAAATCTCCAGATTGTCCAGAGTAAGGGCACACTAAACAGTGGTTTAGTTTAGTTAGTGGTTTAAGCCGTGGTTAGAGATGTGAAGTTTGAATCTGGGCTACGCCCCCCCACAAACACTTTGTTTTTCACTTTGGCTATTGTTGACACTTTTATGACTGCTCCAGTTTTTAGGGGCATGGGGTTACTAAGTATTGAGAGTTACCAAGTGTAATTCTGTTGGATTCCAAGATTCTAAAACTGATCCTCTCGTCTATGTATCTATCATTAGAAAAACCAAAGTACTTGGTTAGCATTATTTGAAGTTGATGAAGCTTGCAGAAGAAGATGGATATCTTTTGAATTCCCAAACCATAATGAGAAATTTGCAATTTGGGATTAGGGCCTTCTGAGGATGACTTTCAAGATAATTCCAGTAACATTTATACCTTTTAATCCCTGTACATTTGATGGAGACCCCAGATGTTTGGAATAGCTGCATGATGGGGCAGTGATGAAAACTTCTTTTTATATGTGAGTTCCTTATTTTGTGTTTATATTCTTTCTAGCAGATGAAATCTGGAAATAATAACATTAAGTGAAATGACTCAGACCCAGAAAGACAAAAAAAGACATGTTTTTTTTTCTTTCTCATACACAGACCCAGGAACTTTTGATGAATTAAAACTGTTTGCCTGAAGAAGCTAGCACAGTTTCTGATTGATTAAAAAGTCTATTTACAGAGAACAGTAAAACATACAACAGCATCACCAATATGGTTTTTGCCATATTTGTGTTCTGTGCATGTGTATACAGAATGGATAGCAATGTATCACATACTGTGTAGGAATATGGCACAAACTCGGGGTGCTGATAATTAGGTAATGCTCATGTGATATCTACCAGTAAGAATACCAAAAGAAAATGTGAGGCTTTGAGAAAATTCTCCTCTGCTGTCCTTCAGTCTTTCCAGAAGTAGGAGAGTCAGGACAGTTTTCTAGCCTATTTTCTGAGACCGCCGTACCAAACCTGACCCCAACATCAGAAAGAGGCATTGCAAGAAAAAAAAGAAAAAAAAAAACAACAAAAAAAAAAAACCTGAGTTGCTATAGACAATAATCACGATCATACATGTAAAACTCATTTACCAAAATATCAAATCAAGTGTAGTAGTGTATGAAAGCAAAGGTTTATCTCTATAAATAAATTTGCCTCATTACTGAAAAGGTTGAATAAAGTGAGAGTCCTGTACTTCACAGTAGACGATCATCTCATGATCATTTCCATAGATGGTAGAATCCACTAGATAGAACTTGATGTATATTGACAATGACAAGTAAAAATCAGGACAAATAGGAAATAAAAGGTAATTTCTGTAGACTTGATAAAATTCATTTCCAAGAAAAAAATTTAAGTGATTTTTTTTTAAACCAGCCAAGTGAAATATCATATGTGAAATACCTCCTCCTTTCTTGCCAAATGGAATGTGCTGCTTTCCCAGATACCACTCTTGTTCCCTTGGTGCTGAGGGCTTCTTAGAGTGGCAAGGGAAGGAGGAGAAAGTGGAGGGACAGACCTGAAGGGACCAACTGGAAAGGATGGTGCCACTCCCCAAGGTCTGAAAGTACTGACAGATTTGCTGCCAAGTTACTGGAACTGATAAATGATTTGGATGCAAAGTATAAAGTATGCAAATCACATATTTCTGTGTATCAGCAACTAATATCATCGCACTTCAAATAAACCACATTAGCAACATCAGAAACTAAATACTTGGGAGGCAAAGGCAGGTGGATCTCTGTGAGTTTGAGACCAGTCTGATCCACAGAGTGAGTTCTGGGACAGCCAGGGCTACACAAAGACACCCTGTCTTGAAAACCCAAAACAAACAAACAAAAACACCTAAATACTTAGGATATCTTTTTAAACATATTTTTTTTTTATTTTAATGTATGTGAATGGTTGTTTTGCCTACAGGTATATCTGTGCATCACATACATGCCTGGTGCCCACCGAGGCCAGAGTGGGTGTTAGATCTCCTGGAACTCGAGTTAGAGGTGGTTGTAAGCTACCCTGTGGGTACTGGGAATTGAACCTGGGACCTCTGGAAGAGCAACCAGTGCTCTTAGCCACTGGCTATCTTTCTAGCCCTCATGTTTATTCTTTTTTTAAATATTTTTAAATTTTTATTGAAGTTATTCAATGTATATGGTCTGGCGACTTAAGGACATTTTCATATAAATGTAGGTCATACATGGAGCATGTTCTTTTTAACATGACATAAAATTCACTAAGTTAAAATTGTAATTATTTTAGCATATGTCCAGTTTGTGAAGTCACTCTAGAATATTTCTATCCTCCAGTTAGCTCATTTATACTCATTTTTCTTATCCTTTCATAGCCTCTGCTCCAGACAGCCCTGGGTTACTTTTATGTATGTAGCTTTCCCTCTTCTGAATGGTCCTTACATACATAACCACATGCTTTGATGGAGTGTTGCATTTTTGGACCAGTTCACATGTGACATGTGAGTTTCCGCCATGCAGCAGCCTGGCTCTGCCACCAAAGCAGTTACGTCATCACCTGCTGCCGGTGCCTTTCCGCAGTCAGCTGTGCTGCATCCGCACCCCTTAAAAGCGACCCCCCAGCACAGCTTGCTCTCTTGTCTCCTGTCTCTCTTGCCTCTTGCTCCCCACTTTGCCTCCTCTTTCCTCTCTTGCCTCTCCTCTCCCTCTTTTCTCTCTGTCTGTCTGTCTGCCCCTCTCATGCCCCCCCCCAGGGCTCCAACATGGCCTTTCACTCTCCCCCTCCCCCAGTAAGCCTCTTGCACTAATTCTGTTGCACTTGGCGTGTGTACTTAGTGTCATGCCTTGGCAGGGCCTGCTGAAAGATACCCACTTCTGTGGTGGTATTGTGTTCCCCAAAATATTGTGCACCCTAATAAACTTATCTGGGGTCAGAGAACAGAACAGCCACAATATTAAATATAGAGGATAGACAGTGGTAGCACATGCCTTTAATCCTAGCATTCCAGAGGCAGAAATCCCTCTGGATCTCTGTGAGTTCAAGGCCACATTGGAAACAGCCAGGCATGTGACACACACCTTTAATCCCAGAAAGTGAGCCTTTAATCCCAGGGAGTGATGGCAGAAAGGAAAGATATATAAGGCATGAAGACCAGAAACTAGAAGCATTCAGCTGGTTAAGCTTTTGGTTTTTGAGCAGCACAGTTCAGCTGAGAGGCATCCAGTCTGAGGAAACAGGATTAGCTGAGGAATTGGCAAGGTGAGGTAGCTGTGGCTTGTTCTGCTTCTCTGATCTTCCAGCTTCACCCCAATAACTGGCCTCAGGTTTGATTTTTATTAATAAGACCTTCTAAGATTCCTGCTACACACTCCGCCTTTCCTTTTTATCATTACATAGCACGTATCACTTTCTTTTTTATTGTTGAGTAAGACTCCATAATAGAGGCCTACCTTTGGCTTATTCCTTTGGTAGTGGTGATAACTGGGCTGTGCCCATTGTAAGCTGTTATTGGATAATGCTGCCATGAGCGTTTTTGTTGGAGTCTTTGTGTGGACTTATTTGTGGGTAACTGAGACTTTGAATGTACTACTTTAAATGATTGGTGTTTAACCTTTGAAGAAACTGCAGCTGTTGCCAGACACAGCAGTACATGCCTGTATGCCCAGCGTATGAGCGGGTGAGTCAGGAAGATCCCACATGTTCAAGGATGGCCCACCTGAGTAGGGAACTTGAGGAATTTGTGTTATGTAGGGAGGAAGGGAAGGCAGGGGAGCCCAGTGGTTTGTAAAGTGGGAGTGCTGTTTAGAATTCTCACTAGGAATGTGTGAATTGTCAATTCTTCTGCTCAGTTCTTCTGTACTGACAGTCATTAACAATATATAGAGTATAATGATAACTATTAAATGGAGGTAACTTAGGATTTGGGATTATATGAGAAGATATTGTTAGATGTCAATCCCCTATCCCTACCTCTACTATCTGTAAAAATCATTACATCAAAACTGCAGTCTACGTTTTAGTTTTTCCAATAGAGCAGATGGAAGGATTGCCAGTAAAAACACATTCAAGATTGACAAGTGAGCCAATGGAACACTAAAATGTTTATAAAATGTTTGATAGAGCATTTCTAGTACTATGTGACAGCAACAGACCTCAGTGCCAAGAGTGCGCCTTGCCACCCACTGTAGGTTGGATTGGCTAAATAACGCAGCTTGATACACATTCAACTTTGATCTCCATTACGCCACAGAGCGCACATGGAGACCCTCTCTCAACTCTGATGTCTCGCCAAAAATGATCTTACTGTTTTTGAACTTGAGCACCTCATTCTTAGCAACCTGTCAGCCTCCTGTTTCTCCAGAACCCTTCTCCCCTGCTCAACTCCTCTGAGACCAGTGTCCCAAGCTTCTCTGCCTTGCATTTTTCTGTTGCTTCTATCTGGAAAAATCCTGTTGTGGGGATTGAGTGGTTTGTGCCGAAAGGTATGTTGTGGGTCCTCGCTCTGCCTTGGCTGTGTGAGCATGAGCAACTACACAATGTCCTTCTGAAACCGTATGTTTAACTTCTGGGATGGCAGAATAGTGCTTCCGTTCCTGGAAGTGCAGTGCATTTAGGAAGTGGCAATTAGGTGCTGCCAGTATAAGACATTGTCCACCATTGTTACTGTCCTTAGGCCTGTATCACTAAGTATAAGCACTTTGCTCTTAGCATCGAAAGTTGGCAGAATAGATACTATGATATCAGCGTGTATCAAGGGAGGATATACTGCTTTAATACTGTAGACAGCATCTTTGAGTAACTGCTCTGTTTCACTTAGACTTTATAGTGCTCTCAAGAAAGATGCATTTTCCAAACAATGTTTCTAATGAGAAAATAGAAATAACTTTGCCTACATTTACACAAAGAAAGCTGAAGCCTAGATTCTTGCCAGCTTGCCTCTAACACCTGCTTCATGGTAACCGTTCCCTTGATCTTATCTTCTGAAGTGGGCACAGTAACATGGAAAACCCTGGTTTAAGATGAAGACCTGGTTGTGTAGCAGAGTCCACCTGGCATTGCCTAGCATCACAGTGGAGCTGCCTGTGTGTTCTGTGAAACTCACATAGGGAGCATTACTAGGGTTCTGTGGGGGGTTGGGGGGTGTCACCTGGAGGGACCTGCTATGGGGGTTTTTACCAACAAAGGATTATGACCCTTTTACATGTTTTTCCCCTGGAAATCTAGTTAAAATTCATTTTTTCCAATTATTTGGTCTCATCTACATCCTTTAAGTAGGGAGTACAGGAGGACCCTTTTTGTTCCAGTAGGAAGCATGGCCTGGTCTCTGGATCAGGACAGAGACACACACACACACATTCAGACCTTTTGAGCTCTGTTCCCAGGAATCTGCCCAGTCAGGTGTTTATTTTTCTGGAAGCAGAGTGGAAGCAGTCGCAGGCTAGTGACAGGACAGTGTCGGGCTTCGACTCTGGGCTTCCTGTGCTCTGTCGCCTTTAGCTCTACTTTCCATCTTGATGGTTATTACAGTTCCCTTCCTGAGTTGTCTGCTCTCAGTGACTACATCTGCGAAAGGAGCTGAGAAGCAGAGGGTTTGGATTGATGCATTGTCCTGACCCCCACCCCAGTCCCTGGTCCAGCTGTGTCAGGAGTCTGCTGATTGAGAAGAGGAAGTGGGGCTGGGAAGGTGACCCTGGTCAAAGAGCACTGGCCACTCTTGCAGGTGACACGGATTTGGTTCTCAGTAGCCACAAGGCAGCTTACAACTGTCTATAACTCCAGTTTCAGGAAGTCTGATGCCCTCTTTTAACCTCGGAAGGTACCCCCCCCCATGCAAGCACAATACTCATACTAATATAATGAAAATAAAGCTTTCAATAAAGGAGAAACATGTTGTGCAGGCAGCCTATCCTGTTGCCTTTCTCCCTTGACATATCAATGAATTTTTTTTATTTTATTCTTTTCTTTTGCTAAAATAGAGCGTACTTAGAGCAAAAAAAAAATGTATTTCTATCTGAAACAAAAAAAATTGAGTGCCTGTTTTCCTGAGTATGTGACCCAAAGGGGGCTGTTTCTTGCACTTTGGAAGTGTCTCTGGCTTTTTCTGTTAGATTTGATCATGAGATTTTTAATTCCAGTAATCCCCTTTGTCACCTGAAGTGACATGCCTTCCTTTTCCAGCACTCAGGCCTATCACAGATTAGACTGTTGTGATTGATGGTTAAATTGGATGATCATGAAAAGCAAGTCAGAGTAACTGAATTTCTTCCAGCTCTGTGGCAGCCTTACCCTGGGTCTTCACAGAGATCACTTGGTCTCTCTGAAGCTGCTTGCTCATCCCACGTCAGACTGTGCATCTTCAGGTAGCATGTCCTCTCCCTTTACCTGGCCTTTTTCTTACTTGTCAATGCAGACCTTTCTTCTTCCTAGAAACCTTTCTGGGTCCCCTAAAATTGCTTGGGCCATATTTCTCTCTCCTTCCCTGGGTTCCACACAACCCTGAGCTCCAAGATTCTATAGAACCACACTGGGCATACTCACTTGTGTTTGCTGTTGCATTCCCAGCACTGGCACATAGTAGGTGTTGTACATCTGTTAAACGAGCGTGGAATGAAGAAGATGCTGAAGAGCTATGAAGTTCATCTCACACAGCCTAGTGTGGGAGCTGAGTGTGTCTCAAATGGTAGACAAGCATTGCTTTCAAAGTAGATTTATGAAATGGAATAGCCAAATCATTGGGCAAGATAGTGTGCATAGATGACCTAGCATAGTACATCATTTATAACAAGGTGCCTCCATGACTACTGTCTTCTAAACATCCCACATGTATTAGTTATGCTCCTGTTACTGTCATAAAACACCCTAACAAAAGCAATTTATGGGTTGATTTGGCTCATGTTTTGAGGGTAAAGCATTGTGGTAGCTGATCACATGGCATCCACAGTCAGGAAGTCAATGATGGATGCTGGTACTCAGTTCACCTTTTTTTTTTTTTTTAAATTCACTCCTGACCCCAGCCCATGGAATGGCACTGCCCACATTGAGGCTCAGTCTTTCCACTCCATCTAACCTAGTCTAGGTGATCTCTCACAGCTGTGCCAGCAGGGTTGCCTCTTGAGCAATTCTAGGTCATGTCAGGCAGTTGTGTTTGCAGTGGGTCTGCCAGTTAACACAGAAGGAGCTCTGGGGCACAGGCATCTTCCATGATGCTCTCTGAGGTGTGCGTCTCCCAGTGTGGAAGCTGGTACTCTCTTCTCTTTGCAAACAGAAGAGAGGAAAGGGATCCAGAGCCTCTCTGGGGAGATTAACTTTAAACATAGAATAAAAACTTTCTGGCAGATGTGTTGGAGTGTGTTACTGTGACAAGCGATCCAAGTTTAATATCTGAGTCTTTGAAAATAAATTCTCTTAACTGATTAAGATAGTGTAGCCTGAATGCAAGTAGGTAGGCCACTTGATGCTCCCGAGATCAATTTCTTCTCTTTGATTAGACAAAGTACTAGCTAGCGTGTTCATACCATTTGTAGTGGAGGTGACACTTAGAAGTATTTCACAGAAGAAAGGGGATTTAGGGGGCAACTGGTATCTTTGATTGGCATTTAAAACATTTTTATTAGACAAAGCGATTATTACATCTGAAATGAGGCTTTACAAACTTAATTATAACAATAGGGGTAGGAACAACAGTCAGCATTTATTTTGTACTAAATGGCAGGCCAGTGAAAGTGCTTTGCATGTGTGAACCCTAATTACCCCACATTCGTCATCAGCCTGTCGTCTCAGCCGCAGCTGCAGCGGTGACTTATGAAGCATTACAAGCCACTTTCTTCATTTATGCATCCTTCCTTTCTGGGTTTGATTGACCATTTTTTATGTCTGAGACAGTTCTAGAAGTTGAATCTCCAAAGACTGAGCTGCCTTCTCAGAATGCTGCTGCTTCCAACAGGAAGAGCAATGTCCATTCCCAACAGAGCCCTCTAGCCAGACCCTGGCATTGTAGTCCTTACAGTGCTGGGGCTCCTTAATGGTCGCCTGTGTTCATCAATACTTCACACCTCATCACACCTAGTCTTCCAACAGCCCTGTGAAAGGTAGATGTGAGCTGGGCAGGCTTTAGTCTGAGGCATGAGGGAATAGTAATGACCACACTAGACTTTGAGGATTCCACAGGCTGTGGGAGCCTGTGCTCAAACCCTGGTGCATTGTTTCACCTTGTCAGGCTCCTGATAGCATTATCAGAGCAAACCTACTCCCATGGCAACTGTAAGGGACAATTTGTAGAAAACCTGAATGAGATTGGGAAAGGCTGAAAGTATCCATGGGATCTGGCTGCTGTGATGGGGTAGTCATGGGCAGAAACAGATTTTGGGGGTCCATGTACCCACGCACAAAGTGGTAGGATCTGTGCAATGTGAGACCAACACCAGCATATGTAGTGCCTTGGGGAGAATGTGGGTGGAACCTGGGGTAGGCCAGGAGGACATCCTGTGGTCACTTGCACCCTGTTTACCTCAGTTAGAACCCCAGGCTAGATGCCTTGGCATTCTGGGTGTCAGCAAACATATTCAAGACACTAGGGAAGTGTCTTGAAGGTCAGATGTTGCTGATTTTGTATATATAAGGCCTTAGGCTTAGAGAAATTGAGTAGACTTTTCATTGACAGGGATCTTTGTTCTTGTCCTGGCTTCACAATTTACCAGTTCATTACTTGAAGGATGTTTCTTAGTCTACAAAATCTGAATGCTTTCTAGTTTGTGAAATAGGAATTGAACCTGAAAGAATTCTGAAGCGTGTGTGTGTGTGTGTGTGTGTGTGTGTGTGTGTGTGTGTGTGTTACTCATCCTGGAAAACTAACTTATCAAAACAACATAAGGGAGGGAAAACTTCTCTTAGCTCAGGGTTTCAGAGGCTTCATTCTGTTCAGATAGGGAGGCGTGTCAAAGCAGCCTGCGTCATGGCAACTAGGAAGCAGAGACAGGAGTGTCATCACTCTCTGCCTTCTCTTTTCTTATCTCTTCTGTTCCACCTTTGGGGCCTTCATCCCACAGATGGCACCCTCTATGTACACGATGAGCTGTCCACCATCTTGGCTCAGCCTCTGGACATGTCCTTATAGACACTACTGGAGTTCTGGTCTGGTCTTCTGCCTAGCTGTAAATGTAGTCTAGTGGGTAGTAGTTAACCATGACAGTCGGAGTGTACGTAGAGATGTACATATGTAGTTGTTCTCCTGTATCCAGTTCTATCTTCAGTAGTTTCTGTTATCTGCTGTCAATCATGCTCTGAAATAGTCAATGGAAAAATTCAGAGAAAGTTGCTACATTTTAAATTGTATTCTAGTGTGTTGACTTTTCACAGTCCGGTTTCATCCTGCTCAGGAAATGAGACCTTCCTTTGTTCAGCATATCCATACTGTATGCACAGTGTATTAATAAGTCTATAGCTATCTTGATCACTGGAATTACGGGGGGCGGGGTGGGGGGGAACGACACAGTGGCCCCTGATGTACCTGGTGACAGCACCACATCACCAAAACTGTGCTGTTGGAAGCTCGCACAGGCCAGAGAGGAGCAGAAAGTTCCTCCTGTTGTGAAGAGGTTGACATTCCCAACGTAGTAGGGAAGAAATGTGACTGATAGGGCTACAAAACCTGCAATAAGAACAAATATCCCATCACATTGTGAACAAGAGGAAAAGCTGGTGCTGTGTTTGGTGTTGTGCACACACACTCAGACATTACGCCACAGGAAGCCAGTAAGTGACAGGGTTTAGAACTGTCTCGCTGTCAAGAGTCCCCACTGCCGCACAATTATACCTTCCTGCAAAGCCTGAACACCGAGTGTTTAAAGGGTCTCCTCGCTCAGTCTCTGCTTGACCTTCTCCTGGTCTGTCTGGAAGCTGGTCTTTCTGCCCCTACCCTTTTCCTGAAGGAAATAATATTCTTATCAGGGTCATGGGGCAGCAGAGTACAGGTCCACTTCCAAGGTGCCACACTGTAGGCCTCAGTTTTAGTTGTTTTTGCTGTCAGGTTAGTGTGTGTGTGTGTGTGTGTGTGTGTGTGTGTGTGTGTGTGTGTGTGTGTGTGTTGTAGGTGAATACAGGTGCCAGAGGAGGACAAAAGTGGGTGTCAGATCTCCTGGAGTTGGAGGCACCAGCAGTTGTAAGCCCCCTAGTGTGGGCTCTGTTGACTGAGCCTGTGTCTTGTGTCAGTATAGCAAGTACTCTCAACCACCCAGCCACCTCTCACCCTGTTCAGTTCCTAACATATTTAGAAATCCTCAATGTGGATAGATTAGTAAAGAGTCATACTATTTTTCTGGAGTAATAATATGACTTAACAAGTTAAGTAAATGGGCTTTTTTCATAACGATTCATTGACTCTAAACTGACACTAATGCCATGATAAAATTTAGATTTTAATACCTCTCAGTTTTATAAAATAAAATGATCATTAAATGTTTCAATAATCAGTTTTATATTTTTAAGAAGATTTTATTTTAAATTACATGTATATGTATGTATCTGTGAATATGTACATGTGAGTGCAGGTACCTGTGGAGACCAGAAGGTGGCATTGGATTCCCTGGAATTGGAGTACCAGGCAGTTGTAAGCTGCCCAATGTGGGAACCAAACTTGGGTCCTCTGCAAAAACAGTATGTTCTTAACCACTGAGCCATCTCTCCAACCCACCAAATAGACACACATACACACACACACACACACACACACACACACACACACACACACACATATTTCTATTTATCATTGAGAGAGAAAACGATTTTCCCTCCCGTCATTTTAAATTATATTGTCGGAGAAAAAGAAAAAACAGAGAATAAATGTGTGATGGCTTTTAAGTTCTTTATTTCTGAGGTTTAGGAGTAATTTAGTGACAGGCTATTTGCCTAATATGCCCAAGATCCCTACTTCATCTTTATTACTTTTACCAAATTGTACTTCATAGCTTAAGAACATGATAAAATGATTTGACAGTTTCCCTTTGTCGTAGCTCCCACCAGCCCCATGGTGGATGTTCTGAGAGATGTGATATCTCTCAGCCAGGTTAACCATCAGTTCCGAGAGGTCTGTAATTTAGGAAATCAGACTACTGCACCTTTCTCTTAGAGACAGGGGGATTTCCTGATTAGAATAAAATTTTGTCCTGGCCTTTTAAATTGAAAATTATTTAAATTGCTGGCATACCGTGGAGATGCTTTGGATTCAGTTTTTAGACTGCAGAAATAAAGAGAGCTTGCAGTAGAGCAACCCACAAGGTTCTCTTCGCTTTCCCCATGCATGTGTGTTATGCTGACACTGTACTCTTGTCTGTGTGCAGAAGCATTATGCCTGAGAAAACAATGTGCATACTCTAATTAAACAGCACTTCATTGCTAGAGATGCTAATACTGGTGTGAGCAGTCATTGAGTTGTAATATTTTTGGTGGTAGGGCAAATATGTCTTAATTTCTGGTAAAGCACCTACAACTTTATCTACATGATTTGATGCAAATACCAGCATGGTGAAAAAGACAAATAGCATCTCAAGTTTTTATTACTGTGACAACATTTTTCCTTCATGTATACTGGGTGTCCTCAGGCCACACATTGGAAGCCATGGCTCTCGGCCATTTCAAAGATTGTGACAGTATGCTGTAGGAGAAAGATGGATCTTCCTTGGATCCAGCATCACCAGGGTGGAGCAAGTTGTCTACATTATGTTAGATGAGTGCATGCTTCTCATGAAATGGATGGCCCTCCCACACTGAGCTGTTGGTGGGCAGAAATGTCCACTTTCCCGCCTGTCACTGTGAGCACTTTGAATGCACGTGTGAATCCTCCAGTGAAGAGGAATAGCATGCCCATGTTTCCTCGGAACATATTTTGCAAAACACTGAAGACAGCCAGAAGTAAGGTCAGCACCACCTCCTTTCCCACAGGGGGTGCATCAGCCCTGGGGGTGTAGGGTGCCTGTGGGAGAGCGGGTGAGCAGGGATCCAGGAAAGACCAGGAGGCAGCAGAACTGTGGGGAACAGGCTGGCTTGACTTCGCTTATAGCTGCTTTTCATCAATTGCTACAACCTGATTTTATGGCTTTTTATTCAGTGTCCTCCTGAGGAAATATCATTAAATATTATGAAAGAACTATTAGGTAAGGAAGGCTCTGATTGAAGGTAGATTGAAATTTTTTTTAGCTATTTACCCTGAAGGAATTTCAGATCTTCAGTTATCTATGATAATGGGAAAATAAGAATACTCCCCAAATTTCATTTGAAATATTACTTTTCATTTATTCTACTTTATCTATAGAAATTCTTCATGGTTAGTATAAAGATTAATGGCTCTGTGGTAGAATAGAAACACTGAACAGGGAAGCTGGCCTAGATCAATTGCCTATGTCACATAATAAGAATTTACCAAGTATTAGCTTAAATATTAATTTTATGATAATATATACAGAAAGATTTTCCTCAAAAAGACAAGTCAAATAATTGGAAAATCAGCCTTGTAAATTAAATTCAAAAGATGTAGCACTTAGTTGTCTGACTGCAGAGGGGATTCAGCAGTGCCCCTGCCTAAAGTCCTCAGAACCCCAGGGACAGAGCACAGTTGCAGACTTCATTGAGATTTCACTGGTAGAAGGACTGACTCCGGCCCCCATGTTCATGTCCATCTGCGGGTTTCTCTGAATCTTGAATGCTGGCCTATGATGAACTCATGGGGAACAGTCTCATTGTTCTGATAATTAAACAATGTGCAGACTTTCAGAATTAGGACTTAAATGATATGTAAGCTAAGAGGAATTTAATAGAAAGAAAAAGACAAAACTGAATGAAAATATCCGTCTGTTCCACCTACCACCCATCCTTTCTCGAATTCTGCACCATGAACAGTTAGAAAGAAAGCAAGTTTTTTAAAAAAATTCCCAGGGAAGGAGGGAGGAAGCAGCTAAAACCACCAGATGGGACAGGAAGTGGCAAAACCACATTCAGGAGAAGGGTACTGTGGAGCGTGACTGGCTACGGGATGGGCCCTCACGCAAGCAGCCATGATGGAGGGCGCTTTCTCTGGTGGGTCCAAGACTTGTTTCTGAAGCATGAGGCCTGGCTTGGTCTCTGGACCCAGCGATGCAAAGGAGCAGTGTCTGCCCAAGTGATTGCTGTGATAGCACAAAGCCGTAGGTCTTTGTAGTATCATGCTCCAGGGCAACCATGACACCCCCAAACAGATAAGCAACTTGAATATCCCACTGCATACAACCCTGACCCTTTCCATTACCACCAAAAGAAAGTATTTTAAGTAGTGTGTGTGTGTGTGTGTGTGTGTGTGTGTGTGTGTGTGTGTTGCATTGACAGACAAGCTAGCTAAGAATCTGAAAAGCAAGGGATTCATGCATTGCCAAAATTCACAAAGCTTTTTCAAAACATCAGACTCAGCATACTAAAAATGGCACACCTTGAAAGAACACTTCCCATAGAAAGAATGATTTTGTAATTAATATCTATGTGGATAAGAAGGCATGGCCCATAATGGCCAAACAAGGTCTGAAATGAGTTGGCAATGGTTAGGCTAAAGAAAGCATTGGATAAAAGGTACAGAGGCCAAGAGATGAAAGATTCAGCTTCTCACTTCAAAAGGAGCCCAGCAGGATTACCAGAGTGGGAAAACACAGTTAAGGGGAGTGTGTAATTGCCACTTGACAGTATCTAGAATTGTCTGGGAGATGGACCTCTCTGGGCATGTTTATGGATCGCCTGGGAGATAGACCTCTCTGGACATGCTCATGGGGGATTATCTTGATTATGTTAAGCAATATGGGAAGGTCAATTTTAACTGTGGACAGGGAATTCAAGACTATGAAATGGAACTGAATATTAGCTTGCAATAATTCCTGTCTCCTGGCTGTCCTGACCTTGCTGCCATGATGGACTGTACACCCTGAACTATAAGCCATATAAATCCTTTCTCTCTTTGTCAATATAATTTTGTCATAGCAACACAGAAAAAAAAAAAAAAACTAAGATTTCTAAAAGCAAAGAAGAGTTTTCTATTCACTTTGAAGGACATAACAGCTGCCAGAGAGGTAGGTGTGTAGCAGGTCCTATGCCAGGGATACAGAGCAGGGGTGAAGAACTTAGCAGTAGGCAGGGCCTGTGTTACTTTGCTGTCCGAAGGATAAATGCCAGACTTCATAGCTTTGCAGATGTGAGGAGGGTTGCGCCCAACTGACCTTGCAGCCTTGGTCTTCTCCTGGTCACTCTTGCACAGTTAGGTTTAAGCTCAGACAGCTTCACTTTTGGTGAATAAAAGAAAAATAATATTGCCTACTTAATGGGTTTGTGAAGCAGTGTCTGATATGTGGAATATCTGATATGATATATAAAATATGATTACAAATTAAATATATAATTATATATTAGCCACCAATGCCTTCTTTATAGTGCGTTAATTAGGCGTTTTCCTTCAAGTGTCCAAGAAATACTTTTTAATCCGACCCCCTTCACTTCTTGTATCCTCCATTACCCCTCAGCTCCGCTCAGACAACCGCATTGACTAAGCTTCTCTCCTCCTTCCCACCTCACAAGACAAGGTTGTGTGGGGTGTCCGTACATCAGCCGCCTGCAGGAGCTTCTCAGGGGTAGATGTGGCACCTAGTTTCTGTGTCTGCATTTTCAGCTCAGTGTCTCGCACACAGAGAGATTTCGCTGTGTTCTTGAATCTATGATTCTGCTCAGGCTTAGGACCTAATTTTATTTTGTCAAGCTCCTTCTACATTTACAAAGTAGCAGGCTTTCAGCTCTTTCATCTCATTCCTTTAGAACTAGAGGAGGAAGAGATGCTTCTTGTCCAGCATTACCTACTAATAACATTGCATATCTTCAGATTGTCTGGGTGCATTGTCAACTATAATGTTGTCTGCCATTCATTCATTCATTCACTCACTCACTCATTCAGTGTTTTAAGCTAAAATCCAGTGAGTTTTACCTCCTGTGGCCTGGACATTATTCTGAGGGAAGCTGAGCCATATCACTGACTAAAACAGACACACATCCCTTTTTCGTGAGTCTTGCTTCTCACTTAACTGAGAAGAACTGGGGAAGAAGTTGTTCCTATCAGTTGGCTGTGCTATGCAGCCGAGGAAGGTGAAGGATCAGAGTTGCCATGGTGAGGTGGATGGCAGCAGTCTTCCTGCAGCCCTGGCTGGAGTGGTACCAGCAGACTTGAGAAGGTGTGGAGCCACATGCAAAACTCCAGACTTTTTGTTCTCAGCACGCTAGATAGATTTGTTCTGGTTAAGAGGTAGTGGCACTTGCATGGGGCAGGTTGAGGGATGAGTTCAGAAGGCTGATGTGAGCTGGAGCTGTTTGAGTTTGAAGTGTCTGTTAGAAGTTTAGATGTTAAAAGGCAGTTGGCACATGAATATAAATCTTAGAAGAAACACCTTAAAAGATTATGTAAATTTGAGAGGCTTGAATGGTTAGATTTTATTTAAAGAGACTGTAAAAAACCACCAGGGGATTTGTGTAAATAAATAAGAAAAGAGGGTTAACATCTGAACGCAAACGCTCTAACCTGACAGGTCGCAGAGAAGTGGAGGCATTGTCGGGCTAATGGTCAAGGGGACTCCAGTGGTGGAAAAGAGCCAGGGAGCACCTTGCCCTCTATAGAGCTAAGTGTTTGAGGGGACAGGAGCACAGGAGGAAACCACAGAAAGAGGGCTTAAGAAACAAGAATATTTTGTGTTTTAGTGACATGATCCTCTGACATTCCGATGAGGTGATTAATTAAGGGACAAGAAGAGTCCAGAGGACTAAGACCTACGGGGTGAAGGGTGACCTACACACACCCTGAAACACCCCAGCCTCGGGGTCGGGGAGCTGCTTGGGAGAGTCACTGCGCAGTGTTTGCCCCCAAGTGCAATGTCGTAGTTGTGCGTATGTGTTGGGGGACGGGGCTGGTGAAGAGACTCCGCTTGCTTTTCCTCCCAGCTTAGGGAGATGAACACTTAGAGCAGTGGTTCTCATCCAGTGGGTCCCAAACCCGAAGGCCATATATCAGATATTTACGTTACATTCATAGCAATAGCAAACTTACAGCTATGACATAGCAATGAAATAATTTTGTGATTGGGAGTCACTACAACCTGAAGAACTGTATTAAAGGGTCCCAGCATTAGGAAGGTTGAGAACCAGTGTCTTAATGGGTTTTAAGGATTGGAATGGATCTTTTGTGAGCTAGACCATCACTTTACGGGCAGCTTCTCCAGGCAGGAATTATGCTGAGCATTGGGGCTTTCTGTGATCACTTCATTGGGGGCAGGGGTGTAGAGGTCTGGGGAGGTGACCAGGAGAAGCCTGATCCTAATCTCTTAGCAGGGGAGGTGCTAACCCAATCTCTTCTAATGGAGGGTGTTCAGCTTCATTGGGGGGGGGGGCGTTTGTTTCTATTAATATTTTAAGTTGTGGCCTTAAATGGAGTTTTCTTAGTGTTTGTTTCCCCTCTGGTCTTGGTTTATTATCGGGAAATAGGACACATCTTTGGTTAGTAGACATTTGAGGTACACGAAATGAAATGCTGTGAAAGCAATTCAGATGAAGCTGACAGGTTGGAGAACGGGGCGCAGCTGCTCCGGCTTCCCAGCTGATGACAGTCTTGCAATAAATAATCAGAAGCTGGTGAAATGATAGCAGATGTCAATTTAAAAGTTTCCACTTGTCAAAACTAAGATTGTCTTATCACTAAACCAATGCTGGGCCAAATTATGCTGCCTTTTATCTTCCTGTCCACTGGAAAATATTCATGACCCCACCCACGCTGAGCTGTGTGAGTGCTCTTCACAGATAAATTTCCAGCCGGAGTGGATGTTCATTACCAGTGACGTCATTTAATCAAGGAGACAGTTGTTACATTCTTGTGTTTATTAGTCTCCAGGCTGTCTGTCATCTTAGCTCTGAGGTAAGCTTGATTGGGAGCTGTCTCCAGAAAGGAGTACCTTCAGTCTTCTGAAGGGCACTCTCTCTTTATCTCTGCAACAGATCAAGTTCTCAAGAACTGTGAAATTTTGTCTAAGGACCATTATAATGTTACTTCTGACTTTGGAAAAGAAAAGCAAGATTCCTTTAATCTAGTTTTCCGAAAGCATTATTGGTCAATTTATTTGCAACAGAATAAGGAGGTATTTTGACTTATTTGGAGTCAGATTCTGTGGCTGAGCCTTGGAGAACTCTGTGGGGTGAGGGAAGCATCGAGCCAGCCCGACCCTGCACATGGGAATGATGTCACCAGAGACCCTGCAGACAGAGGCCAGAGTTCAGACATAGGTGTCTTGACTGATGTTCAGCATTGCTTCTAAAGCTTTGTGTTCAACCATGTTTCGCTAACTTGTAAGAATATGGTTAGCTCAGGTTTGCAGGGTATCTATCCTGTATTGTGCACTTAGAGAAGACCTATCCTGAAGGTCATTCTAGCCCGTGTACACTATTAGAACTTGGTAATTCTATTTAAAGACACTTGAAAAACACTTAGATTTCTCATCCTGTTTCCTTCTTTTATGCTTTGCTTACTCTGTTCCTTCTCCTCGGCCCTCCTTCACTTCCATCTTCCTGGCCCTTCAGAACATTGTGCCTATCTGGGACACCATGTATGAGTGAGTGAGTGTGTGTGTGTGTGTGTCTGTCTGTCTGTCTGTCTGTCTGTCTGTCTGTCTGTCTGTCTGTGTGTACACCCTTCTCCACACACTGGTCCCTCCATGCCTGCAGTGGAAGCCTCTGATACAGGCCAGGATGAAAACTGATGCCAGCAGGCTAGGATGGGAGCCAGCTTGATGCTGAATGGGAGAATTTCTGTGAAGGCAACATTTAGGCTTGGAGGAGAGACTGAAAGCGTCTCTAGCAGGAGAGGTACCTTGAAGCTGCATCTCAGTGGAAGAGCACTTCCCTGCCGAGGGCGGAGGGGAGCCAGCTGACTTCATGGTGCCTTTGGATTGTTTGGTCTTAGGTCTTTTTTATAGAAGGAAGGAAACATGGGAGTGAGGGTTAAGGAGTGGGGTATAGCCTCCAGTTGGGGTCTGTGCATTCAACAGACTGAGCTGTGCTGTTACTGGGGAGATTTTAGGCTGGTTCCTTAGCCATCCTCCCCTGTAACAGGGTGTAACAGCTCTCCTACTTGGTCCTAGAACAGGTGGATCTCAGCAGGCAGCAAAAGCCACACACCATGTTGCTAGAGGTGTGGCATGCAAGCTGAGTTCCATTGTGCTTGGAGGCTTCATGTTTGGTTGTTGGAACTTGAAATAATAAGGATACTTGTTTCTTACAAAGTTGGTGGCAAAGAGGAAAGCCTGTGGGGAGAAATGGACCCTCTTCCTCAGATACGCAGAACACTTGTTCTTGGTGACCAAACTTCTGTCTGTAAAATCAAAACAGAACCACACACAGTTGAAATGTGCTATGAAGATGAAGCCTGTTTTTATAGTATCTGCACAAAGAGGGCAATGGAAGGCACTCCTTGCTGTCTCAGGAATGGTAGATTAGAACCTAGACGTACCTATCTATTGAAAAGTCCTTGTAACTCCTCCTGATGATTCATCTGTCGCTCCCATTGCACACCGTCCAGGCACCCAGGGGTGAGTTTTTTTTGCCTCTGACTGTAACATAATGATGCTAACGGAGAGGAGAAGCAGAAGCTCTCTCGGGGCCTGCTGTTTTAAATGGATGAGTAAAGTGCCCCAAACCGTCATGGTACTGAGTTCTGTGGAAAGTATGCAAGAATCAAAGAAACCATGTCTATCTCTTGGAAAGAAATAGTGCTTACTGCTTCCTGCCCATCCCCCACAGCACCTGGTGTGAGCCAGCCCTTCTGAGGACCCCAGTCTTTCCCCAGCTGTGGTTTGAAGGAAGACTCCGGAGTTTAGAGCCTTTGATAGTCAAAACGTCTGTCTTCTCTCAGCATTCTGTCATCTCAGGAGGAATTAATTCCACTTTAGCCCTTTCTATTTTTAGTTTATCTAGTTTTGAGTACTTCATTGGCTATGATTTAACCCCACAGCAGAAACAGCTTGTGCTAACAGTGTTTTCTTTTGTTCGTGCAGCGGAGCTGATTACTATGATTACGGGCATGGACTCGGTGAGGAGGCTTACGATTCCTATGGTGAGTGAGTGGCCATAATAATCACAGAGAGAAAGGGCAAGTGGCCATGGACAAACCTTAAAAGTCCTTTTTGGAAGGGAGATCCATACTTGTCTTAATGATGAATTCATTTTGTGTGTGGACCCTCCTCTTCTCGATTCCTCTGTGTACACCTCGCTATTATCAGAGGTTCCTTTAATAGTTAAATGCAATATTTAAAGACAGCTAAAGACTGTGTTGCAGGGCATGAGTTCAGATCCCACGCTTATGTGTTTTGTTTGTGTTGATGACCAGTGCTGACCTTCTCACTGTTTCACCAGAGTAGGTTGCCAAACTGCAGACACTTGCTGGCATGGATCTTTCTGAAGTATCTTTGTTCCTTGACAGTGAAGGAAATGAATCCATTGAGACTATAGCTCTCATGCTTCTCCCTCCCCCATATTATATTTTAATTCATCCCCAACCTCAAGACCTCAGAAAAATTATACTAAGAGTCATTTCATAAAGGTTACAAAAGCTGAGCCATGGAGGAGACACAAGGGTCTATCAGGCTCTTTAGGAGGTAACTCCTCTTCATTCTGCGGCGCCCATAAAGGTGCTGGGGAATGCATGACCAGAGTCTCAATATGCTGAAAGGTGACAGGTTTAATTACCAGAATTGACGGTAGCAACAAAATGATAGTAAGAAACACCTTTGCTACAGGGCAGGGAGATCAGGAAACCAGAAGCCTCCATTGGTACCAAAGCTCCAAGAATGCCTGGTGTCCTGTGCCAGTGAGTCAGGATGCTGAGAAGTCAGCTCTGCAGCATTTCCCACACTTAACCAAAAACCTATTTGCTGGGGGCACTTTGAAGTGTATTTTGTTGTATCACCAGCCAGGGGCTGGTTTTCTGTTGTTGTTGTTGTTTTTCTTTTTTTGGTTGTTACTCATAATAAACATTTAAGAGAGATGCATTGGCTTGGTGAGTGCTGCCTACTTCAATTCCTGCAAGTTAGCCAAAGGGAGTGACATTGATTGCGTGTTTGTATCAGAAGAGGTCATTTTAAGCATTTTTCTCTCACAGCTTTTTAAATTGGTCTCTGAGGACACATGGCTTTTTGATTGCTTTGTGTTGCAGCAGGGACTTAACTGTTTGCTCTCTGAGACCTGGGGGTAAATCAGGGCAAGTCCTGACACTGGACACTGTTGAATTTCAGGAGCTGAAGATGATAGCATGTCCGTGGTTGGTGACAGCTGTCCATGTGTGCCGGTCCTGATGTGGTGTCCCTGAGGAAATCCCCAGTGTGCCTCCTCCAGTCTTTGTGTAGAGAACGTGTCATGAGGATACAGTGCTTCCTTTCTCTGTCTGCCCTTCTTCCCACTTGTTTTTTTTTCCTTTTTCTTTTCCCAAATTACCTGTGTTCATTTTCCTTTTCTGTGCTGTTGGAAGAAATTAGAATAGTCCTTTTCCGTTCTCTTAGAGTTTCATATAAGGCTGTTGGATTTGCTCTATGGGGAAATTCTTGCCATTTGTTGCTGTTTCCAACACAAAGGTCACTCTCTTCTCGAGGTCATCATGTCACTGGTGACAAGATCGTCCTGTATTGTGTTCATAATACTTTTAAGTGAATCCCCTTGTGTTTCTTTTATTAGTACGTCAGAGACACATATCTCCTGTATGACATTTACCACTGGTTCTGACGGATGAAGCTGCTGGGACCCCATGACAATGGCCTAATTATGATTCATCTTCCTGATTTTAGGGCAAGAGGAATGGGCTAACTCAAGACATAAGGCTCCTTCAGCGAGGACGGCGAAGGGCGTCTACAGAGACCAGCCATATGGCAGATACTGATTGTACTGTCTGATGTTGTGAAATAGCCAATCTGCACCGTCCTGTATACTGTTCAAAGTAATTTTTTTCTATGAACAATCCCTTTTTAAATAAATCAAAATGCTTAAAATCTGAATGGATGGAACCTAAAACCACTTTGTTGACGCATCCACTTGGCAGGGAGAAGGACATGTAAAATTTTGTTATTTGCAGTCTGTATATGAAAACTAGGTCATGAAAAGGAAAAAAATAACTTTGATTAACTAGTGTTAAACAAAAAGATAGGTTTACTAAATATGTTAATCCGTTCTTTTAACATAAGCCTCACCTTTCATTTTAAAGGTTTCCATAGAATTTAGTTATTTTATCTTTCAGCCATATGCTAGTTTTTTTTTTTCTTGCCAACTTGCGTAAAAAGGGAGCCAATTACAAGTGCAAACAATGTGGTATTCTTTTGTAACTCGAGTCTTGAAATGTTCTGTAGTGTTAAGCAAAGTCTCCTCTTGCTTGATACTAAATAAACTTTTGAAAGAAATTTCGTGTGTGTGAGCTAACGATTTCATGTTTTTCTATTTAAAAAGGCCTTCATAAATAGCTGTAAACAGGGAAAGGGTTCCTCTAGCAGTGCTTGTCATAAAAGGGTCACACTAAATATTGTACAGCTTATTTTAAAAGTGGTATAAAATTAAATGTGCCATGATATACTCACCATAGGTTCAAATGCGGTCTAAAGAGTCCACACGGTATCGAGCTGCTCAAGTGGCACGTTAAACCCACGCAAACCAAATCTGGTTTTAAAACTGGTTTTAAAATAACTACTGGATTTTCTGAAAAGGATGTGATCAGTTTTCATCTTGTCGAGCGTTTTTTCACTAGTGCAACTTTGGATTTTTTATGAGACTTTTGGTACCTTAATGAACACCTCGCTCCATGCTGGAAACATAAGCACAAAGTTTTAAAGACATTCTGACTTGACTAATTGAGGTCGCACTCGCCAAGGCTGAGGATGTGTAACTCTTAAACGGTCTTCATTTTCAAAGGTAAATAAATCAAATAAGATTTTAATCTCACTTAATTTATCTTAATATAACTAATAAAACCAGGGAGATTACAACTTAGCCAGTTTCATTATCCATTTTAGAAAGGTTTTAAGATCACCTAAATTCTCATTTTAAAAAGTTTAATTTGTTTTAGTAATCTAAAAAGCCTTAGTTTAGCCAGTTTAATTGGGGCCAATTCTTCCCTATTAAACAACTGTAAAACCTCATAACTAGTTGTGTGTAATACATCTTTTGGTTAGTAATTGAGGGCGTTCTTAAAACTGACGAGGGTTTAATAAAGTTATTCGTTAATCATTTGGCTTAAGTTTTAATTGTAGATTATGTAAAATATGTGTCTTTATTTTGGGGGGTTTCCTTGCATCTATTTGGAGTAAATAGATTTCTTCTTTTGTTAGGAAATGTCGACCACCTTGGACTGTCGGAGGAGCTCGGTGTGACTGAGAGCAAACAAAGGTAGGCACCTTTTGTCTCGTGATTCCGAACTGCTAAGAAGTGCAGTGAGGTGGAGCAAGGTACCCACCCCCGACACACTGCTTCCCCTGTGACCACAGAGCTAAAAGCTTCTGCAGCATGAATGGGTCAGAGGCTGGAACCTGGAGGCTCAGGCTGTCAGCACCTAGATTCATGATGCTCAATGAGAATAAAGCAGTCTAGTCAGTAATTGGTAAGGGTTTCCTAAATTCTTAAGTTAAAGAGAACAGTCTGCCAAACTGAATGCTCAATGTGAACCCTTTATTTTTATACATATATGTGAATGTAAAAACTTACAGAAATGTACAAGCAATTTTTCAAAATAGTAGCCTGGTCTTGTAGAAGAACAGTGTCTTATGCTTCTGAATTTTGAAAATTAGGACTTTTATAAAATAAATATTAAAGCAGCTGTTCCATAAAATTATTCCCCCTCCCTCCCTCCCTCCCTTCCTTTCTTCTTTCCTTCTTTCCTTCTTCCTTTCTTTCTTAAATCTGGAGATCTGTTAAGCAAAGATGTATAAAAGAGGGAAGATATCATTAATTTGATCTCATTTTGTAGACAACCACCACCACCCAGGTCCTGAGCCCCATGATCTGAGATATCTCTTTTAGGGTGTGATGGGGACGTTATTGTGGGTTTGGATGGTGTGTGTGTGTGTGTGTGTGTGTGTGTGTGTGTGTGTGTGTGTGTGTGTTTGAGAGTCGCTGGCACTCTGTAGCCCTGGCTGGCCCCTGGAACTCATTGCATTGTAAACTACTCCTGACTGGATCCTCTCAAGTATTTATATCTGAGCTCTGCCACTCAGCTTTGTACATCTGGGCAAGTGTCCCTTCCTGTCAGTACCAGGGAAATGAAGGCATGCTGTCGTATTCATCGTTCTCTAACTTTCAGAAAGTGATACTGTAGGCATTGTTTACCCTGACAGTGATACAGTCGCATGAAGGTCGGTGGTCAGGATTGAATTCATGTATCTAATATAAAGGAGAAACATACAAACTTTTCTCTTCTTAGTAGTCAGAAGTAACTGAAACAAATTGCCCAGAGAAAGAAAATGAATCTCTTCTAATAGAAGAAAATTGTGAAGTTTATTGAATTGGTTGTTAGTTTGGGTTTTGCCTTTTTTCCTGATATGGGGGCGGGGGAGGGGGGGGGGATGTGACATATCACAGTGTTAGAGCTTTTAGGTTGCTTTCTTTCTAAATTAGTATTTTTGTTCTTGTTTAGAAATTGGCATATCAACTAATAAACATGGGCTTTTCGTTTTTGTGTTTTACACAGTAAATAGTTCATTATCACAGAATTCTGTGTCAAAACTGTGACACCGGGTTCCAGTCACAATGTTGACCAGGTTGTGTCCTCTGTACAGGCCCAAGAATACCAGGCCCTTCCCTGCCAGCCTCTGAAAAGTACTTGCACTCAGTGGCTCACATCCCATCCTGAGTCAAGAGTCAGTCAGTCCTCACACAGGCTTCTTGAATCAGGACTGTGGATAGACCTGTCTCTTCCTTGGAGTCCATCTGTTTTCTCATGTGATGACACTTACAAGTTTTGTACTAGATATCAATTAGGTAGTGGGAATGCTGTGACTTAAAAGATACAGGACCCTACATTAAAGTAATTTGAAATCCACTTGTGTTGGTGAATCAATATTCCCTGCTCTTTTGCACATGGGAACCAGCCCCAACCTTCAAGACTCAGCCATGTCCCCTCTACTGTGAACTATACCCTCATCCTCTAGCCTCTCTGAACTTGTCCAGTGTCTTCTCTGCTTTTAAGTAGGCCATCATCCTCTGAGCTCAGCCCATGTCCCCTCTGCTGTTAATTAGGCTGTCATCCTCTGCTCTCTGAAGAGCTGGTTTTATGACTCTTACTTCATTTCAACCTGGATGTCATCACATAGTGGTTGCAGGCTGCGTCGGTTGCCAAGCAAGTGCCTTCATTTAAACTGTTTCATTGAATTCCAATCACTATAAGTGTTGTTGTCTGTGTTTCATAAAGGAAGCAATGGAAGCTTCAGATGATGAGGTCATTATGTTAGCTACAAGTCCATATAACTGGTGGAAGCAAGGTTTGAATACAGCCACTTGGATCTAGACCCTTTGAGTTTCAAAACACGACTTTTTCCAGTCTCCATGTTACTCACGTGTCATCATGGTGAAGGCTTCTTAAAATGAGGAGCTGCATGCTACCTTGTGTCCCACTGGGCATCATCCAAACATTGTGATTATCCCTGCCCCCACGTTCCTGCATAAGAAGATATATTGATTTTTCTTTAGGTCCTAAACATTATGTACTCCAGGTACTCCAAGTCAAATGATTTTTAGTATTCACTCAGGGTAAATACCTTCAGAGCATCTGTTTGGCCACAGGCAGAAAGGATATGGAGATGAGACAGTTCCCACCCTTGTGGGTACCACACCCTGCTGTGGAAAATAGCAAGTAAAGTGCCAACCAGCCTGGCCTCAGGTACACGTAAGGTGTTTTTTACATGCTGGACAAGGGATGCAAAACCCAGGCAGGCTGGTTAGAGAAAGAGGAAGTTGCCAGCAGGGGCTTAGGGCCAGATGGAAGAAGATAACCTCATGGGACAGGCTGTTGGAGCACTCATCACCCACTGTAGTAACCTTGGGTGAAATGGTTAGGTCCTCTCAGCTGTAGGGTCCCCACCTGTGAAGTGAACATCACTGCCTTCACAGGGCTGTGCAGGCAGAAGAATGCCCAGAGCGAGGTCAAAGGTCTTTGCACTCTCACCTGGTGCTGTGTGTGTTTACATAAGAAAATATGACCTGGAAGGCAACTTCAGCTATGTTAGATGATGAGAGACAGTGAGATGGTCTTGGCAGGGTAGGCGAGGGATGTGATGCATATGCAGGATCTCCTTTCTACTTGCCTTCTCTGCCTACTGAGACCACACCTCCATGCCCTGAACTCCATCCGGAACTCAGTGCAGACCTCCCGGAGCCCAATGTACAATGAGTGCAGAGGACCCAGGAGCCCTGACATCTCCACCTTCGTCTCTGACTCATCACAGCCTCAGAAGGGTGGGTTTAGTCAGTCAGCATGTAGAGAACCGTGCTAGCTGAGATCCTCCTGGGGTGGGGGTCACGGGAATGTCATGGAAATAATTGCACTGCCGATAGTCGACTTCTCTCAATTTAGCTCAAAATTACAGAGATACTCATCGTGATGAACAGAGAAAGGTCCCGAATAAAACTGATGTCTATCTGTTGAGCATAAAATTAGGCTTATGTTTCCCCTGCAGTGCTCTGTATGGACAGGAAGGAGAGAGCTCATCATTAACTTGAAAGTGGCACATTTATCCTGCCTCTTTACCCCTCTCTGGGAAAGCTGTAAATCAGTTTTCCATCCTCATCCCACCCTTTTTCTCTAATGGGAAATTACCATCACTTGCAGATGACACGGATCCCCAGGAGGACTCCTCCTTCAAGGAGCTCCTCCCACCTCCATCCCCCACTTCCCTCAGGGATGAGCATCCAGGCTGAATTATCTTTAGCTCTTCCTGTGAGTCCTCAGCTGTGACTGGAGCCCTGCATGGTCTTGCTGCCATCTTTTCCGCCGCCCACAGGAGGGGTTTCTCCACCTGCCCACTGCACCCAAGCCTTGCTGTTCTGCAGACCCCTCACCCCTTGTGACACTTCCTGTCTGTGCCATTCTCTGCCGGTTATCATATGCCCTTGCCCCCGTGGCCCAGCTCATAATCTAGCACCTGTCTGTCAGTTTCATTGGGACTTAAGCATACCACACGCAGGAATCCTTCCTTCCTGGCCAATATCTCTGTCCCCAGTCCCCACACAAAGACCCTTGGAACATTGTGAATTCTGACACAAGTGTTCTGTGACTAAGTATTTGTCCTTCTCTCCACCATCAAAATATAAATCCATGGTGCAGGTCTTATGCATCCTAGGCTGTGATTAAGCTATCAAATGAAAGGGTGGCTTCATGTCATATAGTTTAGAAAAAATGGATCAGGATTTTTTTTTTTGGTCTTCTCTTACAACTTTATAAACAGGTTGTGAGGTGGTGTGTGTGTGTGTGTGTGTGTGTGTGTGTGTGTGTGTGAGAGAGAGAGAGAGAGAGAGAGAGAGAGAGAGAGAGAGAGAGAGAGAGAGAGAGAGAAATAGAGAAAGGGAGAGAGACTTGACTACCAGTCTTGGCAGGATTCCTGTATCTGCTACCCAACACGGCTCCTAGTATCTAGCTCACACTGACATAAAGGGGCAGGTGGAATGGTGAGCAGTTGCTGCTGCTGCTGCTGCTGCTACTCCTGCTGCTGCTGCTATGTGCAGAACATCTGGCGCATGGTGGGCTGGGGGTATGCCCAGTATAGACAGCCTTAGGTGCCCATCTGCATGCCTTACCAGAGGGGTGAAATCCTCACCCATCAGATATGTGTTCTCTCCATCCAGAAGCCGGCTTACTTTAACAGTTATCTTTTAAGGGCCAGCCAGTTGCATGGTGGGCTTTGTACCATGCACTAGCAAAGGGTGCCTCTTTCTTGGAACCCTGGGCCTCTTCGAGTAAACAACCTTTACAGTGTCTTTGCCCATCTTTCTGTCTTCTCTGCCTCTCTGGATCCTGCCAGCTTGCCAAGGACCTCCCTCTTATCTGCAGCCAAAAGAGCCTATTTCTGTCAGAGATTACCAGCTGAAAACACTCAATCCAGGGTGAATTTTGAGCTGCTGACTTCATTATGTGGGTTTGTCCTTCACCCCTCAGTAAGCTCCTAGGCAGACTCGAGTTAGTTACTTTACATTTTGTGAACTTGAAGCATTTCAAAGTCATTCAAGAAATGATCTCTGTCTAAAGGTTGTTAGACCTGCCATATTAAAAGTGTTTGAACTCTGTGTATTAATGCTTAGAAAAGCAATTTGCATGTGATTCTTCCATGCAGTAGTGGCATGGTATGCAGGCAGCTCCAACTTGCTTGCTGTTATTTTGGTGCTCTGTAGGAATAAAAGACTCAGTGATAGCAGAGGTGAGGCAGAGTGAAAGCCATGTATCTAGGTCTGTGCAAGGGGACAAGGGTTGAAGCTGAAATGGAGTTGCGGAAGTCACCATCATGTAATTAGGTGGGGATGACACTGGAGTTGACAGGCTAGAGTACAGGTGATGGCTGCATGGGCTAGCTGCTGTGTTTGGGGACTTCTTAGCTGTTACTGGGATATGGGGTTGCCAGGAGACACGTGGAAGAAGGTCCTTTAGAAAGACCGGAAGATTCTAGGGCTCAGCAACCTATGAATGATGCTGCTTTGTCCCCTAGCACTGGTGTGTGTGTGTGTGTGTGTGTGTGTGTGTGTGTGTGTGTGTGTGTAGCATTGTGGGGGACCTGCTTCCACTCCCCTAGGGTACTCTTGAGTAGGGAGAAGTGAGAAATATTTAGATAGGAATATAGAAAAGAGAGACAGATAGAAATACAGGATAGCCTCGAAGGGCCCCTTCTGTCTCTGCTAAAGGGCTTTTAAAGGAATGCTAAGGGGTGGAGCAAAAGACCTCCCCCTTGCTGGATCAAAACATACTGCACGGCATAGCCATGCAGACCCTTCCAAACACCTGGTAACCATGCACGTGGTCAAGTCATCCCCTTATGCAGCCCTGTTGGGTAAAGCAAGCTCAGATCTCACTAGGAAACCTCTGCGGACCCCAACGGAGCATGTCACAGACCCTGTACTGGTGCTGCTGCACTGGGGGTGGCTCTCCTGAGTGTCACCGGACTTTTGAACTAACAGTTCTTCCATGGAGTGTACATGGAAATAAGTAGTCTGGTGTTGATTAATAAAAGGGTGATTGAAACACCCAGCAGTTCAGTCTCTTGTTTGGCAAGGAAGAAAGGAAGGTGCCAGGGTAGAACCATGGGAATATCACTGTTAGTCCAAACAGTTGGTCTGATACAAACATTACCAGTCTGAATTCAGCCCTGAACACCCCAGTGCAACGAGCTTGACAGGCACGGTGCTGCTTGTCCATCCATGGTCTTTAATCCACAAATGTTTGCTGCCCTCACTTCAGCCATTCTCTGCCACACTGCTTCTCATACGTGTCCTGTGCGTGCTGACTATCTGCCTGAGTGCTTCTGATGCCTGAACTTGGCCATTTGGCACAGATGTTATCATTGTTGCTTTGTTGATGTGTACAAATGTGTTTCGTTTTCTTCTTTTCCAGGAACTGCTTCTGTTACGGGCTGCTTAAGGCCAGTCACCTCACCGTCGTGCCTACTCAGTGAATGGATCCACTTGGGAACTGGACAGTCACCAATTGATTATTGTTGTTTTGTCCCTAATGTGTGTTTTTGGGATGTTTTCGTGAAACATTTTTTAATTTAAAAAGTTGTTTTTTCTTTCTTTTTAAAGAAAGAACATTTTATTTTGTTGTCTCAGAAACAAACAAGAAGAATGATTTGTATTGTCGCTAATAAAGGCTCCCCCATCAAAATCTCTTCCATTTTAATATAGACAAAGACCACAAATCTAATTATTTCTGCACAGCTCTATGAAGTTTGCATACTTGAGAGACTTGTACAACTACGGCTCCCCACAACAAATCAAGAAGCTGCACAGATCCCAGATTTGAGAACGATTTACCCATCTCAGTTATAGGCCAATACATATGTTAGGCAAAAGAGTCCTGCCCTGACCTGTCCCAGGTTAGTCATGAAGGCTTCTGGGCAGTGGCGTGGTACATGGAACAGAGCTGGACTTCAGTGCCTCCCTGTGATTGGCAATGGAACATAAAGGTCAAGGTCTCTGTGTCTAGTGTTACTCTGTTCCCTCCCCTTTCATCGGTTGCTAGTGCGTTGTGATTTTAATTCCATACACCCCCGGGAGCGTGTGTTTTATTTGGGAAGCTTGCACAGCATCCTTCCTGATCTTGGAATTTCCAGAGCTGTCTCACACCTTGTCTGGGTGTTGCTTTCTTCCCTCAGACGTTTCCTAGAGGCACTGACTTTTTACAGCATCGTAGGTTTGGGACATTGTGTAAACACAGAATAACTTTGAATAGTTTAACTTTTTCTTATCCTTTTAGTATGCATCCTAAAAACATAGTTGTCGTCGACTGAAGTTCTGACCTTTATATTTATCAAATGTGCATTTTTCCATCTTCTGACTATGTGATGTGCAAAGTGTGTGCTAGAGAACGCCCAGCAGTGCTCTGCAGCCAGCTGGCTGCTTGTAGAAGAGGATGGTGAGGACTGCAGTCTGGGGACACGCTTGGGAAGGCCATGCACTCAGCACACCCTTTAGCCCATTTAGACAAGTGGAAACTTGAGACCGTGAGCAGGCCATGATCAATCGAAGACTCTGGTCCCTTCTTACTTGCTGACCCACCTGAAGCCCTGTGGTTGGGAGCCTCGAAGTTCAACTCTGTCCTGTCCCCCTGATCGTGCTTTTGGTACCTAAATTCTGGCTGTTTGTCACATATGTATGTATAAAGAATGCCTACATCCAGCTAATGACAGAGAATAAACGGGGGTGGGGGGTGGGGGGGTCCATCCTGAAGAGGCTTACATTTTGGTGGAGACGGGCCACCACCCACAAAATGGAAGATCAGGTAGTGGTGGAGCTGTGGCATCAGGAATAAGTCCCACTCCACCTGGGCTGATGGAAGAATAAAGCGATGCCTTAGACCAATCAAAGCAAACAAGTTTTGTTGAGACACCAGTGAGTGTAAAGGTCCTGAGGTGGGAACATTGCCAGTGTTAGATGGACAACAGGGACACGCTAGTCTAAAGAGTAGAAGAGTGAAAAAGAGACTGCCAGAGTGAAAAAGAGACCGCCGAGAAAAATAACGCAGGAAGCTAGCTAGAGAGGACAGCATGGAGGATTACCTCTGAGTTTAATGGGGGCCATTAACAAGATGAGCAGACAAGTTGAACCAAAGAGTAAAATGATCCGGTGTGTATTACCCTGCTTTGTATTTATCAGCCAATAAGTCAGGTAGTCACTATTCACAAAATAGGCTATTGTGGAATCTCATAAAGACCATGGAAGGGAAGAGCCCGCCAACATAGTGCAGGATGGCAGCAATGGCCAGATTTCAGGTGGATTTGGAAAGGAGAATGCTTAGGACTGGTGGTGAGGTGCAAGAAATGAGCTGGATGATGAAAAAAAAAGAAATCCAGTCCAAAGCCATTGAAAAATAGTCTTCCTGAGATGGAAAGACGGGTCCTAGGAGGAGCAGGTGATGGATGCATGGTGTCTGAGCTGCACGTGTGAAGGGGAGGCAAGCTCAACTGAAGAGGACAGCCATCGTCTCTCCACTTGGAGGAGTCATCCTCCTTGTCTTTAGGCTCTTCTGCCCTGCCTGTGCAGCAAGCCACTTCACAGAGCTCATCCCATCATGTTTAGAGGCCCTGAATGCCACAGCTTCTGGGCCAGCTGCAAGCCTTCACCTTATCTCCCGTGCCCCTACCTACCTATCTTAAATTCCTGCTCAGCTAATTATCGGGTAATTGACTTCTCCATCATCTTTAACAGCAGCTGCTGCTTGATAGTCTCCTGATTGCTGTAGAAAGAGTAATTTCAACTACAGTGTGGACAGTTGGGGTATTAACACACGTGAGGAGACAGAATCGCTTTTTTCTTCTGCTTAGAACTTCACTGTGGAAGAGGTACTGGTCCTGCCTGGTTGTTTCCAGAAGGGACAAAGGAGGGATAAAGTGGCCCTGGGTTCCCATTGGCTTGTTGACATGGGATCTGGGAAGGAAGACCCACCCCCTCATTACTACTGGAATATAAGAGTAGGGAGGCCTGGTTCTTGTGTGTGAAGTATCGTCTGCATAGATAGGCAGCAGCTGATAAAATACAAAGCTTTCACTTGGCTCCTCTGATGCAGGGAATGTGGTGCCTCCATACAGCCAGTCTGAGTACATCCCAGCCTCCCACAGCATCTTTCCTCACACCACTGTGGTGTCACTGCTGCCAAGTGACCTGAAATTCACAGCTTTCTATTCTGTGTGTGCAGCCACACATTGCCTCCCTCTACATTGCATGTATATCTGCACATGGGCTACGTCTTCCTACATGTATTCCATGTGTCATTTCAGCCAGACAGACATGGCCCACAAAGGAAATAACTAGCATGACTCACCAGTCTGGGTGGAGGAGGCCTCCAGCCACTTCAGACTGGACCAACAGCGGGATCAACCTCTATACCTGAGACCCATCACAGATCAGTAGTCATGGTTTTTCCTTGGCTGGCCGGTCCCTGCAGTCTTTGTGTGCCTTCTTTCCAAGTACTCAACCCCAAATACCCCAGGCTGGCTATCTATGAACAGCGGAGGTTGGGAGGTCCACACACTCCCTTCTGGATCTCTTCATGGAGAAGGACAAAGGATCCTGCTCTAGCCTCACTTCCTAAATGCCTCGCTTCTCACTGCTGCCACACTGGCATTAAGTTTGAATTCTGGAGGGACACCAGCTTGGGAATGAAAGTGGCCAACAGGACAAGATAGATGATCACAGGTGGCTGGTCCCTGACTGGGTCTAGGGCCCAGCCTTCAATAAGTGCTGTTGGAATGTTTGCAGATGGAGGACAGCCACCTGTCTTTTGGGGGGGCGGGGGGGGAAGGTGCCAGGTGAAGTCTCAGCACAGAAGATTCACAGAAGCTTTTCCATCTGAAAGGCAATTCACTTTTCCTTTGGCTGAGTTAATTCTCGGAGACATGGGGTCCCTCCTTGACATCCTCCCATCAACGGCTCTCAAGCACGGAAGGCCGAAAATAACCATTCTCCTGTTTGGTTTTAAAGGATCTCAGCAACTCCCCATGGTTTTAAAAATAGCAGCTACTGGCTTTTTTCCAAGTGCATTTAACTACATTAGATGCTAAAGCTCCGTGTTCAAAGTGACAATCTCATGGAGTTGTGAAATGGTTTCTGGTGCTGTTGCTGTGCCAAAAGATTTTCCTCTGGTTATCTGAGGACTCTGCCTTCGTGTGACCAGACTGGCCCAGTCTGGATTGATCAGCTAGATGCACTGGCACAGTGATTTTTTTCATAGGAGCTAACAGCTCCTCATACTCATGCTTACTTGGTGGAGACTTAACAGCACATCCTTTGCTTTGCCTCTGCCCAGACAGGTTGGTTCTGTCCTGTTTCCTAATTGCCACCAGTGCCCCCACTTTACCCCACAATGACAAAACCTAACCATGTGGCTGCACAGTTCTCCTCCAGCCTACCTACAAAGCTCGGCCTTCTATGGCTCTTCCTGGCCCTTAAACGCCTGTTTTCACTCATTTAACTTCAGAGAGGGCCTCTTATGGCCCATGGTCCTCACTGGAATTGACACCTGGTGTGTGAGTTACTCACACTGGGGAATAGTTTTAGAACTCACAAGTATATGGTACCATCGTTGATTATCTGTTTTCTGAAGGTTGGAACTGGGACCCATTCTGTCCCAGTCTCAGGAGGCTTAGTGAGATGCTGAGCCAACTCCACATAGCTATGTTACCCACATCTCTGCATTCCCTGACATATGGGTCCTCTCACAGCCTGCCTCAGTATCCTCACAACCTGTTATCACTTTCCCCAACATCAGTGGTCCAAGTGAAAGCCTTTGAGAGAAGGAAAGATAAGAGAAGCCACAGACATTTCAACCCTATATTCAGAAGTGATATTACCTCACCTGTGTGGTACGTGCTATTGGTCAAAAGCCACCCTGGCTGGAGGTCATGGTGTAAGGTTATGAGCCAGGATGCAAGACAAGTAGGGGCCACCTGTAAGCTGGCTTCCTACTGGCAAGTCCTGTGGCATCTGTGTTTGGCACCTTTATCCTCAAGATGGGACCACAGAGCATTTCTCACAGAAGCTAGGAGGAAATGGTGATAAGCATGCTATGTTCTTGCAGTAAGCCCTGAGAAATAGTGAGAACTGTACTATCATTCTTCGTAGTACTTCTTCCACACTCACACTTGAGATACCCCATGTAGGTATAGCCACGCCCCACCCCGTCCGTACACATCAGTCCCACTCACTGGTGCTCAGATCCCCAGCCTCACAACTCTGCCTGGAAGTTATGCTATTTCTGCAAGATAGCCCTGTTGGAAGCATCACTCGAGGTTTCTCCGGGTCTCCAGTCTTTATCCTATGTCATCTCTCCTTATCCTGCTTTAGACTAGCCTTCCCGGATTTCAGACCATTTCCACACTAAGTTCTTTTGATGCTGTTTAATTGTCTCTGGAGTGAAGTTCAAACTCCCTAGGCCCTAAGAGCCCTCTCCCTTCTGGGCCAATTTCCCTTCCCAGTGGCTCTTCAGTCTCCCTCCTGAACTCTCTAAATCTGCCTACATTGAACTCACACTGCTCAAACAACCCACTTTACTCCTGCCCTAGTCTTGGGGCTTGTTTCTCTTCCTCTGCAGTTTGCACCCTTCACACCTGCGGTTTGCACCATCAAGAACTCTGCCTTTCTTCCAACTTGCTGCCCAAGGGTGTGGCAGTGTCCCTAAGTGTGTAATCTCAGCCAGAAGCACTTTCCATGCTCTTCTTCCTTACCCTCAGCCTAACACCTGCCCGACACTGGTCACAGCATCCCAATGTAGTAGGTGCCTCTTGTGTATAGGCATGTGGAAAGTGGGCAATGGGGTAGGGAGTTCTAACTGAAGACTGTATTGAACAGAGGAATTATACACTTTCTGGGGCCCGCTAATGTGGAGCCTCTTCCCTAGACCCACACAAAGCCTGTGTGTGTGTGTGTGTGTGTGTGTGTGTGTGTGTGTGTGTGTGTGTGTGTGTGCGTGCACGCGCGCGCGCGCGCGCGCGCGCCTGTGCACAAGTGCACATGCACCAGCTAAACTTAAAGAAGGCCAGACTGATGCACTGTTACCCTTGCCTGAGTCTCCAGTGGCCTAACATGGAGGTGAGGTTGAGATTGGGCCAAACTGACCCTATTTTGTGGTCTTTGGGGGATGTGGCTCTCAACCGCAGTGCAAATTGGGTGCATTTACAAGCTGGAGGTGGTTTCAGCTTCAGTGACGGCCACTGCTTCCTCTTCCCTGAATTCCTTCCAGCTCCTGCCCCGCAGACCCTGTGAGCCAGTGCTAGAGCTGCTTACCATGGCTGCCAAAATAGCCAGGATGCCTGGAGAACTGACTGTCCACTACCCAAGCCTGAACGTCAGGACCTCTTCTATTTGGGAGGAATTTCTGGCACTTGGGTTCTTCAGGGCAATACATCAAAGGATGGGGAAGTATGGTAGAAACACACATAAACTAAAAACACATTTGCACGAGTCCAGCCCCCATGCTGGGCCCAGAGTTAGAAAGTCCTGCTCGTGAACCAAGGTGGTCACCATGGGAGAAGATTCTGTGTAAGGAAGGCTGGGGAAAGTGCCCAGTTGCCTTTCTACAGAGGTACAGAGTGGTCTTAACAGTGTTTCCCTCCAAGGCCCTTTGGCAGCCTAGGAAACTTTGTCCTTTTAGAAACGGCCACTCCCTCCCTGTGGTGTCTGCTGTTCCTTGCCTTCGATTCATACCTCACCCCATGATGCCTCCCTGTCACCTATTCAAGAAGTTAGTCCAGCTGCAATTGAACCCTGACATCACACGGGGCCCGTTAGCTGTATTTCCTCTAAGGCAGTGGCTTCCAGTGGCAGAGGGGGGTGACCACTGCTCCTGCCACCCACACTTGTACCATGTGACTCATGGCACACACCTCCCCGTCCTTGCTGGGGTGAGATCTTAATTTCCTTGGCTGAGTTGGCATGCCCTTGCTGACTGAGGCGCGGACTCTTCTGACATTCTTCATGTTCCTGGTATCCTAGCCTCATCTGGAGCCAAACAGCATGCTAGGCCCAGTCTCAGGTATCAAGGCAGCAGGAGCCAAGCACCCATGGAGCCCAAAGAGGTTCTGCTTTTTCTGCCAGTATTAGACACAGGCTCCCATATAGAGCATGTGGCTTGCCTGACTCCCAGTCGTAGGTTTGAGGACTGGCTCTCAGAAGCCAGGCTGTTCTAGTTTGCTTTCTGATGCTGTGATAAACACCACCCCCTAAAGCAGCTAGGGGAGGACAGGGTTTATTTAATCTATACTTCCAGGTCCCAACCCCTCATTAAAGGAAGTCAGGACAGGAACTCAAGCAGAAACCATGGAAGGAGGCTGCTGGCTGGCTTGCTTCCTGGTTCATGCCGAGCTAGCTTTCTTATCCATCACAGACCCACCTCGTTAGGTCCTCCCACATTAATCATTAACCAAGACAACTCCTCATGGACATGGACATGAGTCAATCTGATCTTAGCAATCCCCCAAGTGAGACTCCATCAGATGACTAGATTGTGTCGTTGACCGCTGAAAGTAGACCTTTGGCTTTGTCTCCAACTCTCCTTCCCAAGTGGTGAAGTCGTATGGGAGATATTTGAGTGGGTTTAGATGCATCTGTAAAGTAATGATGCCACCCTCACCACCCTAGAAAGTGGTCAGACTCTCAAAAGCCCAGGCTGAAGGGACATAGCTCCCCCCTTATGCCCCCTACAGCAATTGGGAGAGAGGGCTCTGCACCTTGCCTGAGCAAAACAGTGGAGATGAGTGAGGGACTGAGAGCAGAACTGGCCCCGCCCCTCACTGCAGGCTGCATTGGGTGAGCTAGCTGAGGTAGTGCTGGAGAGCTGGGTGGTGATGATGAGGAAAAGCTAGCAAGTTGACCAACCCAGCTGCCACCCAGGCCCAGATGACCCACCCCAACATCCACTGAATCTATGAACTGTTGGAGCATGTGAAGGGGACTAACCTATAGATCTAAAACAGCAGGATCTCCATGACACAGGACAACAACAGGACATATATGAGGAGACCTAGTGAGAACCCATTTTCCTTGTATAGCAGAAACCAGAGGCCTCAAGCCAGACCAATGACTCGTGCCAATGAACACTTGCAAGTAAATATGAAGGGACTAAAGGATAAACTGTGTATCTCAACAGGTCACACTACAGCTTCCACAAAATGATGATTCCTCTTCCTCTTCTTCATTTTTGTTTTTGTTTTATTTCTTTGTTTGGTTTTGGTTTTCTTTTAAATTTGGTTTTGATTGGGGGGGGTTATAAAAGTGGAAGGCAGATATGTAAGGAGATGGGGAAATAGTGGAACCAGAACACATGATGTGAAATCCACAAAGAATCAATAAAAGTAAAAAAAAAAAAAAAAAAAAAAGAATTGCAATAAATATAACCAAAAAGTAGGGAGATGAGATTAGGGAGATATCTCAGTCCATAGAGTGCTTGCTTCTCAAGCATGAGTACTTGAGTTCGATTCCCAGTGCCCACCTAAAAAACCAGCCATGGTGATCTGCTTTTGTAATCCTGGCACTGGGAAAGCAGACACTGGTGGATCTTAGGATCCAGTGTAATCACAAGGGTCTTTATAAGAAGACACCAAGATGATCACCGTCAGAGAGAGGAGCCATGCATAGATGTGTTGGTGGAGGAAGGGCCCTGGAGCCAAGGAACATGGCAGAAGCTGGGGAGTGGCAGGATGGATTCGTTCCTGTAGACTCTAGAAAGGGGCAGAACACTCCTCATACCTGCATTGTAGACTCGTGTAGAACGTCTGACTTACAGAGGTGGATAGCAGTGTGTGCTGGGGCGAGCCTCCAGGTTTGGCTGCAGTGGAGACAGATGCACACACCTAAGAGGTGTCGGCGGACCTGGGTGCATTAGGGAAGTGGCCCATTCTGGAGCTGGGCTGTCCTGCCTTGATGACCCTGCCTTGGCTGTGAGCTACAGAGCCGGGATACACGATGCAATCTGTCACTCCTAATTTTCTGACCTGGATTTGCAGATAGATTTTTTTTTAAGGTTATTTAAGAGAAACCTCTGCAGGAGATAAATGGTAGGGAGAAGCCAGGGCAATTTATTTTTCATTTCCCTAAAATACCAACAACATTTTACATTGGGTGGGGAGAAAACATGCAGTCTCATAGCCTCTCAAGAGAAATGTATTGTCCTTATTAGTTATGTAATTGAATTCATAGATGCTGGCAGACTTTTATCATTTTAACTGACTGAATTCTGTGTTCTCCATTTTCCCACCTCCACTAAAGGATGCAGGGTGGTTTCCTGCAATGCATATTGCTCTGCAGAAGGATAGAAGGGAAAGAGGAAAAAGTGAGGTTGAAGAAATGACAGTCGGAAGGTGAGACTAGTGGCCACATGCCTGAGACAGGCCCCTGAGCATCCCAGCAGGCCTGGAGAAAAATACCAAGTGATTTAAAAAGCTCATTGTCCACAAGAAACATCCTTCAGAGTGTGTGAAGGAGCACAGAGGAACACTCCATCAGCCTGAAGGAAGGATGTCCAGGGTGGTAAGGGGTAGGAACAGGGCAGGAAAGGAAGGGATGGAATCCCAGAGGACACAGACCTGGGCTACCCATGGCAGTTAGAGGACAGTAGGAAAAATGGAAAAAAAATCGTCCAAGTGAAGAGCAGTGGGAGCTGTGCCTGGTGGAGAGCAAATGTGTGTGGCTTGCCATGCCCAGGACCCAAAATTTACCTTGTGGGCAATGAGAGGCCCCAGGGGTATAGGCTAGAGCATCAGCAGCTCTGACCACCATTAGCGGTGCTACAGGGCTGTAGCAACCAGGCTGGAAGAGCACAACTTGCTGTTGCCCGTAGCCTCAGGTTGCATGGTCAACTGAAGGATGCCTCCGAGGGACAAACAATGACAGCACAGGCCTTCGACGCTGTGGTTCTCCTAGACTCAGTGGTCAGTTTCCCCAGACCCCTGGTCCGAGAGCCCTACCCTAAGGCAGAAGACAGAGCAAAGGGTGTTGTTGGCCCAGGGAAGGTGGGTAGTCATGCCAGTAGTCATGGTGTAGGCGGCTAATCTGGCCTGTTAGCATCTGCGGATCCAAACTGGATCTGACCAGCTTTCCAGAGCAAGTACTTTTGCCCTTGTGTATTAGTCATGGTTCTCTAGAGTCATCGAACTTATGGAATAAATCTTTCTATATCTATATGTGTATCTATATGTGTATGTGTATGTATGTGTGTATATGCATATATAAGTTCCATTATATATATATTCCATAAATATATATTCCATATCTATATGGAAATTATTGGAATGACTTAAAAGCTGCAGTCTAACTAATCCAATAATGGCTAGCAGTTAATGGAAAGTCCAAGAATCTAGTAGTTGCTCAGCCCCAGGAGGCTGGGTGTCTCAGCTCGTCTTCTGTACACAATGGAATCTGGAATAAGTAGGCTCCAATGCCTGTGAAAAAATGGATGTACTGGCAAGGCAAGGGAAAGCAGGTAATGAAGAAGGAAACCTTACATAGGCTTCCAGCAGATGTGGCCCAGATTAAAGCTGTGTCATCCTGCCTCAAGATCCGGAGTAAAGGCATGGGTCATCCTGCCTCAAGATCCAGATCTCCAGCCTGTGTCTTCCAGCCTCAAGATCCGGATTACAGGGTACCCTTCTTTTCTGGTTTGTAGTTCATTCCAGACATAGTCAAGTTGACATCCAAGAAGAGCCATCACATCCTGTGACAATCTTGGCACAAACCACTTGGCCTCAGTTCCCTATTCCCCTCTGGAGGAAGAGAACAAGTTTTGACACTGGTCTGCTCAGCCTCAAAGCCGAGTTCACTTCAAGATGCATGCTATTGCCTCAGAGGCCATGTCACCCTCGGGGGCTTCTGTAACCTTCTCTGTAAGATGAGGTGCACAAAAGAGTGAGTTCAGAGTTGTATCACATGGGAGAGCAGGTAGGCAAGCCTTAGAGCAGGGCTGGTCAACAGGCACCCCTTTGTTACTCTTTCCTTAGCTGCTTAGCTACAAGGAAGGTAGTGTGAGGGGTCATCAGCCAGAATGAGAGCTTTCACCTTGGTAAGTTGCCTCATAGGCTAAGACAGATGCTAGCTAGTCCTGACCATTGCGTCTACCTCCCTTTCCTGGCCCATCCCAGGAAAGACAGCTGCTCATGCGCAGTCTCCTTGGAAGTCTGACATTTTGGTTCACTTCCTCTTGAGCCATGCTTAGTAGCCATTCTTGGCTCCAAGGGAGACTTGGCAGTGCTGTCTTCTACAGGAATGCATAATCTTCAGGAAACAGTCGCTCGTTGGAAAGAAAGAGGAAAATGAATACTGTTCAACACAAACAACTCCTGCGGTGGAAGATGCTGCATCGATCTCCCGGGCACTGACCCCCAAGCTCTCAGTCAGTTTTGACCTTGGACATGGAGAACCTATGGTTTTTGCATCAGCTCCCTGACCACCTGGGAGCTAAGAAGAGATGCGAGATTGCTCAGGCTGGGAGGGGCTTCCTGCCTTTGTTGGTGGTGAATGTGCTCAACTCTTTTCGAAGAAAACTTATCGATGAGGACGACTGGCAGAGTTGGGGCCACTTGGGTGAAGCCGATGTTCTAAGACTCACCCTGGATAGACTCCCTCTTCAAGCCCTGAAAGAACCCGGGCTGCAAGAAGCAGGGCACTTTGCAGGAACCAACCCTTCTCTGAGACTCCCAACACAGGCTTGCAGATCACAGGATGTTCATCCTCCAAAGCAATGTCAGATCCAGGCTGACCAGCTTTCTGGAAGGTCCCACTATGGAATTAGCTGCTTATGGGTAGGGGATGTCTTAATACTTATCTCCAGATTTGGGGAAGCACTGATGTCAAAAGGCTGAGACTTCTGGGGTACTCAAAAATCTTCACTCAGAGTCAAGATCAAAGCCAAAGACACAAAGTTCACTAAGTTCTGTGCAGGAGGGAGGGGATGGTATGACATTATCCCCTACAGTACACCACTAATGGGCATTCATCCATAGCCTCCCCCTCCTCCAAGCCCCTTTACTTCCTCATATCTCCCACATCCCCCACTGGCAGGCTTGTCTTTATAGTTCCCTCCATCTTGACAGAAGACAGCCTCAGTGGTGACCCACCCAGCAAAACACACAGGAAACAAAGCAAAGCCTAATAACGCCTTTTGTCCCCTTCCCAAATGTCATTTGTCAGGTTCTACCTGAGTGGGTCATCACACTGGTTTCTGACTTCCCTTGGCTTTCGGGCATGTCTGTGGGCTGGTGGAGGTTTGTAGAACACAAACTTGGTGACCCTGGCGTCTCTACCACCTCTAATCCTTCCATCAGCACCCCATTAGAAGAGCCAATAAGGGAGAATACCTCATGCCTTTTGGGACAGTGTCATTACTAAGCCAGAGCCTCTTTCCATCTCGTGGGGTTGCTGAGGTGTATCTGGAACAGTGTATCTGGGGCCTGGTGAGACAGCTTCCGACATAAGGGGTGAACAAGGACATGAAAGGGGCCAGACAACACTCACAGTGTTGGCCTTGAGTGACAGACACGAAGAAAGAATGAAAAATTGCTTTGGAAAAAAAAATGCTTGTATCTTCTTTATTTATTTATGTGTTTATTCATTTATCATTTATATTCTGTCTACTCCTTAGACAGGATTTGAGAAGTCTTACAATATTAAAACCCATATAAAAGAAACCAACAAAAAAAGGAACCTCTACAAAATAAAGATCATTTTAAAAGGGGAAAAAATACCTGCGTACCCAGCACTTAGGATGAAGTTGTTTTTGCATCTGAGCTATTAATCTAGCTCCAAACCACCTGGGGGTAACACAGAAATGGTGACTATTACTCGCCTGGGTGGTGCAGTTCAGGGTTGGAAGGAATAACTCTGGGGTCCCTGAGCCCTGCTCCCTTTCCTCTAGCCAAAGGGATCCTGCTCCCTTTCCACTGCACTGGTACCATGCCTGCAGCTACCTCCAGAGGCTAGTGAATTACTAAGGAATATGCTCTACGGCAGGCATGAACTGCTTAGTCCTGCATTTCTCAATGGTGACAATGGGCTGTGGGGACACAAGCCCCAGAGAACATGTGACTGCCAGTAATTTACATTCTGGGATTTGCAGATTTGTCTGCCTTGTTAAGATAATGGAGAACAGCCTCGGGAGCAGCTCTGTAGCAGCATCCAGAGGCGGACAAGGGGCTCTGAGAGGAGTGGACAGTGGGCTCGGCCCGAGGCTTTCTGAGCTTGAGGAGGAGCAATGAGAGGAGGAGAGGTGGGGACAGCCTTTGGGACTGGCAGGTCCTGGATGGGCTGACCCTAGGGAAGCTGTGGGAAAGGCAAGTTCCCAACCACAAGCTTTTCTGGTGACAAGGTGGCAAGAATGAGTGTGTCCCTTGCCACTGGTAGGCAGAGGAGGAGGAGAAAAAGGTAGAGGCTGTGTAAGGATGCTTCAGTGTCAAGTGCTTGGCATTCTCCCACCACACAGCAAGGACCTCCTCCTGTAAAAGGAGGGGTGCTGGGGAGCCTGAAACTAAAATCCCACTGAAGTCCCTTGGAAACAGACCTTAAGCATCTTTACTGCTGATCCAAAACCCCACTGAAGTCCCTTGGAGACAGACCTTGGGCATTCTCACTGCTGATCCAAAACCCCACTGAAGTCCCTTAGAGACAGACCTTGGGCATCCTCACTGCTGATCCAAAACCCCACTGAAGTCCCTTGGAGACAGACCTTGGGCATCCTTACTGCTGATCCAGGTCAGAGCCTGGGCCAAACTTCAGCCGGGCAGCCTGGCATCCAGATAGAGTTTTCCATGCCCATGCTGGCACTGTAACACAGCCAGCTGTGCAGGGTGCTCTGAGACACATCCTGGGCTCTGTCTGGAAGGATTCTATTCAGCAGGACTGGGAACAGGCCAGCCATTTATAGCTGCACGGTTGACAGGATAACTAGTCTGACTGTGCTGGAACCCCTCCCTGCTGCCTCTTTGGTGTGTTTGTCCAGGGGGCATGAAAACATCTAGTGACGGGGAACTTGTTCCTTCTTATGTTGTCCAGCCCACTGACCAGCCCCTGACACCGACAATCTCTCATCTCACTGATCCTGCTCACGGCTACTCAAAAATAGGTTCAAACAAATTAATGTCTTCTGTTTATAGTGTGGTTCTCAGAGGTTGCTAATCCAAAGAACACTGAATTTGGGACAAGACCGGGACAAATATCTGATGTTTGATCATTCACTGATGCCTGGGAATGAATAGATCTCTGGCGGGGAGGTACAATTCAAAGCCTTTCTCTGCCAGTGAGGAAAGAGAACCCTGGTAAGTTTAAGGAACCTGCCAGCATTTCATAGCAGAGGAGAGAATCTCTCTGCGGGCAGGCAGGGAGGCAGGTCCTAGCTCCCAGAATATTCCCAGCATTAAAGCAGCCTCACCCTCCTCAAGAGATCTTGCTCCTTTTGTTTGCTTGCTCTGTAGCCTTCAGTAGGTGGTTTCCATCTCAATGTGGCCTCTGAATAGTTTGGACAGTTTACCAGCACTGCCGACTAGCTTGTGTGGAGCAGCCGTGGGAGTATGAGCCCCCCCCCCCTACATGCTATGAAGTCCTGGTGGACACTCAAGTTTAGAGTTAGGCAAGGTGAGAAGTAGGTAGGACACTGTGGAACATGTCAAGCACAGCTTCAGGAGAAGACACAGGTGGGTGAGGAGCATTCGGGAATGTATTATGATTTGGGTTTAAGCATCCCCCAAAGGCTGAAGATTTAGTACAAAGAGCAAGCAATACTCTTTGGAGATGGCAGAATCTTTAGGGGAGGGGACATAATGGGAGAAAGAGTCAGATCACTGAGGGCATGCCCTTGAAATGTGTCTTGACACACTAGCTCCCTCTCTTGCCCATCTCTGCATCCCACCTGCTATAAGATGCTCCACCCTGAGCTTCCTCTGTGAGATTCTGCCTCACCACCTACCTGAGCAACAATGCCAAGCAACCATAGACTGAGCCCTCTGAGACCATGAACACAAAGACACCTTTCTTCCTTCAGCTCGACACCTTAGCTATTTTGTCACCAGAACGAAACACACAATAACAACCCTCGGCAGTCACTGCATCTTAAAATTCAGTTGGATCAGCATCACCTGAGCTTTTCATAACAGGGGTGCTGGGCACACTCCAGGGCTTCAGAGTTGGTGAGCCTGGCAGAGCTGATGTTGCTGACCCAGGGTCAGAGAGAGTCTTAGATGGGAGATGTGCCAGGGTACTCAGCAGTGGGTGCTTCTGTGCCTGCTGAAGATGTAAGTCTGGAGACAGAAGGATGGAGGGACAGACAGAGGGAGAGGGAGAATAGGAATATGAACAGGGGGCTGGTGCAGCTAGATGTATCAGTTATTAGAAGTGTGATGTTGTTAAGAACCCCCACCAAGCCTCAGTGTCCTGAACAATGGCTCAGGACTCTGATGTGCCTCCCTCTCCCACCATCTCGTTGAAATTGGCTCCTGACTTTTCAAAATCACTTAGAGAGTGAAAAGAGGAAAGAAATACAAGAATCTGCCCAGTGCAGGAAAATTCCTGCTGATTTTCCTATAGATAAAGGATGCATGCTCCTGTGGAGTGCTGCACTCTAAAATAGCACCAGAGCAGGCAAGACAGGGCAACTGCTCAGGAGGAAAGGAGGACAAAGACGCTGGAATGCATTCATTGGGGCTTGTCCTGATGAGCCTGGCTTGCTGCACACAGCAACAGAGGTTCAATAAGGCCCCAAGACCACCATGCCCTTCCATGGTGGCTCACTGACTCTTCATATGAAGTTGGGTGTGGGCTCATTTATGATTCTCATTGCACATGTGGACAGAATCTGCAGCTTGGGGCTTGAGTTATAAAGGACCTGGAGGCTGAATTTACACAATAAGCATCTGTGATACTCCTAACATGGTGGAATGGTGGCAATAGTAATTGTTTGACCAGAAGTACACAGGCTGCAATATCGAAAATTAGTGGTTTTTCTTACTGTCGATCTTCAACCTTAAGGTACCTGTGAACGATGATTCAGTTGTCCCCTTAGGCATAGCCACCATGGTGTAGCTGGGGAAGGTCATTTCATGCTTTGGAGCTTGTTCTTTTTCATGAATCATGTGTGACTAATTCTGTTTACTTGTAAGGTTGATGGGAAAACCGAATGTCAAAGCTCACATGAACATATCCAACATCTGCCCTGACACCTAAATGGAGAGAAAATGCAGACACAAGGGAGAGAGTTGCTTGTGCCCAAAGCCTGTGATGGCATTATGTGCATGCTTTTTTACCCCCAGTTAAAGCCCTGCCTGTAAGCCAAGCACTGGCCTAAGAGCTTCTTTCAATTTCTTGACAAGGTCTTGATTGTGTTATGCAACACGCATAACACATCATTTTGCATACAAGGAAGACGTCGGGATCTTAGATTCACATTCCCTTCCCATCTCCCCATCATCACCCTACAGTCCCGCCCTCCCTGGTTGATTATGCACTGAAAGGCTACAAGAGACATTCCTTACCAGAGGCCCCGCTCAGTATATGTTTAGTGCTGAGCAGAAGGAATAGACATGCTTTCCCAGCACACAACCATGCCCACCCCCGCCCCAAGTTCTATCTGCAGCCACTTTTCCAGTCCAAGTTTATGAAGACACATGGGCTTCATTAGGCTGGGCCTAAGCCCTAATTCATCATCATCCACACACCTTTCAGAAAGCCCCATGTGTTCTAAGAAGAGTGGACGTGGTGTCAGGCAGTGCTGTTCTGATTAGAAACAACAGGCGAGGCTTAGAATCGATCCAGGCATTGGAGTCTGGCTCCTTGCAGAAGTCTCCCAGGCAGGGACTCAGAGGGCAGGATGACCAGGTTGTAATGATGATGGATGACCCAGCCCTTGACTCCGAGCTTGAAGGCAGGGAGTTGGATCAAAGGCTTATGGTTTAGTGAGATACTGCCTGAATCTCTCTTTCCCAACCCCATCTGGTGCCTCTACAAGGGGTCCCTCAAAGAGTGGAAGGGGCAGCTCTAACACTGGGCAGCAGGGATGCCCTGGAGGGCTTGTGGGATGGATAGCAGTCACCTGTCTATCTGCAGCTGGAAGGATGGTGGTCAGACATAGATAGTCGTGGGCTAGCTCATTAGAAAATGGCTCCTGCTTAAGAGGAGTTTCAGCTTTGACAAGGCAACAGATGAGCCCTGGATGAGGGCACAGGGACAGTTTTCCTCCTTTGTCTACACAGACTAACTAACCTTAAGACTTTGCTCGGGTGAGTGTACCTTGCCCTTATCCAGGAACATTGAGCATGTGATGATGCTTCCAGCTCTCAGCTCCTTTATCTGTTGCAACAGTTCTACCATTTGCTGGTTATCCAGTTGAGGCCACTGAAACATAGAGAGATTATCTACCAAAAGTGACTCAACTGACAAATGGTTCTACAGGATCTACATACGCCCAGTTACCCATTCAGAAACTCAAGTTCCCCAGCTCCCAGAATCCCCAGGGTTTAGTGCTACAGAATACTTGCAGACAGAACATGGCCTCTACTGTGACCCCATTTGCTCTATAATTACAACATGAACCCTTTTTGTGTCTACTTCCCCCTCTAGATTATAGGAAAAAAATGTGTCTGGGAACTCTTCACTTCCCAAGCATTTAAACCAATCCCTCTCCAAGACAGGACTTTGCTGATGTTATTGTAGCCCTGGGGGAGGTAACTGTTCAACCTTTCTTATTAGAGTGTATAGGTATGGATGTCCAGAGAGATAGATCTCACATGATGGATGGATATATGGATGGGTAGATAGACAGTTAGGTAGAACAAAATTTATTGGAAAATTGGATCACATGATTAAGAAGGCTAATAAAACCTCATGGCCAGCCATCTATAAGGTGAGAACCAAAGAAGTCAGTAGCAGAGTACAATTTAAATCCCAAGGTGTCAGAGCCAAGGAAGTTGATAGTCCAAGGATGAACATCGAAGACCCAGTAGTTAAATGTTAGAAGTTTCTGAGCCCAAAGGTGAAGACCTGGTGTTCTATCACCCAAAAGCAGAAGTGTGTCCAGTATATCTTTGTTCTGGAACAGAGAAACAAATTACAGCTTCCTGTTTTCCCTTATTCTCTTCTGGGATCCCAGCATATGGGTTGGTGTCCAGCTACATTGAGGTTAGATCTCCCCACCCACCTCCAATTCCTATGCCAATCTCCAGAAACACCCTTGCAGAACACTCACAAATGCTGCTCTATCACCCACGAAAATAACCCTTAAGCTGGCTACCTAAAAATGAGCCACTTCCTTGAGCCCTAGGGCATGACACCCACAGGAAATAATGTTGAAAGAGTTCTCAGCAATTAAAATTAGGAACTTTTCCAAGTCATCTGAAGAGGTGAAGTCCCTCCTGACCACAGAGACCCTCGTCCAGTGGATACCCAAGACCTGGTGCTCATCATACTAGGATTTCATCTTCACTGCAACTTCCCAAGGATGTCCATTGTTTTTCTTTGATGTATCCTCTCTACATATGCAATCTGCTAACTAGTCGTTCAGACATTCCAATGATTGGGCTGGCTGTCATGGGATCACAGAACTGCTGTTTAAATCCAATGTTTTACTTAATAATGGTCTTAAAGGATAAGATTAACAATGCTGGCAGCCTTATTAAAGTATGTCCTTATGATTATTATATTTTATCATTATTTGTTGTTAATGTTTCATTGTACCTGATTTATAAATAAAACTTCACCACAGTTGTGTGCATATATGAGTAAATATTATACAGTCATTCATCCCTTCATGACAGAGATTTGTTCCGAGAAACACACTAGTAGGAGATGTTGTCATTGTGTGAACATCATAGCATATTTATACAAACTAAGATGGCTACAGAGTCAGTACATGATACAATGGGACTGCCATTGTACATGTGGTCCATCGCTGGCCAAAACAGGGCCATGCAGAACAGTACTGTATATACAGGGTTCACTTGTATCTGTCATTTAGGCACTCTTTAAGGGTCTTGAGTTATCCCTGAAGCATTGTTCTAATTAGTCTTAACAATAAAAACCAAGAGTCAGATATCAGGGTGAAAGCTGAAAGATCAGAGAAGCAAAGCAGCAGTCTACTAGAGACTTCTTACCTCTACAAAATCACAGACCGAATGGGGCTGATCCTGTCTCCATGAAACCTCAGACTGAATTAGGGTAAGATCCTGTGTCCACCTACCTTACATTCCTTTTTTCACCTCCCTAAAGCTGGGATTAAAGGCGTGAGCCACCACCACCCAGCTCTGTTTCTCTTTTAGACTAGTTCAATCTCATGTAGCCCAGGGTGGCTTTGAACTTTTGATCTTCCTGTTTCCTTCTCCCAAGTGCTGGGATTAAAGGTGTGTGCCACCAATGCCTGGCATCTATGGTTAACTAGTGGCTAGTTTCACTTTCTGATCTCCAGGAAAGCTTTAATTGTCAGGAACACAAACAAAATATCACACAACAATCCCCATTTATGGCGGGAGGTGTTCTATTTTACTATTTCGTGATGAAGTTTGCTTATGTGTGTTCTAGAAGACACAGTGTTAATAGGCAAATGTCCATCTTGTGGATGATGTCATTTCTTGGTCCCTCTGAAGTTTTTTTTTACCCACACTGTGTTTCATATATAACAGTATACACTTTTTTTTTTTACCCACACTGTGTTTCATATATAACAGTATACACTTTTGCAGTTCTCCAAATACTGAAGCCTGTACTCTTTGCCTTTGATTGGACTCTTCTGTCTAAATGCTCTTTCTCATGGCCTGGCCTGCCTCTTCTACCACTTGGATTTCACTCTTGTCACCTGGAAAGTTTCAAGCCCTGGAGCCCTTTGCTTGTCATTGTCTGTCATCTGTTGTGGGTGGCCTTCTCTCGCTTCCATTGGATTCTAGGCCACTGGAAGCCTTGTCTTTTGAGTCACCCAACTTTTCCCTATGTTCTAAATGATATGGCTGAGCATATAGATAATGGTACCCTACTCAGATATGAGCACACAGATCTATCATTTCTACCAATACTTAAGTAAGAGCTTCATAAAGATCTCAGTATTCTTTTAAATTTAAAAATATGGTCACCAGCAGGTTAATTCAGAACTGTGAATAGCATTTCAAAGAAAACAATGGAAGGGGGTCTAGGACAATCACATTGCACAATTGCACAGCATGTAGCAAACTGGAAATAGCCTGGCTTTTGTTTGCTATCAGAAAGGCCTGCCTGTGTGTCCAAGAAGCAGGAACCTCAGTTCACTGCTGGATGGATGAGGAAGACTCTTTTTTAACTTCAAGAAATATGGTAATATTTGGCCCTAGAAACTCACGACATGGAAATCATTTAAATCTTTGAGAATTTTAGAACATCAGCTAAGAGGAAACAGAGTTGTTCTAGTACTTTTTGAGTGGTACCTCCTTTTCAATCCCATAAAAGACTAACGCTAGCTTTCATGTCCCTGCTTGCATCATCCAGTTGACCTCCCATGCCTCCAGCCCAATGTAACTATTGTGTCTGAGTTGGAGGGAGCAGTGTTTGTGGGACTATTTATCTGTCCTTGTTAGTGATTTTCTCTAGATCCAGATGTGGTTTTTTTTTGGGGGGGCGGGTGGGTGGTTCCCACTTGTCTTGGTTCAGGTGCTTTTAGTGTGCATCCTCCTGAAGGAGCATCCTTTTGTAAGCCTTAGTGCTTGTAGGCTGACAGAGATCAGTAGAGCAATCAAAACATAAGACTATGGTTTATGCACAGTAAAGACCTTGTAGCATTCTGGGCATTTCACATCCATGAAGTAAGGATCAGGGTTCTATACCATGTGCTTCTTCTTGTATTTCCTTTTCTTCCCTTATGGAGAGGGATGAAGGAAATCCCTTGCAAGCAGCAAACTTAGCGAGGTTGCCACTGCTGGATCTTTGTCAGTAATTTTTTATAACTCATTTTTTTTTCTTAATTGTGCCTACATTTAACCTTCCTCTGAGATGATGTATTTAACTACCATGAATCATTTTCTCTTCTGTAGAAAATTTACTGAGTACTTACTATGTGAATGAGCTGTAATGTATTTATCTAAAAATGAAAACAGAAGTAGGTAGTTCTTACTTCTAGAGCTCCCATGAAGATCTATCTTAATGGGTGGAGACAGTCACTGTGGATATGGGTACTGGCTAGGCAAGAACTGGGGATTGAGCACTGTGATTGTCTGAATGGCAAATGTCCCTTATAGTCTTGGGCCTTTGAATATTTGGTCCCCAGGTGGTGGAGGTGTTTGGGTAGCTTAAGAGGTGTGTCCTTGCTAGAGGAAGTATGTCACTTCTGGTGGGATTTGAGCATTAAAAACTCTCACCTACTTCCAGTTCACTCTCTCTGCTTTTCTCTCACCTTCTTTCTCCTGCCTCCATACCTACCACTTGCCGCCATGTCTCCACTTTGCCGGAATGAATTCTTATCCCCTTGGAATCAAAAGCCAAAGGAAACTCCCTGTTCCTGAAGATGTGTTCATCCTGGTGTTCTATCATAGAAACAGAAAAGTAACAAATTCAAGTCCCCTTGCCATTCACAGCTGTCACATACAGGATACCAGAAACATACAGGACACATTTCTTATCAAAGTAGGGGAGATATGGACATTTTGAAGAACATAAGAAGCCACTTGAATTCCCACTGGCCTGAGAATACTGTCAGTAGACACATGTCCTGTTTCCTCTCTTTATGTTCCTATCTTCTTCAAGCTCTGCCTGTAGAAATTCAATACCTAGAACACAGTATCAGCTCCTCTGAGTTCCTCAACTCTGCCCCTTCCTTCCTTCCTTCCTTCCTTCCTTCCTTCCTTCCTTCCTTCCTTCCTTCCTTCCTTCCTTTCTTTCTTTCTTTCTTTCTTTCTTTGTTCCAAAAGGTGAATGTGTGTATGTGTGTATAAAATAGTATCACTTGAATACATATAAATATATGCTCAACTGTTTATTTTCAATAAATTTTAGTATCTTTGGAAAGTTTTGTGTTTATTTATTTTTGAATACTTCATACACTTATGTATAGAATTTATCTTGTGCATATTAACCCCTTATTCCTCTCCTCCAACCTCTTCACCAGATTCTCTCATCTCATCTCCCTCTCAACTTCCTGTCCACTTTTTATAATTATTTATTTGCTTGTTTATTAACTTTAATTGTTCTCATTTTGTTATCCTTCTTTTTTCCTATGATGGTATTGTGTTCCTCAAAATATTGTGCACCCTAATAAACTTATCTGAGGTCAGAGACAGAACAGCCACTAGATACAAGGGCTAGAAAATGGTGGCACTCACACCTTTAATCCTAGCACTCCAGAGGTAGAAATCCTTCTGGATCTCTGTGAGTTCAAGGCCACATTGGAAATGGCCAGGCCATTTAATCCCAGAAAGCGAGCCTTTAATCCCAGGGAGTGGTGGTAGAAAGCAGAAAGGTATATAATGCATGAGGACCAGAAACTAGAACCATTTGGCTGGTTAAGCATTCGGGCTTTTGAGCAGCAGTTCAGCTGAGACCCATTCTGGATGAGGACTCAGAGGCCTCCAGTCTGAGGAGACAAGACCAGCTGAGGATCCGACGAGATTCATGCTACATTTTCCACTCACGGAGTTGTCACTTTAGATTTTTGACCCTCTGAATCCTGGGCATGGGGAACCTACCAGTGACCACACTCCTAAAGAAAAGTGACTCTCGGGCTGGAGAGGTTAAGAGTACTGACTGCTCCTCCAGAGGTCCTGAGTTCAATTCCCAGCAACCACATGGTGGCTCACAACCATCCGTAATGAGATCTGGTGCCCTCTTCTGTCCTGCAGGGGTACATGCAGGTAGAACACTGTGTGCATAATAAATAAATAAATTTAAAAAAAAAGAAAGAAAGAAAAGTGACTCTCTCTCCCCCAACAGCCACCAGCTTCCAGTAGTTCGCCAGATTATTATGGAGCTTTGGGAATCCCTCGATTCCATGCAGGAATTTTTAACTGGCTTGATCTTATTATATAACTCTTATGTAGATAACCATTGTTGCTGTCAGTTCTTGTATATAGCAGTCTAGCATTTTATGGTGAGACCCTATTGCTGAAGACAACACACATCTGAGTCATAGGACATAGAGAAATCAAGCTGGTACTAATTTGGAAGTTTCATTCTTAGTAGCTCTCATAGTGCTGGAAGGTTCTATGCATGCTACTGATAAGGGTGGGTGAGTGGGGATTGTCATCAGTCTTATCCAGCTGTTAACCCTGAGAGCTATAATAACAACTGGTGTGGCAAGACATGTCTACCAGTGCAAAAATGGTACAAATGTTACAGGAGTTCCTTAGGATTTTTATTGCTGTGATGACCATGACAACTCTTATAAAGAAAACATTTAATTAGGGTGGCTGGCTTACAGTTTCAGAGGTTTAGTCCATTACCAACATGATGGGGAGCATGGTGACGTGCAGGCAGACTTAGTGTTGGAGCCTACATCTTGCAGACAACAGGAAGTCAACTGTCACTCTAAGAGGTATCCTGAGCATATGAAACCTCAAATCCCACTCTCACAATGACTCAACAAGGCCATACTCACTCCTACAAAGCCACACCTCCTAATAGTGCCACTCCCTATTATGGGGGCCAATTACATTCAAACTACCATAAGGAGTAACCAAAACTTCCTGATTGGCTTTAAAGCATGCTCAGTACATGGTACCAATAACTGAGCCAAAGCCTAGTGGCTGGCTGGGTCATGGTCTATAGTAGGGAATCTAGAACTTGTATTCTGCTTAATGGATGTAGGAGTAAACTGTTCCCTAAATTTTTAGTTTCTTACCCATAGATCATTGTATCTCTCAACCCCCAACAGAGAAGCTTCTTTTTGTAGTAGATAGTGGTCAATACAGAGGTCAACAACTGGCCAGCATGCAGAGAATAAGAGACTGCAAAATGCTTATTTCTAAATGAGGTATCTACACCAAACCCTCTACCCACAAGACTAAGGAACCATCTCAGAGGAGGCATCAGAAAGATTAGAAGAGCCATAGGGAGTGGATGTTTCTAGCAAAACAGTATTTGCTGGACATGACAGTGCAGTGGCACACAGGAACTCACAATGGCTGATACTGTACGTACAAGACTTGTACAAGATGATTTCAGCCAAAAAATTCCAGCATGAGTGGAAGAAGAGATCAAAAAGTCCCACTCCTGACAAAGGAGCCATTGACAGATAATGGCTACTAGGAAAGGAAAAGTCACTTTCATTCAGGGATTCAAGCCCTGAAAGGCTATCCATGCTCCAGTAAATGGTCTATACACATGTATATAAATAGACTCAGTATGTTTCACATTGAGAGAAAGAGAGATGTTGGGAGAGGGTGAGAGGAAACACATAGGATTAGGAAGGAAAGGGTGAGTGTATATTGAAGGAATTTGGGGGTGGGTGGGAACTGGGAGTTGGATTGTATCAAAATATATTATATGCTTGTATGCTTAAATAAAACACTTAATAACAAAAGGTTTGGGTGACTACAAGTCTACAGATATAAACAAATATGCAGAAGGAAATTTGATTATATGACTATTTAGAAAAACCACATCAATAATTTCTTCCCGAGGGCATATGACTTTGTTCCTGGCCATGGGTTTTGAACACATATGTTTACAGTACCAGACACGAATTTCCACCTGCTTCAAATCCGGTCAAAGGAACAGTGGGTTACCCCTATAAACAACCTTGCCACTGTGGCACCAGTGGACCCTTCTTACCTGGCCGGTTGGGAGTGTAGCACTCAGAGTTCAGCACTGGATAAGATCACTGATGCTTTTTTTCCCCTCTTAGCAGCCTGCATAATACCTTCCAGCACTATGAAAGCTATCAAATACAAAGTTTCCTGGTCAGTTTAAGAATGATTATCCTATGTCCTGGACCAAGTCAGGTAGTATCTTCAGTGATAGAGTCTTACCATCTAGTCATCATGGAAAACCAGGAGTAATGGTAATAGACTACTGTTTGGGGTTGCTTCTGGGTCTTCTTTGACCAATACCTGCTGGGAAAATGACCTATGCCTAGCGCTGAGATTTTAATTTAATAATTTGTATCTCAGTTCTCTGTGTTTTTGAGGGTGCTGGACTATTGTGAAAACACTTGGAAAGGGCACTAAGAGAAGCCATTTCTAACATTCTAACCAAACTGGGAAACAAAAGGCTCTTCTCTGTAAATACTATGGGCAATTACTCACCATCATCTCTCTGCCTCATCCTTCCGCACTCTATGCTGTCCCAGTCAGCTTCATTCACTTATGGGTTTTTGTTCAAATCTTCCCAGTGTCTCCAAGAATGCCCCATGTCTCCCACACAAGCATGCTGAGTAGTCCCTTAAGAGCTCTGCAAGTTGTTCTCCTGAAAATAGACTTCAGCACTGGTGTGGTCACCAGGCAGTCCTGCTTATGTAAAAAATGACTTCAGTACATTCTCATTAAACTGACTTGGGATTGACAAGGGCAAATAGGGAGACATGTATCCAATCCTACCAGTGTCAGAAGAAAAGGTACATCAGCAGAAATGGCCCCAAACATTTGGGGATTTATTTATTACACATTTTTCTTTTGCTTAGCTCTGGCTTTAATTTCCAAACTCCCTTTTAAATTTCAATCCTAATGTTAGTTGCATCATATAGGATGTAAGTAAATAAGGAAAAGAAAGTCAATATCCAATCAGAGTTTTGAAGGAACATTGAGGCATTATTTGTTTAAAAATGACAAAGGCACAAATGGAGAAAAGAAACAGAAAAATGAGATGGAGTGTTTAGTTTGAGTAGTGAGCAAATGTTAATAATGAATGGAGAAATTTGTTAGTATCGATTTATTTCTCATGTTGGGAAGATCAGATATAGGATTTTAACACAACTTCTAATTTTCATGTTGAGCCAACTGAAAATACTGGGTATTTTCAGTTAAACTGTCTTAATACTGAAATTTTCATATCATACAAACTAATACGTATGAATTTGTGTGATAACTTGATTAATGTCTATTTCCTCTGCTGATATGAAAATTTCAAGGGAATAAGAAAGATATCTGTCTTCTGTTTCCTGAAGTTGAATATTTGCAAAGTTGTAAAAGCTTGTAAAATATGTCATTGAAAGAGTACGGAAGGACTAAAAGAGGAGTCACAGGTCAATGGGGCTGTGAGTAGGGATCTGACTCTCCTATGAGGTCAGGACTGGTCAGGACTCCAGTATGAGTGTGACAACACCACACAAATCAATGTCAGGCAGAATGGGGCCCTTGGTCCCAGAATCTCAGGATGAGATATAGAGAATCTGTGGGTGCTACAAGGAAATGCTTTGGAAAGAAGACTTGGGGGTGGATGTGAGCATGTAAGAAGTGTATTAGTGGTTGCTCTGGAGGTCACATCTGTTGTATAGGAAGAAGGACTCAGCAGTGGGAGGAGTACGGTCACACTGAGCCTTTATTCTACCTGGGGCTCTGAAGTCAAATGAGCCTTTATTCTTGTTCAGAGGTGAAGCAAAGGAGATGCACTTTTGTGCTTCTACCATTGACTTGCTAGTGGGTGTGGGGTAGTCAAGGAGATGCTTTGAACTTGGACAAGGCAGCTTTCTTTAACCAAGGCCATTCCACAAGAGTATTATCAGCCAACAAGTTCAGCACCTCAGGAAACAGGTTCTTCAGACTTGAAGGGACATCTTGATGGTTTCCAGTGCACCCACCATAGGCATAAGGAGAATAAAGGGCCCAACAGTGGATGGAAGAAGCATCTTGCTGCTCACTACGCAAAAGTTGCAGAGTAGGGAAGGACTCTGTTCCAAGCAATGTCAGGAATGCTTCCTGTTCCTTAGCAAGAAACTCATGGGGTCTTGGGAACATGGATGAGACCCTGAGATCTAATCTATCTTGGAAAGAAGGACAATTTGCTCAGAATCAGAGTTCTAGCCTTCACTGGGGAAAAGGAAGCAAGACAAGCTCTTTCAGCAACTTTTCAGGTTTTACAAACAAGATGGCATCATAATTAAGTGTTTGATTTTCATTTTGAAAACAATAGATACCTGTTTCTGAAGGTCAGGAAAGTATAGAAAAGTAGAAAACTATGTAGAGTCGTCCTAACTGGAAATAACCATAAGAATATTTTCTTATTCACTTTTAATCTCCATGTAGGCATCTTTATTGAGTTAGTTAGATCTTAATCATAATTTCATACCCGGGCTGTTAACTCTGATATGTAGTAAACTATTGGTACGGGATGCATGCTATTTTACCAACTGGATTGCCATATTTTTTCTCACAGAACAATTTAATTATTTTCATATTATTTTTGTTACAAACAATGATGCTATAATTTTTTGTGTGAATGCCTACAGGTGTACAATTAGTTATTTTAATTATAATTAATTAAATAATAATTTAATAATAATCAGAAAAATTCTAATTATGAAATATCTAGATGTATGAACATTTCTACTGTCTTTTGTGTTGACATTTTGTTTGTGCTCTAACAAATAAAGCTTGCCTGAAGATCAGAGGGCAAAGCCAGCCACTAGTTAGCCATAGAGACTAGGTAGTGGTGACATACACCTTTAATCCCAGCATTTGGGATCTCATGCCTTTGTTCCCAGTACTTGGGAAACACACACACCTTTAATCTCAGCACTGGGAAGGTTGAGACAGGAAGAGATATGGTTGGGCAGAGAAAGGAATATAAGGCGGTAGGAGATAGGAGCTCAGTCTTTTTAGATGAGAAGTTGGTGAGATGAGAGGTGGCTATGGGTTGTTCCTTTGTCTCTCTGAGTTTTCAGCATTTACCCCAATTTCTGGGTCTGGGTTTTTATTAAGACCGATTGGATTCATGCTACAGTCTTTGACTGGAAGTGACTTTGAAAGTATTGATTTGTTCATATGTCCAGAAACATGGGTAAGGTACTTTGTCATGGCAACACCAGCCAACAAATTCAGGGTCTGTGAAAGTACACTAAAAATAATAATTGAGTGAACAGACATCTGAGAGAGCTTACAGGCTGATATGGATTCTAGGGGAGGCTTTGGTTCTTTTTTCACTAGGTGTTGAAGTAGGGAAGGCAAAGGCTACTGCCGCCTCTGTGGGATGTTCTGCTTCTAGGTCACATTTGAGGAGGAGATTCCAACCCTATGGGATTCTGGCTTCACTGAGAAGTGTCTGTCAGCCTTCTCCCCACCTATGACCCACCTCATAACATGGAACTCAGACTCATCACGGTAGAGCAGACATCCCTGAGTAAAGGCTGATTTGGGCACCATTTGTACAGTTTTCTCCTAAGCTTGGCAAATGCATTGAATACACAGCTGCTTGCATCTCTTGTAGTCATCACTTAAAGGAGAATATCTAGAGTTACAATCCTGGTGGACAGAGCTACTCTGAACTCAGAACCACATGTGTGCTCACACCTGAGACAGTGGTATGGATGGGTATGAGGCAGAAGTAACATGGGAGTTCCCAAAGAACCAATGAACCACACTTCCTGCGTTCTCTTTGACCAAGAGGACATTGATTATCAGAATGCAGAGTGCAAAAATGCAGGTACATATGGGAAGCATCAACTGGGCTTCATGATTTTAAAAAACAACAAAGAGAGATGCATATAGATGGTAGGGGGAGTGCTGGGGGATATACAGGGAGTTGGAAGGAGGAAATGTGGATAGAAACAATAGTATTTCTTTTTACACATGTATGGAATAGTTAAGACTGGAAGATACTTTTAAGTGCTGCATACTGAGCCTTTTCCTGTTGGAATCTAGTTTTATTGAAATGTTAGCTATTGATTGACATGATATATTGCCAGTAGGGGCACCAGATGATGAGGCACCTCATGGAGAGTTAAGCACCTGGAGATGTAAGGCTTACTGGCCCTGCTCACAGCTGGACAGGTCAGCAAATGCACAGATATCATTAATGTCACTCATCCAACCTAGAAGGAACTTACTAGGCCCAGATCAGAACCTTTGATCTCTGTCCCAGGCATGAGGCCTGGGAGGAGGCATGAAGGAGAGTTTTTAATATGCATGCCTGTTTGGTTGTTGAGGGAGAGACAATGAAAAGTAGTGAATGGGTGCTGAGACAAGCCATTACTCTTTGGGGTGCTTTTCAAGGCAAGAATAGATAAATAAGCAGTGGAAGTGGCCTGTGTCTCCAGAATCCCCCAGGTGCTGCACACTCAGGCAGAAGAATGAAATAAATGTCTTGCCTCTTGGCTTCTTACTTCACATGCTCATGTTTTATGGAAGTGTGAAGGCTCCAGCACTCCACACCAATGATTAAATTGGGACTGTCCTCCCCAGGGATCTCATTTTCTTCATTGTCAACAGAAAGGACACAGGCTAGGGGTTCTTTGAACAAAGCAGGTCCTTGGGATATTTGCCCTTCCATGTTCTACATACCACTGAGCACACTCTTTTCATACTGAGACCCCAGGAAAGAAGAACAGCAAGTGTCATTCTGAACACCTGAGTTTAGATTCCCAGTGGACATACAATGGAATGTACATCCATTGTATGGAAACCAGTGACATCCATGAAGGTCTGCTGCTTCTTAGCTGATTTAGCAGTAGGTCTGTCAGACAACCAACAAAGGATCACTCTTCTCCTCCATCTACCTGGATACTTCCAGAAACAAGATGGCTTCACCACAGCCAAATGGCAGCTGGGTAGGCAGCAATTGCTATCTGGGATCGGGCTTTCCCACTGAGAAATCAAGTATGACATAGCATTACTCTCCAACAGCCATGAACTTTGGTAGTTTTTAGAAGGGAAAGATGATTAACTTCACTCTGTGTGACAGTGGATTTTTCAGTAAACTTGAGTATATTTAGAACTACCTGGGAGGCAAACTCCTGGGCACATCTGTGAGGATATTTCCAGATAGATTTAACTAAGGAGAGAAGGTCCACCATCAACATGAGAGGTACTGTACTCATAGACTAGGAACCCCAAAGAACAAAGAAGATAGATGCCTAGTGATCACCGAGATTCATTATTTTCTGCTTCCTATGGACACAATAAGACTAACTGCCTCATACTTCTACCAGCATGCCTTTCTCGTCATTATCATCAAACCATGAACCAAATAAAACCTCCCTTAAGCTACTAAGGTATTTTGTTACAGCAGTGAGAGAAGTAACTAACACATCCTTAGAGAGTGAATGGGGGTAAGGTTAGGTTAGCATGATGAAAATGACCTCCAAGACTGATAAACTGTGGGGAAGAGCTAAGACTCTTTCCAGTGGCAATGAAGGAAGTAAAGAAAAGCATGGCTTATCTTGGTTTTGAAAGTCTTATCATTGCTAATTAGAGAACCGGGTGTCCAGGAAGCAGCAGTAGAAGATGGGGACAAAAGAGGGTTGGACATTCATTACTGAGGCGTCAACACAGGGAAATGAACCCTCAGCAAGCAATGAAACTAGGAAATGAGCATACAAATTAAGGTGTTTATGGATGTGAGAGGTGCTGGA